>NC_086099.1:69174187-70374187 GCF_963921235.1 Mobula hypostoma | reverse complement strand
ACAAACTTACAATATGGATTACTATGAGCAATAAACATTTCTGACATATGGGGAAATCAGCTTACAGAAACCCTTATGTAACAGGGAATGTCCGTACTTCTAAAGTTCAAATAAATTTTATTATCAAAGTACGCATATGTTATCATATACAGTATTGAGATTCATTTTCTTGTGGGCATACTGTATAAATCTATAGAATACTAGCCATAACAGAATCAATGTAAGATCATCCAACTAAGGTGTTTAACCAGAGTGCAGAAGGCAACAAACTGTGTAAATACAAAAGGAAGAAATAATAATAAATTAATAAATAACGAGAACATGAGATTAAGAGACATTGAAAGTGAGTCCATTGGTTGTGGGAGCATTTCAGTGATGGGGCAAGTGAAATTCAGTGAAGTTATCCCCTTTGGTTCAAGAACCAGATGCTTGAGGGGTAGTAACTGTTCCTGAATCTGGTTGTGTGAGTTCTGAGGCTCTTGTACCTTCTTCTTGATGGCAGCAGTGAGAAGAGAGCATGTTCTGGATGTTGAGGGTCCCAGATGACAGAAGCTGCTTTCCTGCGATAGTGTTTTATGTAGATGTGCTGAAAGGTTGGGAGGGCTTTACCCATGATAGACTGGGCCATATCCATGACCTTTTGTAGGATTTTCCATTCAAGGGCGTTGGTGTTTGCATACCAGGCTGTGATGCGGCCAATCAATATACTCCCCACTGCATATCTATAGAAGTTTAGCAAAGTCTTAGATGTCATGCCAAATCTCTGCAAACTCCTAAGGCAGTAGAGGCGTTGCTGTGCTTTCTTCGTAATTACATTAATGTGCTGGGCCCAGAATAGGTCCTCCGAAATAATAATACGGAGGAATTTTAAGTTATTAACCGTCTCCACCTCTGATCGTCCAATTTATCATTCTGAACTCTGGTCCATTATTTCCATTTCCTTAAAAGAAAATTCTACTTTAGCTTCTTTTGACATTTTTTTTGCTTTCTCTTTGCCTCTCATTCTAACAAAAGGTCTTCCCCTTCAAGTTGAAACATTAACTCTGTTTCTTTTTCTGCCATTGCTGCCAGTTGTGTTGAATATGTTAAGCATTTATTGTTTTATTTGTGATCATGTGTCTCTCCTATTTTGGGCATGTTTTCTCCTGAACAATCGATACCTACCCAAAGTTTCTTCCTAATCTCTTTTGTGCCCACTCCAGGCATATCTTGTACATGAAATCTCTCTTCAGCTCTTTTGATTTCTTTTTCAAAAAAATGATTGCACATCTTTTCATCTGCTTAGTAAATGACTGCCTTTATTTTAGATACTGCTGCATCATTAGTCACCTAATTCCTCCTTTGAATATCACACCTTTGACCTATCTGATCCTCTAATTACCTCTTCACATCTCTAGCCTCCCTCCCTGTTCTTTGACCCTTCGATGAGGTAGAGTTTCTACTAGTTTTACCTAGATTCTGTCAGTAGAGAGAACCAAACTCATGCAAAAGATTGGGAAATTTGCAATCCAATTTATATGCAGCATAATTCAAGTTCCTTCTATATTTACCATTGCATGAAAATTCTGCCCAGGGCTAACTTTGTCCCCAAGCTATCACCAGAATGAAATAATGAGGAAGGCAAATTTCTGCCACTGGGAGGATTTTCAACTTGTGTTTGTTGCCATAGAAGCATATGCTGTGATTGTCAGGTTAAAGAAAAACAGATGTTTTGTTTATTAAGATGTTGCTAAATTTATTTCACAGTATCTAGTAGATGGTAGTGTATAACTTTTAATTGTCTCTGTGATTTTACAGTTGGTAAAGTTGATAATTACTAAAATACATATTTTGCAATAAACTCATTTTCAATTGTAATTGGTTCTCATTATGTCATTTAATGTCTTTTAATTTTTTTTAAGAAGTCCTGTCTTGCGCTGATCGAAACTTGGGCTAGTCAGCAATATTTTGTGGTCAATAAATGATTTTTTTTCAGAAACTTGAATTATAGCTTAACAAGTGCACTTTTTGCACAGCTTACCAGTTGTCACAGTCATGGATACTTCCCTGCAGTGTGTCAGTATCCCCCAGATCTTAATTCAAGTCTTGTGCAAAATCAGTTTTCTAACCCTTTAATCACAAATATTAAGTTTTTACAAGTTGTTTGAAGTCTTTATTAACTCATTTTTAAATGTTTGTCTCTCTTTATCCAGTTTTAGTGGGTGTCTTCACATTATTCTGTTTTTAAAATGTAGAACATAGGGCAGCATGAGCCCACCATGTCTAATGCCAAATAAACTAATCCCATCTGCCTGCACATGATCCACATCCTTCCATTCCCTGCATGTACATGAGTCTGTGTTAATCCCCTTTAAAAATCAATATATCTCTCTCACCACCACCCCCCCCCCACCCCAGCATAGCTTTGCAGATACTTTCTACTCCCTTGCCTCACACATCTCCTTGAACTTTCCCTTGTCTTGTCTTAAAGCTACACTGTCTAGTAGTTTTCATTTCCAGTCTGGGGAAAGATTCTGAGTATCTATCCTAAATACTTATTATAATTTTATATGCTTCTATTATGCCTCCCTTCAACTCTGGCACACCAGAGAAGACAATCCAAGTCTCTCCAATCTTTCCTTATGCTCTCTATTTAAGGTATCATCCCTGAATGAACCTCTCCTACACCCTCTTAAAGCCTCTACATCCTTTCAGAAATGAAAACAATACTTCAAAATCTGGCATAACCAAAATATTAAGCAACTGCAATGTGACTTCCAGAGTTTTGTTCTCAATGCCTCAACCAATGAAGGCAAATTTGCTATACACCTTTACCACCCTATCTACTTGTGTTGCTGCTTTCAGGGAATTATATACTTGCACCCCAAGATCACTCTGTACATCAATGTTCCTAAAGGTCCTGCTATTTACTAGATATTTTCCTTTTGCATTTGACTTCCCAAAATGCAATATCTCGCCCTTGTCTGGATTAAACTCCATCTGCCATCTGTCTGCCCAAAATTCAAACTGATCTACATTCTGCCAAACCCCTTAATAGCTTTCCCCATTATCCAAACTCTGCCAATTTTCATGCAATCTACAAACACATTAATTTATGTCTAAAAATAGTAACATAAATTTATTTATATATAAATATTTTTAAACATCTTAACAGACAGGATAGACAAAGGAGTCAATCAGAAAGATAGCCGCCTTAGGGCTCCACTCCAGATTTTCAGTCTGGATTTACTCCTGTAGCCTTTGACTCTCCTGAGGCTTTTCATAAGGCAGTGGAGCTATTTACCCAAAGTTAGGAATTTGGTTCACAAGCACCAGGACGTGTCCACAAACCAGTGGGCCTGTGTGCTACGTGTGCAGGAGCCAGACCTCCTTCTCCAGTACATTACATATAACGTAAGCAACAGAGATGCCAGCACTGATTATTGTGGAACACCACTGGTCAGAGAAACAGCCCTCCACCACCACCCTCTGTCGTCGATGCCAATTTTGAATATGATCTAGTAAGTCATCATGTGCCTTATTTAAACAGTTATGGTATCCCTAGCCACGAGTTTTCTTTTTCTGTCATTTGATTATGGAAACTTTTATAGAACAATTCTGGATTTCTCAACCACTGTTTACCTTTTATCTGTATGTGAGACCCATTATATCCATTTCCACTTCACCACCACCGCCATTATTGAGATCCCTTTTCAGCACTCTGTGTTCAGGCAAATATCCATCCTGCAACCTTGAATGAGGAATTTCCTCAAACAAATCATTGGGAATGCAGATGCCTTGTGGTTGTAAGGCAATGGTTCAATTTCCCATAGTCTTGTTGTCTTGAGATGTTCTATTTAATTACATCACATCCTTTCAATTGGAAAAGTGACATTTTCCATAACATCGCTTCCTTCTTCAACACCTCAGTCCATCTGGCATCTAAAGCCACGATCATGCTTTTGCCTTCTCCATATTTAAATTTACTTCAGTTCTCTAGACTAATTTGTCATTCATGACACAACTTATCCAAAAACTTGCTTCCTGTATCTCGACCTACACTAATGACCATTGTCCCCATTTTTCTTGAACTTTGATTAATTTCAAATGTGCCATTCTTCAAATTGTCAAAAAATAAGACCTGGACATCTGTACCTCCCTCTACAACTGAATATTCAACTTCCTCATTTGCAGACTTCAATTAGTAAGGAATGATAACAACATCTCCTTGCTGATTATCAACATATGCCCCTCAAGCCTGCATGCTTAGCCCCCAGTTCCACTGTGTAAATCAGAATCAGGTTTAGTATCACTGGAACATGTCTTGAAATTTGTTCATTGTCTATTCAGAAATCTGATGACAGAGGAAAAGCTGTTTCTAAAACACTGAGTATGTGTCTTCATGCTCTTGTACCACCTCCTTGATCTAGCAATGACAAGAGGACAGATCCTGGGTGATGGAGATCTTAATGATGGATGTTGTGTTTTTGAGGTATCACCTTTTGAAAAGGTGCTGGGGAGGTTAGTGCCCAAAATGGAGCTGGGTGAGTTTGCAACTTTCTGCAGCTTTTTCCAATCCTGTGCAGTCACCCCTCCATATTAGATGCTGATACAACCAGTTAGTATGCTCGCTGCAGTACATCTGTAGACATTTGCAGGATTCTGTGGTGACATACTAAATATCCTCAAACTCGGAAAGAAATATAGCTGCTGTTGTGCCTTCTTTGTTGGGCTTCACTATGTTGGGTCCAGGATAGATCTTAAGAGCTGTTGACACCCAGAAACTTGAAACTGCTTACCCTTTCCACTGCTGATCCCTCAATGAGGACTGGTGTGTGTTCCTCAGCTTTCCCTTCCACAATCAATACCTTGGTCTTACTGATGCTGAGTGCAAGATCGTTGTTGTGACGCCATTCAACCAGCTGATCTGTCTCACTCCTGTACACCTACTCATCACCATCTGAAATTCTGCCAACAATAGTTGTGTCATCAGCAAATTTATAGATGGCATTTGAGCTGTGCCTAGCCACACAGTCATGGATACCGAGAGAGTAGAGCAGTGGTTTAGGTACACATCCTTGAGCTATGCCTGTGTTGATCGTCAGCGGGGAGGAGATGTTATTTGCGATCCGCACTGACTGTGATCTCCTGATGTTGAAGTCTAGGATCCAGTTGCAGAGGCCCAGATATTTGAGCTTGCTAAATAGTATGGAGGGCATGATGTTGTTCAACCCTGAGATGTAATCAATAAACAGAAGCCTGACATGGTTATTACTATTATCCAGGTGGTCCAAGGCCAATTGGAGAGCTAGTGAGATTGCATTTGTTGTAGACCCATTGTGGTGATAGGCAAATTGCAGTGGGTCCAGGCCCTTTCTTAGGCAGGAGTTGATTCTGGCCATGACCAACCTCTCAAAGCACTTCATCATAGTAGATGTGAGTGCAACTAGGCAATAGTCGTTGAGGTATCTCACCCTGTTCTTCTTGGCATTGGTATAGTAGTTGCTCTTTTGAAGCAGGTGGGAAACTCCCATCGCAGCAGTAAGATATTGAAGATGTCCTTGAACACTTCTGCCAGTTCGTTGCTATGGGTTTTTAGTACCCAACAAGGTACACCATCAGGGCTTGATGACTTGCCAGCGTTCACTCTGTTGAAAGCCTCTGAGACCAAGATCACAGTGTCACCAGATGCTGCAGGGACTTGCACAGGTGTGGTTTTGTTCTCCCTTTCAAAGTGTGCATAAAAGGCATTGAGCTCATCTAAGAGTGAAGCATCACAGCTGTTCATGATGTTAGGTTTCACCTTGTAGGTAGTAATGGCCTGCAAACCCTGCCAGAGCTGACAGACATCCAATTCTGCCTCTAACTTCAATCAGAATTGTTTTTTCGCTCTTAAAGTAACCTTATGTAGATTGTACCTGGACTTCTTGTCCAGTTTTGAATCATAAGTCTTAAATGCCAAAGGTCTAGCCCTTAGCAGACTATGAATCTTCTGGTTCATCCATGGCTTTTGGTTTGGCTATGTCCAGTATGTTCTCAAAGGTACACACTCATCCACACAGGTATTGATGAAATTTGGTGACAATGGTGGTATATTCATTCAGATTCAAAGAGGAATCCCTGAATATTGTCCAGCCCACTGATTCATAGAAGTCCTGTAAGTGCTCCTCCACCTCCCTTTGATGGTTCCCACAACTGATTTTGTGGTCCTCGGTCTCTGCCTATATGCTGGGTGACTGGACTTCCCAAAGTGCAGGTGTGTTGGTGGTACAGTGAGTGTTCTTGATAATGGTATAACAGGTGACATGGTAGTGGTACAGTAAGTGTTCTTGATAATGGTGTAACAGCTGCAGGTGACGTTGGTGGTACAGTGAGTGTTCTTGATAATGGTGTAACAGGTGACATGGTAGTGGTACAGTAAGTGTTCTTGATAATGGTGTAACAGCTGCAGGTGACATGTTGGTGGTACAGTGAGTGTTCTTGATAATGGTGTAACAGCTACAGGTGTGTGGTGGTACAGTGAGTGTTCTTGATAATGGTGTAACAGCTGCAGGTGACACGTTGGTGGTAGTTGATCCAAGACTTCCTCAAAATGACCTGGTTGAAATTGTCTGCAATGATAGGGAGGGCTTCAGGGTGCACTGTTTTGTGCTTGCTGACGGTAGTGCTCAACTCCTCCAGTGCCTGCCTGATATTGGCCAAGGGTGGAATATACACTGCTATGAGGATGATGGCAGCAAATTCCCTTAGCAGATAAAATGGATGTCACTTAACAGGTGGGAAGGAGCCGGGGTCCCATGAAGCGAAGTATACAGTACACAGTATCTGTGGCTAAGGACAGCTCCGATGCCATACAGAGATTTGCAGACATCCCACTCTGAAAAAACTCATTTCAGGGGGGTAACACCCCCCACCCCTTCTGCAACCCCATATCCCTCTCCCCACCCCGGTCGACCTCCAAGGGTGTATGTAATACTTTGTTTAGTGATTTTGTCTAATCTGTAAACCAAGTTGGGTATATGCAGAAAATGTGACATTAAAATATGTACTTATATTATATTGTATTATCATGTTTATTCTACTACAACTTTAAGCAAGTCTACAGGGAGTTTGGCCTCATTATGCAGGACATCAATAGAGTAGCTCCTTAGCAGCTAGCCAGCTAGTTTAAATAACGTTAGCTATGCTAATGAACGAATGACACCTGTTAAATTCACCTCAACATGTCTTTTACATTTTAACCCACCATGGGCAATAGAAAAGTCACTGTTGCAAACAGTGCAGCGAGCAACACTGTCATTATTTTTGAGGTCGACTGTAAAGCCCGCCCACAGAGAAAACTGATAGGTCTACTTAGCACGAAGAGTGACCAATCAGGATGCTCGCTCTCCCTCTCCCTCTTCAGCTCAAAAAAGTGGATTTCCGGGATATTGTATATAATTTCTGGGATCCGCTATCAATATGCGGGAGATTTCCGGGAGAGGTGGGATGTCTGGATTTGCAGACCAGAACATTGTTGAATGAATCATATGTGTCGATATGTCAGTTTAACAGAGTAAGGTAGGACACCTGGTTGAGTGGTGTGGCAATAATGACTTGCTTGATCCATGCAAAGCCAAAGAGTTGATTATTGACTTCAGGAAGGAGGAAGGGTCATAGAGTCATAGAAAAGTACAGCAGAGAAATAGGCCTTTTTGCCCATCTAGTCCATGTCAAACCATTTAGACTTGCGCCAAGACCATCCATGTAGCTGTCTAAGCTTCCCTTAAGCATTGAAACTGAGCTTGCATGCACCACTTGCACTAGCAGCTCTTTTCACAATCTCACGACCCTCTGGGTGATAAAGTTTCCCCTCATGTTCCCCTTAAACATTTCACCTTTCACCCTTAAACTATGGCCTCTAGTTCTAGTCTTACCCAACCTTAATGGAAAAAACCTGGTTGCATTACCCTACAAATACTCCTCATAAATTTGTATACCTCTATCAAATCTCCTCTTGATCTTCTACGTTCCAAAGAATAAAGTCCAAGGAAGAGTGCAAACATAAAACAGTACACATTGGGCCATCGACAATGGAGCAAATCAGCAGCCTTAAATTCCTCGGTGTTAACATATTGGATGACCTGTCCTGTACCCCAGCAGTCCCCAACCACCGGGCCGTGAACCAGTCCCGGAGAGCAAAGCATGTCTAACGGGCCGTGAGGAAACAATATGAGTCAGCTGCGCCTTTCCTCATTCCCTGTCACGCACTGTTGAACTTGAATATAGGGTTGCCAACTGTCCCATATTTGCCGGGACATCCTGTATATTGGGCTAAATTGGTTTGTCCCATATGGGACCGCCCTTGTCCCGTATTTCCCCCGCTAAGGTAGAGTGTTCCTATGAAACCTTTCAAGCCGAAATGGCATGAAGCAAAGAAGCAATTACCATTAATTTATATGGGAAAAAATTTTGAGCGTTCCCAGACCCAAAAAAATAACCTAACAAATCATACCAAATAACACATAAAACTGAAAATAAATAACTAACATATGGTAAAAGCAGGAATTATATGATAAATACACAGCCTACGTAAAGTAGAAATAATGTGTATACAGTATAGTCGAGAAGATGAAGGCAAAAGCGATTTGTGGGAGAAAAATCGGCACGTACACGCGGCATGTTACGCATGCGCACACAGGTACCCGTGCAAGGCTTCATGGTCATGGTAGTCTTTCCTGGAGTAAAGTGTCCCAGGATTTGACTGCTACTTTTGTCCCTCATTTGGGAGTGAGAAAGTTGGCAACCCTAACTGTAAAAGACATGTTGAGGTGAGTTTAACCCTACTTGAACAGACCCCCCCCCCCCCCCGCCCTGGTCGGCCGGTCTGCAAGAATATTGTCAATATTAAACCGGTCCGTGGTGCAAAAAAGGTTGGGGACTCCTGCTGTACCCAACACACAGATGTAATCATAAGGAAGCTTACCAGCATCTTCATTTAGAAGGTTAAGGAGATTTGGCATTTCACTGTACACAAACTTCTACAGATATACTGTTGAAAGTATTCTGATTAGTTGCACCATGGTCTGACACAGCAGTTTGAATTAACTGGAATGTTGGGAAGCTGCTGAGTGTAGTGAACTCTGCCCATTATATCATGGGCACATCCTTCCTCATCATTGGTAGTTTCTACAGGAGGTGCTGCCTCAAAAATGCAACATCCATCGTCAAAGATCCCCACCATCAGGGCCATGCCATCTTCTCACAGCTACCATTGAGCAGGAGGAACAGAGCCTGAAGTCCAACACCGCTGGGTGCAAAGAACAGCTGTTTCCCTTTTACCTTTCAGTTCTTGAACTAACCAGCAGAACCCTAATCACAACAGTTTATAGTCATAGTCATACTTTATTGATCCCGGGGGAAATTGATTTTTGTTACAGTTGCACCATAAATAATAAATAGTAATAACTATTAGTAACTAATAGTAATAGTGATAACAGCAAAACTGTTATCATTTTGCATTAAAATAGGCTTTGTCTTTTTCATTCTAATTGTGTTGTTTCTCGTAAAAATTGTGAATAATGTTTGTTTCTTGTGACTGCCCTTGTTTGACGCCATGTGCCTGTGATCCTGCTGCATGCAAGGTTTTTATTGCACTTGTGTGTATGCATTAAATTTGACTTTGATTTTAAAATGTTGTTTTTTGTTTTGTGGTTATTCCTTGTCCACATCCCTGCAATTTACTCCATTGTTCCATGGCCGAGGCCTTAACTGTTCTCCAGTTTTATAAACGTTGTTTACAAGCCCCAAGATTTTGTTTCTCTTATTTTAGTCTCCTGTGGATTTCCAATTGTTTTGTTTCATTATCTGCAGCCATATCCACAGCATGACTTATTCCAAGCTCTATAATGATCTATTTTAAGGTCTCTGTACTTCTAGATCCTCTCCTCAACAACACTACTTGTCCTCCTTTATTCTTAAAACATACCTGAAAATCAAAACTAAAACTGCAGATTCAGAGTGTCTCAAATGGAAACAAAAAATGCTGGAAACTCTCATCAGTCAGGTAACATCTGTAGAAGGAGAGAGAAAATTAACCTTTCAAGTCAAAGATCCTTTGTTGAACAACACTTGTCATTTTTTTAAGTACTAATGCCAATCTCCCCGTATTTGGTTTTGTTCTGTCTCGCTGAACTGTTCCTCCTAATAAGCTTGTCCAGAAAGTCATGAGGCAATGCGGTCCATGGGAACTTGTCTGTGTGGATGCAGAAATGGCTTGCCCACAGAAGGCAGAGGATAGTAGTAGAGAGTATTCTGCCTGGAGGTCAGTGACCAGTGGTGTCCTATGGGAATCTGTTCTTATGATACTTGCTCATTGAGATTTTTTTTCTAACTAACTTGGATGAGAAATTGGAAGGTTGGGCGAGTAAGTTTGCAGATGACAGGAAGGTTGGAGATGTTGTGCATAGTGTAGAAAATTGTTGCAGGTTACCACAGGATGCAGAGCTTGGTGGAGAAATGGCAGATGGAGTTAAATCCAGAAAAGAGTGAGATGATACACTTTAGAAGATTGAACTTGAAGGCGGAGTACAAGGTCAATGGCAGGATTCTTAGCAGTGTGGAGGAACAAAGGGATCTTGGGGTCCAAGTACATAGATCCCTCAAAGTCACTGCACAAGTTTAGAGGTAGTTAAGAAGGCCCATTGTGTGCTGGTGTCATGAGATTGAGTTCAAGACCCGCGAGATAATGTTGCAGCTTTATAGAATTCTAGTTCGACGTCTCTCGGAGTACTGTGTTCATTTCTCGTTGCTTCATTATAGGAAGGTCGTGGAAGCTTTAGAGAGGATGGAGAGGAGCTTTAGCAGGATGCTGCCCAGATTAGAAAATGTATCATATGAGGAAAGGGTGAGGGAGCTAGCATTTTACCCTTCGGAGTGATGGAAAATGAGAGGTAGCTTAGAGGTGTATAGGATTATGAAAGGCATACGGGCAGCCAGCACCTTTTTCCCCCCAGGGAAGCAATGTCCAATACCAAAGGATATCCATTTAAGGTGCATGGAGGAAAATTTAAGGAAGATGTCAGAGCTAGGATTTTTATACAGGAAGTGTTATGTGCCTGGAACACACTGCTGGGTTGGTAGTAAAGATACAATAGGAACTTATCAATACTAAGATAGACACATGGAGAGTTATGGGCTATGTGGGGAGACCAGTTACTCTGATCACAGAGAATTTTTATATAGGTGTAACACGCTGTAAAGTTTCACTGCTAAAATGTAATGGCCTGTCTGTAATGTTTCACTGCTAAGGCTAAGGAAATGGTTTCTCTGTAGCAGCAATGTTTGGGTTATGACTAGAGATAACGGGGCATGTTAGCCAATGAGTGGGATGTTGTTCTTTCTTGTGTGTCTGGGAGAGGGATTTCGCGGTCTTTTGTCAGGGAGCAATGAAGAGAGAGGACGCGAACGGAGAGAGTTGGTATTCCCCCGGAAGGAGTGGAGTGAGGGTCCAAGGGTTGGCTACACTCAGAGAAGGATGACATGAACAAATGGATGATACTGTGAGCTCCAATGTTTGCGCATTAGACTGTGTCATGAGAATGGGCCCTTTTCCTTTTGTTTCTTTACTAACCATATAGCCAAATTAAGAATTATAGAACTCAATCGTTTAATCGCGCATTGTGTACTATTTGTTATTTTGTGGTACTGATTTGTAATGGAACACATCACACAGCATCCACCCAAACGAGATTTGTTAAGTTTGGCCAGGCCGGGGGCTATTGGATGAGTTCCCCCGATAGGAGGAACTAGTCTAGGAGGGGATCCTAGATTAAGCTAGTAGCCATACCAAGGGTTACATAGGTCAGCAAGACATCATGGGCTGAAGCCCCTTACCATACTGTTCTGTGCTTTAACTGTCTTGGAATGTTTTTCCCCATGTAGCATTGCAGAAATGCAAGCTTTAAAAGATTTAAAGGAAGATCAGCTTTTTTGTTGCTCTCTGGTCATCAAGTCATACAGTGAAATGCATTGTTTACGACAAATCAAATCAGTGAGGATTGCGCCGGACACCTCACAAGTGTCATTGTGCTTCCAGCGCCAAAATAGCATGCCCACAACTCACTAACCCTAACCATTGGTCTTTGGAATGTAGGAAGAATCCGGAACAGCCAGAGGAAACCCACACGGTCATGGAGAGAACGTATAAACTCCTTACAGACAGTGGTGGAAATTGAACCCTGATATTGCAGCTGGCATTGTAAAGCATTGCATTCCCTTGCACTACTCTGCAGCCCTGGTTGTTGCTTTTTCTGTGGTTTTAATTATAGAGATGGCACTCAGTAATAAAACATTATTGGAGTCATTGCATGATCTTCAAGTTATGAGTTGAAAGAGTGGCTGCTGATTAAAGTATGTACAAGGTCCAGTGAAGTGTTAAAAAGAGGGTCTGGTACAGTAATCCCTGCAGTAAACTGAAGTACAGATCCCACCAGCAAGTGCACACACTGAGAGAAGATATCTCTGTTCAGAACCTGCTTCATGTTGGAGCTGCATGTTGTCACTTTGCCACAATTTTTAAGAAACTATAGTTTTGTGTATAGAAAATTTTAAAAGACTTCTTGTCTCCCTAAATCAGATGATCCCAACCTTTTATCTACGGACCCCCTCAGTTAATGGTGGGGATCCAATGCAAAGAAAAGGTTGGTCACCCCTACCCTTGAAGAGTTGTAGTATCTTGTGTTTCACAAGTCAATTTTAAATCCATTTGGTTTTACTGTATAGATTAGGGGAAGCAAAATACCGTTGAATCAATGGAAATTTTAAAGAATCATCCCGAAAGAAGATCAATGATCAAGATTTCTCAGCTACAATATCCTGCGTCAAAGATGACCACAATGAGCCTCACATGGGATTACTGTTTTTAACAGATCTGAAAGTTGCATATCAACATCGAGAGCCTCTGCCAACTCAGTCCTAGCTTCCTGCTTTTGGTATTATGCTTTAAAAATGCTCTTTACAATTTTTTATCCTTGTTCTTGTCAAACAATTACCAGCTGATGGCCTAGTGGCAACAGTACTGGACTTCAAGGTGAGTGGTCCTGGGTTCAGATCCAGCCTGCTCCTTGTACACTTTCCATCCATGCTGGGTTGAGAGTCGAGCTAGCAGCTCAGCCTCATAAAGAAAAACAAACAAAAATGATAAAGATAGGCAAGTTTGCCACCCAAAAGGAACAACAAAAAACAATTGTCAAAAGATGATCCACCAGAACATGGATATATGACTCACCTCAGTGGGATACTACCAGCTCCCAACAAGACTTCTCCCTCCTCTTTGGGGTAGTGCTTAGAGATTGCATCAACCAGGTCCTTTTTATAGGTATTATCTTTTAAATATTGCTGACTCACTTGTACAGCTTTGGGGCTCAGTGGTATTTCTACCCTCACTGCCACCATAAGCAATCTCAATTGCATCTTGGAGATTTTATTGAACATTAAAATGAAACCTTGCAAATAAGTGTTACTTTTAATTTTATAATGAATGACTGACAAGGGTAGGCTATATATCCTTCTTAGTTCATTGATCCCTTTATTTAGATGATGATTAATATACTGTATACCTCAACACTAATTACCTGTCTTTCACATCTTTAAAAAAAGGACTTTCTCTGTTTCAAAAGTCCTTTGTCCCTGCTTGCAATGTTTTTTTCTGCAGCAAATATTTTTTGATTTATGCACTCTTTTAGGATGAAAAATATTTTTGGTTTGGCTCCATTAATCTTTTTGCCTACTCTTTGTAGTTGTACACTGAAGAATCAGGAAACTATAGAGAACAAAATGAGACCATTTAATCTGTCATGTTTGTGCCAGGTCATTTAGAGAGCAATCCAGATAATCTCACCTTCATGCCCTTGCTTATGTCTTTAATTTTTGTCTCTCCTTCAAGCAGTTATCCAATCCTTTTTTAATGGCAACATTAAAAATCAATCTCCACCACACCATAAATTGCTGCATATATTTTTTCCTGTATCAACCCTAGTTCTTTTGCTAATCACTTTAAATCTCTTTGCCCTGATTATCAGACAATATATCACTAGAAATCCTTTCTCTTTACTTATTCTATCTAAGTGTTTGATGACTTTATCTACCTATACACTAAAAGTCTTTGGTACTGGGGAAGCCCATTAACCTTTTTCCCTCTCAAGGACCTGGTGCTGCAAAATCTATTATTCACAAGTAGGTCTTGCTGTGAGAATTTAAGGGAATTAGTAGTGTAGTAATCAAGATCAGAGAAAAATGTTTCCTATAGTGGGGAAGTAGAAACATAGAAAAAAACCTACAGCACAATACAGGCTCTTCGGCCCACAAAGTTGTGCAGAACATGTCCCTACCTTAGAAATTACTAGGTTTACCTATAGCCCTCTTTTACTAAGCTCCATGTACCTATCCAAAAGTCTCTTAAAAGACCCTATCGTATCCACCTCCACCACCATTGCCGGCAGCCCATTCCACACGCTCACCACTCTCTGAGTAAAAAACTTACCCCTGACATCTCCTCTGTACCTACTCCTAAACACCTTAAACCTGTGCCCTCTTGTGGCAACTATTTCTGCCCTGGGAAAAAGCCTTTGACTATCCACACGATCAATGCCTCTCATCATCTTGTACACCTCTATCAGGTCACCTCCCATCCGCCGTCGCTCGAAGGAGAAAAGGCCGAGTTCACTCAACCTATGCTCATAAGGCATGCTCCCCAATCCAGGCAACATCCTTGTAGATCTCCTCTCACCCTTACTATGGCTTTCACATCCTTCCTGTAGTGAGGCGACCAGAACTGAGCATAGTACTCCAAGTGCGGTCTGACCAGGGTCCTATATAGCTGCAACATTACCTCTCGGCTCCTAAATTCAATTCCACGATTGATGAAGGCCAATACACCATACTCCTTCTTAACCAGAGTCAATCTGCGCAGATGCTTTGAGTGTCCTATGGACTCGGACCCCAAGATCCCTCTGATCCTCCACACTGCCAAGAGTCTTACAATTAATACTATATTCTGCCATCATATTTGACCTACCAAAATGAAGCACTTCACACTTACCTGGGTTGAACTCCATCTGCCACTTCTCAGCTCAGTTTTACATCTTATCAATGTCCCGCTGTAACCTCTGACAGTCCTCCACAATATCCACAACATCTCCAACCTTTGTGTCATCAGCAAATTTACTAACCCATCCCTCCACTTCCTGATCCAGGTCATTTATAAAAATCACGAAGAGTAAGGGTCCCAGGACAGATCCCTGAGGCACAACCACTGGTCACCGACCTCCATGCAGAATATGACCTGTATACAACCACTCTTTGCCTTCTGTGGGCAAGCCAGTTCTGGATCCACAAAGCAATGTCCCTTTGGATCCCATGCCTCCTTACTCTCTCAATAAGCCTTGCATGGGGTACCTTATCAAACGCCTTGGTGAAATCCATATACACTATATCTGCTGCTCTTCCTTCATCAATCTGTTTAGTCACATCCTCAAAAAATTCAATCAGGCTCGTAAGGCACGACCTGCCCTTGACAAAGCTATGCTGACTATTCCTAATCATATTATACCTCTCCAAATGTTCATAAATCCTGCCTCTCAGAATCTTCTCCATCAACTTGCCAACCACTGAGGTAAGACTCACTGGTCTATAATTTCCTGAGTTATCTCTACTCCCTTTCTTGAATAAAGGAACAACATTCACAACCCTCCAATCCTTCGGAACCTCTTCCCTCCCCATTGATGATGCAAAGATCATCACCAGAGGCTCAGCAATCTCCTCCCTCGCCTCCCACAGTAGCCTGGAGTACATCTCATCAAGTCCTGGCGACTTATCCAACTTGATGCTTTCCAAAAGCTCCAGCACATCCTCTTTCTTAATATCTACATGCTCAAGCTTTTCAGACTGCTGCAAGTCATCCCTACAATCACCAAGATCCTTTTCCATAGCGAATACTGAAGTAAAGTATTCATTAAGTACCTCTGCTATTTCCTCCGGTTCCATGCATACTTTCCCACTGTCACACTTGATAGGTCCTATTCTTTCACGTCTTATCCTCTTGCTCCTCACATACTTGTAGAATGCCTTGGGGTTTCCTTAATCCTGCCCGCCAAGGCCTTCCTCCCTCTCGCACTATCTACAAGCTTTCTCTGTTTGTGAGCCAACCTCCTCTTCCCCAGTCTCTTCAGTTCGGTTCCCACCGCCCCCCCAACAATTCTAGTTTAAACTCTCCTCAGTAGCCTTAGCAAACCTCCCCACCAGGATATTGGTCCCCCTAGGATTCAAGTGCAACCTGTCCTTTTTGTACAGGTCACACCTGCCCCAAAAGAGGTCCCAAAGATCCAGAAATCTGAATCCCTGCCCCCTGCTCCAATCCCTCAGCCAAGCATTTATCCTCCACCTCATTCTATTCCTATTCTCACTGTCGCGTGGCACAGGCAGTAATCCCAAGATGACTACCTTTGCTGTTCTCCTTCTCAACTTCCTTCCTAACTCCCTATACTCTTTTTTCAGGACCTCTTCCCTTTTCCTACCTATGTCATTGGTACCAATATGTACCACGACCTCTGGCCGTTCTCCCTCCCACAGCAGGATATCTTGGATGCGATCTGAAACGTCCCGGACCCTGGCACCTGGGAGACAAACTGCTATCCGAGTTTCTTTCCTGCTTCAACAGAATCGGGACCAGAGGACACAGCCTCAGAATAAAAGGATGTTCCTTTTAAAAGAGAGATGAGGTGGGATTTCTTTAGCCAGAGGGTGGTGAATCTGTGGAATTCATTACCACAGACAGTTCAGGAGACCAAGAAGAAGAAGAAGAAAGCCCTTAACTCCGAGTGGAGTCATCGGGACGGCGTTATTTTAGCAGGCTTTCTTATTTTTATGAGGCCAAGTTGCTAGCTCAACGCTCAACCCAACACGGATGGAAAGCATGCAAGGGAGCTGGCTGGATTCGAACTCGGGAGCCTCCGCTCAGAAGTCCAGTGCTGATGCCACTCTGCCACCAGCCAGCTAGGTGACCAAGATGTTAGGTATATTTAAAGCGGAGGTTGATGTGTTTTAGATTAGTGAGGGTGTCAACGTTTATGCAGAGAATGCAGGAGAATGGGGTTGAGAGGGATAACAAGTCAGCTGTGATGAAATAGTAGAGCAGACTCAATGGGCTGAATAGCCTGATTCTGCTCTTATGGACCATAGTAGCAACTAAGGTGGAAAGGCTCATCCACTGAGGCTATTTGGGTGGAACTGAGGAATAAAAAAGGGATGTTGACTGTACCTCTTCCTATAGATGCTGACTGGCCTGCTGCGTTCACCAGCATTTTTTGTGTGTGTTGCTGGAAACATTAATGGGATTATATTATAGACCACCCAATATTCAGCAAGATTTAGAAGAACAAATTTGTAGAGAGGTAGCAGACTGTTGCAAGAAACATACGGTTGTATTAGGTGATCATAGCTTTCCAAATATCTCATACTGTAAAAGGACTGAATAGGATAGAGTTTGTTGAGAAAGTTTTTGCAATCAATATATGGAGGTCCTAACAAGAGAATGTGATACTGGATATACTATTAGGGAATGAGACAGGGCAAGTGACAGAAGTGTGTGTAAGAGAACACTTTGGATCTAGTGATCATAATTCTATAACTTTCAAGATAATTATGGCGAATGATAGGACTGGTCCTTGGGTTGAGATTCTAAATTTAGAGAAAGGCCAATTTTGATAGCATCAGGAAGGATCTGTCAGGTGTGAATTGGAGTAGGTTGTTCTCTGGCAAAAGGATGTTTTGTAAGTGGGCACAGCCCGATTCAACACAAGCAAAGTTCTCACCGCTGTTGAGTATATCCACAAGGAGTACCACCAGAAGAAAGCAGCATCCATCTTAAAGGACCCCTATCGTTCAGGCCACGCACTTTTCACGCTGCTGCCAACAGGAAGAGGATTCAAGAGCCTTAAGTCCCACACCACCAGGTTCAGGAACAGTTATTACCCTTCAACCATTAGGCTGCTCAACCAGTGTGGATAAATTCACTCACCTCAACTCTAAATTGATTCCATGACCTATGAATTCACTTTCAAGGACCCAACAACTCATGTTCTTAGTATTATTCATTGACTTACGTAATTTTTTTTCTATATTTATTTGCATAGTTTTTTTGCACATTGGATTATTTATGTATCTTTGTGTGTAGTTTTTCATTTATTCTATTGCATTTCTCTGTGTACTGTGCATGCTTGCAAGAAAATAAATCTAAGTATTATATGGTGACATATATGTACTTTCATAATGATTTTACTTTGAACTTTATAGAGTTCGTCGAGGAGGTTACCATGAAGATTGATGAAGGAAAGGTGGTGGACATTGTCTGCATGGACTTTTGTAAGGCCTTTGACAAAGACCTACATGAGAGGCTGGTCTAGAAGGTTCAGTTACTTGACATTCAGAATGAAGTAGTAAAATGGATTCAACGTTGTCTTAGCGGAAGAAGCTAGAGAGTGGTAGTAGATAGTTGCCCTTCTGACTAGAAGCTGTGCCGCATGGATTGGTACTGTGTCCATTGTTGTTTGTCATCTACTTAAATGATTTGGATGATAGTGTGGTAAATAGGGTCAGCAAATTTGTAGATGACATTAAGATTGGGGTATAGTATACAGTGAGGAAGGCTATCAAAGCTTACAGCGGAATCTGGACCAGCTGGAAAAATAAACTGAAAAGTGGCAGAGACAACTTAATGAAGACAAGTGCACGCTGTTGCATTCTGGGAGGACAAATCTGGGTAGGACTTACGCAGTCAACAGTAAGGCACCAAGGAGGGCAGTAGAACAAAAGGATCTGGAAATACTGATTCATAAGTCCTTGAAAGTGGAGTCACAAGTAGAGAGGATTGGCCTTCATAAATCAGAGAATTGAGTACAGGTGTTGGGATGGTATATTGAAGTTGTTTAAGATGTTAGTGAGGCCTAATTTGGAGTATTGCATACAGTTCTGGTCACCTGTCTACAGAAATGATATCAATAAGATTGAAAAAGTACAGAGAAATTTTACAAGGATGTTGCCAGGACTTGACCTGAGTTATGGGGAAAGGTTGAACAGGTAAAGAGTCTTTTTTTCCTGGGCCGTAGAAAAATGAGAGGAGATTTGATAGAGGGGTATTAATAGGGTAAATGCAAGTAGGCTTTTCCCACTAAGGTTGGGTAAGAATAGAACTAGAGGCCATAGTTTAAAGGTGAAAGGTGAAATATTTAAGGGGAACCTGAGGAGAGACTTGTTCACTCATAGGATGGTGCAAGTGTTGGAACAAGCTGCGAGCAGAAGTGGTGGATGTAGGTTTGATTGCAACTTATAAGAGAAGTTTGGATAAGTACAATACGTGGATGGGAGAGGTTTGGATGGTTATGGTCCAGTTACGTGTCAATGGCAATAATGCATGGGCTACATAGACTGAAGGGCCTATTTGTGTGTTCCATGACTCCTACCAATAGTCTGAGCATTTCTTATCTGCCATCTTACAGTGCAACAATTTCTTCCTATCCAAAGGACTTACTCTTAGTGTTAACTGAATTTGGACATACCATTCCCTTTTGCTTTTTCAAATCATATATACAGTATGTATGACCCTGAGGTTACAAAAATAAAATTGAAACTAATGTGAAAATTACATGACAACTAAAAATTTGACAAACTTCTGTAGATGTGTAGTGGAGAATGTATTGAATGGTTGCAACAAGGCCTGGTATGGAACCACCAATGCCCTTGAACAAAATGTCCTACAAAAAGTAGCAGATACGGCCCAATCCATCACGGGTAAAGGCCTCCCCACCATTAAGCACATCTACATGGAGCGCTATTGCAGGAAGGCAGCATCCATCATCAAGGACCCCATCACCCAGGCCATGTCCTTTTCTCAGTGCTGTCACCAGGAACCTCAGGACTCACACCACCACAAGAACCTCAGGAATCACACCACCAGATTCAAGAGAATTGTGTACAGTTATTACCCCTCAGCCATCAGGCTCTTGAACCAGAGGGGATAGCTTCACTCATCTCACCCCATCACTGAACTGGACTCACTTTCGAGGATTCTTTATCTCATGTTATCAATATTTATTGCTTATTTATTATTGTTATCATTATTATATTTTCTTTTGTATTTGTACATGTCTTTTGCACATTGGTTATTTGTCTTGTTGGGTGTGTTTTTTCATTGATTCTTTTGTGTTTCTTGGATTTACTGTGTATGCCCGCAAGAAAACGAATCTCAGGGCTGTATATGGTGGTGTATATGCACTTTGCGAATAAATTTACTTTGAACTTGAAATTATTGATTGTAACTACAAATCTGGGAGGTTGCTTATTGAATTTTAATGGTGGATATATCACTAATGCACACTTACGTTATCTAAGACTGGCAAAATGCATCCTAGTTTATGATCCTTGGTTCCAAGTTGCTTGACCTCCACTAAAAAAGTGTGCCCAAATTCAGCCATCATATTTTAGAAAGAATTACTATTCTTTGACACAATGCAGAGGACATTTGTCAGAATGATGATTTATTACAGAAGTTGGAAATATTCACAGAATCAGGTTTAATATCACTGGAATATGTCATGAAATATGTTTCCTTAGGTTGGGGGCTTAAAGGAGATTTAATAGTGTTGTTCAAAGTAATGTGCTGATAAAACAAAGAAGAAATTCTATTTCTGGTGGCAAACTATTTAGTAAGGCACAGAATTAAGATGATCAACAAAAGATCTAAAAGAAGGGTTTTTAAAATATAGCAAATTTTTGTTATTTAAATTCTGGCCTGACATGCTGTAGGAAACATTCATTGTCCATTGAGAAAAGAGAATTGGATACCAACTTAAAATGCAATTAATTGTATAGCCTTTTCTGTAATGTCATTTTTAGATTGAGAATCACAATTCTTTGAGATTTTATGTGAAATTTTGTGTTTTCCAGAATGACTGAAGTGACTGATTGCCATGCTTCTAGATGCATTATCTCACAATCAGCCACAGGAAATTAAATTTAATGTTGGTAAGTGATATTCTTGTTTTGTCACGCATTTAATGTCATTGCTCTTTTTATATGAGTTGTTGTTAAAGTTTTTGCAGAATCAAACAACTACTTTAGTAGAAGGATATTAAAAATCAAATTATAAATGTGTTTCCAGTTCGTAAAATTTTGAACCATTTGAAGTGAATCATAGAATTAGATTGTAATCTACTACTTAGTGAATCAGTAAAACTATGGTTTGCATTTAGTGTGACTTTATGCTGCTTTACAAGATTATTAGCCAAATATCTCTTGCCACAAAAAAAAAAGGTAAATGATCAAATAATTGGCCAGAGAAGTAGATTTTAACAAGGTACTTAGTTGTAGGAGGGAAGAAAGGAGGAGAGGCAGTTTGCACTGAAGGTGTAGTTCCCCTTCCCTTCCTGTTTGGCATAGTTGCAATCGAGATTGCTAGAGGGGTGGCAGGGGAAATAATAACTGAGAAATCTCCAAGGTTGAAGGACTGGAGGAAATTTCAGAAAAGGACAAGGAGGCCAAAGTATTGACGGGATTATAGAACAAGGAAGAGAATTTTCAAATCAAAGTGAACTTTAACATATATGAAGGATAACAAGCACAGAGATGATCGTGAACTGAACCAGAAGCAGTTAATGAGGTGTGTATCAAATAATAGGAGATTATTCTTTGATCCTGGTCACAAGCATTTACTATGTTGGACTTCCATTTATCAGGGATGCAATCAAATGTGCCCCTCTGACAAGATTTTCACTCAGTTGTGTTGATTCAGGCTGAGCTAATGTATATGGAAAGTAAAGGATATGAAGCATAACCATGTTTAGAAGTCAGACAACATCTACAGAGAAAGTTAACTTTTCACAATTGTAACCTTTTATTGGAATTAGAATTAGAGATGTAACAAATTTAGCAAGAATAGAGGCAATGAGGGAAGGGAGGAAGGAATATCAGAGAAGATCTGAATTAGGCTGAAAGGCAGTAAATATTAGATGTGAAAATGCATGATGGTGAAAGCAAAAGAAGATCTAATGAGTAAGAGACAAAAGGTTTAACAACAGTGTAAGTAATAGGAACATCAGGAATGTATTTGGAATTGTTGAATGAGTCAAAAGGTTATAAAAATGAAATGCAGGTTTTGAGGCTAATTTTGAACTCCATTGGAATAGAGCTCAGGTTAAGAGTGAGCAGATAAACATATGGTGGATATCAAGAAATATGGGGCCGTGTTCCACAAAATATTCCACCAAATAATGTGGTCTGTATTTAAAGGAGCTTGTGTTTTCACATTCATTCACTGATGATAGGGTCATTCCTATTGCCTTTGAAAAGATGGCAATGAATACCTTCTGAAACTGTTCACAGCAGTTTAATATACATGAATAGATTGGCAAACTACTTTAGAGGGAAGTTAAGAATCAATTACATTGTTGTGGTTTTAAGAATTATATGTAAGCTTGACTGGGAAAAGATAATGGAATCCCTTTCCTTAAGGAGGTAAGTGAACCAGGTGGATTGTTTGGATAATCAATAGTTTCACAGTCAACTTTACTAAAGCTAGTATTTCAATCCCAGTTGAAATCAATTAATGGAACTTGAATTCCCAGATGATACAGTTGGATTCAGACTGGTTCGTAATTGTTAATCCAGATCTCATAATTATGTTGGGATCAGTTAAAGAGCATAGATTTCTAGAAAGATGTGTACCATCCCATTAAAATTTTTAGTCTAAATTATGAAGACTAGCATTCAGCACTGAAGTCTCGCGTTCAGTGGGGAAAATTGCAGTATTCCCCCGAGGAACAGGCCAAAACGAACTTGCCTCAGGATCATAACTGCACTGAGACAGAACCCAACCAATACCTGCTTGAACAGCACACTTCCATGAACGTGGGAGGCGGGCAAAGACTGGTGTCATCCGACCTCTGCTTCCGCAGGTTCAAGCCCGCCTCTCTGAGTTTTCCATTTCGCTGGCGCTTTACCTTCACACTGACCCATGGCAAAGGGTGCACGCGAGTTTTGAACCCATTCTTTACATTCATTTACTGCCTGAAAATCAATTTCAACTCTGCTTTGAATTTACTCAACAACTGAGAATCCAGGATGTTCTGGGGTATAGATTAAAAACCCAACAAGTTAAGAAATTTACTTAAAGAGAGTTCAGAAGAACCGAGCAAGGGCAGCCAGGACATTCTGAGGAGGCATTGTGTAAGTGGGCAGTGTTAGAGTGGGGAGTTCAGGCTTTAGCTCCTAGAGGCTTCGGCGAGAAGAGGCGAAGGCGGTAGGTAGATCTTTTCATTTAATTTTTCTTTCTTTCTTTCTCATTGCCCATTTAGAGCAGTGGGAATGCCAGACAGGATAGTGGAATGCTCCTCTTGAAGGATGTGGCAAGGCAGGGAGACTTCCAATGTCCCTGATGACTGCACCTGCAAGAAGTACATCCAGCTGCAGCTTCTTTCAGACCATGTTAAAGAATTGGAGTTGGAACTGTATAAACTCTGAATCATTCAGGAGGCTGAGGGGTTAATCAACAGGACTTACAAAGTGGTAGTTACACCCAAGGTGCAGGACACAGGTAACTGGGTGACCATCAGGAGCGGGGGAGGGGAATAGGTTGGGTAAGACTAGAACTAGAGGAAGTGGTTTAAGGGTGAAAGGTGAAATGTTTAAGAAGAATGTGAGGTGGAATTTCTTCACTCAGAGAGTGCTGAGGATATGGAACGAGCTGCCAGCTAAAGTGGGTCCGGGTTCAGCTTCAACATTGAAGAGAAATTTGGACAGCGGGGTGTATGGAGGGCTGTGGTCCAGGGGCAGGTCAATGGTACTTGGCAAATTAATAGTTTGGCATGGGCTAGATGGCTCGAAGGGCATATTTCTGTGGTTTAATGTTCTATGACTTTATTTTTCCTCATCTCTTTTCTCTATGGCCTACCCTTTCATTATGACTGGAGAAAGTCATTCAGCACTGAGTCTGTGAGTCCCTTTCAGAATGCCCTAAGCTATCATTCATCTAAATTCCTGTGAGTGACAACTATAATATTAAACTGTATAAATTTACAGCATAATAGATTGTCCTGGAAATAGTAAGGTCTTGTAGCCAGCAATCCAAAGAAATAACGTAAATATAGTTTCCGTCAACTGCATGCTGCAACAGTAGAGCTCCTTACATATAAATGGGGAAAACGAGGCAGCAAGCTAATAGAATCAACCCAGAGCACCATTTCCAAGTACACTGGGTTAGCAGTTTGAAAACTGAGGAAAATCTGTGCTTTCATTCTTAAGTAATAAATGGTCCGACAAACTCAAGGCAGTATTTAACAGATGTGCTCTGTATTTTTCAGTCAAGTGTGGACTGTCTGCTGATAAAGAAAAATAAGAATAGTCATTTATTGCAAAAGCCAAGAAAATATATTAGATAGCTGAAATGCTATGTGTATAACAACTAGCTCCTTCAAAGCTTCATTTCCAGTTGTAAGACAGATTTTTTTAATTTATAAGAAATTAGATATTTTTGTTTTAATTATTATTAGACATTGAAATTATTTATTTTTGTACAATGAATTGAGAAAGTTCGAAAGACGTGTCCTGTTAATTTTACAATCTTTTCTCTATTAAGATGGTAAGAGTTTTTAAAGGGTTAATGCAACAAAGGGGAGGGAATGCAAATGAGAAGAATTGTGATAGGTTGCTACGTGCAAGTTGCTCTTTCATTCATTTGAGGTTTAGAGGAAGGGGAGTGGTAGTTTTCTGCTTTCAAAAAGGTTTTAATGAATGCTGTCAGTGTTTTTGAATGCAGCTGGTGGGGTTGTAGAGATGAGGGCAATGAAAAGTGTACTGATTGTCATCGTGTAGGTTGATTTGTGAGTTTTGGTTGACTGAACACACGGGCTTATCCCTGCTTCTCTTCACATTATCTTCATCGTATTTTTCGTTAACTGACATTCTGCTGGTGAAGATCTAAGAGGAATTTAACTCCATGTGAAAACATTGTTTCATTCAACTAAAAGCAGAGGTCTGGAAAGCATATCTATTTAAACTGGGCTGTTCTATATCCTGTGCTGCTTTACCAGAGGAGGAAAGCCTGCTCTGTTGCCTTGACAATTGCTTAGGTGAACAGAAAATGTCTGTTTCACGTAAAGAATTTGATGTGAAGCAGATTTTACGCATTCGGTGGCGATTTTTTGGTCACCCTGCTTCTCCTCCAGTTGCATCCAGTGATAATCGACGGGGAGAAATTTGGAGCAAGGATCTAGGTGCCTCAAATAATGGGAAAAAATTCTTAGACTCCGGACACCTGCATCAACCATTGGCAACTGTCAACTATCAGAGATCCAGCCAGCAGGAAATTCAGAATTCTCCGTCTTGGCAGGTGCCCCATGGCCCAGATCTCCCCTCATTTGAGTTCACCACTGACGACTATGAATCAGTACATTGGCATGGCAAGCATGAACCCAAGGATGAAGGGAGTGAAGAAGAGAATGAAACTGACAGCAGTTCCTGCAGGTTAGGACTTAGGATTTAACAATTCCGAAACAATTACTTTGACTTTATCTTTGCGACCTATAAATATGTAGATATGTACATTATATTTGCAACATAAAGTTTCAAATTTAATTCATCCAATACACCATCCTTACAATATACTGATAAAATTCAGAGTCAACGCTCTGATAAATTGCCTGGTAGATGAATGATAGTGAAATCTAAATGATAACATGTCACCTCACCTGAATTTAAGGTCTACATGCAGCAAAATATGATCAGCCTTTTTATAATATAAGAGTACATTAGCACATGTATTTTAAGCGAAATGTACAACTCTCACATATATTATATAATGGCACAATTCTTTTATAAATGCTGTAAGCTCTGGTCAAGAAACTAAACAAATGTATTTGCAGTAACTTATTGCTACATATTTCATCTTGTGTTGTATATGCTGTTTAATTTCAAGAAAACAAATGACAATTGCAATTCTTTTGGATCATGTATATTTCAATCTAATGTGGGAATATTTGTTATTAATATAATAGTACCCACATACAGTTTTTTAAATTAAGTTCATATATAGAATAAAATCAGAAAAAAATATGCTTTCTATAATATTTGCAAAATGCATTTGATCATAAAATTTGTTTTTAAGTGGTAGTCATGATTTTGTATTGAATGTATTAAAATGGATATTGAATACATTAAAATGAATTTCAGTTGAAAGTAGCTGAATTATAAAGCAGACATAACATATACTATAAGCAACATAGTGCAGTTATTTCCAGATCTCAGTCAGTCTGCATTTATAATTCATTGTACAGTAGTTTATTTCATGGTATTAAATAGATATTCTATTTCTATCATCATAAAATAAGTGATGGTTTTGGAGCGAAAAGAAACTATGAGTCCACAGGGTAATTTTTGTCAGTTGTCTGAAAAACGGTTGCAAATTATGGCGCTATAACAAGTCGTTTGGCACAAAGCTCTTACAACATGATTGATGTCTCTGTTGAGTTTACAAGCAGCTTTCCCAATATTTCCATCAGAATTACTATGACCCTTTAGCAGTTTTTCTAAAATTGTGGTCTTCCTAGAAATTTCGTTTACAAGAGAAGAACTCAGGTATTATAGATTTTGGTTGTGTGTATCGTAAATAGCATGATACAGCAAAAGAATAAAGCTTCATACTTGATTGGAATAGTGTATTTGTCAGAATATTACGTATTAGGGAAACCAGTATAGAGCACAGCACAACAAACTTACTAGCCCATATAAACCTACTAGTTCCTCCCCTACCCCCACCTTCTTACTCTAACCTCTCATCTTTTTTCTCCAGTTCTGATGAAGGGTCTCGGCCCGAAACGTCGACTGTTTACTCTTTTCCATAGATGCTGCCTAGCCTGCTGAGTTCCTCCAGCATTGGCTGTGTGTAGCACATGTAAATTCAATTTTTCCATTATTAATTGGAAGTTCGGAAATTTGTTTGTTCAAGTAATAAATATTTGGTAGCTATAGCTTGATAATCTCAAAGAGCTTATCATTTAAGATTTACTTATACTTGTAGTTGAACATCTAACAATATGAAAAATATTTAAAATTATTAAGCTGTTAAGCACCACTGGTACTGTGTAAATCTTGGCTGTGACTAAATTTTGGCACTGACTTGTATCTAATTTCTGGAGGTATGATGAGTTTGACTCATGAATTTCATAAGATTGAATCATCCATAATTAAAATGTTTGTATTGATTTGTTCTAAATAGGAACACTGTTTCTACCTACAATTTATCTATTTAAACATGTAGTGGAAAACAAAGGTAATTTTTTTGTAACTATCTTCATCTTCTGTCTGCCACGGTAGCATAGTGGTTAGCAGAATGCCATTACATTTCTGGACGTTCCGGAGTTTCTATGAGGGAGTCTGTACATTCTCCCCATGGAATACGAGGGTTTTCCCTGGTGTTCTGGTTTCCTCCCACAGTGTAAAGACATACCTGGTAGGTTAATTGGTCATTGTAAATTGTCCTGTGATTAGGGTAGGGTTAATCAGGTTTTGTCGGAAGTTGTTGGGCAGCCCTACTCTGTGCTGTATCACTTAATAAATCTTTTTGGGTATGGCACTCCCTTGGGTAAATTAGGTAAATTATTGTTTCATGAATGACGGCAGTTAGTCTGTTGCTCTTATCAGTTTAGGGCCGTAAACAGTCAAAGAAAGAGATCAGGACGGACGGCAGGGAAATTAACAGCTGCATTAATTCCACATTACAGAAAATCTAAGATTGTGCTTATGGAATAGAACTTTATGAGGGGGGGAAAGGTAAGTTACCAAAATACTTAACTTTTAATCATACTTGATAGACAAATTTTTAAAGCTAACTGATATGATGCCTGGTGAATTGCCTGCTTCACTGTGAAATATACAAAAACAGTGAGCTTTCTTTGTATATTTTCTTGGGTGCTCACTGTGGAAAAGAGACGATCTTAATTTTTTTCAATGCTTAATTTGTCCTTTCTGTTTCCGCAGCTAACCTAGTGGTATTTGCTATTCTGTTCAGAAATGGAGGTCACTGAGGAATAATTATAGATCATTTATAAGAACATTGTCTGAATTATGGTCTGCTTGAGACTATTGAATATTGATCAGAAAATGATTTACTGTAACCCTATATCTCCTGTCTCATAATTTCAATAATGGAAGGTATTTTTTCCCAATTTATCTCAGTCTTCATGATTTATGATGACTTATTAATGACTACCTTGGTCTCAAGCTCATTAGTGGCTCTGTACATGTACATCTTACCTGCTCCACAACTCTGGTATTGATTCAGCATGCTGGCTTTTTTCAGTTAGTTGTCATGTTACTGAGTCTTACAAAGAAGATACCTTGCGTGGTAAAGATGCTTTTCTGCAGTTCAGTAGTTTGACTGATAATTTCATGTCTCTCCTATGAGAAGCTACATCATACAAGAATAATGTGAAATAAGGACCCAGTAGTGTAGTATTGAGTTACTGGATTAGCAGTTAGTTTTAAACATTGATCCAGAAATAGGAATTCAAATCCTCTCTTGGCAGCTGAGGGAATTCAAATTCAATTAACCCGATAAATACAGATGTTTTTGTAACAAAGTAAGCTAACATCAGGAACACTTGCTATGAAACTCCTAGAATTTTGATTTAAAACCCATCTGGTTCACTCCTGTCTTTCAGGAAGGAAATGTCTTATCCTTACCAGGGCTATATATAACACCACACCAACCAGGGTAAGGGTATCTAAGGCTGGGCAATAAATACTGATATTGCCAGCAAAGTCCATTTCACATGAGTGAATCAATGAAGGGAAAATGTGGTCTACAAGATGAAGATGATTTAACTGGCTGAACTTAGGTGATGAATGTTGTATTGATCACCATTGAGCTAACTAATTCTGCTGAGACAATGCAGAATTGTAGTAGATAGAATGCTGATTTACTGTTTTTGCACAAAGTGTCTGGGACATAAACCTGGGGCAATTACCTAGCCCACCTCAGCCTTGTCAAGGCTGAATGTTGATTGCCACCCCCCCCCCCAAGTAAGCATCATGTCTAGCTCAAAATTTGTTTTCTTGTTCTCTAATCGCTCTTTGGCTTTGTCTTTCTATACATCTGCAGTGTCATCCAGCCTAAACACTCATATTCATGTTTGTTCCGTTCTGGTCTCTAGAGAATATCCAGTTTAAAATCAAACCATCTTTGGCAGCTGAGCTTTGGAATACAATATTACACCTCAGTGTAGCTCTCTGGAATTTGTTCTAAATGTAAACCCTTCTTCCTCCTCTTTCTTTTAAGATTCTCCTTAAAACCTGCTTGTGACCGAGCTGCCCTAATATCTGACTTTCTGATTTCCTTGTATAGCTTATTTGATAAAGTTCCTTGTTTATTTTCATCTTATTAAAAGCACAATATAAGTTACTTTTATTTTAGTAAAGGGAAGTTCTCTCTTTGTGATTTACTTTTAGTTCCATTATCTACAATAAATACTTTATAACATTGTCACATATTAATTACAGTAATGCTTTAAAGTGAACAACTGACCAAGAATGCCTCTACCCACTTTCTGTACTTTCCAATTTATTTGAATTCAAATACCTCTACTAGGCCTTGCTCATCTACTAATTCCGCAGCACTCTTTTCCCAGATAAATCTGATAGAAGCCTGAATAAGTATTGGCTCATCTGCATGCGAAAGACACTAGATGGCCGAATGTGAGACTGGAACTCTGCATGGAGAAGGGCTAAAAACTCGATAGAATAATGAAATTGAAGCCTGTGATCAGAATGCCAATTAAAAATTTTGCAAGCTTCTATTTGTGAAATATTCTGAGCCATGGGCATAACATGCAACACTCCTCAGTGTCCCAGTTAATGCTTATGCACTTCACAAGATGCTGGTGTTTTCAGAGTATGTTATTCACATGCACTGCCCAATATTACTGAAAAAAATTGGCCTCAGAATCATCAATGAAAATGCCACCTACAGAAATTCTGTCAATTTCCACAGATAATAAGTTTACCTTATTAACTAAAAGTAAATTTTGCTGCACATATGTCAAATTATTCAGTAGAAATGGATATCTGATTATTTATGGCAACTTCCCAAATTTTATTTTTCATGTAATGTTTAAATGTTTGGTAAAAGAGCCAGAGGTAACATAAGGTAAACCAACCCCATATCCCTTGATTTCCCAAAAATCTATTTGATCTATCTCGGAAATTGATCCTCCACAGCCCTCTTGCGTTGTGTATTCTAGAGATTCACCAGCTACTGGGTGAAGAAATTTCTTCTGATCTCTGTCCTGAATGACTGACCCCAGCCTTTGAGCTGGTGATCATTGACCTATCATACTGTTGACAGCAGTGACTGTGCCCTCAGTGGAGAAGTTGTGAAGAGTATAGTACCTCATATATTCTGCCAAATAGTGCCGGGCTCTTTCTTCTCAAGCATCCTCGGCAGCAGACTCTTCCTAACATTTAGGTGTTAGTTGTGTACACATCAACACCCTCATCAGTATGTAATTTGAAGTGTTATATTACAAATTTTGTCGTACTACAATAGTTCCAAAAATCATATGTTTACAGAGACAAATTTTGCATCCAATAACATCTCCAACTCATGTTCCTTTCAATTGTAACCTTACTGCTCCAAAGATAATGCATTCTTAACATGCCATAATAGGCATTTAGGAACCAGGCAGTGGTCTCGTGATGACCGATTGCTGCAGTGGGGTTGAAAGAAATGAACTGCTAGCTGTGACATTGTTGCCTGAGAGTCCTCTACCCAGAATATTAGTAATAATATCAGGTCAGGTACACTAAGTTTCATAAGTGTGTTAATATTTGAAGAATATGACAAAGGAGTGCAAACACATATGATTAGTTTTGTCATTAAAGAGTTGAAGTAATCATTACAGGTCACAACCACCTTATCTTGGTGTCTGAGAGAATAAAGAGCTTGCCTTTCTTCATGCTTGTATCACTCAGTTCATGCAACAGCTCAGCTATGAGCTGATCACATGTCTCTAAAGTATTTTAAAGAAATGTTTAAAATGAGCGAAGATGTCTTCAGTGATGGATTGCAGTTATGAAGCTCCTTGAGCATATCAGCCTTCAATTTTGATTTCACTTTAAACATTTAAAATGTTTTAGGTTTTATCATGCCATTGTCAAAATTATTATTATTTTACTTGAATGTAATTACATCCTTCCAGGTCATTCTGTACTCCCTGGAAGGATGGTGGCTGTAGCTTAGCAATTTTAGCCTAGGGAGCATTTTTCTTTTACTTTATTACAATTGTTTCATATGGAACCTCATTTAGAACATTGTACAACTATTAAATTAATATGAGTGTGTGGCATTGACAGGAAGGTATGCAAGGGGAATGAAATGTGCCGTAGGATCTTAATGGTGTACGTTATCTTTTAAGGATTGATGGATAGGCAGAAGGCCATTTTCCAGCAACACTCTAACTGGTAAATGATTTCAATTTTATTTAGTTCACAAGTTAAATTCAGTGTATTACTGTTGTACAGAAATTAGAGTGGAGTACAAAAATTAGGTAAAATAAAATTTTGACAGAAATTAAGCCTTTTATTGATGCATTGTTGCTGATTCTTGCATCTTCTATAAACAAAATGCAAACGAACAAATAGACCATGCTAAAAATATAAATATGGAATATTAGAGAAGCAATTTCAAATGGCTCTAAAGGATAATGAATGCTTATTGGCTTACTATAAAATAATATTATGGTATATTAAAACATGGCCCTCATATCATGTTCCTAAAAATGATCTGTATCATGATTTTCTGTAATGTGAAGCCAGGTTATCCATGCATACTTTAATAAATAGGAGCTGGGGAAGAAAGAAACTTATTTACCTTTTTCACATAACTTCTCTGAGAATTAATTTTATTATGTATCGGGTGAATTTCCATTGCCCAAATAGTCCTAACACTGAAGTTTACCTGTAGGAGCCGAGTATGCCACTGAATCATTATTACTAATGTGGTCAAGTGCATTGGGGAGAAAAAGTGGATCTTTTAGGGGAAGACCTTGTAATTAGACGTTGACCTTAATTCTCATCTTTACCATGTAGAAAACCACTTTACAGTTTGTTCATAATTTATGTTAGGATTTGCTCAATCTATTCTTTAAGAATTTAACCTACACTAAATTAAACCATTGTCTGTAATTTTGGTATCAAAGACATTGAAAGTCTCATGTGGAGAGCATTTGACCTTTTGGGATTAAGAGTGATTCCAGTCAGTAAATGGAGTGTAGCCCACAGCCCAATGGTATAAATAAACATTGAATTTCCGAATTTCAAGAAACACACTCACCTGATGGCATGAACATTGATTTCCCCTTCCGGTAATTTTCCCCTCCCCCTTCTCTCTTCTTCTATTCCCCACTCTTGCCTCTTATCTTTTCTTCTGACCTGCCTATCACCTCCATCTGGTGCCTTTCCTTCTTCCCTTTCTCCCATGGCCCACTCTCCTTTCCAATTCAATTCCTTCTTCTCCAGCCCTTTACCTTTCCCACCTGCCTGCTTCACCTGTCAATTTCTAGCTAGTCCTCCTTTCTCTCCCACCACCTTTTTTATTCTAGCATATTCCCCCTTCCTTTCCAGTCCTGAAGAAGGGTTTCAACCCAAAACGTTAACTCTTTATTTATTTCTATATATGCTGTCTAACCGGCTGAGCTCCAACAGCATTTTATGCCTAACAGCTTAGCCCAGATCTGTCAAGGGAATAAGTTAATAATTTGGTTGTGGACTTTAAATTTAAACTGTTAATATCATATGCAAGAAGCGGACAAAGGATTGCCTTACCAATCTTAAACATTTTTTACCTGCTCCATTGTATATTTCTTTGACTCGTTCAGTCACCTCCATTCAGGCATTTTGATCATACTCATCAGAAGGTGCATCTCTGCTCCAAATAGAACAACTCTCCTTTCAGACATTTTTTCTTAATCCCAAGAGTAGTGTCTCAAACTTAAGACCTGGCCTTGTTTCTTACATCCATCTTGAAGTGTCATCAGAAGGATTTCAGATTTTGTATTTTGCAACTTCATTCTAACTAAGAGCAGAAGATTAAACTTCCTGGATATCCTATCCTGTCCAGCACACTAGAATCAGATTTATTGATTGTAGGGATTGCATAATGTAAGTTTGAAAGAGCATGTGAACTTTCGATCTACTTAATTAGATGTGTACCTGTGATGATGTCTGGTAGGGATAATTGTGCATTTTGAGCAGATGTTTCACCTTCGCTGTCCATCCCTATTTAAAATAATTCAGTGTCACTATTAATTAATTGGGATTTTTAAAAACCTTTTAAATTGGTTTAAGTTTTACAGAAGCATTTTATTTGTTTGTTTATTTATTATTTAGAGATGCAGCACAGAACCGGTTCTTCCGGCCCAATAAGCCGCATTGCCCAGCATCCCACTTATTTAACCCTAGGCTAATCACAGGACCAGTTTACAATGACCAATTAACCTACTACCCGGCACGTCTTTGGACTGTGGGAGGAAACTGGAGCACCCGGAGGAAACCATGGAAAGGACATTCAAGCTTCTTACAGACAGTGTCAAAATTGAACTCCAAGCTGTAAATAGCTTCATGCTAACTGCTACGCTATCAGTCAGCTCATCCAGTCTCTGTGGTGCAGACTTGTCAATCATCTTAAACATTTGAAGGGATTAATGACAAAGTGATGCACTGTCAAGTTTAGTTATATAAAATAACTAAAATAATACTTTTCACAAAATTTAAAGTTAGAACATAGTTCATAACGACACACCAGAAAAAGTCAAATGTTTTTTTTAAACTTACAACTTGTGTATGTTGCTTGTCAAAATTCAATTTGCCACAGCTATGATCACAAAGAAAGCTAAACGACTAAAGCCAATGTATGCTATTCTGCATGTGTCTGTATCTATTTTTACCATTGTGTTAATGTATGAACATTTAATAGTTGTGTTAATTATCTGGCACTTCCACAGCAGAACTTCAAGCAGCAGTCAGAACCTGTCCCCGTGCCAGACAATGGATCCTTCAGCCCCTGAGGAGTGTTTTCAGGCACTAAACCATGCAGAACAAACCTTCAAAAAAATGGAGAACTACCTCCGACACAAGCAGCTGTGTGATGTAGTGCTTCTGGCCGATGACCGAAGGATTCCAGCCCACAGGTGAATGAAAAGTTCATCAATAAATTTTCTTTTCTCTAAATTGTATCAGTTTCCAGGTTGTTCATCACAAAATCAAAAAATTTAATAACCGGGAAATGTAATATCAATAATATTCTTTTCTGGCACCTTGTATTCTGTGGTATTCTATGTAAAATTTGGTGAAGTCCTATGGAGGCTTTATTTTAAAAATATTTAATTACTTATCAGATTTAAAAGTTATTAATGATTTTTGAATGTAATTGTGATTTTGGTATCTATATTTAAACTTCCAAAAAAAAGACCGTTTAGCTGATTTCATTTTTTTTGGATAACAGCAATTTTATTTCATTTTGGTGAAATTCACTGAGTAGAAAGACAGTTTGTGAAATACATTTTAATAAAATTTGGACTGTTGTTCGTTCTCCCATCAGTGTATGTTTAAGTTTATACTGATTTTATGCCTTTAAGTTTGTAGTTTAAGACATTTGCAGATGACCCAGCTGCTTCACATTTTGCAATGGAGATCCTGTTAAGAAGAGTATCCCAAGATTTTGGTCAAACTATACTGAGCAGCTGGTGATAAGTTTCCAAGTCAGAGTGGTATGCAATTTTGAAGGGAATTTGGAGTCACAGTTGGGTTTCAGTCAATGAACTGTTGCTGAGTTTCTCAGTGGTCCTGAAACTGCATCTACGGGGCCAGAGGTCAGATTGTGATGCAATGCACTGGCAGGGAAGAAATTTAGGCAGCACAGTTCATCCACATAAGTCACTGACAGATAATTGGGAATTGTTATGGATAAACCAATACTTTTGTGACCAATAGATGGAACAGAAGGCCGAAGGCAGGTACAAATAAGTTATTTCTTTCACACTGGCTCATCTGCAAAGAACTAGTCTTCCAGCAATGTCCTTCAATAAGCTAATTTATTTATCTAAATTGGACACTTAATTCAGTCAAAAGATTTTTGTAGTGTATTTAATATTTCAGTAATATTTGAATATTATTATAAATATGTTGTTTGATTGAGCATTCCTTGCTTGTTTACATAATTCATTCTGAGTTATATGTCAGAAGTACATGAATGGCATATGTTATTATGTCACCGCATCATATGTGCGTGCCTCACTAAAGCAAAAGGAAGTAGACCATCATCCTGGCTCCCATGTTTTTCTTTCAATTAGTTTTTGGATTTACAAAACAGTGGTGATGATGTAGTTTTAAAATTACCTCTGATGACTACCTACCTGTTGAAGCGCAGCACGTTTTTTTCTTTGGAAAGGAGAGAGAGAGAGATGTTTGAGTCTTTTTAAAAAAAGTGTGGCAGTGTTTTTTTTCTTTGGAAGGGGTAGAGAGACATTCAAGTTTAAAAAAAGGCAGAAAACGGACAGGCTCATAAGCAGTGAGTATTGGGTGATAATAATAATAAAATTTTAAACAGTGGAAATGGTTGACTTCATTGGAAAGATTGACATGTTCAATTGTAGAACAGATAACTGAATGATGTATACTGAAGGACTTGAGCAGTATCTTGAAGCAAATGAAAGGGTCAATGAAAAGTGAGTGTCAGTGTTACTGAGTTGCAATAGTTGGAAAATCATACTGTTTGCTTAGAAGTTTAACTGCTCCATCCAAAACAGCTGAAATGAGCTTTGCTGATGTCGCAAACAAATGCAGGAACATTTAAAACCAAAACCATTGTTGAGTGCAGAATACTATAGGTTTCATAATCCATTACAGCTTACGTGGCTGAATTGAAGAATTTGTCCAAACATTCTTGGATGGTCAGTGCTGAGCTTAATGATGCACTGAGAAATCATTTCATTTGTGGAATCTTACAAGAAAGCATTCAAAAACAGCTCCTAACTGAAGCACAATTCCACATTTAAAAGAGTAGTTGAAATTGCTTTGTCAATGGAAATAGCAGCCAAAGACGCATTGAGTTGCTGTTATGAATAAAAGTGAACGTGAACTAAATTGCAACGTCTAAACGGAAATATGCCTGGCCAAACAAATTGTGTTACTGTTGTGGTAGGGGCTCACCAGACCATTGCAGGTTTAAATGCGAAACTTGCAGAAAATGCCAGAAAGTAGGAAATATGCAAAGAGCACACCAGGCAGACAAGATTAAATGGATTTAACAGGGAAGAGATAAAGATAAAAAGTCAAGTTGCAGTTTCAAAGAGTACTAATGTTCATGCTGTTGATGAAAGACCTGAGAATGCCGAGAATGCCACGGGACTCAGTAACCTTGAGATTTACAATGTGAAAACTAACAATAGACAAGCAATATGGCTTACACTAAAAGTGAATGGCAAATTAATTAAAATGGAATCAGACACTGGCTCAGTCATTCCACAAAATGAGTTTGAATGGCATTTCAAAGGTACTGAACTGAAGCCTGCAGATATCCAACTAAAAACTTAATATGGAGAAAAGATAACTCGTGGGAATAATATCCGTTACAGTGAAATACAAAAACCAACAAGTTACATTGGTCTTGTGCATGGTAAAGACAAGAGAGCTAGCATTGTGGAGTTGTGATTGGCTAAGACAACTACAACTTGATTGGAGATCCATCCACCATTTGCTTGTCACATCCCCTGTAACAGAGTCAACTGAAAGCGAATTAATGTACTGGATGATGCCAGAGCGGCGTTCAAAAGTGGCATTAGAAAACTCAAATATATCAAGGCTAAAATATTGTTAAATGAAAGTGCCACACCAAAGTTTTACAAGTCCATCTGGTTCCTTATACCATCTGTGATAAAGTAGCCAGTGAGATAAATCACATGGAGGCAGAAGAGTTCTTTCCAAGGTTGAATGGAGGCCACGGGCAATGCCACTAGTCTCAGAAGCCAAGAAGATCGGGTCTGTTGGGATCTGTGGTTATTTTAAGGTCACCATCAACCCAGTACTGAAAGTAGATCAAAACCCTCTGCCCAGGATAGAGGATATCTTTGCAAGCCTTTCTGAAGGGAAACGTTTCAGTAAGGTGGACTTAGCTGAGGCCTACCTACAGATGGAGGTGGAAGAAAAGTCCATATATATCCTAAGGTGAAATGCTTCACAGTTGATGAACATATCTAGATGAAAGTTACTAACATCTGATTTTTTTTGTTCTTCTGCCAGGCTAGTTCTATCTTCAGTTTCAGACTACTTTGCTGCAATGTTCACAAATGATGTAAGGGAAGCTAAACAGGAAGAAATAAAGATTGAAGGTGTGGATTCAAATGCATTATGGGCATTAGTTCAATATGCCTACACAGGTAAACACAAAATAATAATTTCCTATATAATTGCTGCATTATGTGATAAAGGAGAAACCTTTGATTTCTACGTGGTAGCCTGATTATTATGGTATTATGGATAAGGCGCCCATATTTATATTCCTTAGAGCTTTTGATATTGGCTTATCATTGTTACATGTGAAAAGCTTGTCTTACATACTGGTGGAACAGATCAAATCATTACACAGTGCATTGAGCTAGAATGAGGTAAAACAATAACAATGCAGAATAAAGTGTAAACACTATCCAAGGGTGCAGTACAAGTAAATGATAAAGTGCAGGATCATGTGAGGTAGATTGTGAGGCCAGAATTCCATCTTATGTACAAGAGGTTCATTCAAGAGTCTGATAACAGTGAAATACAAGATGACTTTGAGCCTGGTGGTATGTGCTTTCAGGCTTTTGTATCTTCTGCTCAATGGGAGAGGGGTGAAGAGAGAACATCCGGAGTGGATGGGTTCTATGAGTATGCTGGCTGTTTTACTGAAACAGTGAGAAATATCGACAGAATTCACAGAGGAGAGGCTAGTTCCTGTGATGTGCTGAGCTGCTGCAGTTTCTTGCGGTCTTGTGTAGAGCAGTTGCCATACCAAGCCATTATGCATCCAGACAGAATGCTTTCAGTGGCAGCACACACAAAATGCTGGAGAAACTCTGCAGTATATGTGATGTGCATCACCTCCCAGCTTCTCACTTCATTCCCCCTCCTTTAACTAACTACCTTCCCCCATCTTCACCCATCACCTTCTAGCTTGTTACAAACACAAGAAAATTTTCAGGCACTGGAAACCTTACCTTCTAGCTTGTACTCTTTCCCCTCCCCTCCTCCTTATTCTGACTTCTTCTGCCTTCCTTTCCAGTCACCTCTTTAGATGAGTGGAGTCACTTATCTTCCTCAGGTGGATGTTATAGAACTACTCCCTTACAACCCTTTGTAGACTGAGCCTTTGGTTCTATTACTTTTCCTCTTCTAGCGTGTTAGCCCAGCTCTGCAGCCCCCTGCATCTGGACAGTAAAGATATCTACGCCAGACTATTGTTTGACGACAGCTGCGTCTTCAATACTATAATTCCAAGCAAATTTATCACCAAACTCCAGACCCCAAGACTCAATGACTCCCTCTCAAATGGATCTTTGAATTCCTGACTAATAGACCGCAATGAGTTAATGGTAGGCAGCAACACCTCCCTCCACACAATTATTCTGCACTTGTATCTGCAACTGCTGTAGCCAAAGAATAGAACCATAGTTCCATTGCATGTGAGGGTGAGGGTAGCTATGGTTTTTATTGCCTTTACCTCCAGGTACTAGGGGCTTAGTATAATTTCAGAATTTGTTCCATATTGCCACACGCAGAGGAAGTGAAGGGTCTCTACCCACCCATCTGTCCCATGGGGAGGGGAAATGAAGTGAGAAATTGGGAGATGGCATATCATCACGTATACATGTACAAGGTGCCTATCACCTCCCTCTGGTGCCCCTCCTCCTTCCCTTTCCTCCATGGTCCACTCTGCTCTCCTATCAGAGTCCTTCTTCTTCAGCCCCTTAATTTTTCCACCAATCACCTCCCACGTATGTGTCTTATCTACAAAATTGACATCTCCAAGCTTTTCCACCTGACAAATGGCCATTTTAAAAAGAAAATAATGTGATTGCAAAGAGAAATCTGGCTTTTTACCATGATTAGCCCACACAGCAATGTACTTAGTTATATGGGATGCGAGTTACCAGTTGAGATCCACTCTCTTGCCCATGATCTCCTTTCACATACCTAGATGTTTATATCCTGCACTGAAGTTAAGCTAACTAGATTAAAGACTTTAGTATTTGTGCTTTTTCTGCTGCTTTTAGCTTTTTTTTTATCCAATCTGATTTGCTCGAGGCACTGAAAAAGGTTTTTAGTAACAGTTTTTTACTTCAATTCATATAATGTTGTAAATACTTAATCATTTCAGTAACGTTTTCTCTGTTTAACTGAAGAACAGTGCAAGCATCAGCCTTTCTTCCCATAAAGCTGAGGGACTGGGTACAACTTTATCCAGTTCCTTGGCACAGCTCAACTGAATTTCATTTAAGGACTTGAAGAAAGAGATCAGATACTGGCGTGTGACCACCAGTGTATTTATCATTTCTGCTGTGCAGAGAATGGAGGTAGAAGCATGGAGGAAGCTAGCCCCCACTTGGCTGTTCTCCACAGAACCGCGGCATGGTCACATACATTGATTGGTAAAACGCAAGGAAGAGGAAGAATTTCTGAAATGTGTACAGGAGAATTTCCCAGTCACTGTGTTTCCAGCCCCACAAGGAAAGAGCCATTGCTGAATCAGACCACGGAAATGAAGTTAACAAATGGACAAGATGTCAGTTAGGAAACAATGATCAATAAAACATAAATTTCAGAAGATTAATGAAGAAGGGTTAGGAGTATTCTAAAAATAGATTATTTTTAAAAAGGAAGTGTAATTGGAGGAGATCTTAAAGTGAAAATATAAAACTTTTAAAAAAGGAAGTTAGAACATACTGTGTAGCATAGTGCAGACCCTTCGACCCCTGATATTGTGCTCAATAGAAACCTACTCCATGATCAGTCTACTGCCTCCCTCCTGCCCATAATCCTCCATTTTTCTTCAATCCAGTATTTATTTAAGATTCTTTTAAATGCTCTTTAAATACTATATTTCAGGCACCCAACACACTGATTTTTTTGAAAAAAGCCTACCTCTGATATCTCCCTAACATTTCTCCATTGACTTTAAATGGGTATCATCTGATTTTGGTCACTGTGTTGGTTGTGATCTGTGCCTCTCACAATGTTATGCATTTCTATCAAGTCCCTCTCATCATCCTTTGCTCCAAAGAATAAAGCCCTTGTTTGAGCAATCTTTTCTCATCAGATGTGGTCTCTAATCCAGGCAGTATTCTGGTAAATCCCTCAGCACGCATTTTAAGGCTTCCACATCCTTCCTATAATGAGGCAACCAGAAATGAATACAATACTACTAATGTGGTCTAGCCAGAGGTTTATAGAGCTGCAACATTACCTAATTGTTCTTGAATTCAGTCCCCCAACTGTTGAAGGCCAGCACACCATAAACCTTCTTAGCCATTGTATTAACTTGCACAGCAATTTTGAGGGATCTATGTATCTGTACCCTAAGATCCCTCTGTTTCTCCACACTGCTAAGAATAGTACAGCATAGTACAGACCCATGAACCTTGTGTTCTGCCTTCAAGTTTGATCTTCCATAGTATATCTCTTTACAGTTTTCCAGATTGAACTCTATCTGCCACTTCACTGCTCAACTCTGCATCCCCTTATAACCTGTGACACCCATCTATACCATCCACACCACCACCAACCTTTGTGTAATCTATAAACTTCTTCTGTAACCCATTCCTCCACTTCCTCATCCAAGCCATTTATAAAAATCACAAAGAGCAGAGTTCCCAGAACAGGTCTCTGTGGAACACCACTAGTCACCACCCTCCAGGCGGAATTCACTCCATTTACTACCACCCTCTGGCTGATGTTTCTGAATCCATGCAGCCAAGTTTCCCTGGATCCCATGCCTCCTGACTTTCTGGATTAACCTACCAATGGGAACCTTGACGAATGCCTTACTAAATCCTTATACATCACATCCACTGCTCTATTTGTTTTGTTACCTCCATGAAGTGCTCATTTAGGCTCCTGAAGCTCAACCTGCCCTTAATAAAACTGCGATTCACATATTACTCATAAATCCTGTCCCTAAGAATCCTCTCCAATAGTTTGCCCATCAATGATGTAAGAGTTGCTGGTCTGTAATTACCAGGATTATCCCTATTAACCTTCTTGAACAAAGAGATCTTTGGAGAGAAAATGTTCCTAGCACATTTCCAAAAAGAGGAAAGTTCAGAACTCCCTAGATGATAGAAGAGAATGAGAAAGATGGAACAAAAATGGGGAGGGAAGGGGAACATGACTTATGTTAGATGTATAATTCAAATGAGTACCAGGCTGAGTTTAGTAAACTGGGAGGGTAGGTGCAAAGGAATGCTGGGCAGACAGAGGGTGAAATTAAGGCAATAGCAGTAAGCATAACAGGAAATAACAAAACTTTCGAAGTTGGGCGCACAGAAGCACAGTGGTTAGAACAACACTATTATAGCCCAGGTCGTTTTGGAGTTTGGAGTTCAATCCCAGCAACCTCTGTAAGGAGTTTCTGTACGTTCTCCCCGTGGAATGTGTGGGTTTCCCCTGGTTCTCCAGTTCCTCCCACAGTCCAAAGACATACTGGGTAGGTTAATGGGTCATCAGAAACTGTCCCATGGTTACGTTAAGGTTAATCAGGGTTGTAGATTGCTGGGGCGCAAAGCTCAAAGGTCAGGAAGGGCCTACTCTGTGCTGTATCACTAAATAAATAGAATAAATACACACACACACACACACACACACACACACACAGCAGGTGGTAAGAGTGGGCTCCCTCACCTCTGACCCTCAACACAGGTGCCCCTCAGGCTGTGCCCTAAGCCCCCTCCTTTGCTCTCTGAATACCCATTACTATGTCGCCCCCCCCCCACAGCTCCAATGTGCTAATTAAATTTGCTGACAATACTACATTGATTGGCCTAATCTCAAATAATAACGAGGCAGCCTACAGAGAAAAAGTCATCACCCTGACACAGTGGTGTCAAAAAAACAATTTCTCCCTTAATGTTGTAAAAACAAAGGAGCTGATTGTGGACTACAGAAGGAATGGAAACAAGCTAACTCCTATTGACATCAATGGACTTGGGGTTGAGAGGGTGAACAGCTTTGAGTTCCTCGGTATACACATCACCGAGGATCTCACGTAGTCTGTACATAACCAGCTGTGTGGTGTAAAAAAAGCACAACAGTGCCTTTTTCATCTCAGACAGTTGAGGAAGTTTGGCATGAGTCCCCACATCCTAAGGACTTTCTACAGGGGCACAATTGAGAACATCTTGACTGGAGGCATCACTGCCTGGTATGGGAACTGTACTTCCCTCAATGGCAGGACTCTGCAGAGAGACGTATGGATAGCCCAGCACATCTTCCCACTATTCAGGACATTTATAGAGATAGATGTGTAAAAAGGGGCCCGAAAGATCACTGGGGATCCAAGTCACCCCAAACACAAAAACTGTTCCACCTGCTACCATCCGGGAAATGGTATCACAGCATAAAAGCCAAGACCAGCAAGCTCTGGGACAGCTTCTTCCACCAGGCCATCAGACTGATTAATTCACGCTGATACAATTGTATTTCTATGTTATATTGACTGTCCTGTTGTACATGCTATTGATTACAAATTACTATAAATTGCACATTTAGACAGACACTTAACATAAAGATTTTCACTCCTCATGTATATGAAGGGTGTAAGAAATAAAGTCAATTCAATTCAATAAAAATGAGCAGTAATAGGAGGAGTTGGATCAGTTAGGGACCAGGAAGGTGATCTCCTGGTGTGGCAGGAGTACTTGATGGGTACTTAATGAATATCAATCCCTATCAAATAAAAGCCACTGCTGAATTGTTATCAGAATGGGAACTAGTGAAAGTAATGGATGGTTTGGCAATTGAAAAGACCATAGAAAATCTGGGCAACACCCACAAAATGCTGGAGGAAATCAGCAGGCCAGGCAGCATCTATGGCTTGGCTTAAACTTAGTATTGTATATCCCATGGTACTGAGGTTGCTGACAGAAGTAAGGATGAAATTTGCGTAAGGTTTACAATAATCAGATACAGTTGAACTGTTAAGGAAGTGGAAAATGGCACATTTGACACGTGTACTAAAAAGCAAAAGGACATGCCTGTAATAGTAAATGGTCAAGAGTGGGGAAGATGTTTGGACACAAACAGGAAAAATGAAAGATGGGCCCTTGGAGAAGTTTTGAACTGGTAAAGGGGAGCCAGCATGTTTATAGGCAAAAGATGTATGACCAAATAATTTACGTCTTTATGCAACACACATCAAAGTTGCTGGTGAACGCAGCAGGCCAGGCAGCATCTGTAGGAAGAGGTACAGTCGACATTACGGGCTGAGACCCTTCGTCTTTGGTCAGTTAACACAGAAGACCGATGAGGCAAATGATTTTGATTACATCCCTATGAATTTTCAGAAAGTTACACATTTTTTAAAAAGCTGTTTACGAAATTGAGGTCCATGGAACATAAAGGTGCAAATAAGAGCAGAAAATGTAAGAAATATTAAACCAGATAGCCAGCATCAATGAAAAAGGAAAGAAATTTAGCAGTTCACTTTTTGGTGGAATTGGAAAATTTTTTTAAAAAAGCAAGTATGCTTTAAGTTACAGAGAAAAGGGCTGGGTAGGGAGAAGTTATTCTCCATAGATGATGCTCCTCTGGATAGTGCCTTCTTTTACTCCAAAAGTTCTCTCTCTGCCTGACCAGCAGAGTGTTTCCATAATTTGTATTCTACTTTTCAACCAAAAAGGGAAATTCACTTCAGAATAGAAAGCAGAGTTGGGATAAACAAAATTAGAATGCTGGAAATATTTACAGGTCAGATAGTTTCAGTGGGGAGATACAGAGTTAAATGTTTCAGGTTAACGGCTTTCATTGGAATGGATTAGTGTGAGCAGTTGATCTTTTAGATCAATGTATGGTTAACCTATTGTGTCTTCCATTACCTCTGGTCATGATGGTGAGAAAAAGCATGAACGACTTACCAGGAGCAAATGGGTAGACAAACCTAATAGTTCATTTCATAGCTTGTCACACCACACAGCCAGCCACTCTAGTGTTGTTTGGTTGATGTTGTGCAGGTCAGTGTCAGCTAAATCAAGTGAGAGTGGGCAGTTGCACAGAACATGTTCAATGTTCTGCACCCTTTCACCACACTCACAGGATCGCTGGTCTTTAAACCCCACTTCACCATATTGTCTCCCGTCCTACAAACTCCCGCTCTCGCTCTGTTGAGAGTGCACCACTTCCGTCTGTCAAGCAGTGCCCCATCTGGTAACATTTCTGTGGGGTCTTGCACTGTATTGTTTGGTGGGGTTCTGGCTTCTGTTCGTTGCCAGAGGTCAATCCTGTATGTTTGGGGGGATGTTCCGTGTGGTAGTTCCTCCACTGTAGCAAAGCTTTTCCTCGATTTTAGGCAGTTGGAAACTGGCACATGATGATGTAGTGGGTGCCGTGGATCCGAGTTCTGTTTACCTTTTTCAATTTTTGTTGTAGTGTGTCTTCGGATCTCTGGGGGAGCAATGCCTGCCTGTAAATGATTTTAGTGGGTGTGGGGCACAGTGTGCCCGTGATTATTCAGCAGGCTTCGTTATGCAACGGGTCTATTTTCTTCGCATGGGCTGATCTGCCCCACACAGGTGCATAGCAGAGTGCTAGGCAGTTGATCTAAGTGTGTGAGCATTAGCTCCCCATTTCGTGCCTGCTAATTTTTTCAAGAGAGAATTGTGAGAGCCAACTTTCCCTCGGAGTTTTTGGATGTGGGTGGCAAATGAGAGCGTCCTATCCAGTGTCATGCCCAGGTAAATTGGAGTCGTATGGAGTCGAGCTCCTTCCCACACCAGAAGATCTTGAGTTTCGAAGCTGCTTCTCAATTCCTCAGGTGGAATGCACCCACCTGAGTTTTTGATGGATTTGGGTTCAGAGACCATTTTTCATAATACTGCTTCATTACTTCGAGGATTGCTGTAAGTCGTACTTCAACTTCTTGGAAGGAGTTAGCTTGTGTTGCTATGCTTGGGTCGGCTGCATAGATAAACCTGCGTGTGTTAGGAAAGGTTGGTTGGTTATTTCTGTAAACATTAAATAGTAGAGGTGCCAGGACTGATCCCTGTGGTAGTCCGATCTTTTGTGAACGCCACCTACTCTTAATTCCATTCATTTCTACACAAAATCTGCGATTTTCTAGGAGCCTTCTTATTTGACTGGGGTTTCGTTCTTTAACATTTTACATAATTTCAGTAGAAGGCCTCTGTGATTCACAGTGTCGTATGCTGCAGTGAAGTCAACGAATACTGCCCCTGTAATTTGTCGCATTTGAAAGCCATCCTCAATATACTGAGTTAAGTTCAGGACTTGACCACAGCAAGAGCGGCCTGGCCTGAACTCGGTTTGGTCTAGTGTTAGAAGATATTCGACTAAGGGGGATATTCTTTTCAGTATGGGTCTCTCGTAGAGTTCATAGAGGGTGCAGAGCAAGGAAATCGGTCTGTAATTTTAAAAGGATAAACCTAATAGTGAAAGGAAGGGATATGACAGACAGAGTAAGCATTTTTGATCAGATCATGGTAGAATTCAAAAAGACCCTGGCACAGCTGATTCCCAGGGGAATAACTTGACCTGAAGGAGAAAGCAGAAGGAGAGAGACAAAATGGAAGATCACATGTTTCAGTAGCAGAATATAGGGGGCTCATTGGAGGAGCAAGGTGACCCAGGCAGCTTGTCTTCCTTCAGACAAAATGATATTTATAAAGCTTTATTAAATCGCTAAATTTATGTAAATAGCTAACATTAGCTATTGATAGCTAAATTACTTTGGATTTAAAATATAGCATATGCCTTGATTTTCAAATAGAAAAACATTCCCAACCTCCGACTTATTTTATTAGTAAACATTCTCAGACTCATGCTATCTACCATCTGTGGTTAGGTCTTCAAAACTGGGAAGGTTTATCTTGCATGCTATTTCCACTTAATGGGTTGTTAACTCCAAAACTCAGATTCCTCTGAGTATCGTTATTTGACAGAAGATATCAAACTAAAGAACCTACCATATTAACATGCTGCAAATTACACATCACATGAACAAAAACAATTTGAATGCAGAGGCATCATTTGGAGGCTTAATCATTTTAAATTAAAGTTATTACAAATATCCAAAACACAATTTTTTCACATAAGGTGAGAAAATGGCATTATTTGTTTATTATCTTTAGGGCGTTTGGAATTAAAAGAAGATAATATTGAATGCCTGTTGTCGACCGCCTGCCTGTTACAATTGTCTCAGGTTGTTGAGGCATGCTGTGGTTTCCTGATGAAGCAGCTTCACCCTTCCAACTGTCTTGGAATTCGTTCATTTGCAGATGCACAGGGCTGCACTGACCTGCATAAAGTGGCTCATAATTACACCATGGTATGTATCTGGAGGGATGACTCTTCCTTAGCTTATTAATATGGGTTAGATGACATTATGATTGTTTCTGGAGGGATCTCTCATTCACTGTTCATTAGTATTGGTTAGGTGGATGATGGTTTAATAGTAGAGGCATCTATAAAATTCTGAAATCTGTTAATACTTAATAAGCTAGCATAAATAAAAAGACGGCAGTGCCCTAAATACAGTAAAGGCTTAATAATATTAAATAACTTTAAGCATAATCTCAGCCATATACCATCCATGGGGAATGTGAGGTACCAGTTACATGAATATACTCATTGCATGTAAACTGCTCAAGTAGAACATTTTCATGCATCACACACTGGTATTCTATGCATAAACCTTCAACTTGCCTTTTAAATAAGAATGCTTTACACTGTAATTCTACATTTTAAGACAAAATGATATTCAAGTAAAATAATGCTTAAATAAATCAGATGAATGATTTTGATCACATTACATGGTCCCAAATCTTCAAAGAGGATATTGTTGCTAATCGGCCTATAAGTATAATGCCCTTACAAGTAAGTGTAAATAGACTAAAACTATTTTCACACTTATTTTACATAACACATACATAAAATGCACAGTTTGAGCTTACTTTTGTAAAGAATTAAAGAGGCTTATATGTAGGTCATGCAGAGAACGTTTTACATATAGCCTAGCCTACCAGTTAAATTAAAATCACTTAATTCTAATTGAGAAAAGGCCAGTGCCTCTTGCTATATCCTAGATTCCCTAATGACAGTTGATCAGATTCATGTTCTCAGAAATTTTCTTTTGCCAGATGCAAAAGAATTTTGTTTTTTTAAATACTGAATATACAAGAGTTTATTGTATCATGAATCTTGTTTGTAAAATTGTACCAACATACAAGACCCAATATTTTTATTTCTTATTATTCTGGTCTTCAACTAAATATTTTCTTAAGAGATATTTGATCTTTAAATGCTTTTTGATGTGAATATTAACATTAACAATAGATCATTAACTTGGCATTAGAAAGCTTCATGTTTAAAGCACCCACTGGTGGTGTAGTGGCATCAGCACCAGACTTCGAGGCAAATGGTCCTGGGTTCGAATCGGCCGGCTCCTAGCACACTTCCCATCTGTGCTGGGCTGCGCACCCAGCCTGCAAATCGGTCTTGTAAAAAACAGGCAAATGCTGAAGAAGTGGCAAGGTTGCCACCCACTGCGCGGAGAGGAACAAGAACAAGTTTAAAGCACCTTCTGTAAATGAATGAGGTGAATTGTCAGCAAGGCTCTCATCAGCCTATAGCTAACATTTGTATCTGCTTGTGAAGGGGGCATTGGGCACATTAACTTGCATTTTTTATTTGCTGTATAGAATCTGTAAATTGGCCGTTAACTGGGTTCTCTCCTCAAAGATTGGTTTATATACTACATGACTTACATAAAATTGTTGCATTCAATTTATGGTAGTTTTATCTAACTGCTTGTAACTGCGTGATGCCACTTAATTTGTCCAGAAATCAGAAAAAAAATATTAGTGTAAGTTTAGGAGAGTTTTCAGCAAAGATTTTGCAATGAATAGATCCATGAGAAAAATCTCAAGTAGCAATTTGAGGCCCTTCATTGGGCCGGGGCCAGCCATGGGTGTTGCATCCCAGCTGTCGGTGATACGCAAGGCACGGCAGTGTGATGTAGTGAGCAAGCCATTGCTTTGTAGCAGGCTCCCCTTCTCCATGCAGCTGATGAATTCAAAGGAATGGCAGTGACCGATACAGTTTGGTACCAGAGGCATCACTGAAGTTGCCAGTCAGTGTTGAACTCAAGGTAGGATTGTCTTAGGAACTCCAACTCTGGATTCTTCCTTGGGGTTTACTCCTGAAGTTTTCACCATAAGTGGGTATAGCCACAAGGCAGCAGAGGTTTGAGATCAGAGATGCCAACCACAGCTGACGAGACCCATCTGCCCGAAGCGACTGGTTTTAAGACACCAGTAACCTGCCTTTGCCCCTTCTCCTGTCAGTAGAAATGGTTCCGCCGGGCTTAGTAGCTAAGCTACACTTGAAAGCCAGGAGCTGGACTTGTTTGTCAGAGGCTATTTGAGACACACACCATTGGGAGCATTTACTAGGTCGTGGGAGCCTATCCCCACTACCACCACCAGCTATAATATTCTTAAGGAACCACGAGTGACAACATATTTTTAGAAAACCATTTCCACAACTAATTATTCTTGTTGCATGGCCATCTCCAAAAGCATCTTCATATTGTAATGTTACTTAGTTCCCAATGATGATCTGAAATTACAATCTCTAGAAATCTTTAATATGTAGTCAGAACTATTCCTTTGAGGAAAGGTTGCTTTGGAAACCGCTTAGATTTAGCTATTTAGGTGCATATAAAGTGAATTAATCTCTCAATAATTAAATTGATATTATTTGAAAATTAAGTATAGTGTTTCTTTAAATTAAAAGAAAAGTACGATGTTGTCAGTGATTTACCCTACAGAGATTAATCTATTCCTAATCATAATTTTCTGGAATATTTACTCTTTACAGAATTTTACAGAATATCTTCAATTTTATTATGAAAACTCACAATTGGAAGGAATCTCGTAAATTCTGAGATAAAGTAGAAATTGCTGGAAACATTCAGCACATCAGACAGTATCCTCAAAGAGCAACACATTTAACATTTTGTGTCAACAGCCTTTCATTAGAATTGGAATTCTGGTTTCTCAAATGTGGAATGGCTCCATTCAATGTACAGGAGGCGGAACACTAGTTTGGTTGAGAGAAAAAATGAAATATTTGAGAAATAAAACAAGGTTCTGGCAGCTTATAATATTCCTGTCAGTTTAAATTATTTTAATTACAAAATTAAAAGCGTAATATTTTATTGGAAGACTTGTTGATTTTTTTTAAGCTATAAATTTTCCATATGTCAGAGTGACAGATATGATTGCTGAGGAAATATTTCCATATATTTTCAGCATATGACATTAATTGGTGTAAGACAAAGAAAGTTCAAGATGAGATAACAAGGTAGACAATGCAGTTTAATTTCAGAGGCAGAGTACAATGCAGTTTTTTAATTTCAGATTTCCAGCATCTGTGTTTTTACTTTGTCTTTCATATGACACATGAAGTTTATGATGAGTTATCTATTTAAGTAAACTCCAAGTCAACCATCTGTGTATTCCTGTGATAAATAATGCATGAACAGTGTTGTATAACAATTACTGACTGGATCTTCAGGTAGTAAAACAAGGCAGAAGGCATGATCCATTTGCATTTTGTGACTTGCGTTCAGTAACTTCAGGCAATAATTTGTGCTTTACAATTTTGTGAGAACAACTGTGAATTGTGTGTGTGTGTTTTGTAGTCCCATTGTCATTAATGTTTAACATGCTGTGAAATAATATGAATTATTGTTCTTTCTTTTGTTAAAGGAGCACTTCATGGATGTGATAAGAAATCAGGAGTTTCTACTACTGCCAGCAAATGAGATAGTTAAGCTGTTGGCTAGTGATGATATGAACATACCAAATGAAGAAACTATATTGAATGCATTGCTTAGCTGGGTGCGGCACGATGCAGACAACAGACAAAAGGAACTCAGCAAACTGCTGGCATACATCAGACTCCCTCTCCTCTGTCCTCAGGTAAATTCATTATTTGCCTTAAATCATTGATTTAAAACAATAAATGGGCATAATCATCCTCAATAGTATATGACTAACCTTTCATTCTGGAAAGGATAAAAGCTATCAGCATGTTCATCGGGAGAAAACCTGCTGACCTGTTGGCACATTGTAATTTGCCTTCTATAATTAAGTCTGAAGGGGCGGGTTTTTGTACCATATTTTATGCAAGATCTATACCATTTCCAAATGATGCCCACTTAAATAGGCATCCATGATCGCTAACAAGGGAGATGCAAGTAAATTTAAAGAGATAATGCATAGATATGTAAATCCATTAGATTGATTCATTAAATTTGAGTGCTATTCAAAAAACATAGATTTTTAATTGCATACTTCTTAATGTGGCACTCATCAGTTTAGAAATACCCTTTTTCAGCTCCAACAGTAAGGTGGAATTGAAGTTGACTTAAGGTCAAGTTGACAATTTTCCACGCTTTTGTGTCACAGCATCCATTTGGAAGATCAAATTGACTTTTTGGCAAGTTCTTCATTTCCTCTAGCTTTTTATTGTAGCCTTAAACTCTCCCAAATAATGTCAACAGTAATGGCACATGCAAAATTCATCCTTGCTGAGATTTTCTGCCTCAGTGGTCTGAAAAGCCACAGTTCTTAGTCACTCGCTAAACAACGGAGTTTATCCACTCCCTCCCTCACCTGTACATCACTTTTCCAAAGCTATGCTATTTAAACTTTATATTTTGTCTTCACTGCTGTTTCAGGTACAAAGTAGTAATGTAAATTCTAGTCCATGATGTGTGTTACAGTGCCACATTTGCATTTCTTCTTTTTCTAATAACATTTCACATATCCTCCTTTTAGCTGTACTGACCCAAAGAACGTTGGTATAGAGGAGCTTGCTATATTATCCGATCTGAGAGGGTTTAATTTGTGCATGTAACAGTAAGCATTCCAGTCATGGACATACCATATTGTTGATTTTTAGACAAAAGCCATCGAGCTTCATTTTAAAGCATCGTGAAGCATTCAATACTTGGTGCTAAAATAACCTTGAGTAAATAGGACAACCGACTGGTAGTTTAGTTGTTACCAAACTCCAGGTTGTCATTTGCTAGGTAATTAAAGCTTTAAATGCAACCCTCGTGTCAACCAGTTAAATTAATTCAAAATTAATCCCTGAGGTTTTCCTAAGTGTGACAGTAATCAACAGCAGAACAAGCGGAAGTAGCAGCTTTTAGTTTGGTCTGCTGCATATTTCAGGAGGTTGATGGTTATACACATCGTTTTGAACATACATGTGAAATAGATTAATGGACAGTGCCCTAACTTGTGCTATTGTGTGTGTGTGTGTGTGTGTGTGTGTGTAAAATCATCAAGGCTGTGGATGAGATGAGAAATGAATATTTTAGCACATTCAGTGAGGTGTCTAAGAATTAGTTACAATCATAACGTAAAATCTATAGTGCAGAAACTTGCCATAGAGACTGGGCTGGGTGGTCTAGGATGCTGTTACTGATTACCTCTGTAGCCCTGTCTGGTGTTCTGTTATTTCTTTTGCCTTCATTCACAATATATTGCAAAATGATTTGCAGCAGATGAAAAAAAGCTCCGTCCACCAGGAAAAGCAGGATCTCCCAGTGGCCACCCATTGTAATTCCACTTCCCAATCCCATTCCGATATGTCTAGCCATGGCCTGCTCTATTGTCGCGATGAGGCCACACTCAGGTTGGAGGAACAACACCTTATATTCCATTTGGGTAGCCTCCAACCTGCTGGCATGAACATTGATTTATCGAACTTCTGGTAATGCCCCCCCCCCCCACCCCTTCACCATTCCCTCCTCTTTTCCCTCTCTCACCTTATCTCCTTGCCTGCCCATCTCCTCCCTTTGGTGCTCCTCCCCCTTTTCTTTCTTCCGTGGCCTTCTGTCCTCTCCTATTAGAGTTCCCCTTCTCCAGCCCCTTATCTCTTTCACCAGTCAACTTACTAGCTCTTTACTTCACCCCTCCCCCTCCTGGTTTCACCTATCACATCATGTTTCCCTCCCCTTCCCCCACCATTTAACTCTACTCCTCATCTTTTTTCTCCAGTGTTGCTGAAGGGTCTGGGCCCAAAATGTCGACTGTACTCTTTTCCCATAGGTGCTGCCTAGAGTGCTGAGTTTGTCCAGCATTTTGTGTGTGTTGCTTGGATTTCCAGCATCTGCAGCTTTTCTCTTGTTAAAGAATGATAAATTCTGCTTTAATAAAAACAAAAGTTTTCCTCTAAGTAACTAAATACTTTTTTTTGATAAAAAATGTACATTTCAAGCTTAGATGTTTCTGTGATTTTGTAATTGGGCAAGTTTCCAGTTTATTATTAATATTTTTAATTGAGAAATGAATCGTGTCTTACATTGTCTTTATATAGTATCACAAACAGTGTATTCAATGTTGTGGTGTTAGTTTTCACGAAACTGTTTTATTAAGATATTCAATAAGCCTGAATCATATTCATTTTCTTCCAGTCCAGGGGGTGCTAGGCTGCAAGGTCCATTAATGTCATGGCTCAAACTTAGTTGTTTTGTTAGGTTTGTTGGGATGGTTTTGGGGACAGAAAGGGGAGTTAGGGGTCAGGTTAGTGACAGGGATGAGGTGAGTTAGAGATCAGCAATAGTAAATGGAGAGTTTGAGTCCAAGTTGAAACGCTCTGTGGACGAATGTCAGCAATCCTAGAAGTTGTGTTACAGGTGCTGAGGAGACCAACAATACCCAGGTCAGAGACCAGTCGCAGGAACTCTGTACAGGTGGCGAATGTCAGGTATAGGTGGGAGTCATGAGAGCCACTGACACCCCCAGGTCATCGGGGTCGGAAGTTCATGAGAGTCCATGTGAACGTGAAACCCAGCAAAGCCTGGAAGGCAAAGCCAAAGGTGGAAAACCAAAGGTAGAGGCCCAAAGGAGCCATGAAGATCTGAATGAGTCACAAGGGCCTAGGTCACCAGAGTTGGAGGTCCATGCAAATCTGGAGGTCAAGACCCAAAGGTCAAACCCATGATAGGCATCCTGGAGTGGAGTTCATAGTTTGAGGCCCAATGTCTGCAGTCTGAACATTCAGGAGCATGGACTGGAGGCCCAGAGGTGGCCTGTTCTAGGGTTGGAGGCCTGTCTGGGTTTGTGAGTAGTCGGACGGTGGGAGGGATTAGACAACTGTTGTTTTGTTTTGTTGTTGCTGTTTGTGTTGTTTTATGGAATGTTTTAGGTGTGCTATGTTGACACTGGAATGTGTGGCGAAACTTGTGGGCTGCCCCCAGCACCTCCTTTGGTACACTGGTTGTTAACACTGACAAAGCATTTCACTGTATATTTTGAGGTATATGCTATAAATCAATTTGAATTTGAATATTGCTGCCCCCTAGAATTACTATTTCCCAACTATTATTTACTTTATTCTAGAAAATTGGGATCAAGTCATAAAACTAGTAAATACACAGCAAATATCCACTAACAGAAGCTTCCTTTTACTGTTGCATAGAAGTTTCAAAATACCTTTTATTAAAAGTCTTGGATTTCCTTCCCTGAAACTGAATGTCCTACTTGCTGTCATTGCGAGCTTCTTCCTTTTTTTTTCATCTAATCAGTTGGTGTAAGAGTTTCTTGTTCATTTGTGTACATTTTTCTTTTCTGGTCTTCCATCTTCTGGTTACTTGTTATCTTTATTAATATCCATCAGACTTTTAGCACAGTTCTCCTTTTCCCTCATCCTTTCATCCTGTCTAATTTAAATTTATATTCAAGCAACTGACTTTGCATTCCCTATATTTTTCTTTAAGTGGTGATTAGGAAAGTATTACAAACCTGTGTCCTTCATTATTTTACATAGCGTTTCAGTATGATATCAGAAGTCTTTTTTGATGTTTGCATAAGCATTGTTTGATGTATACAGTGTTGTGCTTTCTTGGAATCAAAAAGTCAAAACTGAACATAGCTGAATCACCTGTTGTCCAGGCATTGTTCTTATCACATCCTAAGATCCATTCTTAATGCCGTGAGTCAGCACAGCACAGCCTTGATAATACTTCCTAATGACATTGACTCACTTAATTTCTTCTGTCTTGATCCACATTTCCACTTTTTCCTTTATATTCAGTGATGTAACGGAGGGCAGCGTGGTACCATGGGGTTAGCCAAATGCTGTTATAGAGCAGGTAGCCCACGTTCAATTTCCACTGCTGTCTGTAAGGAGTTTGTACGTTCTCCCCATGACCACGTGGGTTTTCTCCGAGTGCTCTGGTTTCCTCCCACATTCCAAAGATGTATGGATTAATAGGTTAGATCATCACAGAGATGCAATTGGGCAGTACAGGCTTGTTGGACCGAAAGACCTGTCACTGTGCAGGATCTCGAAATAAATAAAATAGAACAACTATTTTCCTTGCTTTTCATGTGGAAGACTGCAAATTCTAACAGCCCTGGAATTCGAATAGCCCTCTGAATTTTTCTCTCTCTCCACTTTCCCTTGATTCCATCTCTTCGGCAAATTCTACCCCGACCATATTTTCACCAGCCTTTTGACCTTCTTACTCTTTGGATCCCGAACCACCAGTCCTCAACAGAGGCTTCAGTTTCATCCCCTTCATTCCTTATTTTTATGAATTAACATGATATTGAACTCATCTTCTACCTTGATCTCTGTGCTCATTTCTTTGGCTACGAATTCTCACCCCAGCTTGTGGACCATTCTTCCTGTCTTAGAATTTGTGATCCATCTTGACCCCTCCCTTTGGCTTCTTTACACCCCCCCCCCGTGTATTCACTGATTTTTTTTTCACTCACCTCATTCTAACTTTTCCCCTATGAACTTGCAATGTTCCACTCATCCAGAAACAATCCTGATGTTGTCGTCAAACCCGCCAACAAGGATTGTGCTGTTGTGGTCTGACAAATTGACTTCTACCTCACAGAAGCCAGATGTCAGCTCCTGGCAGATGTGTTGTTTACGGCTGCTCTTGTCCCACCAAATTTATTTCTTCCCACTTGCAATCCATCCTTTCTCTCTTGGTGCAGTCTTTTGTCACATGTATCCACAACACCTTTGGTGTCTTCCTTCACCGTTCCAATTCCTAGTCTCAATCACCTCATCTTTACCACCGATATACACCTCCATCCCACACCCAGATGGTCAGTAAGCACTCTGCTTCTTCCTTGAACAATGGACCAACTAGTTTCCCCCATATATGGAACAATTTCTCTTTCAATTCAACTCACTTTCTCCAGATCACAGGTGTTCCTGTGGGAACATATCTGTCTTTTTGTGAGATATATGGAAAACACTTTTATGGGGTTGAGGGAGTGGTGGATTCTTTCAAAAAAGAGTTAGATAGAGCTCTTAAGATATGACACGTAGCTGGATGGCAGTGTTAGCTGTGAGCAGGATGCTAAGAGGATGCAGGGTGACTTGGATAGGTTAGGTGGGTGGGCAAATTCATGGCAGATGCAGTTTAATGTGGATAAATGTGAGGTTATCCACTTTGGTGGCAAAAACAAGAAAATAGATAGATTATTATCTGAATGGTGGCCGATTAGGAAAAGGGGAGGTGCAACGAGACCTGGGTGTCATTATACACCAGTCCTTAAAAGTGGGCATGGAGGTACAGCAGGCAGTGAAAAAGGTGATTGGTATGCTGGCATTCATAGCAAAAGGATTCGAGTACAGGAGCAGGGATGTTCTACTCCACTTGTTCAAGGCCTTGGTGAGACCACACCTGGAGTATTGTGTGCAGTCTTGGTCCCCTAATCTGAAGAAAGACATTCTTGCCATAGAGGGAGTACAAAGAAGGTTCACCAGATTGATTCCTGGGATGACAGGACTTTCATATGAAGAAAGACTGGATCGACTAGGCTTATACTCGCTGGAATTTAGAAGATTGTGGGGGGGATCTTATTGAAACATATAAAATCCTAAAAGGATTGGACAGGCTAGATGCAGGATGATTGTTCCCGATGTTGGGGAAGTCCAGAACGAGGGGAAAAAGGGGAAGCCTTTTAGGACTGAGATTAGGAAAAACTTCTTCACACAGAGAGTGGTGAATCTGTAGAATTCTCTGCCACAGGAAACAGTGGAGGCCGGTTCATTAGCTATATTTAAGAGGAAGTTAGATATGGCCCTTGTGGCTAAAGGGATCAGGGGTATGGAGGGAAGGCTGGTGCAGGGTTCTGAGTTGGATGATCAGCCATGATCATACTGAATGGCGGTGCAGGCTCGAAGGGCCGAATGGCTACTCCTGCACCTATTTTCTATGTTTCTATAGCGGAGTCAAGGGATATGGGGAGAAGGCAGGAAAAGGGTACTGATTGTAAATGATCAGCCATGATCACAGTGAATGATGGTGCTGGCTCAAAGGGCTGAATGGCCTACTCCTGCACCTATTGTCTATTGTGGTTAGGTTGCTTCCTGAACTCTGGTTCATTGATGACTGACTACTGCTCTTTCTGGCATTCATACAGAATTTGCTGTCAATTTCTAACCTGCTTGCAATTTCTCATGGTCCATCTTTGACCTTTTCCTTCCTTCCCTCTATCTCTACCTCAGGAGATATACTGACAAAAAAAAATCCATTGCACGCTTATGAACTTCCACAAATGTCTGACTACCCTTTGTCCTGTACTGCCTCTTGTGAGGATTCCATTTCACTCCACTAGTTACTCTGACTCCACATTTCTACAGTGATGAAACTTTTCACACAGAGAGATGTCATCTTTCTACCTGTTCCGTGGCTTCTACTGTACCATAGTTAGTAAAACCCTTAACTGCATCTCATCTATTTCCCATATCGCCTCTCTGTTCCCCCTTTGACCTAAGCAGAACAAGTACAGTTCACCTTATCCTCATTTTCGACTCCTCCAAGCCTGTACATTCAACCTATTATGATCTTCAACAATACTCACTCCTGTATCAAACATTTCTTTTCATCCCCTCTACTTTCAACATATCAAATGAATCAGATGATGACATCCTAGGGTTCTGCAAGAGATATCTGAAGAGGTTGTAGAGGCATTAGTAATAATCATTCAAGAATCACTAGATTCTGGGATGGTCCCAGAAGACTGGAAAATTGCAAATGTCACTCTCTCCATAAAATAAAGATAGGAAATTATAGGCCAGGTAGCCTGATTTCCAGTGGCTGGCAAGTTGTTTTAGGGTACTTGGAGACACACGATAAAGCAGGCTGGAGTCAGCATGGTTTCCTTGAGGTGAAGTCTTGCCTGACAAATCAGTTGGAATTCTTTGAGGAAATAACCAGCAGGATAGATGTAGAAGAGTCAGTAAGTGTTGTTTACTTGGATTTTTTAGAAGACCTTTGAGAAGGTTGCACATTAGGCTGCTAAACAAGGTAAGAGCTCATGGTATTACAGAAAACATACTAGCATGGGCAGAAGATTGGCTAACTAACAGAGGAGTGAGAACAAAAGGGGCCTTTTCTGGTTGTCTGTCAGTGACTAGTGATGTTCCACAGGGACCAATGTTGTATCTGCTACTTTTCACGTTATATGTTAATGATCTGGATGACAGAATTGATAGTCTTCTGGCCATGTTTTCAGATGAAACAAAGATAGGTGGAGGGACAAGAGGTATTAAGGAAATAGAAAGTCTGCAGAAGAACTTGGACAGATTAGGAGAATGGCAAAGTGGCAGATGGAATACAGTGTAGAGAAGTGTAAGATCGTGCACTTTGGTAGAAGGAATAAAAATGTAGACTACTGTCTAATAATAAAGAAATCAGAGGTACAAAGGGACTTGAGAATCCTAGTACAAGATTCCCTAAGGGTTGGCTTGCATGTTAAGTTGGCAGTAACGAAGGCAAATGTAATATTAACATTCATTTCAAGAAGATAGAAAATAATAGCAAGGATGTAATGCTGCAGATTTGTAAGGCATTGGTCAGACCACACTTGAAGTATTATGAGCAGTTTTGGGCCCCGTATTTAAGAAAGGATTTTCTGGTATTGGAAGTGCATGAAAATGATTCCGGGAATGAAGAGTGTTTGATGGTCTGAGCCTGGACTCACTGGAGTTTAGGAGAATGAGGGGAGATCTCATTGCAAACTACCAAATATTGAAAGGCCTAGATAGAGTGGACGTGGAGAGGATGTTTCCAATAGTGGGAGAGTCAGATGGCACAGCTTACGAGAAAGGCCATCCCTTTAAAACAGAGATGAGGAGGAATTTCTTTAGCCAGAGGGTGGTGAGTCTGTGGAATTCAGTGCCACAGGCAGCTGTGGAGGCCAAGTCATTTGGTATATTTAAAGTGGAAATCGATAGGTACTTTATTAGAAAAGCCAACAAATATTACAGGGAGAAGACAGGAGAATGGGATTGAGAAGGAAAATAAATCAGCCATGTTTGAATGAGGGAGCAAACTTGATGGGCCAAATGGCCTAATTCTGCTCTTACATTTTGTGGTCTTATCTAAGACCTTTTGTGACTCACTGGTCCACTCTTCCTCTCCACATACATACTCGTTACAGCCCCCCCTGTGCTAGCACAGGACGTGCAACAACTGTCCTTTCACCTCTTTCCTTCTAAACAGATCTATTGGATGAAGCAGAAATTCACATCTGTGTTCAAATTAATGCCTTCCATTCAGTGTTTACAGTGATTCATCCCTTTCCTGGTGACTGATTTGTAGAGCACCTGCACTCAGTCACAGGGGTTACCCTAAGCTTCCTGTTACCTGCCACTTTAATCCTTCCTCACATTCCACTCTACACTATCTGACTCTATCCCCCTACACCATATAAAGGGGCCCAATTTAATCCACGTTATCCATCTGTGATATTGGCTCAATTGTTCCCTGTGCATTCGCACAACTGACCTGGTGGCATGTCCTACACCCTGCATTTCACAGCTCTTTCATCCTTTGCCTGTATTCTCACACATTAACTTACCACAGCTCAAAACTTTTATGGAGGGACAATTTTCTCTCTCCCTCACTGTCCTCAGTAACCCATCAACCAAATGACCTCATTTACAGCTTACCTCCATTTTAACCCTTTATTTTATCCACCGCTCTCTACCCAGCCTGGAACTTAATACTAATTTCCTGTTCTCCTTCCCTATTCTGACAGGGTCTGCATCCTGAAAAACTAACCCCATTTCTTTAGCACATAGTCTGTCTGAAATGCTGAAAGATTCCATAATTTTCTGCTTTTATTGCAGATTTCCAGTGGCTGTAAGTTTTTTTGGTTTCCTTATCTGGTGGTTTTGATCATTTAACTAGAAGAATAAGTGAGGGAGTAAGTTCTTCAGACCTCTCTTGTGATCTGAAGAGAAGAATTTTTCCTAATAGCCTTGGGTAATATTTTTCCCAGGCAGGAAGCACGTACTCAGACTTGTGATTGTAATATTTACTTGATTTATTACACTGTGATGAAAAGTGGCAAAAGTCGTCCATCAAATTTCACGTTCTTCTTTGGATCCACAGAAGCAGATTTAAAATTCTGCTTGAAAATTCGCCTCATTTTCACTTAGTTTTAGAAATCCATCACTGAGAAAGCATTATGGGGGAATTGTCTGCCAGCAGACGCAGTGAATCAAATGACCTCCCCCTGTGTCATAAGTGTTTGATTATATTGATCAAGTATTTGTACTACATGTCAGTGCTCAGGTCCATGAAATGTTAAAAATCTACGCTGACCAGTGTCACCTTCAGCCATCTACAAAAGATCATTCTCCATTAACTTCAAGTCTTTTACTACTTTAAATAAAAATTTAAGAATATAAAAAGGGAGTAAGCCATAGAAGTATATAAGTTTATGAGAGTCATATATGGGGTAGAATGTCAGAGTCCTTTTCCCAAGGTGGGAATATTAAATACTACAGGGAATAGTTTTAAGGTGAGAAGAGGAAAATTTAGGGAGATTTTACAAGGTAAGCTTTTTTTTATACCCAGAATTGAAAGTACCTGGATCTTTCTTCCAAAGGTGGAGATGGAAGCAGATATGATAGTAACGTTTAAAAGACATTTAAACAGACACATGAACAGGCAGGGGAAGGCAGGGTCTGAGCCATGTGCAGTTTAAATTGGCATCAAGGTCAGCACAGACAGCATGAGTGGTAGGCCCTGACCCGTGCTGTATTGCTCTATGTTCTATGTCTGATGCTCAGACCTGGTTCTTTATTCAGTAAGTCACGGCAAATGCTTTATTTCAAGTCCCCTTTTCCATCCAATTCCCACTTTCCTTGATTACCTAATGTCAAAATATCTTTTGATCTTTATCTTCAATATATTCAAGGATTGGTCATCCACTGCCCCCTGAGGTGAATAATTCTGAAGATTCATAGTCGCCTTGGCTAGTTAATCTCTCCTCCTTTCAGTGTTAAATGACTCCTTAACCTGATGTGTGGCTGCTAGTTTTACTTAGTCAGAGAATTAGGCGCTCAGCATTTAAACTGTCAATTCCTCTCAGGATTGATGAGACCAACTTATATTTTTTTTAAACTTCGATTAGATCCATTTTAATCAATCTCTCCTCACAACAGCCCCTCATCTCAAGAAGCTATCTAGTAAAATTATGCTTCACAACCTAAGGTAAGTATATTCTTAATCATAAGATCAAAAGTGGCACAGAGTACTCCAGATCTTGTCACATCAGAACCCTATATCATTGCAACAAACCTTCCTTGCCTCTGTATAACAAGGACAGACAACTGGCTTTCAAAGTCCTTCCTGTAGCTGCATGTTAATATTGTCGTTTTGTGTACCACCAACCTGCACGTTTCCCCTCATTATCAATCATCTGTTCTCCAGTACACTGTGGCCCTCTCCATATCCCTTTGCACCCTGTTCATAATTCAATTACCTGTCTCTTTCTGCATTCAGTTCCGACTTGGGATACCTCATTATCAGTCCCTTTCTCCAATTCATTAATATAGATTGTAAAAGGATAAGGTCCCTGTACTGAACTTTGTGGCACCATGCTAGTAAAGCCTGATTACCTTAAAATGCCTTACTTTCCTATTGATATTTGTCCTTTGATCGGACTTCTAGTCATGCTAATGATATTAACCCTTATTTTGTGTGACAAGCATTTATCAGGCACATGCCTTTTGAAAGTATAGATATACTAGATTGACTGAGACCACCTTAGAGTTGGGGTGGGGGAGCAGTGTCTAGGTTTCATTTCTTGCATTCCATGGAGTTAATAGGTAAAGGCCACAGGTTCCTTATGTCTGTGCATTTGATTGCCTGTGTGAACCACTATAGCTTTATTACTGAGGACCACACTAATTTAAAAGTTATTTGTGGCGTCCACAGGTATCACAAATTTTCAAGCTATTCTGTATTTTTAAAGTTATTTTTGTACTTGTTAATTACATTTGTTGCAGTAATTGCTTTTAAGGGTAGTTAATAAAATTTTTCTTCAGGGCATCTGAATCAGTTGTGTGATACTGAGTATTTTTATCAGTTGGCTTTTATTGTTTCTTGTTAACACTGTGGGCCAAAATTTCTGCATTTACCCTGACACACCATATTAATACAGCTTGATTTTCATTAATGTCCCAAACTGCTTCACAATTTAAAATTTGACATCAAAGTCTTCAGAGATATGTGCTGCAGATCACCAAAACTTACTGAAAGAGATAGATTTTAAGGTGTGTCTTTAACAAAAAATAGCTGTGGAGAGGCAGACCAGTTTAGGGAGAGAATTCCAGTGTTCTGGGTTTCAACAGCTGAACCCTGACATTCTGGAGGAGTTAAAGTGGAGGATAATGAAAAAACCTTAAGTAAGTGTATTTCAGGAGTGTCGTAGTATTTGCTAAGCAATGTGTCCCTCAAGCTTATGTGAAAGAATGAGAAATAAGGTAAATGTTCTTTTGCATCTGGAAGTGTTAAACCATGGTATTTCACTAGGATAGTATCCAAGTTTATTAAGTATGTTGAGTCTTAATAATGTAAAATATATACACAATAAATTTTTGTGTATGTGCAATCTCTCGTTTAAGTTGAATAGAGATTTTGCCAATTTAACAGCTTGTTTGAATTTGAATTATTCCTAATAGTTTCTTGCAGACATGGAGAACAATGTGTTGTTTAGGGATGACATTGAATGCCAAAAACTCATTATGGAAGCAATGAAATATCACCTGTTACCTGAGCGTCGCAACATGATGCAGAGTCCTCGCACTAAGCCTAGAAAGTCAACTGTGGGAGTACTGTTTGCAGTTGGAGGAATGGATGCAACAAAAGGTACAGAGCATTAAATAATTGTGAACTCACAAAATCAGATTTCTCTTTTGGGGATGACATTTTCTGCCCGGTGTTACATATCTGTTCTGTTGCCGGGAAAGCAGTTTACAACGATGGTTAATATTTTGTTATAGATGCAACAACTGCATCTGAGATGTGTGTGTGTGTGTGTGTGTATATGTGTGTGTTGTTTCTCTATTTGTCCTTCACTCAACTGAAGTCATGAGAGGTTGGAATTAGAGTCCACTTTCAATCTTGGTTATGTGTAGTCTGCCACAGGACTGCAAGGATATTGCCATCTGTTTTCTCTCAGAATTGATCGAGTTACTTCTCTGAGGTAATTTAATTGGAAAGGATTTAAGCCAAACAGATTCCTTACACCTCTAAAATGTAAAACTTCTAAACACTGTTGTATATTAACATGACCATGCTCAGTGACATTATTTCAATATTTGAATTCAATAACTTTGTGAAACAAACTGATGAAGATCTAAATGTTTTTGCGAAATACTACTTGTGTTTTTTGAAAAAGTCTTAAATTTATGAAAGCAAAGAGCATTGCATTGGAAATAGAATTCGTTTCTGGTATCAATAATGACATCTGAGCAGTCCAGGTCGAATACAGCATATTTAGCTCATCATTGAAGTTCCCTCTGTTTTGTTCTAAATCAGGTATTTACTGTCATATTGGCTATTTTCCATTTACCTCTTTATGCTTCATTTCTTCATAATCACTGCCATCCACCTATGCTTTTATCAAATGGTTTTGGCTTCCTCTAAAGTAATCCATGCAGTTAGGTCCTATGGTACTTGAAATTTAAAGAGTTAATGCTTTTGGTTTAGTTAATCCAATAGAATATAGAATGCTGATTCTACAAAAAGCTAGCATACTGCCTTGTAAACTCTTGTCTAGGAATGAAGATAATTTACATAATTTGCTTATAGATTCTTGGCAACATTTGTGTAACACAAATCACCATGTAGTTCAGCCCACTGATTGCTTAACACATGGAAGTTTGAGATCAAACTTAGCAATCTATGTGCATTGAACTTTTGGGAATAATGCTTATTATGCAATATTGTAGTGAAAGGACTTTGAAGGGTATGCCCAGAAAATAGTTTCTGATTGATATCAATAACTGAAAATCATAAAATTGTTCAGAAACACAGATCATAATGAATTAAAAAAGCTGAAAACTGAATAAAAGATACATTTTGTACAGTTTTGGTCTCCAGATTTGAGGAGGGATGTTCTAGCTATTGAGAGAGTGTAGCGTAGGTTCATGAGGTTAATTCCCGGGATGGCGGGACTATCATATGTTGAAGGATTGGAGCAACTGGGGTTGTATACACTGAAATTTGGAAGGATGGGAGGGGATCTGATTGAAACGTATAAGATTATTAAGGGATTGGACATGCTAGAGGCAGGAAACATGTTCCTGATGTTGGGAGAGTCCAGAACCAGAGGCCACAGTTTAAGAATAAGGGGTAGACAATTTAGAACGGAGTTGAGGAAAAACTTTTTCACACAGAGGGTTGTGGTTCTGTGGAATACTCTGCCTCAGAAGGCAGTGGAGGCCAATTCTCTGGATTCTTTCAAGAAAGAGTTAGATAGAGCTCTTAAAGATAGCGGAGTCAAGGGATATGGGGAGAAGGCAGGAAAAGGGTACTGACTGTGGATGATCAGCCATGATCACAGTGAATGGTGGTGCTGGCTCAAAGGGCTGAATGGCCTACTCCTGCATCTATTGTCTATTGGTGTGTAGTAGTGAAAATGACTTTCTATATTGTTAAGTTTTGTGTGCAGGAAGAAGGAATCTTTGAAGTATTTCTAAGAATATTGACACAGAAGCCAAATACTATGGATGCTGGAAACCTGCAATAAGAAAATGAAATGTTAAAAATAGCAATTCAGTCAGAAACTGTGGAGGGAGAAATATGTGATATTTCATATCAATAGCCATTCTTCAATTCTGATGAAAAACCATTAACTTGATACATTAACTCTCATTTTCCATTCAAAGCTTCTACCTTACTCCAGAACATTTCCAGTCTTGGCTGTTTTTATTATTACTGTTGGGCATATTCCTCTAATGTCCAGACAGTGCAAAGAAACAGTCAACAACACAAATAAAGTACAATGTTAAGTAGTCATCTTAGTAGGCCTCAGTACAATAGTCATGTAATCTAAAGCAATGTAGACACGTTTGTTGAATTATGAACTATGGAGGAGATATTACTGCATGTGTTTCTAGAGCTGAGGAGAAGAATATTGCAACAATAAATGAAAGTAGCACGGGTGTAACAAAATAACATATCCAGAAAAGTAAAATAATACATATGTGGCCAGTATGAGTAAAAATTAATCAAAATTCTAGGAATACTAAAATATCTGATAAGATCAGAATCAGGTTTATTATCACTGTTTATATGATTTGGTTTGTTTTTTGGCAGCAGTACAGTGCAAAGATATGACGTTACTATAAATTACAAAATAATTAGTGCAAAATAAAGGAATAATGGGGTAGTGTTCATAGGTTCATTGACCACTCAGAAATCTGATAGCAGAGGGGAAGATGCTGCTTTTGAATCATCTTCCTGAGACACCACCATTTGAAAATGGCTTCAGTGGAGGGAGTGAGTGATGGAGCTGGGTGAGTCCGCCAACTCTTGTGATCCTGTGCAGTGGAGCCTCCAAGCCAGCAACTGGTCAGAATTCTCTCCACCGTACATCTATAGAAATTTTCAAGATTCTTTGGTGTCATCAAATTTCCTCAAACACATAACGAATTAGAGCCACTGGTGTGCCTTCTTCGTGATTGCATCAATGTGTTGGACCCAGGATGGATCCTCCGAGATGTTGATACCCAGGGACTTGAAGCTACTCGACCATGATGAGGACTGGTGCGTGAACTCTCAGCTTCCCCTTCCTGACACTGCAATCAATTTCTTGTTGAGAGTAAGGTTGATGTTGCAAATCACTCAATCAGCTGATCTATCTCACTCCTGTACACCTCCTCATTGCCATTTGAGTGAGATTTTACCAACAACAATGGTGACACCTGTAAATATATGAATGGTGTTTCAGCTGCATTTAGTATTTGTGAAGAGAAATACAATTAACATTTTAGGTTATTCGATATATTCAGGGACTGAAGTTATAGAAATTATAAACCAACTGATTGCTCACAAGAACTGAGTCCCGATCAAAGTGGTGAGAACCTTTTCACATAAAAAGTATGCTTCAAATACTGGAAATCAAGTACTGTAAAAGAAAATCCTGGAAACACTAATTAATTCGGGCAGCATATGTGTGGTGAGAAACAGTGTTAATGCTTTAGGTAGAAAACCATTCATCAGAAATGGGGAGAAACAAAATGGGAAAAATTGAGCATATAGAACTGATTACCTACAGAGGATTGGAGACAGCAATTGTGGCAACATTTTAAATAGAATCAGATAGAATATTTGTTTGAAGTTCAGGAGATGGTTTTTTGAGCAGGAAAAGAGATTTGGAGGGTCAATGTGCCTGATCCGTTTTGCTCAGTTTTTGCGTGAGAGGAGGGACTTGGGGGTTAATGATTGTGCTGTCTTTCATTTTTTTCTTGGTTTCATGGCTGCCCAGAGAACTGAAGAATTTCAGAGTTGTATACTTTGATAATAAATGAATCGTTGAACATTTAAACCTTTCGGTCGTCTCTCTTTTTAGTCAATCTTAACACATTGAAAAGTCTTCTGGATCTCCCCATGATTCTAAGTATTCATGAGAATCGATCAGCTTGATAGGGTATAGGTATTTCCTGAGTGATTAGTGCCAAAATAATAGTATGCTACTGACATAATACCTACCCATGTGTAAATTATACAAAACTGGACAATAAATTTGTATTTTCAGAGTATTTTAAAATGCCTTATTATGGTTGGCTTTTAACTTATGTGAGCAATACAACTTTAAATGAAAATAAAGTGACACTTTCCCCAAATATGTGATATCTTTCTTTCAACATAAAAAGAATGTTTTCAGAATTTTTTGTTTCAATTTTGATTCAACTCTAGGTGCCACAAGCATCGAAAGATACGACCTTCGTTCCAATACTTGGACACATGTTGCCAATATGAATGGGAGACGATTACAATTTGGTGTGGCAGTTCTGGATGACAAACTTTATGTTGTGGGAGGTAGAGATGGATTGAAGACTTTAAATACAGTTGAGTGCTACAACCCAAAAACTAAAAGCTGGAGTATCATGCCCCCCATGTCTACACATAGGCATGGCCTTGGTAAGTGGCATAATTTGTAGGTTATATAAAATGTAATTGAAGTCTAAGTATCACCGGTGACATTCTTATTCAATTGCATTAGGCTGAGAAAGGGAAAATAGTGATTTTGTCTTATGATTAATATATTTATTATCACAAGTTGAGACATCTTATAACAGTGCACATTTCTGGGTTTTTTTAAATCTCTGAAGTCTGAACAACCTGAAGTCAGTCACCTTGTAAAAGCAGGATCCAAAAGAGCTGATAGATTGTAAGTACAACTGTTCTGGGGCTGGAAGAATCCTTATAATGTGATTCAGGAGGGCAACCATATCCACAGACATTAGAAAGCCAAGTATTTTGGTGCACAAAATCCTTGATTGAAGTATCAAAACATAGCAAAGATGTACTTTTAATGGCAACTCACAACCTCATTTCCCATGTCTGCAAAGAATGTTCGAGTATCTTAGAGGTGCCATAATCTGTAAGAAAGGATACAGGTTTCCCCTGCCATCCGAAGGTAGAGCGTTCCTATTAAACGGTTTGTAAGCCGGAATGTCGTAAAGCGAAGAAGCAATTACCATTTATTTATATGGAAAAATTTTGTGAGCGTTCGCAAACCCAAAGAATAACCTACCAAATCATGCCAAATAACACATAAAACCTAAAATAACAGTAACATATAGTAAAAGCAGGAATGATATACATACACAGCCTATATAAAGTAGAAATACTTTTCCACAATCATTGCCTGACTGTTCTCCGTAGCGAAAGTCTCACTCAAGCACTGTTGGCAGAAACACGGTGCAAGCGCTCTCCAGTAATCTTTAAGCTATGAAGCTGCCAAATCATACCAAATAACACGTAAAAATACACAGCCTATATAAAGTAGAAATAATGTATGTACAGTGTAATATCATTTTTGGGAATTTGGAAGACATCGAGCACACTGATGATGGTGCGTTAGGCTCAGTTGTCGGAGTTTGAGTGGTGCAGTGGCCCCCACCCTCCGGGCAGTGAACCGATACCGATCCGTGAAGCATGCAGGGGTACAGCGGTAGCCGGGAGGCACCCAGCACATCTTTAAGAAAAAAGCCGAAATCAACATGCTAATTAATTAGGTGCCGCCCTTCACGTAATTGTCGGCCCAGATCAGATGCAATTGCCGATTGTGTCGCCTCTGATCGGGGCTGACAATTACGTGAAGGGCGGCACCTAATTAATTAGCATGTTTATTTCAGCTTTTTTCTTAAAGATGTGCTTGTGCCTCCTGGCTACCGCTGTATTCTCCGTGAATCAGTATCTGTCCGCAGCCTGGGGGTTGGGGTGGTGGGACACTGGGGTGTGGTCTGTTTCCATCAGGGCAAGCAGGTCATCTTCTTCTATGTCTGCCTGCCTCGATGTCAAAGGTCAAGGTTCGTTGTCTGCTGTGGCTGTTGTGAAAGTCTTGAAAAACGACAGTATGCTTGACTGCTGAGCCTCGCGCATTTTTCTATCGTACAGTTCTTTGTAAGGACTCAAACCATCTTGCAAATATGTCCTAAACCAACGTACCCTTTCAAAATTAAAGTCGTACTTTATCATTACTCATTCAGTTTCAATTGTTATCCTTTCCTCTTCCAATTGCATCAGCTCTTCATCTGTCAGTTCTTGGTCATGGGATGCCAAAACCTCTTCAACATCATCTTCGTCAACTTCCACAAGCCAAACTCACTTTGTCCTTACTTCGCTCACCACGATCAAAGAGCTTAATTATGTCTAGTTTTACGCTAAGTGTAAAACCCTTATGAGCTCTTTTAGGCTTTTCCGATACCTTAGAACTCATCTTGCTAACGGCTGCTCACAGACACGTGTTTAAGCAATGCCGGCGAGAATGCAGTTCCTGGGGACAGCGGCTGCTCGGGGCACGCGCTGCCTTTTCTCGTAACAGTGAAAATACCTGTTAGTGAAAACAGGGAACTAATGTAGGTCTTTCGTAACAGTGAGGTTTCATAAAGCGAACGTTCGAAAAGCAAGGGACACCTGTACTGTACAATTGCATTAACTGTTGCCTGTTATAAGAAGATCCTTGCAAGAATATTTCTCAGTGACAACCTACCAGAGACAAAATGTAATCTAGAAGATACGGTGTCCATAACCTTGGCTGTGCAAGAGTGTAGAGAGAAGCATCAATCACTATATGTGGCTTCTCACCACCTAAAGCTTTCAACCAAAGGGTCAAATGAAGGATATTTTCAAACCTGGCTGTCCCATAAATTTATTGGCATCTTCAGTTTGGCATACAAGTTGTAATCCACAAACATAAGCTCTGGAAAGGGGATCCATATTTACATCACATTTATCTTAAGTAAAATTAGAGATGTAGAAATTTCATTTTTCTTTTATTTTAAACTAAAATCTTTAAATATTTATATCAATATGCATCTTCAGTACAAAGAGAATAAATTTCCTGGAGGAACTATTGATACAGAGCTTTTTATGGCATAACGTGAATTATTCAAAAACTGCCTTTCACTAATCCTCTATTCTGCTTTCCTAAAGTCCCATTTAGGTCTCTGTCAAATGTTGTTTGATAATATGCCTGTGAGGTAGTATGTTAATGTCCCTATTTAAATGGAGATGATTGTGGTTTTGGTTATTACAGATATTGCTGGAAAGAAGTTAACATCAAAAATGCAATAACCATGAGAGAATTATTATAATAATTAGCATTCTTTATCATGGAGTATGCGAACAATGAAAGCTGTGGGCTGAATCATAGAATCGTTAAGTACAGGTGAAGGCTATTTAGATCAGTAACAACACCTAGTTGTGTAAACCAGTGGGTCCCATTCTCCTACTGATATCCTATGGTTTTCTTATGAAGCCAGTGATTGATTCTATTTCCAGCATCCTCCTAGATACTGACTCCCAGATCCAGGCTACAGAATAAAAAAGATTTTCATTTTATCTCACATGATTAATTTTTGCTGTGGATGTATGACTGCTTTCCCTAGCTTTTGAACTACCAACTTCTGGGAATAGCCTCCCTTACGTTATTCTCTCTATACCAATCATTAGCTTGTACCCAACGGTCAAATCTCCTCTCAAGCTTCTTCGCTGCAAAGTCAATAATCACTCTTCTCATCTCTAATGATACAACTCAGATTCCTTATCTCTGAAACCATTCTGGTAAATCCTTTCTGTATCCTCACAGGAAATTCTGCATCCTCTCTAATGGCAACTGTAGCTGGACTCAATACTTACTCCAGTTGTGTTTTGACTCATGTTTTCTGCAGGTTCAACTTCAGTAATAAAAAGAGAAAATGTCTGAAATGTTAAACAGGAAAGAGCGACAGAATTAGAGTTTCAGTTCACGATGGGTCATTGATCCCTTTCCCTTCCCCCTCCCCTTCCCTTCCCCTTCCCCCTTCCTCTCCCTCTCTCCCCACAGATACTGACTGACCTGTTGAGTATTTCCAGCATTTTCTGTTATGTCAGACATCTACATTTACATCTTTTTGTGTTTTCCAGCACAACTTCCCTGTTTTTACACTCCATGTCTATATTTACGAATACTGAAATTCTATTTTTAATTAATCACTATCTATATACATTTTTTGTCTGTTTGTGCACCTCCTTTATAGTTGTGCCATTTAATGGTGTCCTTTACTCTGACTCCAGGAGAATGTTCATTGACAGTTGCAAAAATGCCTGTTTGTCCTCAATTATGGAATCTGCCCAAACAATGTTTTTCAATCTTTTTGATGCCAGGCTATCATCCTAAACTGAACTGGCCTTTTAAGGACCCAGCCAATGTTGCTTGTTTGTAAACAATAGATTTGTGCATATAAGCATGAAATTAAGGTGAATGCACTTGGTAAATCATCTGAGCCTCACACTATTTTGAAGATAATATTTTTCTGTTCAAATTTAATGTTTTACAAAATGTTTTTGACACAATCATTAATATAGTCTATCTTTCTGTTAAAAAATTGGAGAAAATCCTTTTACTTCTTGCATTTATTCCCTTCCCAAAGCAAACTGCATTGCAGCCATACACTGCTTGGGAATATTTAACAGAGTGTTGATTCAAGTTAGCACTCTTGAACTTCCAGCCTGAACACTCACAGTTAAGTATCCCCTGTACTTTATGAAATATATCTACTCAGGCTGCAAGCTGCTCTGCAAGTAACTTGGCTTAGTGTGTAAGCAGTCACTTTTGCAACATCTGGAATGAAACGGCAGTAAGGTTTTGACTGCAAGGTCACTGGGTTGTGTAAATTCTTGATTGACTTTAATCCAGCAGCAGGTAGTTAGGATGAAATTGTAATTTCAGACTGTCATCTCTTCATAAATCCTGCATTTCTTGAAACTCCCAGCCAAGATGGCGCCAATGAACAATGGTTCCTCAGGCGACATTTTTCAGATAGCTAATCTTTTCAATAATTTCACTTTCTCCATGTCTTCTGCTTGTTCTTTTTGTTTTAATTGTGTTATGGAAACTGCTGGAGCCTATGACCTGCAGTTTGGAATTCAGTCGAATGATCTTGCACTCTGCTGTGTTCGAAGAGCTGCATCGTGAAGAAGACCAGAGATGGGGACCCAAAGGAGGGAATGTCGACTCAGACCATGAGAGGCCTGCGTCGGGCATTTTCATGCCTTACAAGGTGCAGATTGAAAGTATGTGTGGGTCGCCACTCCTCGCACAGACACTAGAGCAATGTGTGGTTAAGTGCCTTGCTCGAGGACCCAAAAAGGACCAAGAACAGAAGCTGACTCGTGGAGAAGACCAGAGATGGAACCCAGGGTCATGAACGACTCCATCTCAAAGTGGCGGGGAAGATTGAAGCATCAAGGTGAATGCAGAGGAGTTCAGCCGTCGCTGTCAATGGAGGCTCTGGGGTTAGTAGCTGGGTTGGCAGCCTTCACCCAGTGTGGTGGCTGCTCTTCACAGATGGACTGAGTTTGTGCAGCCACTCTCCACAAAAGCTGATGGAAGGATGTTTTCGATATTTTGAGAATTATGTGGTTGTTGGACTCTACTTTCTATTGGTCTCCTTCAGTTTTCACTGTATTTTTTTCTTGTTGCCAAATAGCGGGTGGGCGATATGTCACTTTTTATGCGAGGAAGAAGTTGGGCATTTAGGGTCTGATGTTCGATGTTCTTGTTGGTGTTTTTCTGTCTGGGCGAATCTGTTTTGTGTGTGAAAGAGGGGGTTGGGGCTATTGTCACTGTTCTTTTCTGCAGGGATTTGATATCGGCACTGTTTTCTCAGCAAGCAAGGGGGATGGGGATTTGATGTTATCGTCACGGAGTTTTTTGCAAGGGAGGGGGTGGGGGGTTTTGGTTTGCGAGTTTTGGTTCTTTTCCTTTTTTGTGTCGGGGGGGGAGTGATGGCTTTTCTTTTCAACAACCCATGGTTTTTCTGTATTTCATGGCTATCTGGAGAAGATGTACAGCGGTGCTAGAAAGTTTGTGAACTCTATAGAATTTTCTCTATTTCTGCATAAGGATGACCTAAAATGTGATCAGATCTTGATGTAGGTAAAGAGAACCCAATTAAATAAATAGCACATAAATTATACTTGTTTGTTTATTTATTGAGAAAAATAATCCAATATTACATGTATTTGTTGCAAAAAGTATGTGAACCTTCTACAAAAGCTATTTGGCGTCAGGTGTTCCAATCAATGAGATGAGTTTGGAGGTGTGGATTGTAAAGGTGCCCTGCCCTATTAGCAAAAAGACGCACAAAGTCAGGTTACTGACAGAGCCTGCTCTTCTCAAGAAAAATCTGTTTATGTGCACCGTGCCTTGATCAAAACAACTTTCAGAGGACCTTAGAAGAAGAACTGTGGAGATGCATGAAGCTAGAAAAGGCCACAAAAGCATTTCTAAAGACCTGCAACACACATCAAAGTTGCTGGTGAACGCAGCAGGCCAGGCAGCATCTCTAGGAAGAGGTACAGTCGACGTTTCGGGTCGAGACCCTTCGCTCTAAAGACCTGAGTGTCTATCAGTCCACAGTAAGAGAAATTGTCTAGAAATGGAGGAAATTAAATACTGTTGCTACTCTCACTAGGAATAGGCGTCATGCAAAGATCACACCAGGAGCACAATATGCAATGCTGAAGGAGGTGGAAAAGAACCAAAGGGTAACAGCAAAAGACCTGCAGAAATCTCTAGAACTTGATAACGTCTCTGTTCATGTGTCCAATATAAGAAAAACACTGAACAAGAATGGTGTTCATGGAAGGATACCACGGAGGAAACCACTGCTCTCCAAAAGAAAATTGCTGCTCGACTCAGGTTTGCAAAAAAACTTCTGGATGCTCTACAGCACTTCTGAGACAATGTTCTGTGGACAGATGAGACAAAAGTTGAACTTTTTGGTAGAAATGCATATTGTTATGTTTGGAAGAAAAAGGGCACTGCTCACCAACAGCAAAACCTCATCTCAACTGTAAAGCATGGTGGAAGGAGCATCATGGTTTGGGGCTGCTTTGCTGCCTCAGGGCCTGGATGTTTGCAATCATTGAGGGAACAATGAATTCAAATTGTATCAAGACATTTTACAGGAGAATGTCAGGTTAGCAGTCTGTCACCTGATGCTTAATAGAAGTTGGATAATGCAACAAGACAATGATCTGAAAGGCAGAAGTAAATCAACAACAGAATGGTCTAAAAAGAAGAAAATTCTTATTTTGGAATGGCCTAGTCAAAGTCCTGACCTTAATCCTGTAGAAATGTTGTGGAAAGACCTGAAGCAAGCAGTTCATGCAAGGAAAACCACCAACATCCCAGAGTTGAAGAGGTTTTGTAAGGATGAATAACCTAAAGTTCCTCCAAGCTGATGTGCAGGACTGATCAACAGTCTGCACTATTGTTCCTTTTACCAAAATGCATTATCATACATTGGATAACACTGGATCCCATCTGCCACTTTTTTCCCCCATTCTTCCATATCACATTGCTTCCTCAGCAGTACCTATCTTTATAGCATCCACAAATATTGCCACAAAGCCATCAATTCCACTTTCTAAATGAATACTGACACCTGAGAAACACCACTAGTCACTGGCAGCCGTTCAGAAAAGGCCCTCTTTATTCCCACTTGCTGCCTCCTGTCTGTCAGCCATTCCTCTGTCCTTCCTGTGACACCATAGGATTTTATCTTGTTAAGCAGCTTAATCTGAGGTGTCCAATCAAATGCCCTCTGAAAATCTAAGTAAATGACATCCACTGTGTCTCCTTGGTCCACCCCGTTTGTTACTTCCTCAAAGATTTGTCAGGCAAGATTTCCCTTGACAGAAATCATACTGAATTTGACTTATTTTATCATTAGTCTCCAAGAAACCTCATCCTTAATAATAGACTCCAGCACCTTACCAGTCACTGAGGTTAGGCTAACTGGCCTATAATTTTGTCTCTTTTGTCTTCCTCCTTTCTTAAAGAGTGGTGTGACATTTGCAATTTTCCAGTCCTTCTGGACCTTGCCCGAATCAAGTAATTCTTGAAAGGTCGTGGCCAATGCATCCGTTATCTCTTCAGCAACCTCTTTCAGGACTCTGGGATGTAGTTCATCTGCTCCAGGTGACTTATCCACCTTAAGACCTTTGAGGTTGCTTAGCACTTTTTCCTTTGTAATAGCAATAGCACTCAGTCCTGCTCCCTGACATTCACAGACCTCTGGCACACTGCTACTGTCTTCCACAGTGAAGGCTGATGCAAAGTACTCAATAAGTTAATCTGTCATTTCTGTGTCCCCCATTAACACCTCAGCAGCATCATTTTCCAGTGGTCCAATATTAACTCTCACCTCCCTTTTGTTCTTTATTTAACTGAGAAAATACGTGTGATATTGGATCACTTTTTCAATAAGTAAGTGAACAAGTATAATGTTTGTTGTGTTATTTATTTAATTGGGTTCCCTTTATCTAGTTTTAGGAGTTGCATGAAGATCTGATCATATTTTATGTCATATTTATGCAGAAATATGGAAAATTCTTCAGGGTTCACAATCTTTTCAGCACCACTGTATATCAAGAGTTGTATTGTACATGCATACTTTGACAATAACATGAACCTTTGAACTTGTCCCCTAACGGCAGCAAAAGTATGGTTTCAGTATTTGCAGATGAAGTTACATCTTAAATCCATTGTTCTTTTTAAGTTCAAAGTAAGTTTATTATCAAAATACATATATGTCACCATATACAACCCTGAGATTCATTTTCTTGTGAGCATACTCAATAAATCCATCATAGAATAATAACCGTAATAGAATCAACGGAAGGCCACACCTACTTGGGCATTCAACCAGTGTGCAAAAGACAACAAACTGTGCAAATACAAAAAGAATGAAATAATAATAAATAAGCAATAAATATCGAGAACATGAGATGAATAGTCCTTGAAAGTGAGTCCATAGGTTGCGGGAACATTTCAGTGATGGGGTGAGTGGATGTTTGGTTCAAGAGATTGATCGTTAAGGGGTAATAATTGTTCCTGAACCTGGTGGTGTGAGTCTTGAGGCTCCTGTACTTTCCTCCTTATGGCAGCAGCAAGAAGAAAGCGTGCCCTGGGTTGTTGGGGTCATTGGCGATGGGTGCTGCTTTCCTGCAACAATGTTGTGTGTAAATGTGCTTAGTGGTGGGGAGAGCTTTACCCATGATAGACTCAGGTAATCAGAAATAGAGGGGAAATGCTCTGCATTTTTTTGGGGTGTTAATTTTGAGTGAGATTATACTATTCTACTTTGGAGAATAAGACTGATGCATCTGCAGTCATCAATATCCTTCATTACAAAAGCTGGGAACATTTCCAAACAAGTGTGCTCAACTCTTTACAGAATTTAAGCTTTTTTAAAACTTCTGATCTTGTCTGCCATCTCAAACAGATTGTGTACATTTCTGCATAGATTTATTAAGATGACTGAAGTTATCAAACATGGTGTGCTTACTTGGTGAACCACTATACAAAAAGAAACTTCTTTTGAGATACATAGTTTCAACTTCATGTCATAGCATGTATATTTGGTTTCGTGCTTTAGTACTTTTTCATTCCGTATGTAAAGTATGTGACGGTGGCAGCTCCCACGTAACAGCAAAGATGCAAGAATTGAAGGCATTTGCATTCATAAAGTTCACTGTTTTTTATTATAATGAGAACATTGTTAAGCTCTTGAGATAAATTCTCTATGAATTAAGCAATGTGCTTGTCATTTATTTATTTAGAGATACAGCACGGAATAGGCCCTGGGTGCCACGCTGCCCAACAACGCCGGATTTAACCCTAGCCTAATCTCAGAACATATCACTTTTTGCTATTTCAAATTTCTGTTTGTTCTCAATAATCATCTATTTGCAAATGCTTTTACATACTGGGTACAAGTTAAAATCCTTTTATTAACTTACTACTTAGTACTGTCGTTAATTGAATTTCCTTTGAAAACCATATATAAATACAATTTTAAATGGAAGACCTAAAGCAGAACTGCAGTGATTGAAATATAAACTTTGAGTAAGCTTTAGGGTTTTTATGAATCTTAAAAAAAACATCATTCTTTTTCCTCATTTCTCAAAAATGTCTATATATTTGGTTATTTTTATATAATCCCACATGAACTAATCTGAAAACCAGCTGCTGAGAAATGTTGCTTCATCATTATTAAATTTCTACACTTCAGTGTTTTCCTGGCAATTTCCTCTCAAGTTCTAAGCAGCACCTTTTCTCCCATGGCATCATCAATATCTCCAACTTCTGGTATTCCCCCCCCCCCCTTCCCTCTTCTTCAATTCCTCACTCTGGCCACTCTCTTGCCTCTTCTCTTCTCCTCACCTTTCTATCACCTCCCCCTAGTGCCTCTCCTCCTTCCCTTTCTCCCATGGTCCACTCTCCTTTTCTATCAGATTTCTTACTTCATCTCCTTCCCCCCGACCCACCTGGCACCACCTATCGCCTTCTAGCTTGTACTCCTTCCCCTCCCCCACTTTCTTTTTCTGGCATCTTCCCCCTTCCTTTCCAATGCTGACGAAGGGTCTCAGCCCAAAACATCAACTGTTTATTCACTTCCATAGAAGCTGCTTGATCTGCTGAGTTCCTCCCGGCAGTTTGTGGATATACCTCTTTTCCCGGCTGCTTCATGTTCCCATTCTTCACGTTTGGTAGAAGCTGCCCTCAATGCAATCACATTATGTTTGTACTACCAGGATTCCCAGGTCTGAGTCAGCTGACAATAATTTCAGTTAACAAGTTGTAGCTGACCACCTAATTAACTGAGATCAGCTAAGAGTTTGTTTACCACTGAATATTACTACAGATTAATGTAAGTAAAGTAAGAAATCTTTCAGAATGAGTTCCTTTGCTCGCCAAGTTCCTATTTATTTGCTCTTGGTGGTAGGTATATAGTGGATCCTGCACAACTAGATTTTATTTCTGTTACATTGTTTGAGGCATTTCAATCTGAATATAGTTCCAAAGCCTGATGAAATATTTCTGTCCCCTTTATAGGAGTGGAAGTTCTGGAGGGTCCCATGTATGCAGTAGGTGGACATGACGGTTGGAGCTATCTAAATACAGTTGAGCGATGGGACCCACAGGCTCGGCAGTGGAACTTTGTTGCCAGTATGTCAGTGCCACGAAGTACAGTTGGTGTAGCAGTACTTAATGGAAAGTAAGAAATTATTTGTAGATATGCATTTGTAAATGATCTATTTGTCAGTGATGACCATTGGGAATATTGTAGGGGACAGACATACAATTTGCTGTCTTTAAACTGATGTATTTGCTTTTCCTAGTATTATATCTATTCAAGCTAATGACAAAATTTGAATGTTTACCAAGAGAATGCTAAGATTGTGTAGTGGCCTAACAGCAATTTGATTGGTAATCCAGAAACCTGAGTTTAGATTTCACTACCTGCAACTGTGGGATGTCATAAATAAACTGAATTTTTGAAGAATTGTATTAGCAAGAACTGCAAGGTTGTCAGTAAAAATTTTGATTTTTTTTTTCCTTCTGCAGAGGAAATCTCTCACTATTATCTGGTTCGCAGACAGACCAAACTATGACTCCAGACCTATCGAAGTAGTTGACCCTTATAGAAACATAGAAACATATAAATGGCCCAGAAGATTATTCAGTTCAAGGAGCAGTTTAGAATGAACAATAAATGCGGGTTTTGCTAGCAACGCCCATATCCCAAAAATCAAATAAATATTATCTATTTTATTATTATTTTCATTTACCATTCTTCCTTAAATGTATTTTCTATTTCATATTCTTTGACTAGAGTAGACGTATGAGACTGCGTATTCTGGAGCAACAAACAATCTGCTGGAAGGACTCAGCTGGTCAAGCAGCATCTGTGGGAAGAAAGGAATTGTCAACATTTCGGGTCAAAAATGATCTGTTAATGCTTTTCACCCCCAAATATAAACAACTTCTTTCCACCCACAGAAGTTGGTTGCTGTCCTTCCAGCAGGTTGTTTATTGTTTTGAATAGTGCCATGGCTTTGTTCTGTTTTAAAGTTCTTTGCAAAGCTTAAACACCTACATCCCTGCAAGTGATGGCTTGCCAGTTGAGTTGTACTTGGCTGGGTGAGACTGGAGCAGTCTGCTTCTAACTACCAAGGTGTTAGAATTCCTGAGGAAGGGCATTATCAGCCTCACCTACAAATAGAAGGGGAGAGGAACAAAATCAGAAATTGACTAATCTCTCAGTGATAAATATTGATTGCAAAACTGTCTAAGGTCATCGCCAGTTGAGTCAAGTCTGTTCTGGGCTTGGTGATTCACCTGAAAAAGACCTGCATCATTGCTGCTCATGGATACAATAACTAGGGAAATGGGTTGGAGTCTTGCCTATCAGCTTAAACCAGGAAAAGACCTTTAACAGAATCTTGCACATGCATAAAATGGATGTGTTCTCCAAGAGTGATTTTGGGGAGATGGTCTATGAATTGACCTGTTGTGCAGTCTAAATGAATGGGTGGAAAATAAAAGCTTCCCAATCATATCTGGAGTTGGGCAAGGATGCCCTTCAGAGCCCTGCAGAAGGAGACTGCCAATTCAGTAAGGATGCTACCCTGAGCTGCCCATCAAAATTGTTTGGCAGAATACCTCATCATTAAAGCTCTCAAACTTGTTTAGACAGAGGTGAGAACGGTCTTCCCTGTCATTCCTTTTATATATGATCAGTATCCTTGCTCTGGGATGCAACGTAGCAGTGTTTGGTGAGGTTCACCCCAAACAACTGCACATTAGAGAGAATATATTGAGATAAACATTGGAAGATCTTCATCGCAGTGAAAGATGCTCTCTGGTCAGTTGAAGCTTACTGATGATCCAGAGCAATAGCCAGGTGTTGAAGCTGACCCGCTTTTGCACACAATTTGGTTGAAATCTGTATTAGAGCCCCATGAACTATTTGTTCTCAGGTTGCAACTAAGTGATTATACAATGTGCTAGTGTTAAGTAACAGTATAACATGTTTTGAAAATACTGACTCAGATGTCCTGTAGTTTTTAGTTTTTATGAACAAAGCATCATTTGATTTTATAAAATGTACTTGAGCTGGCAGGAGGATTGAAACTTTCATAAAGTAGATAACTGTATTCAGTTCTCTCAGTTAGCCATTGCAAGTGCAAGGAAAACACTGGAAATTTCCAACACTTCAGTAGATGAGATTTGATATATTTTAAATGAGATAAGCCACTAACCTGCCAAAGATGAGACAAAATGAAGCGAAAACGAATCACTGACTGTAAGGCAGAGAATTAGTGGGCGGGAGCAAGAAGGAGACAGTAACCCAGAATGCATCTGGAAAGGTGAACATGAAAGGGTGGTAGAGCAGACCATGTCGGATGAAGCAGCAACAGTGGTGGGCAGTGCAAAACGAACTGTGCAATGTTGAAGATGTGCAGGGTGGTGAGCCAACGCATAGGGTAAGGCATAGCACAAACGGGCTGAGAAGGCAAAGGGAACCACATGGGGAAGGGGTCGTGGGTGACAAGGAGAAATGTAGACAGGGTGACTCAGGCAAACTGGGTGCAGCTCTACCAGACCTGAATTCACCAGACTTGAAAGTGAGAAAGCAGGCTGCAGTTCAAGTCAACCAGGGTGGGGTGGTGGCAAGACAGAGCATGTCAAGTTAACCAGGGCAGGGATGGACAGTGAGAAGGTAAAACTAAAGTGGGCCGGGCAGTGAGAAGATGTGCAGGGTAAGTAGCTTCAGCATGATGAGCTGAAGGGCAGGTTTCTGGGCTGTATGACTCTCTCATTCTGACTTCATAATCATCAATGATTTTGTGTTTATTTTTAATTTGCATTACAAATAATAGGATATATAATGTGGCTTTACAAAATTACACTCCAGTGCTTTCAATGGTGGGCAAATGGGGGAAATATTGTGGGCTGGACTTACCTAGATTTTCATTACATATTTGATGGATAAGGTTCTATATACAAGTGTTCTTTTACAAAAATACCCGCCATCAAGCACAACCAAGTGATGGATTTTACACCTAAGAATATTACATTTCAATTTTTAGACTTTATGCTGTTGGAGGTCGAGATGGAAGTTCTTGCCTTAAGTCTGTAGAATGTTTTGATCCCCACACCAATAAATGGACCCCCTGTGCCCAGATGTCTAAAAGACGAGGTGGTGTTGGAGTTGCAACATGGAATGGTTTCTTGTATGCCATTGGGGGACATGATGCACCAGCATCTAACTTGACTTCAAGATTGTCTGACTGCGTAGAGAGGTAAAGTCAACTATTTATGTTTGTCCAAAAATGTACGTCAGCATCTTTAAACATCAAAATAAAAGAAAATCTTTGTGGTTCTGGATATTCACAACAACTTCAGTTTAAACAAATACATGGTAGGCATGCATTACAAACCAGTTTCAAAGCCTCCAGGTTAGAATTCAACCTTCATTAGCCAATATAGTGACGCTTTTCCTTCAGGATTGCGATCTGGTAAGAAAGCGGAAGTTACTAGGGGGAAAATGTGATTTAGATGGTAGGTTAAAAAAAACTAAGTTTAAAATATTTTCCAATCGATGTCATTCATATAAAATACTTTTTTTTGCAAAATACATGCTGTACAGCAGCAAAATTATAATTGGTCAAGGGAGAATTGCCATAAACAGAGAATGATGCAAACTTTGGAATTAATTTTACAAATTATATTTGGCCCAGTTCACATAATTATATTTTGCAGAATGAACCAGATCAGATAGTACATTAGGTTACAATCAATGGATATTTTTTGAGTTCCAATTGTACTGAATTTATCTGAATCATAAGGTACATTATCCTGGTATAGTAGCTATAAATGCACCTAACCGTACCTATCCATCCACCCATGTTCTTCCGGTTTAAGGTGAAGCACAGTGACAACTTCCAGGTAGCAAACAAAACAAACAATTACTGTTTTAATCAGACTTTTTCTCAGATATGATCACTGCAATCAATAGCCTGTAACTTCTTCCTGAGAGTTGAGCTGTTGAACCACCTTTTTTGGCAGTGTAAACTGAGGTCTTGAAGGTGCAGGGTGGTTGGGGTGTGGCGTATATGGGCCGAATCAAGGCAGTTTGGCCCGAGCCACGTGCAGAGAATGAACCAATGTATGGCCTTTGCTGGAGAGGGCTAGGAGGAGATTTGATGCGGCAGAACCAAGGCGAGGCAAGCAGAGGTGATGCAGGGTTGAGGTAGTGGGGTCTGGCCCCAAGAGTGAAAAAAGAACCAAGGTTTCATCAACTTAAACGCCGGGCTGCATTGGAGAGGTCGGAAAGGGGCCAAATTGAGGCAGCGGAGCCCAGGCTTGAGAACGTATGGAAGTGGCAGGACTCGGGTCCGAGGGTTGGAAGATATAAGCATCAGTCCAGATTGAAAAGATCAGGGTGTCAGTGCCGGAAGTGAGGAACAGGCCGGTTCAGCTCTCTTTGTGAAACTTGTTTGTTTCTATGCTGAACTGAGGCTGTGGCCTGCAACTAATGGGCTCTTGGATTGGCTGCAGTGTTGACTGGCTTCGTGAACTTCAGTTCTGAATGTTACTTGCTTCATTTTATTGGCTGTGTGATTTGTTTTTTTTTAATTTTGCACATTGGGTGTTTGATATCTTTTAATGGATTCTATTGAATTTCTTTGTTTTGGAAGGAGACAAAATTCGAGGTTGTATATAGTATACATACTTTGATAATAAATGTATTTTGAACTTTATTTTAAAATGTCTACAGTATTCCAATTGATTGTTAAGCATTACTGAATATTTTATTCCTGCGTCTTCATTCATTTCTGGAGATGTAATTGTAGATGTTACCAATATTACTTCTTGGCTAATCTGTCGTGTTGTGAGATCCAATTATTTTCATGCCTACCACGAATATGCAATTGTCTCATCTTAAGTATATTTAATATATGAAATCTATGATGAACCCTTGGTGGTGTTGTAGATAGTGTAGAGGACTGTCAAAGATTGCAGAGAGACATTGATAGGTTGCAGAAGTGGGCTGAGAAATGGCAGATGGAGTTCAACCCGGAGAAGTGTGAGGTGGTACACTTTGGAAGGACAAACTCCAAGGCAGAGTACAAAGTAAATGGCAGGATACTTGGTAATGTGGAGGAGCAGAGGGATCTCGGGGTACATGTCCACAGATCCCTGAAAGTTGCCTCACAGGTGGATAGGGTAGTTAAGAAAGCTTATGGGGTGTTAGCTTTCATAAGTCGAGGGATAGAGTTTAAGAGTCGCGATGTAATGATGCAGCTCTATAAAACTCTGGTTAGGCCACACTTGGAGTACTGTGTCTAGTTCTGGTCACCTCACTACAGGAAGGATGTGGAAGCATTGGAAAGGGTACAGAGGAGATTTACCAGGATGCTGCCTGGTTTAGAAAGTATGCATTATGATCAGAGATTAAGGGAGCTAGGGCTTTACTCTTTGGAGAGAAGGAGGATGAGAGGAGACATGATAGAGGTGTACAAGATAATAAGAGGAATAGATAGAGTGGATAGCCAGCGCCTCTTCCCCAGGGCACCACTGCTCAATACAAGAGGACATGGCTTTAAGGTAAGGGGTGGGAAGTTCAAGGGGGATATTAGAGGAAGGTTTTTTACTCAGAGAGTGGTTGGTGCGTGGAATGCACTGCCTGAGTCAGTGGTGGAGGCAGATACACTAGTGAAGTTTAAGAGACTACTAGACAGGTATATGGAGGAATCTAAGGTGGGGGCTTATATGGGAGGCAGGGTTTGAGGGTCGGCACAACATCAAGTGCCTGTACTGTGCTGTACTATTCTATGTTCTATGTTCTATATTAACCCTTATTTTACAAAATATGGGAAAGTGTGAGTTTTGAAAATAAGTATTTTTGGTAATTTCTTGAAAATAAGATTTTTATCTATTCACCTTCAAACACTGATGATTTAATGTATTTAGCATATTCAAATTCATACTTGCATTGCTTAATATTCTACTATTTTCCACAATATAATTTTAGGACTATTATTATATTATCGAAGTCAAACAAAAGTTTCCAGTGAATATTAGGATTTTTATATATATTTAAAAGAATTTGTGAAGAAATCTTAGGGGAAGGATCCTTTCTATAATTTTTTTTGTAAAAGTGTTCTCATGAAGTGATACTTTCACTTGGTATGATTTATCAAGTCAATCTACAGGTGAGTTTGGTTTTCCAGTGACAACATATTACAGGGCTGAAAGTATTTTTCAATATTAAGTAACTTTTCTACTAAGAATGATTTCTCCAAAATAAAGGCAACATTTTAGAGACTTAGTTCAAGTGTAAATTACGGAATGTGAATCAGAGAATCGGGTGCATAGATTTATCTGAATTTCAGCATTTCAAATTTTAAGTGTTAAAATTCATGATGAGAAAATTAAGAGGCATGCTGACCTCCAATCTGAACTCCTGTCAAACCACGCTGCTAGCAACTTCGTGTAAAAATAGCCTTGTAATATGAAAGTGAAATTATTGCTCCATATCTCTGAGTTCCTTTAATTCTAATGGAGGAAAGTTTAAAGATTAATTTCCAGTCTTAGGCAATTTGAGTGTGAAAATAGTTTTGCAGCCTATCAGTAACAGTATGACCCAGGAATCATAAATTCACTTGAGTTTGGTCAAATAAATCAGCTGACCACATAAGTAACCTAGATATATAATTAGAAAGGAAATATTTATAAGAAAATAAAAAAAGTACAGGCAAGTGCACTATATGGATAGCTATTTTGGAGAGCAGACACACGTTAAATAACCTAATTTGGCACTTGATTCTGTGATTTTATAATAACGTTGAATTCTCATTTGGCTTGAGCAATTTATAGAATGCTACAAAAAAAGTAACACTCCACACAGTAAACAGTAATTGAGAAAGAAAACACCGGCTTCCCCATGTTATGTATCTCACTATGATTTATCATACTGTGGAGGAAAACAAAGGTGTTTCATTTTAGTGTAAGTATTCAATTATAATCATTGCATTTCAAAATTAATTTTATGTACATTTTAGCTAAAGCTTCTTACTTACTGACATTGGAGAGGGTTCAGAGAAGATTCACAAGATTGATTCCGGGAATGAGAGGGTTACCGTATGAGGAATGTCTGACAGCTCTTGGGCTGTATTCCCCAGAGTTCAGGAGAATGAGGGGGATCTCATAGAAACATTCCAAATATTAAACGGCCTGAACAGATTAGATATGGCAAAGTTATTTCCCATGGTAGGGGATTCTAGGACAAGAGGGCACGACTTCAGGATTGAAGGACGTCCTTTTAGAACTGAGATGTGGAGAAATTACTTTAGTCAGGGAGTGGTAAATCTGTGGAATTTGTTGCCACGAGCGGCTGTGGAGGCCAAGCCATTGGGTGTATTTAAGGCAGAGATACATAGGTTCTTGATTAGCCAGGGGATCAACTGGTATGGGGTGAAAGCAGGGGAGTGGGGATGACTGGATGAAGTGGATCACCCCATGATTGAATGGCAGAGCAGACTTAATGGGCCGAATAGCCTACTTCTGCTGCTAAGTCTTATGGCGTTATTTAGAACTCCAACTTGTGTATGTGGTAATTAAATTATGAGTCAACTGTCGTGTGTCAAATCAGAATTCCTGATGTGTATATTAAGCTGAGGTCAGTTTATACAGTAGCTGGCCTGTTCTATCTCCAGTCTGCCCACGGACACATCATACACGAGGGTGAAATTTACAAGTTACATGTAAAAAAAATCTTCCATTTGCATAGTTTCTTTTGTAATGATAATTATTTCCTTACAGTGTTTCCACACTGGCACAATTCTCTTTTTTTAAAACTGAAAAGCATATTTGCTCTACATTTAACAATGCAAGTATACTCCACTTGAAAACAAGGCACCCAGCTGGAAAATATTCTTGGTGCACTGCTGCAAAGCTACTAAATAGAAACAGCATTGTTTTGCTGAAATTCAAATGATGAGTAGCACATTAACCAATATTTCCTGCCAAGGAGGATTGGAGTCATGACGATACCATAGAAACCATAGAAACTACAGCACAGAAACAGGCCTTTTGGCCCTTCTTGGCTATGCCGAACCATTTTCTGCCTAGTCCCACTGACCTGCACACAGACCATATCCCTCCATACACCACCCATCCATGTATCTGTCCAATTTATTCTTAAATGTTAAAAAAGAACCCGCATTTACCACCTCATCTGGCAGCTCATTCCATACTCCCACCACTCTCTGTGTGAAGAAGCCCCCCCTAATGTTCCCTTTAAACTTTTCCCCCCTCACCCTAAACCCATGTCCTCTGGTTTTTTTTTTCCCCTTGCCTCAGTGGAAAAAGCCTGCTTGCATTCACTCTATCTATACCCATCATAATTTTATATACCTCTATCAAATCTCCCCTCATTCTTCTACACTCCAGGGAATAAAGTCCCAACCTATTCAACCTTTCTCTGTAACTGAGATTCTCAAGTCCCGGCAACATCCTTGTAAACCTTCTCTGCACTCTTTCAACCTTATTTATATCCTTCCTGTAATTTGGTGACCAAAACTGAACACAATACTCCAGATTCGGCCTCACCAATGCCTTATACAACCTCATCATAACATTCCAGCTCTTATACTCAATACTTTGATTAATAAAGGCCAATGTACCAAAAGCTCTCTTTACGACCCTATCTACATGAAACGCCACTTTTAGGGAATTTTGTATCTGTATTCCCAGATCCCTCTGTTCCACTGCACTCCTCAGTGCCTTACCATTAACCCTGTATGTTCTACATTGGTTTGTCCTTCCAACGTGCAATACCTCACACTTGTCAATATTAAACTCCATCTGCCATTTTTTAGCCCATTTTTCCAACTGGTCCAAGTCCCTCTGCAGGCTCTGAAAACCTTCCTCACTGTCTACTACACCTCCAATCTTTGTATCATCAGCAAACTTGCTGATCCAATTTACCACATTATCATCCAGATCATTGATATAGATGACAAATAACAATGGACCCAGCACTGATCCCTGTGGCACACCACTAGTCACAGGCCTCCACTCAGAGAAGCAATTCTCTACCACCACTCTCCGGCTTCTTCCATCGAGCCAATGTCTAATCCAATTTACCACCTCTCCATGTATACCTAGTGAGTGAATTTTCCTAACTAACCTCCCATGCGGGACCTTGTCAAAGGCCTTACTGAAGTCCATGTAGACAATATCCACTGCCTTCCCTTCATCCACTTTCCTGGTAACCTCCTCGAAAAACTCCAATAGATTGGTCAAACATGACCTACCACGCACAAAGCCATGTTGACTCTCCCTAATAAGTCCCAGTCTATCCAAATGCTTGTAGATTCTGTCTCTTAGTACTCCCTCCAATAACTTACCTACTTTGACTATTGTTAATATTATTTTAATTTGAGAACAATCACTGAGTTGTTTTGTTTTGTTAGTCTTCCCTCTCACTGGGGAAAAAGGACAGCACCTCTTTGTCCCTTATTAGTGAGAGAGGGAGAGCCTGTGGTATGTAGAATTGTCAGCTGAATAATTGGTTTTTGTTGGACTGCTGATCATGATCTCTCATTGGGAGCTTTGCTAATGCTGCTTGCTGGGTGGTGGGTGCTGATGCTTCCTGCTGAAATAAGTTGCGGGGGGTGGTTAATTTTTGCTGCTGCTTGTGCATGGGAAGAGGGAGAGGGGGCTTCAGGGTTCTCACGTTGTAGTGTCATTCATTCTTTGGTGTTCTTTTCTCGTGATTGAATGCAAAGAGCAAAAATTTCAGGTTGTAAACTGTATACATTCTCTGATATTAAATGGAACCATTGAACCACTGAATCTGGCAATATTAATAACCCTGGCGATGCTAGAAGGAAAGTATTTGTTTCTGTATCTTGAAGAAAAGGCTCACCTATAGCAACAAAGTAAAAAATTCAAATCACTTATCTAATACAGAAAAATACTGTTTCCTCGCAAGTACTATTAAATTTCATTGTAGAGTTCTTCTGTTCTCTAGGCTTACAAACTTGAATGGAAATTGAAAGGTCCATATTTTCCCAATGTCCATGCTAATTAACTGCATTTCAAAGCACAAACACGAGGAAATCTGCAGATGCTGGAATTTCAAGCAACACACATCCGCTAATGAACATTGACTTCTCAAACTTCTGCTAATGAACATTGACTTCTCAAACTTCCACTAATGAACATTGACTTCTCAAACTTCCGCTAATGAACATTGACTTCTCAAACTTCCGCTAATAACATTGACCTCAAACTTCCGCTAATGAACATTGACTTCTCAAACTTCTGCTAATGAACATTGACTTCTCAACCTTACGCTTATAACATTGACTTCTCAAACTTACGCTAATGCCCCACCTCCCCCTCATACCCCATCTGTTATTTATTTATATACACACATTCTTTCTCTCTCTCTCTTTTTCTCCCTCTGTCCCTCTCACTATATCCCTTGCCCATCCTCTGGGTTTCCCCCCCTCCCCCTTTTCTTTCTCCCTGGGCCTCCTGTCCTATGATCCTCTCATATCCCTTTGCCAATCACCTGTCCAGCTCTTGGCTCCATCCCTCCCCCTCCTGTCTTCTCCTATCATTTTGGATGTCCCCCTCCCCCTCCCACTTTCAAATCTCTTACTAGCTCTTCTTTCAGTTAGTCCTGACGAAGGGTCTCGGCCCGAAACATCGACTGTACCTCTTCCTAGAGATGCTGCCTGGCCTGCTGCGTTCACCAGCAACTTTGATGTGTGTTGCTTGCATTTCAAAGCAATTCATTTTGAGTTGCTGAAATCATGGCCAACTTTAACACATTGTTTGGCTGGAAGAGATGAGAAGGAATCATTCATGTGATTGTCAAAGCTGGAGCTGAAATATTTTAACTCTGAATCAAATGTCATGCTCTGACAAGATAAATAGACTTTTGCTTTGTAGTTCACATTTGTGGACTTCATCTGAATATAGTCTGTGAATTTGAAAAAGCCACTGAACTGTTCCAAATATTTAGATCTAATAAGCTTATGTTTGCTTGCAGATACGATCCAAAAACTGACACTTGGACAGCAGTCGCTCCAATGAGCATTAGCAGAGATGCAGTTGGTGTTTGTTTACTTGGTGATAGGCTCTATGCAGTTGGAGGATATGACGGGCAGTCATATCTAAACACTGTGGAAGCCTATGATCCTCAGACTAATGAGTGGATGCAGGTAAGGGCAGTTATGAGTCAACTATACTGATTTTTAAATAGCAACCAAATTATCCTAATAAAAGATCAATCACTATTACCTGCATTAGGCTTATGTGTTCTTTTATTTATTTACCTATGCCATTTTTCAAAATAAGAGTTTGTTTTTAGGGTAATGTACAAAATTAATACTATCATCCTAGCTATCATCAGAACACAAAGGAAGCACACACTATGTTGATCAGCAGCAGCCAGGGACAAATGGAAGGTCACATCAAAAGATTGTTTTTCTGTGGAGGTTGACAGACAGCCCAGAGGAAACAAGCTAATGTAAATGTATCAAAAAGAGAAGGTTGAAGAGAATATTCGTCAAGGACAACAGATGAATCTTTAAGCTTTTCTTGGATTTACTAATTGGTCTATACCTAAGAGTTAATAAGAACAAAGTTCAAAGTAAATTTATTATCAAAGTACATACAAGGGGTGATTGATAAGTTCGTGGCCTGAGGTAGGAGGAGTCAATTTTAGAAAACCTAGCACATTTATTTTTCCTACATTTCCACACTTAGTCCAGCAGTCATGGAGCATACGGATCCCTTCTTTGTAGAAGTCGGCATCTTGGACCTCCAAAAGTGGTCCACAGCAGAGGTGGTAGAAGGAAATGAGTTATTAACTTCAAACTTTCTGCATTTTCACTCAAAGAGTTGAACTGCATGAGCATGTAACGAGAGCTGTATAACTCATCTCCTTCTACCTTCAGCCACGAACTTATCAATCACCCCTGCTGTGGACCACCTGGAGGTCCAAGACACTCTCGTGATAAATACCGACATAAATATATATATACATACATACTGAGAACATGTGCTATACAGTCCCTGAAAGTGAGTCCATAAGCTATGGAATTAGTTCAGTGGTCATAAGAAATAGAGCCCACCAACCATGATTGTGATTCATCACAATCAGGGCAAATCTTGATGTCATTTCCTAGCACTGTTGTCCTAACCTGTGAATACTGTCAATGTGGTTTGCTAAACTGTGACATTATATTAGCGCTAACACTAGCATCCTCCCATCACCCAACACAAGCTACTGAATGAACAAACAACCTATTAGTTGACAAATTACAAAGTTAGACTATATGTGTGAATTAATTCTTTATTCCTGTCAGAATTATAATTAGCAGTACTTAAGCACAAAGTGTAAAAATTAACAGGATTAATTGATGAAATAACTAATAGGAGAATGAGAAGTGAATTATAGATGTTTATAAAATAATTCAGGACACAGATAAAGTGGATGGTAACAGTCCCTTCACCAGCGTAGCGGAGTCCAAAACTATGGAGCATAGACTTAGCGTGAGAGGGGAAAGATTTATAAAGGACTTGAGACTTGAGTTTGATGAGTATATGAGATGTGTTGCGAGAGGAAGTAGATGAGGCAGTTTCAATCGTATTATTTAAACAACACTTGTTTAAGCAACACTGGGGCAAGGCTTAGAGGGATATGGGCCGAATATAGGAAAACGTGACTAGACATGTCGGCACCATAATCAGCATGGACTCGTTGGGCCAAATAGCCTGTGTGGCTCAATAATTCTCTGAGATTATAATGTATTGTCACAAGAATTCAGCTTGATAATAGAACATAGACAGTACAGCACAGTAATAGGCCCTTTGGCCCGCAGTCTTGTGCCGACCCCTCATATCTGGTGTAGTCTTGGGGTATAAGTGGGTAGTAAGCCAGCCAGTGGTGTAGTGGCAGCAGCACCAGCCTTCGAGGCAAATGGTACCAAGTTTGAATCTGGCCAGCTCCTTGCACGCTTTCCACCCATGCTGGGTTGAGCATCGAGCTAGCCTCGTAATAAATAAATAAATTTTAAAAACAACTAAGTGCTATGGAAACGCCAAAAATGCTGGCTGATGCACCACAAAGTGCAAAAAGGAACAACAGCAGTAAGTGGGCAGTGACTCGGTGTCAGCAAGATTTGCCTCTTTCAGTTGATAGCCGTCACTGAGTTTGATATAAGTTGAAGAGATTAATCTTCAACTCAATTGTTTTGATTAATGAGAATTAACAATATTAGGTTTTAAGTCTTTAGATTTATAACTAATAATCTTTTCTGAATGTGTATTCCTTCATACTTGGTGCAAGGACCACTCCAGTAACTAGAACTAAACAAAAAAAAATGAGAACTGAGAGACTTAATATTAACAATTCAATCCATTTACTTTTATTATCCCTAAATTATCTCTTCACATGATCAATTTGTGGTGTACATGGTAGAAAACTCAACTCTTTCACTGTCGGTCACAAGATGTATGCTAGATCAGAGAAATATAAATTAGTGGCTAGTTTCAATATCTAGAGATGCCAGATTATTTTTATGGACCCTAGTGTCCATAGTTTCTGCTGACAAGGGATCATCTTGCCCCCCGCCCCCATTGATTTGTCAGTACTTTAACCTATAAGCATGTTTAGTTGTTTTTATTCCTATCAAGTAAAGTTTTGTTTGCCTAAGTTTTCATGGTTTCAGTGCAATTATACTTTTTTGACTTTCAGTCTGGCTGCTGTCCTCTTGAGATCCAAATGTAAGGCAGCTTTGGAACATTTCTCCTGTAATGTTTGCTTTTGCATTATGCCTCAATGGTTGTGAAGCCATTTTTATTGCATAACATACTCAAAGCAAGCTACTCTACAATTTGTAGTGGTTTTATTCTATTTATACAAGAATAATGTTAATATAAAATATTCCAATCAAATCTGCAATTTTAAAAGTATTGACACAAAGATTACGCAAAGTTGCCAAAATTACTTGAAGTGCATCTGTGACTATTATCAGCAAGTTAAAGATCTTTGGTTTGTTTTTAAACAGGTTGCACCATTGTGCCTTGGAAGAGCTGGAGCATGCGTGGTCACTGTTAAACTCTGATTTCCTTTGAAATATAAACCATTCAATAGATCCATTAAAAATAAAATTACGTGACATCTCTTGAACATGACTTCAAAATGAAAGAAAGCTGAAAGATCCCACAAATTCCTAATTGTACTTCCCCACCCAAAAATGAGTGTCCAGAGAAAACCATACCTTGTGTAGGAAATAACAAGTTTCAATTGATATGCATTTAAAGAACACCCAACTGATGATCACGTTAACAATAATAGAGGCTCAAACTTTATGTTGAAAAGCTCCAAGTCTTTTTTTAGGATTTATTCCGATTTATTAATGTTCTTGATTCACTGCTAAAAGAATTTGGTTAAGCAAAAATCAATTAGTAGAGAAGAAATGTGCCTGTTTAAGGGATCAACGTCTGTCGTAATTCTGTAATAATTATGTTGTAGCCTTTATTCTCCTTCCATCATTCCTCAAAATACTCAGATATTGTCTGTACTTGAAAGTTCTATTCTCCAATCAGTTTCTGATGGTGCACTGTACAAATACTGTAATTGTTAATTTATTTTCTTTAAGCAGTGTAGATTTTACTTCAATCAGATGGAAAAGGCCATGTGGTGTAACCATGAAGAAAATATTAAAACTATAAACTGAATACAAATTCACTGAGTGCACACTGTAAAGCTAATTTTCCCCTTTTGCAAGCGATGCACATCAGACACTAAAATTACAACAGTGATACAAGATGTTCCATCTGATCTGCCTCATTTTTCATCCATTAATTTTACTGGATCAAAGATGAGGTAGTGGCACCAGTTAGCCTAATGAACGTTATAGCATAGTTATCGATCATTAATGCAAAACTGGAAAATTATCCTTCTTTATTATGCTTAGTTGCCCTTTATCTTAATAAAATCCAGTGGTTAATTTTTATATATTTCAAAATGACCATATTCTATTATTTTCATTTTAAGCCAAACTGCCTTTATTAAAAATAAAGTAGAAGCACATACATATTTAATATGCAATATATCGAAATCATTATAGAAGTTTTTTTGTTGGTGCAAGCAATCATTGTGTAATTGCCCCTTTATATCACAGAGTGTTTTCAGTTTATACATTATGTTCTCAATTAGTCATTAACAGACCAAATACATGTTGTGTCCTTGTATGTTATGATTTACCTACCAAAAATATCTAGTCAGAAACTGTCTTTTGCATCAGCCTTGAGACATAACCCGTCCTTTACTTAACTTCATTCTACAATTCTATTTTATCTCATGGCTAGAATTTTTGGTTTTGTTGGCAAAGAAATGATGTATATCCTGGGACCTATTAGCACCAGTTGTACATACACATAGGTGATGCAAAAAGGGATCTTAACCAGAGGTTGGTGACACTTCTGATCACTCCTGAATAAAGTAACATCCAGGAGAAAATTGCTGTAAATGACTCCACATACAATTCACCTCAATGATGTGACTTTTCCTGATGTCAATCATGCATCTAATGACATTATTGTTTTCTAGCATAAATGGGAGCTTTGGCTATGACCTATGACTTCTATGAATTTTGAATGCAGCTAGAGTTCCCTTGTGCTACTTAACTGAATTTGTGCCTATTAAAAGGGACACTTTGCAGACACCAAGAGAGCTGACTGAGCAGCTTCAGAACTCAACATAGGTTATTCTAAGCCTTCCAAAGTTCTGATTATGATAGGAAGTAGTTTCTCCAGCTTTGACCTGTTGAGATATTCATTCCTTGAGTGCCTTAGCACCGCTGGCTGCATGCAGTTAGAACCTTTCCAGCTGAGGACAGTACAGTGTGTAGCAAAGCCACACTAGTCCCTTATCACAGCAAAGTTGCTTGTCGTAGATGAGGAATGTGGCAACATTACTAATGTATTCAGAATCACTCAAATAAAAATAAAATAATACAAGCATCAGAAATCACATTTTTCAGTAAAATTACACACCCTAGTGGCTGTCCTGTTTCATCCGTGGATTTCAAAGTTCCTGTGCTATGTAGTGATCTTTCCAGTGAACCTGCAGTCTGGCTAAGAGAAGACTGCCCTCTTTCAATTGAGTATACACAGATATCTATGTTGATTGATGAAAAGCCATTGCTTTAGATTAGTTGTCTTCATTTGGGCCAATTGAGAGAGAAGCCATCTTGGGGCACGGGTGAGTGAGCTTTCTGAGAGTCCATGGTGGGCAGTGACGTGTGGGAGTTCATCAGTTCACAGAATCTGCACATCACGTGGCCTCTTGAGGGACCAAGTGCATCATATTTGAATTATATTGTATTAACTTATTTATAGTGTAATATTTTAGTTTATGTGCTGTGTGTGATACATGTTGTGTGGGTACATCATGGTCTGGAGGAATATTGTTTCATTTGGTTGTATATATGTACAGTCAGATGACAATAAACTTGAACTCAAACTTGATAACGGTCAAACAGTCTCCAACATCTACTCAGTTGTTTTTTTCAGCCTGCACCACAAATCACAGCTGTCTGTTTCCTTTACCAGAGTCGGCTCTGAGGGCAGGACCCTGTTTATGTTCATACATCGACTAGAAGGGCCGAGATGGCCTGTTTCCACGCTGTAATTGTAAAATGGTTATATAGTCATAGTCATACTTTATTGATCCCGGGGGAAATTGGTTTTCGTTACAGTTGCACCATAAATAATAAATAGTAATAGAACCATAAATAGTTAAATAGTAATATGTAAATTATGCCAGTAAATTATGAAATAAGTCCAGGACCAGCCTATTGGCTCAGGGTGTTTGACCCTCCAAGGGAGGAGTTGTAAAGTTTGATGGCCACAGGCAGGAATGACTTCCTATGATGCTCTGTGCTGCATCTCGGAGGAATGAGTCTCTGGCTGAAGGTACTCCTGTGCCCACCCAGTACATTATGTAGTGGATGGGAGACATTGACCAAGATGGCATGCAACTTAGACAGCATCCTCTTTTCAGACACCACAGTGAGAGAGTCCAGTTCCATCTCCACAACATCACTGGCCTTACGAATGAGTTTGTTGAATCTGTTGGTGTCTGCTACCCTCAGCCTGCTGCCCCAGCACACAACAGCAAACATGATAGCACTGGCCACCACAGACTCGTAGAACATCCTCAGCATCGTCTGGCAGATGTTAAAGGACCTCAGTCTCCTCAGGAAATAGAGACGGCTCTGACCCTTCTTGTAGACAGCCTCAGTGTTCTTAGACCAGTCCATAACTTATATGGTTATAAGTGTGAGTTGCTAGCATGCATCCCTGCTCTTGCAGAGAAGAGGCAATTTGCTGCATGCCTACAAGATAGTGATCTGCTCATGCCTGTCATTTCTCTGCTTGTGCAGGGCAGCACTCTAACTTATCGCTGTTAGTGAAGAACAATGAGCCAACCATGTACAGCGTCCTTTTCCTCTGAAATGGCGACCCACTCATAAGTAGCAATCCTTTGTCCACTGAGAGCAGCAATCTGCTCAGTGATATCACCTCTCTGCTTACTGAATACATGGGCTACAACCTGGTGGCATATCATTGTTCCTGAGGAGCTTCAAGCTTGCTTCTGTGTAACCAAGTTAAACTTTTAAGCTTGGGAAGGGTTGTATGGAAGCAGAAAGATCTGTGGTCTCTATTACAGCTATCACTTCCACTAGGAACTGCTATATGAGAGGTTTGCCACCAACACCCAGCATCTGAAATGAGCTTCACACCCAGAGTTGAGGTTATAGTCTACTATCTCCACACATCCCTGCATTCAGTGAGGCAAGTCTGACAATGTATTAATCATCTCATTGTGCACTCTATCCACCTTGTCATGAATACATTGTGATTGTGTCTATATTTGAGTCTTCTGGTCCCTCATTGTGCCAGTTTCTAAAGTGACAAACACAGTGACTCAGTAGGATCATCATTATGCTCTCCCAGTTCCTTTTCCTCTAATGTCCTCTTCTGTTTTTCCTTCTTGTCCTACTCTCTACTGGGATGGCCTGTTCCAAAATGCTAAAGGGCAAAGCAGAAAAAAATTGTCCTTGTAATCTGCAGCCAAAGCACCTTTATGATGGAGCAGCAATGAAGATGGTAATGTGAATATCTTTAGGTGATCAAATTAAAAGGCTTTTAGCGATCACATTAGAACACTGCCAGTGTGCGTATTTGACACATGGAGCTGGTTTGAGGCTTGATGGACTATCTGTCCATTGGGACATTGACTGACCTTTGCATATTGCTGTATTTGAAACCCAGACTTGAGGGGTAGAGAGGGCAGAATGTCAGTGGAAGGGTGAGGTTAAACAGTGGGAGATGTAGGAACGTTGTGGTTGGAATCGTCGTCGGTACGATTAATGGTTGTATGCGGCAGAATAAAAGTTGTTGGTACAAAGCTCACCTCAAATTATATTATCAGGTCTTGGGATTTCTTCCTTAATGGGATTCTCATTATTGTAGCTGCCACCTGCTACTGGTTTTGAACATTGCCTTGGTGGCTGTCCTGTTTCCATTCCCCATCACAGGATTTCTCCCAGCCTAACATTGATTCATCAGGAATTTCATGCCCTTCTGGTTAAAAAGTAGATTTCTCTTTCACTCTGCACAGCAGTGTTGTTACTGTGTGGCTGCTAGGATGTGACTTTATAGGCTGACAATTCTCCGTCACAGAGCAGTGTATCTCCAAACATCCTAAACCTTTTCAGGTCTTCTTTGTATCTCCACGTGTACCATTTTAGTGCACTTGATTCTGGGTAATTAACACCACAATTCTTTTTGTAATGTATCCAATTTTGCTATTTTTTATATATATGCAGGTTCTGATTTGGTTTCAGCACTGTACACAGCAAGATTTTTTATTAGCCACCTTAAAAATACAATTTCTAGCTTACTTTGTTTTTTGTTATGAAATAAGCCATAAGACAGTAATATATTGTATGGGAGCACAATTTGACCATCTGCCCACCACATCTGTTCTGCCACTAAATCATAACTGTCTTTTTTTCTCAACCCCCATTCTCCTGCCTTCTCCCCATAACCCTTAACACCAAGCCAACTATCAATCGCTGCCTTAAGTAAGCCCAATGGCTTGGCCTCCAGGGCCCTTTGTAGCAATGAATTCCATAGATTCACCAATCTATGGAAGTCAACAATGACTTATGAACATGAAAGCTCGTTCTTGTAAGTTAGTCGATGAGTTTTATTGCATACTACAGAAAATACTGTTGGATAGCTGATGATTCTGTCTGAGTTTGATTTGGATCACTTTCAACTAAAAAGATGAAATAGGTGGGGCAATGCAATTCCACATCACTACTCTTCAGGACACGTTTTAATTCATGGCTATTTATGATTCCCAGCAAGTATATTAAAAGCAATGCCCTGTAATCCTGTCAATTTTTAAACCTGCAAACTGATTTGATTTTGCAACCAGTTTGATTTCAGTGGCTTGTTTGTTTTATATTTAGAACTCCTTCAATGTAAGTATTAAGTTGCCTGCATTAAGAAACTCCATAAAGTTTACTTGTGCATTTATCAGAATTGGTCACCTGGTTCAAATTAATTTTCTAAAATGTTAAATTGTACTGTATGTTATTATGTTACTAGTTAGCACTTACAGTGAGCACTGAATTATGAGACATTGATTTAACTGTTGAAGTACATATTAATGCATGTAATTTTGGTGAACAGTGAGATATAACTAAACAGTGGATTTATTTTCACTTGGACTATTGAGACCTATACATTTTGGCCCAATTAAGTGGATACCCCAATTACCCAAAGTTTCATAAAAAGCTATTTAAAAAAAGACAACTACCATTTAACTGAGTAACAAACTATGTATTTAAGTGAAATACAGAACAAATTAGAACACTGCCATTACTACTAAAGTACTATAAAACTGTGTATTAGATCCTAATACTTATCAACGGAGGAATTCATCCAGTTACACTGCCGTATTCTTTTGATTGTATATGAACAAAATCAGTGCAAACACCTAGTACAGTTAATGGACCTCCTTCATTGACTCCCTGTGAAGTAGTGCTGTAACCCAACAATAAATTTCTTTTTTCTGATCATGAATGGTATTAGGTGGATGGCTTTTAATTTGGTCAAGTAGGGTAATTTTTTTGGGCCAGTGGCTAATCTTTCGTGGCATCTTGGCAAGGGTCTCAAACTTTCTTAAGTCAGAATAAAAATACTAAATGATCAAAATATGCTACTTTTTGAATCAGCATCCGTCAGCCCAAATGGATTATATAACACAAGCAAACACCTCTGACACTATTTAAAAACTGTTCGCTGTAAGCACACTGTAGTGTCTGATGGCCACACAAGCGCTCCGGACAGATGCTGGTTAGAAACTGTTCGGCAACTGTCTCCTGTCACAATTAAGCGGCATAGTGTCCCAAAACATGAAGGGAAGCTCGGCTGCTTTTTCGATTCATTTTTGTTAAGAGTTCTCCCAAATAAGTGGTTCCCAGATTAACTGGAATCCACTTATATGACAAAGATTCATGTTTTTAATTTATGACCACTTACATTAGTGAGTTCACAGTTTGTTTATTTAATTTCACTGAAAAGCACAGTTAAATCACAGGATATTTATGCAACAATCTAAGTATGAAAATTGCAAACTATTTTATCCTCCCAAAAATTCCTTTTTTACAATTAATGTATCTCCTGTAGCTTCTCGGTACAATATATATCAGACAAGCATTAGGAGTGATGCCTTGTTCACAGAAATCCCGCACTTTGCAATCATTATAAAACCAGCTGCATTAACTGTGAGTAACTCAATGGTCATTTCTGATACTTGCTTTCCAGTTATTGCTTTTACCCCAGGCCAACTTTGAAATATGGATTGCAACATATTTCAAAAAACATTAGCCTTATTAAGAAAAAGAATCAGTAGTAGTCACAGAATTATCCAAATAATTGAGTGTTAAAGAAGATAATTTGTAATTCTTTAGATTACTAAATAATCTGAATGCTGATGATTCATATAGAAAAGTGGGGGATTATAGAAAAGAAAGTTTCCACATTGTCAATAGAAATAAGATAACTTGAGAGTGGTTACCTACATGATCTGTCGAGTACTGTTTCAGAATTTGATTCATTCTTGTAGCCTATATATTCATATTGGTAGCACCCTAAAGTTACAAGCAAATGAAGGTTGAGGAAAACAGTCGTTTAAAATGTATTGATTAAGCATGAAGATAAGCAGGATAAAGATAAAGAAAGATCTAGTCACCTTGCAGAAGAGGTACATTGAAAAGGTTAAAAAAAAGCTAAAAGGTAAAAAAAGTTAGTCTCCGTTTGGCATATGTGGCATCAGAATACTTGGAAGCATAATCAAATTTGATACTCCATCCACTGATGTGGGTTAAGATGCTGTACTTTGGATAATATGTCAAACCAAGGCACTGTCTGGCTGTTCTAATTCTTGAAGTGAATCCATATACCTATTCTAAGAAAAGCAAGGAGTTGTCCCATTTATGTAGATTAACAATAATCTCTCTACCAAATTGACCAAAAACAGATTAATGGATAATTTACCTCAGTGCCACTTATCAATAGACATCGCACTTCAAAGCATTTCCATGTTGTGGTACAACATTCATGATTTATAAACCACACATTGCACCAAAATCAATGGGTTACAAATTACATTCCTATTGCTGAATTTTTAGTGTAATGCTCATATTTACAAATCCTTTCGATGCTGATTCAGTGTCAACAATGTTTTGAATATGCCCAACCAATCTGTTTCAATCTATAATTAAATTTGCTGCAGTTTGAAATTCTGCTGTGTTTATGAACTATCATGTCAGGTTATTATGTACTAAATGCATCTTAACAGTTGTTTCCTAGGTACCCATTTGTAAGTCTCGGATCCCCAATCAGTTTTCTAAACATATATAATATACAGTATGTATAGTAGCATGCATTGTTGGGCAGTATTGTGTTTAGAGTGTAATATATAAAACTCTGCAGATGCTGGGGTCAAAGCAACACTCACAACACACTGGAGGAACTCAGCAGCTCCACGGATGCTGCTCGACCTGCTGAGTTCCTCCAGCGTGTTGTGAGTGATATATAAAGCTCTGGTTGGGCCACACCTACAGCATTGCATATAGTTCTGGTCACCTCACTATATGAAGGATATTAGGCCTTTGGAGAGGGTGCAGAAGAGGTTTACCAGGTGCTGCCTGGTTTAGAGGCCATGTGCTATCACGATAGGCTGGATAAACAGGTTTTTTTTTGAGTGGCGGAGACTAGGGGGAAATCTGATAGATTATTAGGGACATAGATAGAGGGCAGAGAGGATCTGTTTCTCAGGGTTGAAATGTCTAATACCAGAGGGCATGCATTGAAGGTAAGGGGGTAGGTTCAAGGGTGATGTGAGGGGTCAGTTTTTTTACTCAGAGTCGTGGATACCTGGAATGCGTTGCCTGGTACGGTGATAGAGGCAAATACAGTTGAGGGTTTTGAGAGATGTTTGAATAGGCACATGGATGTAAGGAAGATGAGGGGATATGTAGGTAGGAGGAATTAGTGTTTGGGTGTTTTTGATTTGCTTTTTAGTTGGTTCGGCACAACATTGTGGGCTGAATGGCCTGTTCCTGTGCTGTACTCTTCTATGTTCTGCACATTAACCTAATAATATCTAATCCATTGGACTGATCTTTGTTTCCATTGTATTATCATTCACGTGCAACATTCCAAGATCTGCTATATGTGCAGTTACTCATCTAGCTTCTTTAATTGTCCACTTTATAAGTCATGCAGTTACAAAGCATTCCACATCTTCAATAACTGAATATGACTGTCACCAGAAAGCATGCTTTATTCCATTATTTTACAATCCAGCTCACCTTGAAGGAATTTAGCTTTATTGCTTGCAGCCTGTGAAGCGGCTCAAAATCTTGGCATTTTAGTTCGCTCCTGTCTGAGTTTCTTAACCCTCATCCTCTCCACTAAAATCTCCTGATTTCAATTTTTTTTAATATTATCTATCTTTGCCCCAGCTCAGTTTAAGTTCAAGTTCAAGTGTAATTATCATTGAACCGTACATGAATACCCATGGATACAGCCAAATGAAACGGAGTTACTCCAGGGCCAAGATGCAAAACACTGTATCAATAGTCAGACACAGCACAAGGCACACGTACGACGTCAGTAAAATACAGTCATGCAAAACAAATAAAAATATACGTTGGCAGATTAATGCAAACTTGACCACAATCTGTTCTGTGCTGGCAAGCTTCCACATTCAAATATTCGTAAGCTTGAAATAAAAACTAAAAATACTAGAAATAGCCCAGCAGTTAGGCAGCATCTATAGAGAGAGAAATAGAATTAAGATCGGGTCGATGATATTCCATCTCATAGAGCAGCTACAGTGGAAGTACTATACATTGAATGTGAAGGTTTCTACATTCCTTTAAATCAGCCTTCATGATTTCCAATGCCTCCATGTGAGGTCACCACAAGACACAATGTACCTTCCACTTGCTTTACTCAATTCAAAAGGAACTGTTCCTTCTGGACACTAGTTCATTCACACATCTCTGACAATAGGCACTTCCCCTTCTTGCAACAGCTTTCGTAGAACCATAGAAAATGCAACAAATGCCCTTCCACCTTCTCCCTACCCCTCCACCCCTATCTCGGGCAACACTGTTTCCAGGTGAATCACTAAGGTTAGAGACTTCCTTTTTTTTTGATTGCACATCCTCAGTTTGAGATTATGCAAAACCTTGCCCTTCTTTCAATTTGTGCAGATTCCCATTCCCCTGTCACACTTGTTCTTATCCTAGATCTGCATGGTTCCTTGCTTGGCAGTTTTTCTTTCAATTAATATTCTTAACCTTGGGTTAAAATTTATGCACGACTTGAAACCTATTTTGCAACTTCCTCCAGCTCCATAAACCTCTGAGATCTCTTCCAGTTCCTACCTCTATGCTCATTGATTGACCATCAACAAGGATGCCATCTGCTGCCAAACCATGAACCTCTCCACTTCTGTCTCCTCAAGTTCACCATAATAATCCCTTTAAAACATCCATCTTTTGCAAAGTTGTTAGTGCCAGTCCTAATGTATTTTATGGCATGAAGCTTGACCAGATGCAGCATAGTGAGCTGGTAGAAGAACACTCTAAATTTGTATTGATTGATGCTACTGGGTGGTCGCTACAACAAGTATTTCCTGATTTAGGAGTCTCAAATTTGTTCACATTCCTTTGCCCTTCTTTGGTTTACATTGTAGATTTACTCTATGCTCCTTTCAATTCATACCACTTCCCTCACCCCAATGTGGGGCTACCGTCCAGCAGCTCGCTGTATTCCTCTTCAGCAACGGGTCACTGTTAAATCTTTATTATCCAGTTGTTTGATATTTTCACTAACATTTCAGTCTCCCTCCTGGAAACACAAGTCCTATCAGAAGGTAACAAGAGAATAATGAAGAAAAAAAATAGTATCTGAGAGAAGTGGGAAGATTGGGAGCAATTAAGAAGTGAACAAGTGCGTTTGAGAGAAAGGCAAGTGTAAAAAAAGTGAAGGGGGATTGGAGATGGAGATAGCGTGGAATAGTTGGCAATGGACTAGAGAAATAGAAGCCAAGAAGTACTTGAATCCTGAGTTTAGAAGAGCCACTGTTACAGTGGAACATGGTGAATCCTTTCTCAGGTCTATTCGGCTGCTTTTTCATTTACTCTTGTAGCTCATAGAAGCTGTTAGTTTCTGTTTTGCAGGTTCCCAGTGGAATAGATGAGAAATATGCAGGGTGAATGTATATCTTGAACTTTTAGGGTTGTAGTGGGATGAAAGGAACTGGAATGTTGAAGAAAGATTGGGGGACTCAGAGAAAATAACCATATTAGTTAGCAATATATAGACTTAAGCAATGAAGAAGAAAATAGGCTTGCTTCTATTGGCAATCAAAATAAACTTTATATTAAGGATATGAAGTAACTCTGGAGATAAATGACCGCACATTTTAAAAGTTATATAATGTACTGAGTACTTTATGTACTTGTTTGCTAGGCTAAGAATATGCTTTTTTCAAACATTCCTGGTTGTCAATTGTAAATTCAAATGGAATCACTTCCATTCTTATTAAAAAGTGTAACTAATTATATTAGTAGTAAGCAGCTTATAATTACTGATTGAGACAATAAAATGCCTGTGTAATGATGTGATGTATGTGGAACATCTTGAAAAAGCAACCTTATTTTGTTTTTTTTTAATTTTCCTTTATTTGAACAATGTAGGTACAGAAAACTGCAAGTTAATATGGTGAAACAGATCTATATTAATGATGGAACAAAATCTCTTTATATGGTATATAGTGTATGATGTTGAATGTAATATCAGCTCTGATTTTGCAGTACCTGAAACTGCATACATATTTGTCATCCTGTGATAAACGGTTTGATTAAAATGTGTAACACAGAATAATTGTTACATTCTCTTTTACTTCAGTAGAAAAAAATGATGTATTAGAAATACATTCCTTTTGGAAGGTAATAGATCAGTCATCTATTTAAAAATATAGCATGCACTACATGTCACCTTTAATTAAAAGCTTTATTTTACAGAAATTGCTTCATTATTAGAAATATATTGTGTTATATTTCTTTTTATTGGTGACTTAAATGAAATTAATTAAACAAGAATTTCGATCAGAATTGCAGTTATTAGCATCTAGAAAATAAGCACAGTTTTCCAGTACGTTTGCCCATTCTATGGAATCAGAAATAACCCTTCACAAAAAGAAAAATTTCAGAATTTATTCATTTTGTAAATTGGACTTGCCTAACATTGGGCTTTTGTTTAAACCGTTGTACCTTAATTACATTTGTAACCTTTTGGGGAGAAACTGATTGCCAAATTCAGGACAAGCATCAGACAAACATCTCAGGAAGGGCTATATGTATACATTTTCTTGAACTAATCTGTCTGTTATGTGGAATTTGAACTTGAACATTTATGTCTAAAGGATGTGAATAAATTTGATTATTACAAACAAATGTTTGATGTTTTATTTTTAAGATGATAATTTTGAAGCTATCTGGGTATCTCTATATCATGATTTATTTATTGTAATAGGATCTGACAGGGAGATATATTAATCATTTATATGAGATTGCCTTGGCTCTTGCTGCATTAATTCAGAAGTCATCCATATAATTTAGATGTTTATATTAGTTGATATGTTTCCAACACTTAAAGTTTTCCCATATGTTCTTCAAGTCATCAGCATAGGGAAACACAGATATGGGCAAAGCGCAAGCAAATGGGACTAGATTAATGGACATGTAAGTCAGCATAGATGAATTGGGCTGAAGGGCCTGTTCCCATGCTGTATAATTCTATGATTCTTTAGGATGATAAGAACAAGCATTACAACAGTTAATACATATTTCATTACCTCACTCCAGGCAAACAGTAAGAATTTTTTAATTTATAAAACATACTCAGGCTTGGAGAACACTCTGGCTGGTATGCAGTACATTATTAAGTGTACTCGGCAGCTAGGAAGTACCTGCAGAGTGAAACAGTTAGAGTTCTGATCAATAAATATACATCAGACTGTGTAATTTGTCTATTCCTACATGGTGTCTGACCTGTTAAGTATTCCCAATTCTACTTTTATTTCTAACATTTCAGTATCTCGTTTTGGTTAAGATATTTAATACCCTGAACAATTAGTAAAAATCATTAGTGGCACAGTTTCATTGCTCAGTGTATTAAAAAACATCTTGATCAGAGCAAAATACTGAAGTGCTACAGATGAATTCCTTGCAACCAGAACAAAATGCAGTAAGTATATATTACAGCAATAGCTAATCTGAATAAGTTGAACTCTTTCGTACAGAGCACACACAATGATATGAATTCAGTATTTGATTTGTTCATCAAGTTAATTACAACTTATTTAAATGTTTTTTTTAATAAAGCTCCTGGAAGTTGGTGCAAGAAATGAATATTTGAGTGAAGATATCACCCTTCGTAAACCTAGTTGTTCTGACCCATGTCTATTCTCTGGAAAAAAACCATAACATGCTTCGGGCTTATTCCCCACTGAAATGAAGAATAAAAATTAGCATCTTTGCCCTCGTCACCAGACCATCACCACTTTGATTTTGTTTGTCTCATAAAATATATATTTGCTTCAGAAAAGCTATCTTTTGAAACAAAACCAAGGTTTGTCATGTTCTATCTATGTGATGCTAAGATAAATAGGGCATTGTTAATCAAACGTCTACAATTCAGTGAAGAGGAAATTCTGCTAAGGGTAATGAGTCCCGGATATGGGCAGGAGTCATGAATGCTACTAACCTTCATGAGCTATAGTTGATGAACAGCATCCTGACGTAGGTGTGTGTGTTGTCCAAGTGGTCTAAAGCCGTGTGCAGAGCCATTGATATTGCATCTGCCGTTGACCTATTGTGGTGATAGGAAAACTGCAGTGAGTCCAGGTCCTTGCTGAGGCAGGAGTTCAGTCTAGTCATGAGCAACCTCTCAAAGCATTTCATCACTGTAGATGTGAGTGCTACCGGGCGATAGTCATTAAGGCAGCTCACATTATTCTTCTTAGGCACTGGTATAATTACTGCCTTTTTGAAGCAAGTGGGAACTTCCACTCGTAGCAGTGAGAGGTGAAAATGTCCTTGAGCACTCCTGCCATTTGGTTGGCACAAATTTTCAGAGCCTTACCAGGTATTCCGTTGGAGCCGTCTGCCTTGCAGGGGTTCACCCTCTTTAAAGACAGCCTAACATCGGCCTCCGAAACAGAGATCACAGGGTCCTCAGGTACAGCAGGGATCCTCACGGCTGTAGTTGTGTTCTCCCTTTCAAAGCATGCATAGAAGGTGTTGAGTTCATCTGGTAATGAATCCAAAGCATTGTGTTCTCCATAAAGTTATTTGATTCCTTAGAATAGGATTATTAGGTTTAATAGTGTTTATAATCTGGTAAAATATGGGATATAACTAAATAGGTAAGTAGAGACACACACAATCAAAATTTGCTTTTTGTTAAAGTTTCTTATAATTTGGCTTTCCAGGTAGCAGCATCTGTGGAATGGCTCCATCAAACTGTTAAATTGATTCCCCACAGCAAACCACAGAAATCACATGATGAAAGACTACATCAACCTTTCAGAATTAATAAGAACCATCTAAGAGCTGTTCTAATAGAGAGAGCTAAAACATTGCAATGACAAGAAAAGGTGTTAACCCAGAATATACTTTAAAACAAACTGTTAGGTATTTTTGGTACCGTATCAAAACCAGTAAAAGATAGCATTTCCTTCACAAATAGAAACTTCCAATTCTGATTTAAACTCCAAGCTCCCTCTGTACCCCTTTAATGCCCACATGACCATAAACATCTTCCTATACTGAAATATTCTTATTAAGATGACTGAAAATAGATCAACCATACATACAAGTAAATTGGGTTACCTTACATTTTAAGAACAGATGACTATATTGTGTTATTGAGTTCCAGTTTTCAAGAATTGAGTTTAATTTTCTTACTTGGGTCTCCAAGCATCAAAAAATTTTACCAAGCACCACCTCCCTCCACCTCAAACCGGAAGAAAGTTGGGAAAAGGGCAATGCTTAGATATAATGACAATCAGCTCTTATCTTAGAGTGGAGACACAAAACATGCAAATACTGGAATCTGGAGCAATAATCAACAGATCAAATGGCAACTGTGAGGAGGAGAGAAATGGTTGGCATTTCAGATCAAAACCCTCTATCCAGGCTGATTTGACAGTAGTGACTCTCTGTCAATGAAAGATCATTTAATGCACTTACAGTAACTTGGCTTATCTAATGAATCCACATTCTCTAATTTTTCCAATATTTCCAGAGAAGGCACTGTTGTAATCTTCCCTGGGAAGATTTCTAGGTCCCATCAGTACCCTAGGGTTTTGCATTCGATTGATCTATCTGTAAGATTCCTTTTGTCAGAATCAGAATCAGGTGTGTCTATTTCAATGCAAGGAGTATTGTGGGGAAGGCTGATGAGCTGAGGGCGTGGGTTGACACATGGAATTATGACATTATAGCCGTTAGTAAAACTTGGCTGCAGGAGGGACAGGACTGGCAGCTTAATGTTCCAGGGTTTCGATGTTTCAGATGTGATAGAGGCAGAGGAATGAAGCGTGGGGGGTGGCATTGCTAGTCAGGGAAAATGTTACAGCAGTGCTCAGGCAGGACAGATTAGAGGGCTTGTCTACCGAGGCCGTATGGGTGGAGCTGAGAAACGAAAAGTATGACCACATTAATGGGGTTGTTATTATAGACCACCGAGAATTGGAGGAGCAAATCTGCAGAGAGATAGCAGACAACTGCAGGAAACATAAAGTTGTGATAGTAGGGGATTTTAATTTTCCACATATTGATTGGGATTCCCATACTGTTAAAGGTCTAGACGGGTTAGAGTTTGTAAAATGTGTTCAGGAAAGTTTTCTAAATCAATATATAGAGGTACCAACTAGAGAGGGTGCAATATTAGATCTCCTATTAGGAAACGAGTTAGGACAGGTGACGGAAGTGTGTGTAGGGGAACACTTTGGTTCCAGTGATCATAACACCATTAGTTTCAACTTGATCATGGATAAAAATAGATCTGGTCCTTGGGTTGAGGTTCTAAACTGGAAAAAGACCAAATTTGAAGAAATGAGAAAGGATCTAAAAAGCGTAGATTGGGACAGGTTGTTCTCTGACAAGGATGTGATTGGTAAGTAGGAGGCCTTCAAAGGAGAAATTTTGAGACTGCAGAGTTTGTATGTTCCTGTCAGGATTAAAGGCAAAGTGAATAAGAATAAGGAACCTTGGTTCTCAAGGGATATTGGAACTCTGGTAAGAAGAGAGAGATGTATGACATGTATAGGAAACAGGGAGCGAATAAGGTGCTTGAGGAGTACTAAAAATACAAAAAATTACTTAAGAAAGAAATCAGGAGGGCTAAAAGAGGACATGAGGTTGCTTTGGCAGTCAAGGTGAAGGATAATCCAAAGAGCTTCTACAGGTATATTAAGAGCAAAAGGATAGTAAGGAATAAAATTGGTCCTCTTGAAGATCAGCGTGGTCGGCTATGTACAGAACCAAAAGAAATGGGGGAGATCTTAAATAGGTTTTTTGTGTCTGTATTTACTAAGGAAACTGGCATGGAGTCAATGGAAATAAGGCAAACAAGTAGTGAGGTCATGGAACCTATACAGATTGAGGAGGAGGAGGTGCTTGCTATCTTGAGGCAAATCAGGGTAGATAAATCCCCAGGACCTGACAGGGTATTCCCTCAGACCTTGAAGGAGACTAGTGTTGAAATTGCAGGGGCCCTGGCAGATATATTTAAAATGTTGGTATCTATGGGTGAGGTGTCGGAGGATTGGAGGATAGCTCATGTTGTTCCGTTATTTAAAAAAGGCTCTAAAAGTAATGCAGGAAATTATACCAGTAAGTTTGACGTCGGTAGTAGGTAAATTATTGGAAGGAGTACTGAGAGATAGGATCTACAAATATTTGGATAGACAGGGACTTATTAGGGAGAGTCAACACGGCTTTGTGCGTGGTAGTTCATGTTTAACAAATCTATTAGAGTTTTTCGATGAGGTTACCAGGAAAGTGGATGAAGGGAAGGCAGTGGATGTTGTCTACGTGGACGTTGTCTACGTGGACTTCAGTAAGGCCTTTGACAAAGTCCCACATGGCAGGTTAGTTAAGAAGATTCAGTCGCTAGGTATATATGGAGAGGTGGTAAATTGGATTAGACATTGGCTCAATGGAAGAAGCCAGAGAGTAGTAGTGGAGGATTGCTTCTCCGAGTGGAGGCCTGTGATTAGTGGTGTGCCACATGGATCAGTGCTGGGTCCATTGTTATTTGTCATCTATATCAATGATCTGGATGATAATGTGGTAAATTGGATCAGCAAATTTGCTGATGTTACAAAGATTGGAGGTGTAGTAGACAGTGAGGAAGGTTTTCAAAGCTTGCAGAGGGATTTGTCCAGCTGGAAAAAGGGGCTGAAAAATGGCAGATGGAGTTTAATACTGACAAGTGTGAGGTATTACACTTTGGAAGGACAAACCAAGGTAGAACATGCAGGATAAATGGTAAGGCACTGAGGAGTGCAGTAGAACAGAGGGATCTGGGAATACAGATACAAAATTCCCTAAAAGTGGCGTCACAGGTAGATAGGGTTGTAAAGAGAGCTCTTGGTACATTGGCCTTTATAAATCAAAGTATTGAGTATAAGAGTTGGAATGTTATGGTGAGGTTGTATAAAGCATCGGTGAGGCCGAATTTGGAGTATTGTGTACAGTTTTGGTCACTAAATTACAGGAAGGATATTAATAAGGTTGAAAGAGTGCAGAGAAGGTTTACAAGGATGTTGCCGGGACTTGAGAAACTGAGTTACAGAGAAAGGTTGAATAGGTTAGGACTTTATTCCCTGGAGCATAGAAGAATGAGGGGAGATTTGATAGAGGTATATAAAATTATGATGGGTATAGATAGAGTGAATGCAAGCAGGCTTTTTCCACTGAGGCTAGGGGAGAAAAAAACCAGAGGACATGGGTTAAGAGTGAAGGGTGAAGGGGAAAAAGTTTAAAGGGAACAATGGGGGGGGTGCTTCTTCACACAGAGAGTGGTGGGAATGTGGAATGAGCTGCCAGATGAAGTGGTAAATGTGGGCTCACTTTTAACATTTAAGAAAAACTTGACAGGTACATGGATGAGAGGCGTATGGAGGGATATGGTCCAGGTGCAGGTCAGTGGGACTAGGCAGAAAAATGGTTCGGCACAGCCAAGAAAGGCCAAAAGGCCTGTTTCTGTGCTGTAATGTTCTATGGTTCTATGGTTCTATTATCACCGGCATGTGTTGTGAAATTTGTTAACTTAGCAGCAGTTCAATGCAATACATAATATAGCAGAAGAAGAAAAAAATAATAAATAAATTGCTGTATACATATATTGAATAGATTAAAATCATGCAAAAAGCAGAAATAACATATATTAAAAAGTGAGGTAGTGTTCATGGGTTCAATGTCCATTTAGGAATCGGATGGAAGTGGGTAAGAAGCTGTTCCTGAATGGCTAGTCCTTTTATTTCTATTTTAATATGTGGCCACAACAGATGCAATATCAATTGTACAGTAATATATCATTACTACCTTTTAAAAATAATAAAAATCAAGATTAATTATTGTCTTTATTTTGCATTTTATTGATATATTTGTAGACATAAAGTTCCCTGAAAAAAAATATAACATTTTAAGGGAACATATCTCTGTATTCAAAGAAAGTGTAGTCCTATGGATGTAAAATTACTACAATTTGTCAGTTTCTCAGTGGAAGCAAAACTGCAAAAGCTTATTCAGGTAAATTATCAGCATTGGATACTGCATTATAAGGCTTCCTAATGGAGATTTCTTTATAGACACTTTGGCCTGGAATTTCATCAATGCTAAGTGCACCACATTTTTGTGCTTTGGGGGAAAACTACAACCTATTTATACAGTATGTTCAATACATTTTACCAGGGATAAATTTCTGGGAATGGTTCCAAAATGCCTGCAGTGCGACTTCTGTTCAAATACTTTGAGCCTGTCCAATGAATAGCTGAGATGTACAGACAAAACTGATCATGATTTTGATAAGTTGGCTGAATTAAAATCATCCTTAAGGAACTTATATTCTTAGAGGAAGCAGAACAAACAGCAAAGTTCATTCTACAAAATAGTCTAGGGACGTTTGTTAATGCGATGGAATCAGTTCAGAGGTATGGTTGAAATGAGAATAAAAAGTGTCTTGACTTGACTTGCCTTTCTGGATCCAGAATTGGCTTGCCCACAAAAGGCAAAGAGTAGTTGTAGACGGGTCATATTCAGCATGGAGGTCGGTGACCAGTGGTGTGTCTCAGGGATCTGTTCTGGGACCACTTCTCTTCGTGTCTTTTATTAAAGGCTTGGATGAGGAAATGGAGGGATGGGTTAGTAAATTTGCTGATTCCACAAAGGTTGGGGGTGCTGTGGATAATGTGGAGGGCTGTCAGAGGTTACAGCGTGATGCAGAACTGGGCTGAGAAGTGGCAGATGGAGTTCAACCCAGATGAGTGTGAGGTGGTTCATTTTGGTAGGTCAAATATGACGGCAGAATATAGTATTAATGGTAAGACTCTTGGCAGTGTGGAGGACCAGAGGGATCTTGGGGTCCGAGTCCATAGGACACTCAAAGCTGCTGCGCAGGTTGACTGTGTGGTTAAGAAGGCATATGGTGTATTGGCCTTCATCAACCATTCAAGAGCGAGAGGCAATGTTGCAGCTATAAAGAACCCTGGTCAGACCCCACCTGGAGTACTTTGCTCAGTTCTGGTCAGCTCACTACAGGAAGGATGTGGAAACTATAGAAAGGGTGCAGAGGAGATTTACAAGGATGTTGCCTGGATTGGGAGTATGCCTTATGAGAATAGGTTGAGTGAACTTGGCCTTTTCTCCTTGGAGTAACAGAGGATAAGAGGTGACCTGATAGAGGTGTATAAGATGATGAGAGGCATTGATCATGTGGATAGCCAGAGACTTTTATTCCCAGGACTGAAATGGCTGCCACAAGAGGACACAGGTTTAAGGTTTTTGGAAGTAGGTACAGAGGAGATGTCAGGGGTAAGTTTTTTACTCAGAGAGTGGTGAGTGCGTGGAATGGGCAACCGGTGACAGTGGTGGAGACAGATACGATAGGGTCTTTTAATGACTCTTGGAGAGGTACATGGAGCTTAGAAAAACAGAGGGCTATGGGTAACCCTAGGTAATTTCTAAAATAAGTACACGTTTGGCACAGCATTATGAGTTGAAGGGCCTGTATTTTGCTGTAGGTTTTCTATGTTTATTAGACTGATAACCAGAATGGTGGAGGTGAGGGTGGTTATTTTGTGAGAAGCAGTTGAGCAGGCTAAGCTTATAATTTAGAATACTGAGTGGGTATTTGATTAAAATATAAAATTTTAAGAGCTCTTACTCTGATGAGTCCCGATCAGGATAAAGGGTCTCAGCCCATAATGTCAAATATTTATTCCTCTCCATAAGTGCTGCCTGTGCATTTTGTGTGTGTTGTTCTGGATTTCCAGTATCTGCAAAATCTCTTGTATAAGAACTCTTGACAGGATTAATGTGGTGAAAATAGGAGAACCTAGCTCTAAAGGTCACCATCTATAAAAGAGGTTTCATCCGTTTCAGTCAATTTTTTTCTCACAGAGAGTTACAAAACCTTGGCGCTCACTTCTGTCATTTTTGTCTGTTTTAAATGTCTTCTTTACAATTGCAAGACCATGCTGGACTTTAAGAACTTTAAACACTGCATGTCTACCCCATCAGTGAGCTGCCTGTTGCTGAAGCTGGTCTTGGTGCAGACTGTTACTGCCTGCTACGGAAGGGCATTGGAGTTAGTGTTCAAAGGCAGGGTGCAGTCTAACAGCAAGTGATTGTCTTGGACATTTCTCTTGTGATTGCAAGACCCTATTAGACATGGGAAATGTAAAGTGCTGCATGTCTGTTTCCCTTGCGTATTGGTGAGACAGAAGACATGGTGGTTATAACAAGGCCTAGGCCTCAAGCTGAGGGCCTGCCTGTTGCAGCAGTCCAGGAGAGGAGACACCAAAGGCGGTGTAGCACGGCATCCAGGCTGTGTTGTGCCTTGGCCCCTCCTGTCGATGCTGCTCACCAGCGTTCGTTCAGTGGAAGACAAGCTGGATTACAATTGTGCATGCATATATTTGTCTCCAGACTGCTGAGAACTGCTTGCTTTTGCTAATGACACCCTTGCACCATCAATTTACAGGATTTTATGTGTGGTGACTGTATGTTTAATGCTATTTTATATGTGCTACATGTGCCTTGTGCAGTGCAGCGTATGTGTTACCACGGTTCGGATATGGCCCAAGTGTGGAGTGAGAGGCACTGAAGCAGGTCGATAGCTCACAGACTTTAATATGAACAGTGTTAAAGGGAAAATAAAACAATAAATGCTCGGCCATTAACTAAAACTCTCAAAAGGAAAATGAAGTCTACACTGCAGATGAAAAGAACACCTAAACATTAAACGAATACAACTAGTCTTCAGAGTCAGCTGATTTGTAAGTCCAATTTCTCAGGGAAGGCCGAATGCAAAACAGCAGCGAAGCATGGCTGTGCTCTGTCCGAGTCTCGACAAGCACTACGACGACAAGAGTGAAGTTAAATACTATAACAATTAAATAATAATTACCTGACGCATGCAAATTCACAAGCGCAATTGCTGAATGTACTGCGCTGCCGAATCCGTGGTTGTGACAGTATGAGTGTTGATACTGTCTTCTGCAGCTTCGCCTCGGAGGAGCACTGTTTTGTTTGGCTGTATTCATAGTTTTCATGTTTGGTTGAATGATAATTGAACTTGAACTTCCTCAAAGAGAGGTGGAGGCAGAAACTTTGACAACACACACAAAATGCTGGAGGAACTCAACAGGTCAGGCAGCATCTGTGAAAATGAAAACATTCAATGTCTCAGGCCATGACCTTTCAGAGTTTTGAATATTTTTAAGACCATAAGGCACAAGAGCAGAAATGGATCAATGTCCTTTGAAGCTTCAGCATTGTATGCAATTAAATCCACAATACATTATCAAGGAACAGAAGACTGGTAGTCAAAGCCATTTGTTAAATGTAAATGGCCTAAACCCAAAAATCACTCTAATAGTTCCCCCTCTTGGCCCTCCTGGGCAAAAATAAATTTTTACGAGGTAAGGCCAACCTAGGAGGATCTATTCAACTAGGGCAGCAAAAACGCTCCGCCTCAAAATTCCCCCCCTCCATTTTGTGTGCTGATATCTACCCTAGCATTCCCTAATCTCTACCTACCAAATGCAAAGCAGACAAGTTATTCCAGAAATTTGAACAAGTCTTAAGAAATGCGACTTCTTTCGTGTGCCTGTTGGCTCTCCCCCTGCAGGCCAATTGCAGCTTAATTGCATTCCTTGTCTTTGCCCCTTAATTCTCTGGTCACTAAAACTCTTTCTTTCCAGGGGCACCAGCAAGGTAAGTACATGAGGCCCGCTCATCGATGTACAGGAAGTGGTTGGTGGTTGGGGTGGTCTCTATGTAAATGACTGCAAAGACCTCTCCCCGGTGGCACCCCCTTCCGAACTGTCCAGTCAATCACTGGCCCGATCGATGAAAGGGCCCAGCTCATTTGGGTTTACTCCCCATTCAGACTGGGGGTGACTGCCTCCAGAGGCCGTGTGCAATCTTTCTCAGTCTGAAATGCCATCGAAGTTGTGGAACTTGCTGTCTCTGCTTTAACTTAAAATCCCTCCCCATCTATTTTCCAATATATTTTCTATTCTATGCTATTAAACTAATCATCTACCCTCAGCAACCAGCCTTCATTACAGAGTACCGTCATCATCACCTTTAGCATGCTATTCACGGTTTTCTGTCAGGCTCTCGGGGTCTTCTGCCTTTGCACTGCTTCCAAGTATGTTTTCATCATTTGTGGCCAGGTGTGGTGTGGCCAGCTGGTGTTCCTCTCTTAGGGGGAGGGAACGTTGAGTCAGACCATGAGAGGCCTGCGTCGGGCATTTTCATGCCTTACAAGGCGCAGATTGGAAGTCTGTGTGGGGCGCCACTCCTCGCACAGACTAGAGCAATGTGTGATTAACTGCCTTGCTCAAGGACACAAACACGCTGCCACAGCTGAGGCTCGAACTAGCGATCTTGAGGTAACTAGATGAACGCCTTAACCACTTGGCCACGTGCCTCTCCTAGGTTCCCTATAATTACATGGTTACTGGGTACACTTGGTTCCCACTCTGTCTGTGAGAGCAACAAGAGGGTAAGTCGTATGCTTTAACCTGAGTCCAGTGTTTCCACTGGCTGCCTTGCCGAGTCTGCACACTGACACAAGTATCATTTGTTAAGAGTACCGTCTGTGGTCCTATCCACTTGGGGGCAAACCTTTCCGGCAACACCCTCACTATTACTAGGTCGCCAGGCTGCGGAAGGACTATCTCTTTCCTCTCTGATCAGCGATGCGCTGTTGTTGTTTCGCTCGGTCCTTCAACACTTTCAGTTGGTTACAAAGGTCCTTCACATACCATGTCATTCTATCCCTGTAAGCCCCAGGCTCCCTGCAACCCATAACTACCCCATAAGGGAGTCACATTGCTCACCCCATCAATAATTCGTAGGGGCTGAGACCCAACATACGGTTCGGGGTTGCGTGCAATCTCATCAGGATTCCTGGTAATACATCCACCCATGTCTTTCCTGTCTCCGCTATAGCTTTGGCTAAGGCGATTTTGACTGTTCGGGTTCATCCTTTCTACCATCCCTGAACTCTGGGGGTGGTAGGGTATGTGGAGCCATTGTCAAATCCCTAGCAGTCGGCACATTTCCTTCATCACTTCCCCCGTGAAATGTGCTCCCCGATCCCAATCCACCTGAACTGGGGTTCCCCACCTTGGGAGGATTTCCTGAACCAGAATCCGTGCAGCGGTCCGGGCGGTGCAGTCCCTCGTTGGGAAAGCCTCTACCCACCGGGTGAGGTGATCCATAATTACCAGGCGGTAGCTTTTCCCCCTGCTTTTTGGCAGGGGCCCCGTGAAGTCTATCTGGATGTTTACCCAGGGTCCCCTCGGCCGAGGCTGGCTTGCCAGTTGTAGCTTTATGTCCTTACCAGGGTTATGCTGGGCACAAATGACACAATGGTGGCAGAATTTCTCAACATCCCCACCCATCCCTGGCCACCACCAGTCCTGCTGGAGGGTTGTGATCATGCTCTGCCTTCCCTGATGCATCGCCCTATGATATAACTTCAGTAGTATCTGCCTAATACATGGTGGGGGCGCCATGACTCTTTCCTCCCCATGTGTCCAGCTCCCATCTGGTCCCTCCTTTCCTCCCTTTCTCCGCCACCCCTCCTTCCCTTCTGCCTCCACCTCTTCATGTAATTTTACTAAATTGGCTTCTGTGGTTTCTTCCTGTGACTTAGAAGCCATCTATGATCTGATCAGCAGTCAGATTGGACAGACTGTGTGTCTGCTGTGACCTTTGCCTGGGTTCTCCCCCTCCTGTTTGGACACTGTCTCCAACCATGTCCCGATAGGCCACATCTGTAGCATATTAACTCTTTTACTGTTTTATGCCTGGTCTGGCAGTCTGGGGTCAGGTATAGAAGTAGTATAACCTGCTCCACATCATCCTTTTATATTAACCAATCATATTTTAAACCAATATTAACTAATCATATTTTAATTGCTCCACATTCCCATCATATCTCTGCAATTTTATCTCTCAACTGCACACTATTTTTATGGAAATTTACACTGGCCAATGAACCTACCAATTTACATGTATCTGCAATGTAGAAGAAAACTAGAGCATCCAGAATAAAACTCACAAAGAGAATGTGCAAAATCCATACAGGCAGCACCAGAGGGCAGGATTCAACCTCAGTTTCTGGAGCTATGAGGCAATTGCTCTACTAGCTTAACCAATGTGACCCTAACCCCCAACAAATGTTGAGTTTAAGGCCTATCCTTTCTTTTATTGCAATAAGCAAGTTTATGACACCTTGGTCTTTGAATGTGCACAGACTCAAACTTCTCTGGATACTGCAGCTTTTGGCTACTTAAGTTCTGATACTTGGGTTTTGATGTGTAGGCACAAAGCATTGAAGAGCTTCTGAAAGCTAGCCCCAGTCCCATGGGAAATATGTTGGCGGCAAGGTACAGTGTTGCAAAGAGGATGACTGGAAAAAAAATTGTTGGATTGATGGCAGAGTTTTGTTTGACATTACACACAAATGCAACATTTATAAAGCTGTTTTATAATTCCATGCAAAAGCAGCAATAGTAATGTATGAGTAAGTCTGCAAAGAAGCTTTTTTCCTGAGAAATTCATCAATTGAGGGTCTTAGTCCACAGACTTTCTTAATAAAATCACCTACACTTTTGTATTTTCCCACTTTTATTTGTACATTTAATCATTTCATGTGGCAGTCATCACTACAAAGGTAATTTTCACTTCAGCTAATTTGTTTCCTCTATTATAATTCAAAAAATGAATCCAAACCCCTCTTTCTTAGTGGGCAAGCAAGCATATTGCTTAAGGAAGAAGTCGTGCTCCTTAGGGAAATTAGTTTTATTTTCTTCATCACTGAATCAATGAATGGCTAATTAAAATCTCCTCCACCAATAATTTTGTTAATCCCCTTGTTTCATTAACAGATTGCCTTGTTACTTTCCTCCCACACTGTCAATAATGCAAGATGGCACTGGTGAACCACAACAATGTGTTGTGGGCTGTTTCCAAAACTTCTAATATATCTCTTTGGAATTACTCTCACTGCAATCGGCAGCCTGTAATTTCCCTTTAAGCAATGTACTTTGAACTGTCTTAATAAACTAGCAATTTCATGATTTTCTGAGGGACTCAGCGGACTTAATTCTCACACATGCAAGTACTGGACCTTTAAGTGGACAAAGGCACATCATCACGGCCAGAAGAGAGAGAGAAGGAGAGGACTCCAAGCCAGAATGAAACACCAAAAAATGAAAAATCCTCTACCCGGCACCTTGTTTGCAAATATACAGTCACTGGACAACAAGATTGAGGACCTAAGGGCAAGATTGCTCTATCAGAGGGAAATGGGGAATTGCTGTGTTCTGGGTTTCACGGAGACATGGTTCACTCTGGATACATCAAGTCAAGTCACTTTGTATTGTCATTTCGACCATAACTGTTGGTAAGTTACACAGTAAAAACGAGACAACGTTTTTCAGGACCATGGTGCTACATGAAACAACACAAAAACTACACTAGACTACAGACCTACTCAGGACTGCATAAAGTGCACAAAACAGTGCAGGCATTACAATAAATAATAAACAAGACAATAGGCACAGTAGAGGGCAGTAGATTGGTGTCAGTCCAGGCTCTGGGTATTGAGGAGTCTGATGGCTTGGGGGAAGAAACTGTTATGTAGTCTGCTTGTGAGAGCCCGAATGCTTCGGTGCCTTTTGCCAGATGGCAGGAGGGAGAAGAGTTTGTAAGAGGGGTGCATGGGGTCCTTCATAATGCTGTTTGCTTTGCGGATGCAGCGTGTGGTGTAAATGTCTGTAATGGCAGGAAGAGAGACCCCAATGATCTTCTCAGCTGACCTCACTATCTGCTGCAGGGTCTTGCGATCCGAGATGGTGCAATTTCCGAACCAGGCAGTGATGCAGCTGCTCAGGATGCTCTCAATACAACCTCTGTAGAATGTGGTGATGTTGGGGGTTGGGAGATGGATTTTTCTCAGCCTTCGCAGAAAGTAGAGACGCTGCTGGGCTTTCTTTGCTATGGAGTTGGTGTTGAGGGATCAGATACATCGGTAAGACCCAAAAGGCTTCTCAATACACTGGATATACCTGACTGCCGATTTGGAGAAAGCAAAACATGGGGATCTGTGTTTTACAATAAACTCTTTGTGGTGCTTAGTCCTAGCTGTTTTGTTATACTCTTGTTCCCCCGACCTGGAACATCTAATGAATAAGTGCTGATCGTTCTACTCACCAAGAGAGTTCTTCTCCATGATCCTGACTGTACTTTACATTCCACCAAAAGCTGACATTAATCAGGAATTTGAGATACTGAATACTGCTGACACCAAACAAGAAACAGCTCACTGTGATGCATTTCAAATCATAGACAGGGACTTCAATCAGGATTGTTTGAAGAAATCTCTACCAATTATCATCAGCATATAACCTGCAGCACCAAGGCCCCAGCACACTCAACACTGCTATACTACAATCAGGAATGCCTACCATTCCATGCCTAGATCAAATCTTGGGAAATCTGATCACCTAGCTGTCCTCCTCCTACCTGCATAGATCAAGGCTCCAGAAATAAGGACAACAAAGAGACTGCCGCAGGAGGCAGAGGAACACTACGGGCTTGCTTTGAGGTGGTGGACTGGGTCGTGTTCATGGACTCAGAATCTGAACAAATACACCATGGCTGTCATGGACTTTACAAAAAGTCACAGATGAATGTGTCCCCACAAAATCATTCGGAGCCTTCCCTAACCAGAAGCCCGGGATGAACTATGAGATCACAATTTGCTGAGGGCCAGATCAGAGGCATTCGGGTCTGATGACAAATTAAAATACAAAAGGACCAGGAACGATCTTCGGAAAGCTATCGCACATTAAAGTGGCAATTCTGGACCAAACTTGAATCAATGAAGTGTGCTCGACAGCTGTGGCAAGGCTTGAATGCTATCACTCCTACAAAGTGAAACCAAACAACATAGGTGACAACAAGGCTTCGCTCCCAGATGAGTTTGTCGCCTTTTATGCTTAGTTTGACTGTCAAAACATGGAGGCACCTTCACGAACTCCCACAGCGCCCCAGTGACTCTGTGAATTCAGTCTCTGAGGCTGATGTGAGAGCATCCTTCAGGATGGTGAACCCACGGAAAGCATCCAGCCCAGCCGGGGTACCTAGACTAAGTACTAAAGACCTGTGTTGATTAACAGTCTGGAGTGTTCACCAATATCTTTAATCTCATGCTTCAGCAGTCTGAGATACCCGCTGCTTCAAGCAGGCTTTCTTTATACCGGTGCCTAAGAAGAATATGGTAACCTGCCTTAATGACTATAAACCAGCAGCACTTAAATCCACTGTGATGAAACATCTCAACTCCTGTCTGAGAAGCGACTTGGATCCGCTCCTTTTTGCCTACCATCACAACAGGTCACAGCAGATGCCATTTAATTGCCTCTTCACTCAACCCTGGAATATCTGGACAGTGAAAATGCATACACCAGGATGCTCCACTGACTACAGCATGGCATTCAATATGATCACCCCCTCAGACCTAATCAATAAGCTTCAAGACCTTGGCCTCAATGTCGTCTTGTACAATTGGATCCTTGATTTCCACACGTACTTACCCCAGTCAGTTCTGATTGGCAACATCTCCTCTGCAATCTCCATCAGCACAGGTGCACCACAAGTACAGCCCCCTGCTCTACTTGCTTTGTACTTATACTTGGCCAAATCAATGGTGGTGATGAATCACCATGTAGGATGGAAATTGAAAATCTGGCCGAGTGGTACTATAACAGCAACCTCTCATTCAATGTTAGCAAGACCCAGGAGCTGATTATTGACTTCAGGAGGAAGAAACCAGAAGTCCAGGAGCCTGTCCTCATTGGAGGATCAGAGGTGGAGAGGGTCAACAATTTTAAATTCCTCAGAGTTATCATTTCAGAGGATGTCCTGGGCCCAGTATGTAAATGCCATTACAAAGAAAGCATAGTAGCACCTTTATTTCTTCAGAAGTTTGAGAAGATTCAACATGTTATCTAAAATTCTGACAAACTTCTATAGATGCGTGGTGGAGTGTATATTGACTGGTTGCATCATGGCCTGATATGGAAACACCAATGCCCTTGAATGGAAAATCCTACAAAAAGTAGTGGATTTGGCCCAGTCCATCATGGGTAAAGCTGTCCCAACTACTGAGCACATCTACATGGCGAACTGTCGCAGGAAAGCAGCATCATTATCAAGGACCTCCACCACACAGGTCATGCTCTCTTCTCACTGCTGCCATCAGGAGGAAGATACAGGAGTGACAGAGCCCACATCACCAGATTCAGGAACAATTATTATCGATCAGGCTCCTGAACCAGAAGGAATACTGTAACTTCATTCAACTTCACTCGCCCCATTACTGAACTGTTCCCATAACCTATGGACTCACTTTCTAGGACTCTTCGTCTCTGTTCTAGATATTTATTACTTTTTTTCTCTCTCTTTTGTATTTGCACAATTTGTTGTCTTTCACACATTGGCTGTTCGTCCTGTTGGGTGTGGTCTTTCATTGATTCTATTGTTTCCTGAAAAAGCCTGATTCTTCCCTACTCCCTTCCAGTCCTGATGAAGGGTTTCAGCCTGAAACGTAGACTGTTCATTCCTCTTCATAGATGCTGCCTGGCCTGCTGAGTTCCTCCAGCATTCTGTGTGTATTGGCAGTGGTTAAAGGTTGTTTCTCAGACTACTGGCGTGCCACAGGGACTGGTGTTGAGATGCTTGTTATTGATTATTTCTATAAGTAATTTGGATACAAATGCACAGGGCTTAATCAGTAAGTTTCCAGATGACACAACATTAGGAGATGTTGTTGTTATGAAGGAGATCTTGACCAGTTTGGAAGTGGGCCAAGGAGTGACAAGTAGATTTCAATACAGATAACTGAGAGGTGATGAATTTTGCAAAGTCAAACCAGCTGAGGATATATACTATATTTAATTATTTATTTATGAGATACAATGCAGAATAGGCCCTTCCGGCCCTTTGAGCTTCGCCACCCAGTAACCCCCAATTTTTTTATAGGCATCCATTAGTCTCGTGAGACCATGGATTTGCACCCTGGAAGCTTTCCAGGATGCAGGCCTGGGCAAGGTTGTATGGAAGACCGGCAATTGCCCATGCTGCAAAACTCCCCTCTCCACGCCACTGATGGTGTCCAGGGGAAGGGCGTTAGGACCCATACAGCTTGCCACCGGTGTCATCACAGAGCAATGTCTGGTTAAGTGCCTAGCTGAAGAACACACACGCTGCCTCAGCCAAGGCTCGAACTAGCGACCTTCAAATCACTAGACGAACACCTTAACCACTTGGCCACATGCCAACACTAAACCCCACTTTAATCCTAGCCTAATCACAGTACAACTTACAATCTACCTACCAAGGGGTAAATCTTTGGACAATTGGAGGAAATTCATACGGTCATGGGGAAAACGTGCAAACTCCTTACACTCAGTGGTTGGAATGGCAGGGCACTAGAAAGTGTGATGAAACAGAGGGATCGAGGAGCACAAATACATAGTTCATTGAATGACAGATAGAGAACAAGTTGAAAAATGCACTTAGCATGCTGGTCTTCATATTCAGGGGACTGAGTAAGGGAGTTGGGACATAATATTGCATTTGTTTAAGTCATTGATGAGGCCGCACTAGGAGTACTGTGTACAGTTTTGTTCACATATTATAGGAAAGATGTACAATTGGAAAGAGTACTGAAAAGATTTATGCGGATTTTGCCAGGACTGACTTAGACGTTGACCAACATATAGCATTATGTCTTGGAACATTGGAGAATGAGGGATATCCTTACAGAAACGTTAATAATTATGAGAAGTATAGATAAGGTAAAAGTATATTTACATGGAACGCTACCAGAAAAGAGAGCATCCGTCATCAAAGGTCCCCACCATCCAGACCATGCTCTCTTCTCACAAATACATTCGGGCAGGACGCGCCTTTGGTCCCACACGCCCATGTTCAGGAACAGTTATTACCCACAATCATCCTGAACTGTTGTAGCTAATTTAACTCGCCACAATTCTGAACTGATTCTTCAAACTACAGACTCACTTTCAAGGACACTTCAGTATTATTTTTGTATTTGCACAGTTTATCTTATTTTGCACATTGGTTGTTTCTCAGTCTTTGTTTATGTATGGTTTTTCACAGATTCTTTTGTATTTCTTGTTCCTGTAAGTGCCTGCAAGAAAATGAATATGTACTTTTTAAACAATAAATTTACTTTGAATTTTGAACTTTGAACTTCTTCTCTGGTGCTGCTTCATCTACTGACTATATGTTTTCATCTCAATCCTGCGGAGCTGCCTCAGACATTCAAGTAAGAATGTGATGTCGTTTGTAAGGCAACAACATACAACAGTCTTAACATATAACTCTGGAGGGCACGAAATACTGCAGATGCTAGAATTTGGAATACAACTGCTAGAAGAACTTAGTGGGCCAGGCAGCATCTGCAGAGACAAAGAAATGATCGTCGTTTCGGGTCCTGACGCTGCATCAGGACTAATGTTGATGCAGTCCTGATGTAGGACCTACTGAGTTCTTTCAAATGTTTTTGCATATCTAATTATATTTCACCCCTCAGATTGTGAGATATTTTCGGCATCTTAACGCTCATATTACAAACATAAAGTATTCCATTAGCACAGCACTGTCTTTCTACTCGTCCTGCAGCTCCTCATCTAAAGGTGGAAGCGCTGTCAGCACTTGCGCCACTGGGTCTGCGATGCAAAAACTTCAGCAGTCTCCATGGGCAACGTGACGCGCTGCGTGGCTCCGCTCTGCACCACGGGAAAGAGAGTGGTCTGCGCATGCGCACTTGGAAGTTGTGCTCCCTGCGGGAGGTTGGTGAGAATCATCGAGAGGAAGATGAAGGTGAGGGATGAATCGGAAGCTGGGGGGGCGGCGGTGCCCTGAGTCTAATACGCATTCTCTTTAAGAAAATGCTCATGTGCGTTTTCTGTTGTCGTTCGCAATGATTGTCATTCGGCTAGGTCAGCTTGGCAATCTAGACTACAATCGGTGAAGGCCTGAAACTTCTCTTTGGTGTGGTTGCCATGGAGACGTGGCAGTTTGTATTCAGTGGGATGTGAAAATTGGTGTCCGAGCAAGTCCTTGAAATATGGTTGTGGACGCGCTTGTTGGGAGCTGTTCACTATTCGCTCTTTACGTTCCTTGGGATGTTTGCATTTATTGACTCAGCCCATCGGGTCCTAGGCTCATCACAACACCCACTTCCATACAGTCAGTGCCCAGTTCAGAAGGATACGAACACGCTGCTAATGAAAATGCAGGTATCTGAAACAATGACTCCATCCTCACATAAAATAAGTTGCAGATCTTTGCATCCCTTCTGGGGTGAATCCTAGTCTGCATTAGAAAATATGGTTAAGGAGATAAAACATTCTAATCAATAGCCACTTTCAGCTCCTTTAGGTCCACGTCCGTAAACGTCCCTTTACACCTGCTTGAGACTTTACTGAGCACGTTCATGATGGGACAAAAGGTCTTTGTGCTGAAATTCCTCCTTATAATTAGTACGCATGTACTCTTTAAGCAGCCTTCTCCGACCCAGACAGCTCTCTTATATTTGAATATTACCATTGTCAAACTAAACATTAAAATCAGCGTTCATTTTTATGCCAGTTTTGAATCATGCCAACTTAGGTTTTGATCTTCCACGCATTTTGTTTAAGGTTAACACAATATTCTCTCTGATTACAACAGCATTACACCATATCATCCGTGTCCTGTTATTATAGGAAATATTTAATCCTCAGCCTCCACTTACTCTGTGCAATGTTAAGGAAATTTTGCCTAGTCTTACCTACCTGTACCTGGACCATATCCCTCTATACCCCTTCCATCCATACACATCCAAAATTCTCTTAAATTCCACAATTGAACCTGCATCCACCACTTCCCTGGCAGCTCATTCCACACTCTCACCTCCCTATGAGTGAAGAAATCCCCCCTCAGATTCCCCTTACATATCTTTCATTATAAAACTCTGATCTCTATTTCTCGTTGTTGTTTTGTACCTCTAAAATATGAAGCTAATTGAAAGGAAACACGGAGCTGGGAATGTGTGTGTGTGCCTTAGTTTCATTTTTACATTAAGCAAGGCATGCATTCATGACACAGTGCCGTAATGATGTATGTTGTTCACATACTTTTACATATAACCTGTAATGAATTATACAAACAACCAAGAATGCTTAATCAAACAATGTATTTACAATGTTACTCAAATGTTAAACACACAGTAATCTCACCCAATCTGAGGGGGGAAAACCTCAGTGCGTTCACCCTATCTATACCCCTCATATTTTACTTACCTCTATAAGATCTCTCCTCATTCTTCTGCACTCTAGGGAATTAAGTCCTAATGTATTCAACCTTTCCTTATAACACAGATACTTAAGTCCCAGCAACGTCCTTATAATTTTTCTCTACATTCTTTCAAGTTTATTGATATCTTTCCTCTAGGTAGGTGATCAGAACTGTATACAATACTCTTAAATTTGGCCTCTCAGATGCCCTGTGGAATTTCAACTTAACACCCCAACTCTTGTACTGGTCCCTAATTTATGAAGGCCAATACGCCATATGCTCTTTCAATTACCCTGTCTAGCTATGATGCCACTTTCAAGGTCTTGCACTCCTCAGAGCCCTGCTATTCACTGTGTAGGTCTTCTCCAGGTTTGTCCTCCCAGAGTGCAACACCTCACGGTTGTCTGCATTAAATTAGATCTGCAATTTTTCAACTCATTTTCCCAGCTAGTCTAGATCACTTTGCAGACTCTGGGAGTGGTTTAAACTAGTATGGCAGGGGAATGGGAACCAGGATGATAGAGCTGGGGATGAGCCAGCAGGTTTACAAGTCGATGATAGGTGTCACCTGAGTGTAAGGAAGGACAAGCCAATGATTGGGTACAAATGCAGACAGAGTAAAGAGTTAAATTGTACCACAGTGGCAAAATTCAAAAGGGGGAAGAGTGCAGGAGTTAAGGTGCTGTATTTAAATGCACGTAGAATTCACAATAAGGTGGACAAACTCATGGCGCAATTAGGGATTGGTCAATATGACATTGTGGGCATCACCGAATCATGGCTGAAAAAAGGCCATAGTTGGGAGCTCAACATCAAAGGACATACCTTGTATCGAAAGGACAGGCAGGAAGGCATCGGCGGTGGTGTGGCTCTGTTAGTAAGAGATGGAATTACATCTAGAAAGAGGTGACAGGGTCAGAGAATGTTGAATCTTTGAGTTTGGAGTTAAGAAATTAGTAGAGTAAAAATAGCATTATGGGAATCATATATAGGCCTCCAAATAGTAGCCAAGATGTGGGGTTGAGATTGCAAAGGGAGCTGGAAAAGGCATGTAATAAGGGTAATGACACAATTGTAATGAGGGACTTCAATATGCAAGAGGATTGGGAAAATCAGGTTGGTGTCAGATCAAAGAGAGGGTATTTGTTGACTGCTTACAAGATGGCTTTTTAGAGCAGCTTGTGTTTGAGCCTACTCGGGGAAAGGCTATCTTAGACTGGGTGTTGTGTAATAACCCAAATCTTATTAGGGAGCTTAACATAAAGGAACCCGTAGAAGGAAGTGATTATAATATGATTAAATTCATACTGCAATTCCAGAGGACTGGAAGATTGCAAGTGTCACTCTTCCTTTAAGAAAAGAGGAAGGCAAAAGAAAGGAAATTATAGGCCAGTTAGCCTAACCTCAGTGGTTGTGAAAGTGTTGGAGTCTATTATTAAGGATGTGGTTTCAAAATACTTGGAGACTAATAATAAAATAAGTCAAAAATCAGCATGGTTTCTGTAAAGGGAAATCTTGCCTGACAAATCTGTTAGAGTTCTTCGAAGAAGTAACAAGCAGGGTGGACAAAGGAGAGGCAGTGGATGTTATTTACTTAGATTTTCAGAAGGCATTTGATAAGGTGCCACACATGAGGCTGCTTAGCAAGATAAAATCCTATGGTGTTGCAGATAGGATACTGGCATGGATAGAGGAATGGCTGACAGGCAGGAGGCAGTGAGAGGGAATAAAAGGAGCCTTTTCTGCTTGGCTGCTGGTAACTAGTGTTCCTCAGGGGTCAGTATTGGGACCACTGCTTTTCACATTGTTTGTCAGTGATTTAGATAATAGAATTGATGACTTTGTGGCAAAGTTTGCAGATGATGCAAAGATAGGTGGAGGAGTAGGGAGTGCTGAGGAAGCAACGTGATTATAGCAGGACTTAGACAAATTGGAAGAATGGGCAAAAATGGCAGATGGAATACAGTGTTGAGAAATGTATTATAATGCTTTTTAGTAAAAGGAACAATTGTGTGGACTATTTTCTAAATGGGGAGAAATTTCAAACATCAGAGGTGCAGAGGGATTTAGGAGTCCTCGTGCAAAACTCCCAGAAGGTTAATTTACAGGTTGAGTTTGTGGTAAAGAATGCAAATGCAATGTTGGTATTTATTAGAATATAAAAGCGAGGAGATAATGCTCAGCCTTTATAAGACACCAGTCAGGCTGCACTTGTGGTATTGTCAATAGTTTTGGCCCCCATATCTCAGAAAAGATGTGTTATCATCAGAGAGAGTCCAGAGCAGGTTCACGAGGATGGTTCCGGGAATGAAGGGGTTAACATATGAGGAGCATTTGGCAGCTTTGGACCTGGAATTTAGAAGAATGCAGGGGGATCTCATTGAAACCTACCAAACGTAGAAAAGATTACATAGAATGGATGTGGAGAGGATGTTTCCTATGGTGGGATATCCAGAACTATTGGTTATTGTTGCATGTACCAAGAAACAGTGAAGAGCTTTCATTTGCATGTCATACATGCAGATCAATCAATACATAAGCACATTGAGGAAGTACACAAAGAAAATCAATAACAGAATGAAGAATATAGTGTTACAGAGTGAGTGCAGTTCAGTTAGAAAAATAAAATTCAAGGGCCATGAGGTTAAGAGGCCAAGAGTTCATCTTTGGTGTACAAGAGGTCTGTTTAAGGTTCATAAAACAGTGAGATAGAAGCTGTCATTGAGCCTGGTGATACATGTTTTCAAGCTTTTGCTCCTGCACGTTTATAGCCCAGCAGCGGCGGTTGGTGCAGTATGGACAAGACAAGAGTATCTTCGGCCTGATGGAAGAGTACAGAAGAGGGATTGGCCAGGGTGGGAGAGGCCTTTGATTATGGTGGCTGCTTTCCTGACACATTTGGAAGTGTGGACAGAATCAGTAAAGTGGAGGCTGGCTTATGTGAAAAACAGGCTCTGTTTAGAACTCTCCACGATTTCTTGTGGTCTTGGGCAGAGCAGTTATCATACCAAGTTGTGATGTATCCAGAGAGGATGTTTTCAATGGAGCATTTGTAAAAATTAGTGAGAGTCATGAGAAAACCTGACAAATCTCCTTAGCCATCTGTGGAAGTAGAGATATTGGTGTGTTTTCTTGGTCATAGTATTTATGCGGCTGGATCAGGACAAGTTGTTAATAGCAGGGGTCCCCAACCTTTTTTTGCACCACGGACCGGTTTAATATTGACAATATTCTTGCAGACCGGCTGATTGGCGGGGGGGGGGGGCGGGGGGTGTTCAAGTAGGGTTAAACTCACCTCAGCATGTCTTTTACAGTTAGTGTTGCCAACTTTCTCACTCACAAATAAGGGACAAAAGTAGCAGTCAAATCCTGGGACACTTGTGTTTACCCCAAGAAAGACTCCTATGACCATGAAGCCTTATGCAGGCACCTGTGTGCGCATGCGTGCCGATTTTTTTCCCCACAGATCGGTTTCGGCTTAATCTTCCCGACTATACTGCACATAACATTATTTCTACTTTATATACACTGTGTATTTATCATATCATTCCTGCTTTTACTATATGTTTGTGTTATTTTAGGTTTTATGTGTTATTTGGTACGTTTTTTTTGGGTCTGGGAACGCTCAAAAATTTTTCCCATATAAATTAATGGTAATTGCTTCTGTGCTTTACGCCATTTCGGCACGAAAGGTTTCGTAGGAACGCTGTACCTTAGCGGGGGAAATACAGGACAAGGGCGGTCCCGTATGGGACAAACCAAATTAGCCCAATATACAGGATGTCCCAGCAAATATGGGACAGTTGGCAACCCCATGTTCAAATTCAACAGTGCGTGACAGGGAATGAGGAAAGGTGCAGCTGACTCATATCGTTTCCTTGCGGCCCGGTAGCACATGCTTTGCGGCCCGGTGGTTGGGGACCGCTGGTTAATGGTATTTACACCGAGGAATTTAAAGCTCTCAACCATCTCTATCTCGAGCACCATTAATACGGATTGAGGTGTATACTCCACCTTGCTTTCTGGTCAATGACTAGCTTGTTTTTTTTTTGCTGACATTGAGGGAAAGGTTGTTGGCTTGACACCATGTCACTAGGCACTCCATCTCATTCCTGTACTCTATCTTGTCATTGTTTCTGATCCAGTCCACTATGGTGGTGTCACCTGCAAACTTGTAGGTGGAGTTAGAGCAGAACCTGTTCACACAATCTTAAGTATATAGGGCAGGGATGGCAAACTTTTTTGAGGGCATTTGCCTAAATTGGCAGTAATCTTCCAAAAAATTATCTAGTGTGCATGCTAATTTTGAGCAGAGATTATCATTGATTAATCAATTAGTAACAATAGTTATGGAATATTTTTAAAGAAAATGGATGATATATGTTTATTGTTTTACTATTAATAAAAGTATAACAGAGACAGATTGAAATAAATGATTAAAAAGCTGTTCAAAATTACTAATCTTTAAAAACCTGTAAAAACATTTCACTGCCCTTGGGTTGTAAAAACATCATTTCTGCTTTATTTGGCTGTAAAGGTAATCATTATGTGTCTTTTTTATTATAAACAGGGATTAAAGAATCAAGTGGCAGAGCTGTGTCTGCCGCATGCCAGCAAAAGTTTTGCAGGCGCCATCTTGAACATGTGTTTTATAGGTCTGCCACCCCTGTACTACAGAGAGTTAAGTAAGGAGCTGAGGATGCAGTCTTTGCAGAACACCAGTATGAGGATAATTACGCAGAGGTTTCACTGCAGGTCCTTACTGATCATGGTCAGTTATCAGCAAGTCGGGGATCCAGTTGTAGAAGAATATGCTGAGTCCTAGAAACCATAGGAGGTCAAGCAGATTAGACCAGCAGTGCACATTAGCATCCACAAATTACCAAAAGAAAAATCAGTTTTAGTGCAAATTATGAGTACAAGTACAGAATATTTATTCCTGTAAGATTAATTGATTATTTTCAGTTTTTTTAACTTGGAAGTATAATTAATAAGTTAAAGGAAAAAATTCTACTGTGATAATTTTACTTTAATACTTGTGCATCCTGAATAATTTTTTTCCAATGTTTCACAGTTTAAATATAGCTGTACCTGAACACCACACTCAAACTCTGCGTTAAAGCTGAATAATTTTCTGTTCATAAAAATCCTGTTTGTTGTTCTCTTCCCTATGCAGCGAGTATTTACCATTTCAGAGAAGGTAGTTGCAGGTAATCTTTTACAATACCGCTGGCAGAAAACGTTGGGTAACTACATAGCTGTCACTGGGTAAGTCACTTACATATTACTACAAGCAATTCATTAAAATACCATAAAGCTCAAATTTTCAGTTGGATGTTACAGCATTACTGTTACATACACCTAATGATATAGTCACAATAGTTCTAGTGAACTTTCTGTTTCAATTCTGTGCAAAGTTGAAGGGGGGTTTTATTTTGAGCAATATATAAGTGATGTTGGGCAATATATAAGTGATGTTAATGTTCTAAATTTAGTAGGTCGATATTGAGTACAAACACTATATAAAATTTTTTGAGAGTAGAGGTTGTTGACTTGTTTATGGATTTTACAGTAAAAAAATCTCAGAGAAATAAACATTAGTATAACACATGTATTGGAGAAATTAATGAAAGCTGATAAATCCACAGTACCAGTTGACAGACATTCTAAGGATTTAAAGGACATGGTGTGGCGTTCGTATGAGCAAAATCCTCAGATGTCTGAAGCTTTCAAAAAAGTGCCATATGGCAATTATTAAGCAAACTTAGAGTGCACAATAATTGGTGTAATTTACCGGTTTAGACTGAGAATTGGCTAACGGATAGGGAAAAATATATAGTAGGAATAAAAGGATTATTTTTGGGTTGGGGAGTGGATGACTAGTCGGCCACTTAGTCCAGTTATATAAATCGCTGGTGAGACTGTATCTGGAACTTTATAGGTTCGGACTTCCACCCAAAGAAAAGATGCATGTAGTAGAGGGACTGCAGAGCAGGTTCACCAGACTGATTCTGGAATGGTGGATTTGTCATAAGGGCAGAAATTACGATTAAGTCTTTTATGCAAAACCTTATCAAGCATCTTCTGTACTAGCATATAAAAAGGAAGGGACTAGCTGTGGTAAATGTTGGTCCTTCAAAGGAAGGAGCAGATGGATAAATAATGAGAAATAAGAATTAGCAGAGAATGTAAATACACGTGGTATCTGCCTGCCTTAAGGCATTCATGAAAAACTCCATGAGAAAAATGTCGATGTTTACTGTGACTATGATTCCTAAAACCAGGCATCAACCAGATGATCCTGCATCCATTTGATCACATCTAGCAGTTAGTAAATCTTTGTATTTCACTATATAGAACAGTAAAGCCCAAGAATATACCTTTCAGACCTCAATATTGTGCTGAACTAATTATATTAATCAAATGCCCAGCTAAGCTAATCCTTTCTGCCTACATGATGTCCATATCCTACCATTTCCTGCACATTCATGTGCCCATGTAAGAGACTGATATCATATTTGCCTCTGTCATCACCCCGGCAGCACATTCCAGTCACCCACCACTCCCTGTGGGGTATAAAGAAACTTGCTCTGCACATCTTCTTTGAACTTATCACTCTTATTTTGAATGCACACCCTCTGGTATTAAATATTTCAACCCTTGGCAAAGGATACTAGTGTCTGTCTCTGCTTCTCTCATAATTTTGTAAACTTCTATCAGATCAACTGTCTTCCTCTGCCACTTCAGAAAAAACAACCCTAGTCTGTCCAACCTCTCCTTTTAGCATGTACCTTCTAATCCAGGTAGAGTGCTGGTAAACCTCTTCTACACCCTCTCCAAAATAGTATATTTTCAGTCTGGTTTATGTGTAACAGCCAGGGTTAATTAATATTTGCATTGTGGAGGATACTTTGTGGGAGTGTGATCATAACATGATAGAATTTCATATTTACTCTGAGAATGAAAAACTTGGGTCTCATTGTGTTGAATTTAAATAAAGCCAATTAAACAGCTTTGAAGGCAGTTAGTTACAGTGGCCCAGAAATGTAAACTGTCAGATGGTAAATGGTAATGACAGACATTTAAGAAAGTACTTCATAATTTTTTACAAAGATGTATTCTATTTAGGTGTAAATAAGTTCCTCAAATAATGAGGATTATGGTAGCTCAGTTATAAAGATAGGTGGGAAACCAAGCTATGAACTTAAAATAATCACTATCATGAGAAAAAATATATAAAGAAAAGCTAATAAGTCTGAAGAACAATACAAACAAAATGCCGAAGGAACTCAGCAGGTCAAGCTGTATCTACAGTCATCATCATCAGGCGCCATGCCCAGTTTGAGCTTTGACTGCCATCGGCCCACACACTCCTATTTCGGGTCAAGTGGATCAATTCATTGGTATTCATTTCCAGTTCGCTGGCTGCTGTCTCCATCATCATTTGTCTTTGCCTTTCTTCCCTTCAATCTTTCCCATAATTACTGTGCATTCTAACTCCTCTTTCCTAATCACATGTTCAGTGAAGTTACGTTGCCTGAAGTATCTACAGTATGGAAAGAAATAAATAGTCGGCATTTCAGGACAAGACCTGAAGAGTAAAATGTTAACACGAGGAAATCTGCAGATGCTGGAATTTCAAGCAACAGACAAAAATGTTGCTGGTGAACGCAGCAGGCCAAGCAGCATCTCTAGGAAGAGATACAGTCGACGTTTCAGGCCGAGGCCCTTCGTCAGGACTAACTGAAAGAAGAGCTAGTAAGAGATTTGAAAGTGGGAGGGGGAGATCCAAAATGATAGGAGAAGACAGGAGGGGGAGGGATGGAGCCAAGAGCTGGACAGTTGATCGGCAAAAGGGATATGAGAGGATCATGGGACAGGAGGCCTAGGGAGAAAGAAAAGAGGAAGGGGGAAAAACCCAGAGGATGGGCAAGGGGTATAGTCAGAGGGACAAAAAGGAGAGAGAGAAAAAGAATGTGTGTATATAAATAAATAACGGATGTGGTATGAGGGGGAGGTGGGGCATTAGCAGAAGTTTGAGAAGCCAGTGTTCATGCCATCAGGTTGGAGTTTGAGAAGTCAATGTATCCACGGCCTCCTCTACTGTAAAGGTGAAGCCACACTCAGGTTGGAGGAACAACACCTTATATTCCGTCTGGGTAGCCTCCAACCTGATGGCATGAACATCAGGGGGTCAGACAGGCAATTCTGTGGACGCAGGAAAGAAGCACAGATGGTAGTTTGCCTCCCAGGTACCAGGGTCCGGAATGTTTCTGATCGCGTCCATGGTATCCTGAAGTGGGAAGGAGAACAGCCAGAGGTCGTGGTACATATTGGTACCAACGACATAGGAAGAGGGAGGAGGTCCTGAAAACAGACTACAGGAAGGAAGTTGAGAAGCAGTACCTCAAAGGTAGTAATTTCGGGATTACTGCCTGTGCCACATGACAGTCAGTATAGGAATAGAATGAGTTGGAGGATAAATGTGTGGTTGAGGGATTGGAGCAGGGAGCAGGGATTCAGATTTCTGGATCATTGGGGCTTCTTTTGGGGCAGCTGTGACCTGTACAAAAAGGATAGGTTGCACTTGAATCCCAGGAGACCAATATCCTGGCAGGGAGGTTTGCTATGGCTATTGGGGAGAGTTTAAACTAGAATTGCTAAGGGGTGGGAACCAAACTGAAGAGACGGAGGAAGAGGCGGTTGGCTCACGAATCGAGAAAGCTTGGAGACAGTGCGAGAGGGAGGATAAGCAAGTGATTGAGAAGGGGCACACTCAGACCGATGGTTTGAGATGTGTCTGTTTTAATGCAAGAAGCTCATCATTATGATGAGCTTAAAGCGTGGATCAGTACTTGGAGTTATGATGTTGTGGCCATTACAGAGACTTGGATGACTCGGGCAGGAATGGTTACTTCGAGTGCCAGGCTTTAGATGTTTTCAAGAAGGACAGGGAGGGGGACAAAAGAGGTGGGGGAGTGGCACTGTTGATCAGAGATAGTGTCATGGCTGCAGAAAAGGAGGAAGTCATGGAGCGATTGTCTACAGAGACTTTATGGGTGGAAGTTAGGAACAGGAAGGGGTCAATAACTCTACTGGGTGTTTTTTATAGACCTCGTAATAGTAACAGTGACATCGAGGAGCAGAAAGCAGATAGGGAGACTAGATTCTGGAAAGGAGTAATAATAACAGGGTTGTCATGGTGGGAGATTTAAATTTCCCAAATATTGATTGGCATCTCCCTAGAGCAAGGGGTTTAGATGGGGTGGAGTTTGTTAGGTGTGTTCAGGAAGGTTTCTTTTTTTTTCTTTTCTTTTTTTTCTTTATTTTTATTTTTTTTAATTTTATTTTTGTTGAAGGAATGACGCAATACAGAATATATAATGGATTACATTTTCCTCCATTTTACTTTTATATCGTACCCCCAAACAAACCTCCCCCCACCCGCCCTCCCCGAACATATCATGGCAGCTAATATATTTACAACACAACAATTCACAAATACAAGTACGGACATTTCACAACCATACCCCCACACTACTTCAAGACGACGGCTGACACACATCTGCAACATGTCAGATGATCCAAAATACACTCATATTTACAATTCATCAACCACCCTGTAAGGTAAATTATAAGTGTGTTAAATGGGAGGCAACTTCCCAAGTACAATCAAATGCCCTTAACTAGTACATAATTCCTTAAGACTCCTAAAATATGATAAGAAAGGTCCCCATTTCGAATAGATCTTTTTCACAGACCCCCTCAAAGTGAATTTAATCTTTTCTAATTTCAGAAAAAACATTACATCTTCTAACCAAGCAGCAGCAGTTGGGTGAGTGGCAGATTTCCAAACCAGCAAAATTCTCCTACGGGCCAATAGCGATGTAAATGCAATGATATCCGACTGGCTCGCATTTAAACCCAAATCATCATCTGCCACACCAAATACAGCTATAAGCGGGCAAGGTCTCAGTGCCACCCCCAAAACCTCACTGATAATTTTAAAAACCAGTGCCCAATAGTCATCAAGCCGAGGGCATGACCAAAATGCATGTACTAAACCAGCCGGAGAGAAGGAACACCTGTCACAGCCAGCGTCTGTCCCAGGGTATATGTCTGCAAGTCTGGCTTCACTTAACTGTACCCTGTGTAAACCTTTAAATTGTATGAGCCCCAGTCTAGGACATGATGATGAGAAATGAACCCTATTCAATACTTTTGCCCAATATTCCTCAGCCAGATCCATACCGAGGTCATCCTCCCACCTACTCTTAGTTTTGTTTAGATCTTGAACTCCCAAAGACATCAGCTGAGAGTATAGTTCAGAGATCAGCCCTTTATTGTTAAAGCTAAGTGTGAGTTTTTCCCATAACATAGCAGGTGGTAGATCAGGAAAAGAGGGAAATTTTTCCTTGACAAAGTGGCGAATCTGCAGGTATTTCAAAAAATGATTATGCGGAAGGCCATACTTACCGCACAGGTTATCAAAACTATCAAATATGTTATCAGTATACAAATCCTTAATGCGCATAAGACAGTTCAAACCCCATTGTCTGAAAGCTGAATCAAATGTGGAGGGAGGAAATAAATGGTTTTTATGAATGGGGCCCAAAACTGAAGCTGATATGAACTTATAGCGGCAGCGAAATTGATTAAAAATTTTGAGGGTGGAGAGCACGACCTGGTTAGATGTGAATTGAGAGGATTTCAATGGCAAGGAAGAATACACCAAAGCTGGGAGAGACGAGGAGTGGCAAGACCGTGACTCAAGCAGGCACCAGATTATATCTGGCCGGTGGAGCCAAAATAATACTTTTTGAATGTTCGATGCCCAGTAATAATGAATAAAGCTGGGAAGACCCATTCCACCTACGTCACGACCTCTTTGGAGAGTGTGCTTATTAACCCTTGGGACCTTATTTTCCCAAATAAAGGAAGTTATAGCTTGGTCGACTGATTTAAAAAATAACTTCGATAAGAAAACTGGCAAACACTGAAACAAATAAAGAGATCTAGGAAGTATAGTCATTTTCACTGATTAAATTCTCCCAGCTATAGTAAGGGGTAAACTGCGCCGTCTCTGGAAATCAGCCTTCATTTGGCTAACCTGAGGGCTGTAGTTAGCTTCAAACAGAGATGTAAAAGAGCGAGTAGTATGTATTCCTAGGTATACAAAACCATCTTGAGATAAAGGAAAAGGCAAGGATTCCTGTCAGATCTGTAGGGCCAAGTTATTAATGGGAAAGCATTTGCTTTTTTGAAAGTTCAGTTTATAGCCAGAGAAGGCTCCAAATTGACCTAATAATGACACAATAGCAGGACTACTTCCTACAGGGTCACTAACATAAAGTAAGAGGTCATCAGCATATAGGGATACACGGTGTTCCATGTCCCCTTTTCTAACACCTTGAAATAATGTAGTTGACTTAAGTGCAATAGAAAGAGGTTCAATTGCAATTGCAGAAAGAAGCGGGGACAATGGGCAGCCTTGGCGAGTGCCAAGTGTTAATGGGAAATAGTCAGATCGAAAATAATTTGTCTGTATACATGCTAAAGGCGAGTGGTATAATAGCTTAACCCAAGCTACAAATATTCTGCCAAATCTAAATTTCTCCAAAACACTAAACAAGTATACCCACTCCACTCTATCAAACGCCTTCTCCACGTCCAAGGAGATAACAGCTTCCGGACTTGGAGAATCACTGGGTGAATAAACCACATCAGCCAGTCGACGGATATTAAAAAAAGTATGGCGATTTTTAATAAAACCTGTTTGATCGTCTGAAATTATCTTGGGAAGGGGACGTTCTAAACGGCATGCAAGCACTTTAGCCAAAATTTTCACATCTACATTCAAAAGTGAGATGGGGCGATATGATCCACATTGAGTCGGGTCCTTGTCCTTTTTAAGAAGTAGTGAAATAGCTGCCTGTGAAAGAGAAGGAGGTGAGGAGCCATTCTCCAAAGATTCTTGAAACACTTCTAGAAGGACTGGTATGAGCTTATCCTTAAATTTCTTATAAAATTCTATTGGATAACCATCAGGACCTGGGGACTTACCACTCTGCATAGCCATAATGGCATTATTAATCTCTTCCTGCCCCAGAGCCGATCTAGGTTCTCCACCTCCTCTGGTTCAAGAGTTGGTATTTCCAAATTATCTAAAAAACGTTCCATATTTGTTTTATCTGAGGGGAACTCTGAGGCATACAGAGAGGAATAAAAAGTTGCAAAGATGTTATTAATCTCTTTTGGATTACCTGTCAAGTTTTGGTGTGTGTCTCTTATCTGGGGAATAAGTCGTGATGCAGCTTGACGTTTCAACTGATGAGCCATAAGCTGGCTCGCCTTGTCACCATATTCATAATAGAGGCCACGTGTCTTAAGAATTAATTGGTCTGATAGGTTTGTAGATAGAAGATTAAACTTCGCTTGCAAATCAACCCGGCTTTTATATAATTCCGCAGTGGGTGCCTCAGAGTATTTTCTATCCAGGTCCAAAATAGATTGCAATAACACTTGCATTTCCTTCCTACGCTCTTTATTAGCATGTGAAGTATAAGGTATTATTTGACCCCTCAAGTAAGCTTTTAAAGTTTCCCAAAGTAAAGAGTACAATACCGACTCAGTTTTAGTCTCAAAGAATGTGTCAATGTTAGCCGATATATAACTACAAAATTTCTCATTAGAAAGCAAAAGGGGGTTAAGTCTCCACAGAAGCCATTCTGTAATGTTTAAAGGAAAACATAGGTCCAGTTTCACGGGCGAGTGATCAGATATAACTATAGCAGTGTATTCAATTTGTCTAGTCATTGGTATCAAGGAGTTATCTATAAAGAAATAGTCTAGCCTGTAATAGGAGTGGTGAACATGAGAAAAGAAAGAGAATTGCCTAACTGGTGGATTCAAAAATCTCCAAGGGTCCATATAACCATTTTGTTGCATAAACATCGAGAAGGCCTTTGCCATACCAGAAAATGTTTCCCTAGGGCAAGACCTATCAAGCAGTGGGTCAATAGCACAGTTCAAATCTCTGGAAAAGATTAGGTTATGTGTATTCAGGTTAGGTATTAGTGACAAAACCTTATTTGCAAATTGGACATCGTCCCAATTAGGGGCATAAACATTTACCAAAATAACAGGTATCTGAAAGAGAGAGCCAGAGACTATAATAAAGTGACCATTAGGGTCACTGATTACATCAGATGGTGTGAGCTGCATTCTTTTGGTGATTAATATTGCCACCCCCCTGGACCTACTATTTAATCTGGAATGAAAAACCTGACTAATCCATGCTTTACGAAGTCTATTATGGTCCTCCACTCTTAAATGTGTCTCTTGTAGAAATAGTATATCTGCTTTTAATTGTTTCAGATGAGAAAAAACTTTAGCTCTTTTAACCGGACCATTGAGCCCCTTTACATTCCAAGAAATAAACCTCACAGGGTGGCCTCCATCAGCAGCACTCACGTTAACCATATCAAAAGGCACACAGGGCCTACAATCCAAAACAGTGCAAGGGTATAAGTTGCACAGAATAACGCACAATGAAAAGAAAGTCTGATCAATCCGTAACACACAAAAGAATAAACTGCCATGGTAATCCCCCAAAACACTCCCCCACCCCTTTACGCAAACAACAAAAAAACCCAATTAACCCCCGAAACCTAGATCTACCTCCCCAATTGAGGATGATCGCAGGCAGTACCCAACAAAAAACTTCCAAGGCATTCCCCATACAGCCCACCTTTCAATCTAATCTAGAGTGGTTCCCCTCCTTAAAATTTATCCTATCACTTATACCACTTTTAATATAACATATAGGCTAAAGATGACACAGGTCAAGCTAAGCATTAAAAACAAAAAAAAACAAAAAAAACACTAGGTGACTTAAACACCCGAGATACAAATCCCAAATATTTACATTTTGCTGGTTGAAAGTTTTTGTTAATCGGTTTTGGCAGCATAGCAGTTCGACCCAATCACGTTCCACAAATTAAACTGGAAAAAATGAACAAAGGAGTGGATTGTGAAAATTAACAGTTTGCCTCGGCATGAGGCCCCTTCAATGCTGCATGAATAACCTAAAAAAAAGTCATTGCTCTTCTCGTTCTTCTTCTCCCCAGCGCGAATGGTAAAACTCTTTGGCCGCCTCTGGTGTAATGAAATAATGCTTTTTACCTTCATGCATGACCCGGAGCTGGACAGGATACAAGAGACCAGACCTGACCCCTTTCCCGTAAAGCAGGGATTTCACCTCCTTGAAAGCTGCTCATTTTTTACCCAGCTCCGCACTAAAATCTTCATAAAGAAACACGCGGTGTCTGTGGAAATACAGCTCCTGCTTCCGTCTATTGATGATGCGTTGCTTATCTTGAAAGGAGTGAAAGCAAGCCAGGAACGTTCTTGGTCTCGTTTGCTTGGCTCCAGAGACACTGGATGGTTTACGTCCGACTCAGTGAGCATGTGAAAGTACGAGAGGCCTTGGGAAAAAATTTGTCCCCAGCACTTCATCAAAAAACTCGGTCATAAATTTAACAGGGTCCGAACCTTCCAAATTTTCAGGAATGCCGACCGCTCTCAAATTGGATCTCCGCGACCGATTTTCAAGGTCATCTAGCTTTCCCTTCAGAAATGCATTTTCACTCTGCAACGCTGCAATGGCGGCTTCGGCGCTCACCAGTCAGTCACTGTAATCATTCAGGCCACCTTCAACCTCACGAATGCGTTCGTCGTGCGACTTGTAAGAAGACATAATTTGTTCCATGGTAGCAGTCACTGGTGATAAAGCATCTTCAAGTTCTCTTTTTAGGGCAGAATGCACCACTTGCATCATGTCAGTAATAAGTACTAAACGAAGCCTCTCCAAGACATTGGGTAGCGCAAGTCCAGGTCCAGGTCCAGCAGCATGCAACAGCACCATTACTGTAACATCTGCCTTCTTGCTCGAGGCTTCGCTATCTTTTTCCCCAGTTCTACTTCGAAGGTACATTCTACTTGCCATTTCAATGTCCAGCTATGTCCCGCGTTGTTCACAATGGTAAATATTCAGTTATCTGGAGCATATGGCAAAGATAAACAGGTAGATTTTCAATAAAAATCGGGAACCACACTCACACGCACCAATTCACGCCATACTCAACCCCGGAATGTTCAGGAAGGTTTCTTGACACAATATGTAGATAAGCCTACAAAAGGAGAGGTTGTACTTGATCTAGTATTTTGAAATGAACCTGGTCAGTTGTCAGATCTCTCAGTGGGAGAGCATTGTGGAGATAGTGATCACAATTCTATCTCCTTTACCACAGCATTGGAGAGGGATAGGAACAGACCAGTTGGGAAAATGTTTAATTGGAGTGTTTAGTTAAAAGCACCAAGTTGTTGGATATGTCATCGGGACCAGACGGGATGTACCCCAGGCTACTGTGGGAGGTGAAGGAGGAAATTGCTGAGCCTCTGGCAATGATCTTTGCATCATCAATGGGTATGGGAGAAGTTCCAGAGAATTAGAGGGTTGCAAATGTTGCTCCCTTATTCAAGAAAGGGAGTAGAGATAGCCCAGGAAATTATAGACCAGTTAGTCTTATTTCAGTGTTTGGTAAGTTGATGGAAAAGATTCTGGAAGGCAGGATTTATGAACATTTGGAGAGGCATAATATGATTAGGAATAGTTAGCATGGCTTTGTCAAAGGCAGGTCGTGCCTTACGAACCTGATTGAATTTTTTGAGGATGTGACTAAACGTATTGATGGCGGTAGCGCAGTAGATGTAGTGTATATGGATTTCAGCAAGGCATTTGATAAGGTACCCCATGCAAGACTTATTGAGAAAGTAAGGAGGCATGGGATCCAAGGGGACATTGCTTTGTGGATCCAGAATTGGCTTGCCCACAGAAGGCAAAGAGTGGTTGTAGACAGGTCATATCCTGCATGGAGGTCGGTGACCAGTGGTATGCCTCAGGGATCTGTTCTAGGACCCCTTATTTATTCCAGGGACCAGCTGATTGCGCTTATGCCGGCCGGTTTAGCGAACAGAGCGGCGGACACCCCTGCTGGAATCTGGAGGAGAACACATAGAGGATGCAGAGGGTGATCACAAAGGCGAGGAAAGAGGACCGGGTCGAGACAACAGAGACTTATGGAGAAGAGGAGTTCGATGGGTAATAAAATGAATGAGTTGACGGCGCTAGCCAGGAGTCAGAGGACGTTTCGGGAGTTCAGTGTTATGTGTTTTACTGAAACGGGGCTGCACGAGGACATACCCGACTCAAACTTTTCCATGGAGGGCTTCCAGACAGTTCAGGCTGACCAGAAGTGCACTGAGAGCGGTAAGCGTAAAGGAGTTGAGGGCTTGCTGTTCTGGTTAACAACGGATGGTGCAATCCTGGTCATATTACGATCGAGGAACGTGTTTGTAGACCAGATATTGAACTTTTTGCTTTTGGACTCTGGCCATATTCCACCGAGATACAACACTGGATATAATGGGAGGTTGTTCCTGCCTGTGGCCATCGAACTTTGCAGCTCCTCTCGTGGAGGGTCAGACACCCTGAGCCAATAGGCTGGTCCTGGACTTATTTCCATCTGGCATGGTTTGCATATTGTTGTTTGATTGTTTGTGGTTTTTGTATTGCTATATTTATGCTCTATTCTTGGTTGATGCAGCTGTAACGAAACCCAATTTCCCTCAGGATCAATAAAGTATAACTATCTATCTATCTTACTTTTCGTGATTTTTAAAAATGACCTGGATGAGGAGGTGGAGGGATGGGTTAATAAATTTGCTGATGACACAAAGGTTGGGGGTGTTGTGGATGTTGTGGATATTGTGGTGGGCTGTCAGAGGTTACAACGGGACATTGATAGGATGCAGATTTGGGCTAAGAAGTGGCAGATGGAATTCAACCCAGTTAAGTGTGAAGTGGTTTATTTTGGTCTCTGTCTCTCTGGCTATCCATCCCATAGGATGATGATGGTTCCTTTCAGTCAGTGGGGTTTGATATGTGCGTCCTGAAGTGGCTGTACAGGCTGATCCTTGACAGGCACTGCTTGACACGTACTTGGCAGGTAAGGCCTGGAGGGGCAGCAGGAGCAGAAGCTCTGTTGTGGCGCTTCCTGTGCCTTTCCTCTGTTGCCTCATTGAGCTTGTTCTCAGCAGCGTCCACACCTTTTCTGATGGCGTCCCTCCACTCTGAGCAACCTTGAGCCAGATCCTCCCATGTTGATGGGGCAGTGTCAGCTTTCTTGAGGCTCCTGTGCAGAACATCCTTGTACCGTAGTCGCTGGCCTTGTTTTCGGGTACCTCTGGACAGTTGGCCGTACAAGATGTCCTTGGGCAGTCTTCCGTCAGGCATTCTGACAACGCGTCCTGCCCAGCGCAGTTGGGCTGACATCACCAAGGTTGAAACTGCTGGCATTCCAGCTCGAGAGAGGACCTCGGTATTGGAGACCTTGTCTCGCCAGGTGATCTTCATCAGAGAACGTAGGTGACGCTGCTGCAGTTGGTCAAGCTAGCATAAGTGTCTCTGATATGGGCACCATGTCTCACATCCATATAACAAGGTTGATATGACAACAGCCCTTGTTTACCTTGCACTTGGTGGCCAACCTGATGTTCTGTGACCAAACTCGATCTTTCAGCTGACCAAAGGCAAAGCAGGCTTTTCTGGTTCTTGACTCAGTCTCTACATCCAGAGAAGCTGAGGATGTTATTATGCTGCCCAGATAGCAAAACCTGTTGACAGAATTGAGATGAGTGTCATCAATGAGGACAGTTGGTTCTTCGTAGCTTGAGCCAGGAGCCGGTTGGTACAAAACTTCCGTCTTTTTCAGGCTGGTTGTCAGTCCAAAGCTTTTGGCTGCATTGGTGATCTGTAAGTCTTCGAGAGAGTGGGCAACCAGTGCGCAGTCATCAGCAAACTGTAGCTCATGCACCACAATGTTCCTGACTTTTGTTTTTGCTCCCAATCTTGCAAGGTTGAGGAGCCCGCCGTCAGCCCTCATTTGTAGGCAGGCCCCTAACTTCAGGTCTGATGTGGCATCCTGAAGAACAGCAGCGAAGAATAGTCCAAACAGAGTAGGAGCCTGAACACACCCCTGTTTTATGCCGTTGCTGATGGAAAATGGGTCTGACAACTCACCACACATGTTGATGCGGCCTTCCATGCCTTCATGGAACTGACAGATGATGTTGATTAGGCGTGGGGGGCAACTGAATTTTGATAGGATCTTCCACAGGCCATTTCTACCAACAGTGTCAAACGCTTTGGTTAGATCAACAAATGTGACATAGAGACTTCTCTGCTGCTCAACACATTTCTCTTGGAGCTGCCTCAGTGAAAAGATCATGTCCACTGTACTACGACTTGCTCGAAAACCACACTGGCTTTCTGGAAGGATGTTGTCACTGATGTTGGACACCAAGCGTCTAAGGATGATCTTCATGAGGCATTTTCCCACAACTGACAGAAGAGGGATGTCACGGTAATTGTTGCAGTCTCTCCTGTCTCCCTTGTTCTTGTAGATGGTCATGATTGATGCGTCTTTGAAGTCTTGTGGTAGTTCTGCAGTTCCCCACAACTTTGTGAACAGCTGGTGCAGGCATGTTGTCAGTGTGTGACCACCATACTGGGAGATCTCGGCTGAAATACCGTCAGGCCCTGTTGCTTTGTTGGGTTTTAGCTGTTTGATGGCTTTGATGACCTCATGAAGAGTAGGGGGAGCATCTAGCTCAACAGTATGGGTCGAGGGTGTACTCTGCCCAGTGCTTCATCGGTGATGGTTCCTGGTCTGTTCAGCAGCTCGTGGAACTGTTTTGCCATCTTTTCATGTGCTCTGACTTCTCAGTGAAGATGGATGTACTGTCCTTGCTCAGGAGTAGCGAGGTACCTTGTTTTGATGGACCATACACAACCTTGATTGCTTCATAGAAACTTCTTAAGTCATTACAGTCAGTGAAGGCTTGTAACTCCTTGGCCTTGTTTGCCCACCAATGGTCATTCATAGCTCTGAGCTGCCTCTGCAAAGTTGATTTTGCACTCAAAAAGGCACATTTTTTGGAACTTGAGTTTGGATGTCAAAGAAGAGCCTGGTGTGCAGCTGCCTTAGCTCTTAGAAGGTCTTGCACAGATTGGTACTACTACTACTACTACTACTACGTCAACTCAGGCCTAGGGGGCCGGCGTCGGGCACAATGATGGACTCTCCACTTCTCCCTCTCCCTCATCAGTGTGTTCAGTTCATCTACATTAGCCGCGCCACTGTCTTCTAGGAGTGTGTTGACCATAGTCTTGGGAGGGTGCCCAGGGTTCATCCTCCCGTACTTGGGCTCCCATATGATGACTAGGGAGCCATCCGGAGCATTTGTGATTGATTGCTCTCCTCAAACCAGTCCTGATGCTGGCGCTTGCCTTTCCCCAAGGTGTCCTGGGCAGCGCTGTAGACCGTTTCTTTGAAGACATTCCAGTGCTCAGTAATATTGTCTGGTGGATTCTCAACCAGTCTACTTAGAGCAGTTTCCATAGGGGATTTCAGGGCATCAGCACACTCGCGATGTTTCAGTTTGGTGGTGTTCAGCTTTTTGGGCGGTTTGGCAGCATTCAGTCTGCGTGGAGGTTTGATAGATAGACATAGATCCGACCGCACCATTTGATGATCAGTTAAGCACTCATCTCCACACTTAACTCTGGTGATACGAACATCAGAGATGTCTTGTTGTCGGGTGATGATATAGTCAATGAGATGCCAGCTTTTAGATCGTGGATGCATCCATGTGCATTTGAGCTGTCTGGCAATCTGAACAGTGTGTTAGTAATGCACAGTTTGAATTCTGTGCACATTGAGAGGAGCAGTAGACTGTTACCATTACTGTTGCCAACTCCTTGGCGTCCAATCACACCAGGCCACACAGTGGACTCTTTGCCAATCCCAGCAACAGCAGCTTATCGGAAGTTGCCACGCTACTGATGGTGGTTTTCAGCTCACTGTAGAATGCCTCCTTGACTTCACTGGGATTAGTCAGAGTTGGGGCGTAAACGTTGACTATGGTGAGGTGGCATTTTCCTTGCAGAGGTGTACGTAAGGTCTGGATTCGGTCATTTACAGCAACAGGCAGGCTTGGTAGCTTTGCTGCGAGGCAGTTCTTGATAGTCAAGCACACACCAGATTCTCTTCGTTCTCCTTCGGGCCTGCCAGACCAGAAGAATGTGTACCCTCCTTTCTCTTAACAAAGCATGCCCTCTCCAGCGAGTCGGGACTCCTGGAGAGCCGCAATGTCCACTCTGTAGTCCTTGAGCACACGAGCAACAAGTGGAGTACGTCTCTCTGGGCGATCTGAGTTAGCATTGTCCAACAGAGTTCGTATGTTCCATGAGGCAATGATTAGATTCTGCTTGTGATTCTTATCGCTAGAGATGGACGACCTGCCAGCCACAGCAGACTGGCCAGGTTGGTGTGAGCGGGCTTTGTTTGAGCCACCTTTTCTAGGCCCTTCCCTAATTATAGGGTGAGCAGTGACTCCCTAAACAGGGCTGCTCAGACGCAGAGGGTGCTGCCTCACCGGATCCCTGCTGGGTAATCCATGTGCGACCACTGCCGCCTGCATGCAGACTTGTGACTATGGCTCCTAGCTGGTCAAGCTTACCGCTTCGCCACTTGTCCATCGCTACTGGACTTGGCTGTGTTCAGGATACCCCACTCCTCAGAAAGGAACAGCGTGTGCGTGAATGAATTTTAGGTGAGTAGGGGGTTGCACAGGTCCAGACCCACCCTCTCGACATCCCCTCCCAGATCCAGTGGCATGGTGGGGTCCAAGACGACTGGGGGAAGTTCTGTTGCAGTGAATGGCCAGGCCAAGCTTTGATGCAAGGGATGCCCTTTCCGCGCATCATGGCACGTGTTCGCTAGATGGTTGTTGACCCTACGAGAGGGTTCATCCACCCTTTGACAGGTCTTGTTTTTCGTCCTGCAGGGTGTCTAGCCACCTTCTCACCAGGCAAGCCTGGTGGGGGAGCCGGTTTAGTGGCCGACCACCCGACCATGCAACAGGTAGTACTGGGTTACATGGTACCAGTAGCACTCAGACAGCTTACCTGATAGAGGTGTATAAGATGATGAGAGGCATTGGTCATGTGGATAGTCAGAGGCTTTTTCCCAGAGCTGATATGGCTAGCATGAGAGGGCACAGTTTTAAGGCGCATGGAAGTAGGTACAGAGGAGATGTCAGGAGTAAGTTTTTTACACAGAGAGTGGTGAGTGCGTGGAATAGGCTGCTGGCAACGGTGGTGGAGGCGGATATGATAGGGTCTTTTAAGAGACTCCTGGATAGATACATGGAGCTTGGAAAAATAGGGGACTATAGGTAATTTCTAAGGTAAGGATATGTTCGGTACGGCTTTGTGGGCCGAAGGGCTTGTATTGTACTGTAGGTTTTCTATGTTTCTATAATTATTAAATTCCATAAGGAACCACTGAGAACTCAATGAGATGGTCTTTATCAAGTGCTGTTAATTTAAAAACTCAGGGGTGAAGGTAGAAGGCAAGCATAAGTGGATACATGGCAGCCATTGCAAGCAAGCTAAGGTGATATCCAACCAGGACAAGCACTGTGGTTAATGTGCTAGCATCATCTTGACACTGTGCCTATGCTGCTAACCAGCCAGAAGACTTCGAAAACGTCAACAACTACTAGACATTATGAAGTTTCTTCTAATATTAGTTGTTATATTTTTGGCAATTTCCCCTACTTACAATGAGTACTAATATTTGTACTTATATGCCTTATCATCATTTGCATCTTTTTTACTTGTTTAAAGGTGATCATTAAAAGAATAGTTCAGATGCGCATAAATGTGTCTACTAATCTGCCTCTCCATGACATATCCCTATGACTACTTTGGTATTTCTTAACTAAAGTAGTTTTTGATTATTTTATAATTAACTTCGATACCAGAATTTTCAGATGAAATTATTCTAAGTGTGATTTAGAATCAAAGGGAGGAATGTTGAATCTGACTGTTTAATTGTTATTTTCTTTGCAGTTTAATAATTAATTGCGTATATTTTATATACATGCAACTGCTTAGTATGCTTCTTCGTGGACACAGTATGCATATGCAGTTGTTCAGTGTGTCCCCTGGTGATTACATTTATATGATTCTGGAAAGTTCTGGAAGCTTCTCCCGGTGCTTAATTTAAATTAAGACTTTGACTCTATGTGCGAATTTAAATGGATTTTTTCTTATCTATGGGACGTAAAAATATGTAGCTGACCACATGGCAGCAGCATCATAATATTTGTCTTTCTTTTGACTGCCCCTCTCTTCAATTACTCGACCTCTATCACTGTCTGTTTTTCAACTCTCTTTATTCTATTAATGCTTAATAAGAGCAACAAGTTTTGTGCCTCTTTCGTAACTTCTGACAAAAAACCTTGGATTAATAACATCAGATCCAACAGTGGATAGGACCTTCATGATGATACTGGCCCTTTTCCAACACCTTTCTGTATATATGTCCATGATAACAGGTAGGCTGCTCCTGGTGATGCATTGGGCAGTTTTGACAACCCATTGTAGAGCCTTTCTATCCGTTGCAGTGCAGTTTCCATAAAATGCAGTGATGCAGCTCTCTACTGCAAATTCTGTGGAATAATGTGTGTATGGACATGCATAGTCCAGCTCTCTTCAGCGTCTTCAGATAGCAGAGGCGTTGGTGAGCTATTTTGATAGTGTAGGATGTGATCTGGGACCATGTGAGTTTGTGCAAGATGTGCACTCTCAGGAGCTTGAAACTACTCGAAGCTTCCTTTGCTGAGCTGCCACGTAAAGGGAGTGTGAATAGTGCAAGTAGATTTCTAGAACGGATTCATTAAGTTGCCACTTGAACTAAGACTAAGCAAGATAAGAGGTCATGGCATTGGTGGTGATGTCAGTGGGCTAACAAATATAAGGCAGTTTCATTAAATAAATTATTTCAGTGTCACTGTAACTGGGTGCCAAAGGGATCAGTGCTGGGACCTCTGTAGTCTGTGTTAATAACCTTGAAAAGATTGAGCGGACAGTAGCCATTTTTGCTGTTGATACAAAATTGATGGGAAGCCAAGTTAGGCACATGTTCTGAAGAAGGAAACAGACAGGTCAAATGAGTGTTAAAAAATTGGTAGATGGAGCATAACGTGGGGAAATGTGGTATTATCCAATTTGATGGAAAGAAAATAGGGAGAAATTATGGAATTATGGAAAATTAAGGTACAAAAGATCACTGTTTTCTCCTAAATGACATACAAAAATTTAGAATGAAAATACAACAATTATTTAGACCTTACTAAGGAAATGGACTATAAAAATAAGGAGGACATAAGTGACTGCAGATCCTATGCAAAGTAAAGAAGCTTTACCACAATTATGCAAAATAATATGTCTGCATCAGAGAAGGTGCCTGCATTCTGTTTGTTTTTTTTCTGTAATCAGTAGCAACGTGCAAGCTTATGTGAAGACAACTGGTCACTTTATTGTGCTTTTGGTTGAAACCAAAGAGTAGTACCAAAAATATTGCCAGACTGGAGAAATCCCAAGGTTTTTTTTGCAAATTTCCCACATATTGTTGGTTTTGGAATTTAGTATTTTCTTACAGACATGCTATTTAAATGAAAGTGAAGATCTGTTTAGAATATGTAAACATTTTATGATGGTGTTGATTATTCCCATAATTAATTTGGTTTGCTGATAATAGAAGCAATGTAAAATGAATTTAACTGCACTTTGCCAGTATGTGTTGACCTAGTGATTTAATCTTTGAGGAACGTGCATATATTACTGTTTTAAAACTGACTATAGACTTGTTGGTTCATCTCAGGTCTGATCACACAGTGAAGATCTTTGATCGACATGGGCACAAAAGGAATGCAATTAATCTTCCAGGGTATGAAGAAAAATCACAGTATTTTGAATGGCTGCTTACCTCAGACTTATTTAAATTATTGCAGTTATTTTCTCATTCATTCTTGATTATTCAGATGGGAAGTTCACAAGATTTTTTTATGGTTTAGTTTAACTGTATAGACATCATTAATCTTTACCGGTAAAAAAAATAACATTCTAGAAACAAGGGAGTTTTTAACAATTACATCTAAGCAAAGAAGAATAAACTCTAAAGTAAAGCTTGAATATGATTTTTTTTTCATCTGTGTCACCTAGAATTTGTATTTCTATGGATTGGGATAAAGATGGAGACACCTTGGCTGTAATTGCTGACAAATCAAATACCATCTATCTATGGGATGCAAACACTCACAGAACATCACAGTTGGACAGTGGTATGAGGTGAGCTGACCAATGCTGAAGTTTGTTTTGTTCTTCTTTTCTGGAAATCCTTCATTTTTAGAAAGTTACATTGATCAAAACGTGTACTTTGTAAGTATTTTACCCATAAACTAGGCTTTCTAGTTCACTTAGAAAATAATCAAAGTGTCCAAAATTACTAAAAATCCTCCGATAAAAGTATTTGTATTCCATTGCAAAGTTAAAAACTTTGCACTACACACCAACAACTACTCAGCCTAATATATCTGCTCATTTCTTTTAAAAACTGCCTAGTTGTTCCGGTTCCCCACTGTTATTACATTTATTCTTTTCCCATTGAAGGTAGTATTGAATCTGATCTACTCAACCTTTGCGCCAAAACTGAGTCAGATACTAAACTGTCAAAGCTTTTCCTTAGGCCATCTTTAGTTTGTTTGCCAGTCAGTTTAATCTATGGCTTAAGGCTATGATACCTTCGTCCATTGGAAGCAGTTTTTTTAAATTTGCTTTCTTCTTGAAAGATATTGGAAACATTGAAAAGTAACTTTAATCAAGTAAACTACTGAAAATGAGAAATTTGGGATCAGCGGGATGAGTGGGGAGTATGAGTTATTGAAGTGCTCTTTCAGAAAGCTATCAGAGGCACAGTGGTTTGAATGGCTTCCTTCTGTGTTATTTATTTATATTATATTAATATTAATGGTAGCAATATATATACCCAAAATAGTAATGTTCAGGTTAGAGAAAGTGTTATTATCACATCTCAGTTTCAGCATCGTGCTCAATTCCAGTTGTTGAAAGACGAAAGATACATTGATGTGTTGTAGGCAATGCAGTGAAGAACTTTGCAGCAGATGCTAATTATTCATAATTAGTAGATACAAGACTGTCTTAGTATGAAGTTAGTTCAAGGATCAATGGACTCTGAACATAGAACAGTACAGCATGGAAGCAGGCCTCTCTGCCCACTATGTCTGTGCCAATCTATCTAATCTAATCTGCCTGCAAATGTCTACACCCTTCTATTCCCTGCCTGTTCATGTGTTTGCCTAAATGCCTGTTAAGTATTGGTAGCATATTTGCTTCTATGACAACCTCCTGGCAGCATGTTCCACACTCCTGACAATCTTATCTTAAAAATAACTTGATACACCAATCTCCTTTAAACTTTCACCCTCTCAATTTTAACCCTTTGTCCTATGACTATCTTCAACTTTCTATGGCTCTCATAATTTAATGTAAGTCTCTTGAGTCATCCCTTAGCTTCCATTGCTCCTATCATTTGTCCAATCTTTATGGCTAATATTCTCTCCTGGTGAACTCTCCTGAGCCTTCTCCAACATCCTTTACGTTATGTGATGACCAGAACTTCACACAATCTTCAATGTGGCTTGACTGAAGTTTTATACAGTTGCAGCAAGACCTTTTAACTTTCTCACTTAGCGTCCTAACAGATGAAGACACACATGCCATACACCTTCTCTATCACCCTATTATTGGCCCTGGAGTGAGTTGAAACATGTGATCTTGTAATTAACATGAAAGCAGTAGCAGACAGGTAGAACTGACACCTTTGCTCACAAGGAAAGTCATTATCATGAGTCTCTTGCCATCTTTTCTAAGATCTGCCAAACCCTTTGCTAATCACCCATATACTGCTCCACTCTGTGCAATGGTAATTCGGTTCCCTGTTATTAAAGCGCATACATTTTAGGTTAGAAAATCATATACAACAGCATACTAACAGCTCCATGCCATAGAGAATCAGTATCTAGCTGCTTCATGTACCAATGCATTCTGGACTTTCATTTCTCATTTTCCTGTCTTTCCTCACAGTCACACTACACACCACATCTTCTTGTATGCCATCTGTAAAGCAGGGATGGCCCCAGCATGATCTTGCCTGTTGAATGTGAAGGTTTGAGTGTGGGAGGGATGAAAGGAGTGAAATTATTTTAATAAATTCAAAGCAAACAAGTTGCATATAATATCAGTAGGAAATTAAAATCAAAATAAATAAAAATGAACTAGAATATCATTAATATTATTGAAATAATCTGTTAGTCAATTGTAGCAATTGCATGATGTTCTCTTTCGAAAGGTAAATCAACTCATTGGTATTAATGCAGCATAACCTCAATTTAAGTATAAGAATAAATGAAGTTAAATTAGAATTGTTAACTATGGATTAGGTTCTGTTACATTACAGGTTGGATGGGCTGTATTACAATTACTTTGTATTATTTATTGGTTTATAAATTTCAGCAGTGTTTATATATTGGAGGTATACTTCTAGTATTCTCTTTTTTTTGTTAGCAGTGATTTGGATCAAGAATTATTTACACAGATCTATCTGGATAATAACCTTACAATTTATTTCCTCCCCTCTGCATAAAGCTATTGCGAACTCTGTGCAAATTCTTTCCATGTGAAGTAGAATTTACTTTGATTATCCCCTGTACTTCACTTTTAGTCTATTTATTATTCTTAGTTATGATGTATCTTTGCAGGGACCAGATGTCATTTCTGCTGTGGTCAAAAGCAGGATCACAACTTGCTGTTGGAACAACCAAAGGAAATCTGCTTATTTATAACTTACAGACTTCCCGTAAAGTCCCAGTCCTCGGTGAGTACAGTGTGACCTATGCTGGATCCATAAAATTTGTGTACCCTCTGTCTTTTGAAAATTTACAGAGTGAATTAGCTCATTATTTTGAAGGTGATTTATATTTCCTATTTTCTTAATATCAAAATTCCAGAGTAACCTTTTATATTGACACCTCTTAACCTGGAATTTCCTCTCGAATGAGGTTAGATTAATTCTCTTGTGGAAGGAAAGTAAGTGTGCACAGAAATGGATTTCAGCCAATGTTGTAAATTGAGAGAGTCAAAACAAAAATAATGTCGATGCTGGAAATCTGAAAAAAAATTCTGAAAGTCACGTGGGATTTGTGCAAAAAAACAACATGACTCTCTGACTTTCTTGCCTCTTACACTGATCCTTGAGGAACAGCCATGCCCGTAACTGCATTTAAGGCTACGTCCACACTAGACTGGATAATTTTGAAAACGCTGGTTTTGCGTAAAAGCGATAGGTGTCCACACCAGGCGTTTTTGAAAATATCTCCGTCCACATTAAAACGGGTGTTTGGGCAAATCTCCTCCTACTGGGCATGCGCAGGACACAGAAAACAAGCAAAGAGGAAACAGTATACTTGGTGCGTGTTTGTCCAGTTACAGACTAGAAAAACTTAAAAAGGAAATTGCCAAATGAAGGACTTGGTATGCGTTTGTCCAGAAACATTTCCTACAGCCATAGTCTCTTCACCGATGAAAGGGACAACAGCTACAACTAAATGCAATAAGGCTTGTTACTGGGCAAAAGTGAAATTTGCTGTTACCTCATTTGTTTGCCTTTACTTTTGCCATGTCTTTGTGTATTATTTTGCTGTATTTAACATGTGCAATAAAACGAGTTACTGGGCAAAAGTGACAATTGCATCTATTGAATGTTTGCACAAGCACCCTGTTAAATGTATAAAACATGTCTGCATCAGTGTTATTTTGTATTTCCATACAATGTTATATTAGGGTGTTACACATCTATTGTCAGATATTGTTGTGGTGTTTGGAGGTTGCGTTGAAGAAAACCATGAAATGTCGTGCTGCTGCCACCATTTGTTCCGGCACGTCACGACAGTGGTTTTAAAAATAGTCGGTTGCCTTGTACACACTACGCCGGATATTAGACGTTTTCAGATTTATTCACTCTGGAGAACATTTCTAAAAAGCTCCGTTTTTGGGGGAGGAAAACGCTGTTTCAATGTGGACGGAGGGACAAAACGAAGAGAAAAGCTTCAGTTACGGATTTATCCGGTCTAGTGTGGACATAGCCTAAGAGTCAACATTGATTTCAACAATTTCAGATAATGAATTTTTCCTGTTGTATCAGAATTTGGAAGTTACAGTGAAAGATTATCTAACTCGAATGTTAATTGAGTTTTTCTCTTGGAAGAATTGAGTGAAAGAATGGATTTACTCTAATAGAGATGTCAGTGATGCTGGTAGAGCATTGAGAGCATCATCAGAGTGTGATGGGGGCAGAGTAAGGACTGCTCATATGGACAAAATGTCAAAAAGAAATAATCAAAGTCAGATAGCATCTTTGGAAAAGAAACAGTTAACATTTTTGTGTCAGAAGGAGTGTCCTGGGTTACGTGGATTTTGGGTAGCAGTGCAATTTGTTTTGGCAGATATGGAAGTTCTGGTTGAACAGTGAAGGGAGCTGTTGTTTGGTGGCTAGATTGAAAACCAGGAAGGTTGGGTTGAGCAAATAATTGTGGAGGTATTTATACTGTTAGACATTAGGGTGGTTCAAATGACGTGGGAATTTGAACCATAAAAGGAAAGGTTTGGGTAATTAATAGAGGGAATCGGAAAGATGATTGGTATTTGAGTCATGCAGCTGCTTGAGAGATTTGTACAACTAATGAAAAGTTTTTGAAAAAGTGATGAGAAAGATTTGTTTGAGAATGAGAGGTTCAAGAAAATGATTAGGTTGAGTCAGCAGATTCACTGCCAAGTCCCAAGAAGATGAGCTTACATTGGGCATTACTGGAGCAATGATGAAAGCTGAGTGCACTGAAACAAAACTAAAGGTCTGAGTTGCCCTTGCATACGGAACAGACCTGTTCTGGTGAAGCAGAGTACTGGAGGAAGTGCAAGCGAATTGCTGCTTTCCTGTTTGGTGCCTGATAGGAAAGAAATAAAAGGTGAGGTGTATCGTCTGTGATGACGTGGGAAAGTGCTGTGAGAAAATTGCTTAACGAAATGAACACTGAAATGTTGGCACTGAAGATGCTTCATCTGCTGACTGCTAACATTATTTAGTGTTTTCAAGTTCTGTGCAGCATTTGGAATTACCACACATGCTGGTGCTTCACATGGACAGTTGAGCCAGCAACAGCTTTGTTTCATGTACATTCCATTCTTAGAAAAATGACTTCCTTAATCTAAACTGTATTTTCATGTACACTTTCTTTCTCAGGAAAACATACAAAACGCATCACTTGTGGTTGCTGGAGTTCCCAGAATCTGCTTGCATTGGGTGGTGAAGACAAAGCAATAACTGTTAGCAATCAAGAGGGCGATACCATTAGGCAGGTAAAAGAACTTATTATAGTTTTGCCAATTAGCATTCAGACTTTCTGTGAAAATTTGTGACTGAGTTGAAATATATTAATTTTGAAATTAAAATAACTCCAAGCCTGCAAAATGTTAGAATGAAATTTATCTGGCAGGGCTTACAAGATTATAATTGCAGAACATATATTGTATAAATGACTGTTACTTAATGTTCTGACAAGTTCTGAACTTTTAGGAAATCCAAGTTAGACATAATTGAATTATTTTAATGAAAATTCAGGAGTCAAGTCTACTTACCTTTACTTCCATTTACTGAACTCTTAAAGTTGCTGATGACTACCTCCATAACTATGAAGTATTCCTTTAGCAAATAATCCTCAAAATTGCTAACCAAATTAAGAAGCTTGTATACTCCTACCCCCAAATTATATTACACAAAGCAAAACCCTCTTCAGTAAAGTACATTATTAAAATATGTGAAATCTTATAACTCAGTAGGGACTATTTTCTCTATTGATCATTTTGAACATAATTACAACATAATGAATCCTTTTTACCCAGGCAACTTCAAGTGAAAACTACCAAAGTTCACTAAGTGTTGTGTGCAGTCCTAACCTGAAACCTTGCCGTTTCCATCTTCTATCTCAACATATTTGAAGATAGACCTGTTACTTTCTGTGGATTTCACCATACTTAGTCCCATTTCTGTGTGTGTGTTTTTTTAAATTTGGTTCTAGGTATATTCCATTGTGCTCACCCTCCATCAATTTTGTTTCAACAGACCATAGCGAGAGCAGAGCCAAGTGACATTCAATTCTCTGTGATGAAGACTGATGAACGGGCATCAATGGGAGAAAACACGGTGTGTTCCAAGGAAAATCTGATGTTATCTTATTAAATGGATTGAGCACCTAAGAAAGTTGTGCTTTTGGAAGGTGCATTGAGACAGCTCAAGAGTTACTTTACTTAGAAGGGCCCTTGAATATGTAATGAGATTGGAATTCTGAACTCCAGTGTGCTGTAATATGAGTTCCTTCCCAAGTGCCTGACATAGGGTTGTCAACATTAGATTCTGCATTATTTGCAGAAGGCTGTCATTGTCTGAACCATGAAGCCCCAAGAGGATCAGGATAACATCTGTATAGTTCATCGAGGAATGTAATGTTTTTCCGAAAGACAAACACACACTCTCGGAAGAAACACACTACAATTCTATATCTACTGTCTGTGATTTTAAGTTTTTCTTACTACTCTGATATCAATTCCCATCCAGAAAACAGTTCATTTGATGCTACTTTTATCAAAACCTTCCATTTATGGTCTCTTCATGCCAATATGCAGTAGCAAAAGCCCTATTTCTGGACCCTTGCCACTATAATTGGAGGAATCGCAAAATTGTTTTCCGCTCAAAACTTGGCTGTTTTTCCTCCAAATACTCCACTGCAGTATGTAGTTTAAGTCTCAGAAATGCACAGGTAGGCAGGGGTCAGTGTATTTCTGTACAGTTAATTTTGTTCCAGGTCTGAGGTATTAATCTTCACCTACTCCTTTCCTCATCAAAGCAGTGCATTAGTGGATTTAATTTGTCATCTTTCTGGTCTTTTATCAGGTCAGTGTCGTTTTGGGGAAGAAAATACTATTTCTGTTTAATTTAGGCGATCCTGATAACCCTATTGAATTGGCATTCCAGCAACGTTATGGCAGCATTATATCTTACAGATGGTGAGTTTATGTTAATCTGCTGGATAGGATTACAGTTAAATGAATAGAATGAGACAATGCATAATTAATAGCTTTTGCATTGCTACCAAATTGGTGGTTCAGTTTGCAGATTATAGATTTCTTATTTGTGCCTGGCCAACCTTCTTGTGGACATAAAGCTTACTAGTAAACTTAACATTCTGTGCTTTTCTTGTCAGTCCAGTTATTTTAGGCAATTATTTTGTGCTTCATGCTGGCAATAAATATACCATGCCTTTATTAAAATTAATCATAAAATTACAGTGAATTTTCCCTTTTCTCTCAAACTTGTTCAATTGCATTAGTTTAAAAATAGCAACACAAAGTAGAACAAGTTCATAATATCATGCATTTGAACTGCAAAACATTGAAATATTTTCAGTTTATACTTTTTTAATACTTTTATTTATTTAAAATAGCTTTTTTTTCTTTTTGCAATACTGCAACTACCTTGTGTTTCAGGTTTGGAAATGGGTACATCATGATTGGCTTTTCTCAAGGTTACTTCGTAGTGATTTCAACACACATTCGTGAAATTGGCCAAGAACTATTCCAAGCCCACAATCATAAAGACAGTTTGACGAGTATTGCCATCTCTCAATCCCTGAACAAAGCTGCTTCCTGTGGAGACAACTGGTACGTTAAGTTACTATCTCAATATACTTGCAGCAGATATATCCCTCCACAGCCACATGGTATGCGTATGATAATGTTAGTAATGCTTTATCACTAAAGAAACCAAGGTGTATGAATACCTAGATGCAATTGAAATATACGGTTTTGAAATACATAAAATAGAAATAAATTAATTCTAGTTATTGGTACAGTTGTAGTTAAATCTGAAATATTTGAATCTAGTCAAGTAGGTTATAATTATAGGCCTGCCACTTAAAAAATCGTTGGTACTGTACTGAAGGCCTTAAAACTTGAGCAAGATTTTTTCTTTGCACATTATACAATTGTAGAGCATACAAACATAAATCAGATCAGAACAGCTGACATATTGGAAGTTGTGTAAGGGGAATGGTCAGCTGCCAGCAATCAGTATTGGGAGGCTATATGGTTACTGGTCAAGTAGAGGTTGACTGGATATGGTTACTTAGATGAGGTTCAGTCACCATCCTTGACAGAGTGGGTTACTGAGTTAGCAGGAGTTCATAGAGTTTAGTATTGATTGCCAGGTCAAATGGAGGTTAATGGTGACAATTAGTGACCAGGTCAGGAGATTGGGGCTAAGAGGTTGATAGCTGGAGGGAGTTCTGCAAGATGAGAACAAGGCGTGAGTATTGTAATAGGAACCAAAGTGATAAATAAATAAATAGATAGATAGATAAATAAATAGAAGTACCTGAGCTGAGTTTCCAGCACAAAGCTGAGAAGTGCCACTGTAAGGACTGCTGTCAAGATAGCAACACTATTAGCATGTTGGGCCGAAACTACTCAATAGCAGGTGTGTTTCTGAATGATTGAACAGATTTCTTCTGTGTGATATCGTTACATATCACAGAAAATTTGTCATCAGCACAAATGGAATTAACAGCAGCCAATCAAATTTCTGGAGTAGTGTAATTTGTCATGAAAGTCACTGTAATTGTCTTCCACTCTAGAGGAGTTTTATGTGCATAGTGCTGAAAAGAGCAGTGCTACTTGACTTAATTTCTAAGCTATCATTTGCAATGTTTTTCAATATTTCCCTTGCCTTTGCTTATTGTTAGTCTAAAAGTGTATTGTATCCAAATGCCTAGGGATTTTATTTTTAAAGAAATTTTGATATTTATGGTGTGCCAATCTTCACCCAATATGTTATTCGTCAATGGAACATACAGTCATAGAGCAATACAACATAGCTACAGGACCTTCGGCCCAATGTGTCCATGCTGATCATGGTGCCCACCCAGTTAGTCCAATTTCCTATGCTCAGCCCATATCCCTCCAACCCTGCTCCTTCACGTGCCTATCCAAGTGTTTCTTTAAATTATATTGTATGTGTCTCAATGAACATTTATTTACATAGTATGAAACATTTTAATCATAGAAATGCAATGTAGTAAATGATTTTCATCAGTATCAAACAAATTTATGACTATAACTGTTCAAATTCACTGTGTTTTGTCTCCGTATGTCACTAAGTCGAGGTATAAAAGTTATGGGTCAATTACAACTATTTCTCTCAATGTGAATGAAGCAACATTATTTGTAATTAGCTCAGGGATATCCCCCAGAGGCATTTAACAAATTAGAAAAAATTCCATTGTCTGTAGAGCATTACCAAAGTTAACATCTGGAAGAATGCTTAACAGATCAGAATTTAGTAGTGGAATTGGCCTAAAACCTAATACAATACAGATATTAAAGGAAACAAAGGAGATACTTCTGCAATACTTCACTTCCAGAAGTACATCCGCTACTTCATTGATGAGTCCCTTGCTGTTTATGGAAGGTCTTAAATTTTTAAGAGCATTTTCGCCTGACATTCTCAGATGCTGCAATAATCATCTTGCAAGTTTCCCAGAGCAGTCCTATACCTTAAGCTGACTGCTTCCATAATTGTCTGGCATTAGGAAGCCTATTTTGTGTGCTGTAAATTTTCTTTGTCCTAATACATATCCCTAGGGTTTAGCTAATGAAAAATATCATCACTTTACTGAGGATTACAACTCTCAATGGTGGATATCTGCATGTTATCTAAATTTTAAAAAGTGCTTGCAATTTAAAATAGAGGATTGCAATTTAAAATAGAAGTAGATTATAAATTCAGAATAAGGTTTATTATTACTTTGTTATATGCCATGAAATTTGTTTTGTGGCGGTAGTACAGTGCAAAGACAAAAATTGTTATAAATTACAAATTAAATTAATAGCACAAGAAGGAAGGAATGACATGGTACTGTTTATAGGTTCATGGCACTTAACCAGAAATTACTATCTTATGTCTTGTGATATTTCCATTGTTTTGGAATAGCTAAAGCTAAGTCTTCGGAAACTTTTATTTTGAGACCTTAGTCTAAGTTTCTTCCAGAATTAATTTAGATTTCCTATGTGATTAAAAATCCAATGGATTGCATCTAAAGGGAAAGAATATATTCTGTATACATCTCTTACAGTCATTGAGAGGTGAGGTTCCTAAAGAATCTATATTTTGGGAATGTTCATGATATAGGAAATGGTATAGTAAATATTCACCTTTCATTGGTATAGTAGTTGCCATGGGTTGTAAAAAAAAAATGAGAAGCTAGTAGATCCCTTTAAAAATGATGTAGCAAATCAAAAGCAAGCTGCACTTGATTTGACAAGCTGAAATTTACAAGTTTTACCTCAATGGTATTATTGCCAAATGGAAAAGCACAAGTGATTGAGGATTTTTTTTCCAATTTGAATATATAGTAGTATGTTTATTTCTCAGACTTCCTCCCTCTAATCCCATCAGAAAGACTATTAAATGTCAGTAGCTGTCACAGACCTCTGTTGGAAAGATACTATGCTAATGTGTACCCTTACGCTTCAATGTAGCAAATAAAACCACTGCTTAGTGACAAATTACACTAAATAAACCCTCTGTTATTAACAAAGATTCTTCAAGTGCATGTTCAGGAATTGGGCAAGGGGACACTTAAAGTTAACACTTAAATTAGGAAAATGTTCACGATATATAATGGGCTCCCTATTCTCTAATACTTCTCTGAACTTTGGTGAAAGAATCTTTTGGTTATTGCATTCATCACATCAGGCTTGGTGGCTGCTGTGATAATTTAAGGAAACACAAAAAATAGGTGAGTCTTTAATATAATTAGTTCTAATGCTTCTGTTAACACAGAGATTTGTATCATAACCATTAAGAAAAGTTTGCTAATTTGGTGGAGTGTTTCTACTGAGGAATACTGTTTCTTTAGTACGTATCTCTTCTGATAAAGTAATCCTAATATATTTTCTTGCCAGCATTAAGATCCATGACCTGTCAGAAATGAAAGAAATGTATGCTATTGTAAACCTGGATGATGAAACCAAAGGTAATACTGGAAAAAAATGTTTGATAAACTTTTGCACAATAATAGTATCAGTGATGACTTCATTTTGGGATACTTTGGGGCATCTTGAGATTCTGAGGGTAATATATAAATGCAAGTTTTTTTTACCTTTGCATGAGAAAAATCTCTAAAATTCATTGCCTGCAAATCATACACATGTCATGCTGTTGCTAAACAGGACTAGAAGTGTTCTTCTAATTTGGATCACCAGAGGCTGAATGGCAAAGATTAGCAGATGGATATAGGTGTGGTTGATGGGTAGGAATACCAGTAATAAAAAGTCTAATAGAAGAGGAGGCAGGAAAAGATATAAACTTGTACGGCTTGCAACTGATGTGTATGCACTTGCAGCTTCTGATGATTCTCTTAATTGCCATTGATAGAATTTGTAAACTATTAAAGTATGTAATTCTGAATAATCATAAACTTCAATTCTAGGGTTGGGACTATTTACAGAATAGATCAAACCTGTAAAATAAATTTTAAATAAATAATCTGATAGGGAGAAGAGTCAAGTACGGGGCAGTTGGAACATTTTAGAGATACAGTATATTAGAGTGTTAAATCTGCTGAATCATGGTGCTTTAACAAAAGATACACAAATACAGCTTTGAACACTCTTATTGAATATGTGATTTAATAGTTTATAAATGTAATAATGTAACATAATTTGAGTGGCATAACAAAAAAAGGAACACAACAAAAATGCACTGAAATAGGTAGGTAATTCAATGGTTATATTTACATTCTGAAAAATAATGTAAATGAAGGGAGTATGTGCATTTATGAAGTTATTTTGAACTTTCGTTTTTAGATTGATACATTAGGAAAATGATTATTTACTCTTTGCGAACCTGTCAGTTGTAATCAAAGTTACAACCGTTGATGCTGATCATTTACATGCAGCAAATAAAATCAGTGAATCTGCATTTACCAATTATATTTATCACTGAGATTAATTAACTTAATTAAGTTGCAAACAATATCATGTATCCTATGTTAACATCAAACTTTCAGGTCTGGATCAACTATCTTGGACAGATGATGGACAGTTGCTTGCTATATCTACACAGCGTGGAACACTACATGTTTTCCTCACAAAACTTCCAGTTCTTGGAGATACTTGTGGTACTCGCATTGCCTTCTTGACATCTCTGCTGGAGGTCACAGTGGTCAATCATGTAGAGGGAGTATGTGCAGTTATAATTACTTTGAACTTTAATTTTTTAGATCAGTAAGGAAATTATAAAGTTGATTATTTACTGTACTTTTTGCAAATCTCTCAGTTGTAACTACAAGTTACAATAGGTAATGCTAATCATTTCTTACACTCTAACCAATTACTTCATTTAAAAATTTGATCTAAATGAATTTAGTTGAAAAAAAATTCAGGGTCTCATATGTGATTTTTATTATTGATTGTTACAATTTTGGTAAGTGTTATAGATCAAACTAATAAGTGCATCAATTTGCCTAATGTTATTAAAAACTGGAATAACTGCTTTCTTGGCCTGGATCATGTTAATGGCATTTGGTGTTTCTGTGTGGGAATGCTACCCGCAGTGCAGATGTTATCGCTTTCTGTGCTTGCAGTATGGACACATGAAGTGCATCTAAACTTGTGCCCTGCCCTAAAATTACTACTGAATATTCTGTAATATAAATAGCTGAAAGCTATGTATGCTTTGCACCTAGCCATTACCTTTATGTCAGTGGTAGGGATTTGAATGTGTTTGCTAATATTCACTAAAAAGGTAGAGGCTTCTTTTATTTTAAAATTAAGGTTATTAATTTTTTGTAAGTAAATTACATCATTATGATTGTGTCAATATATTTTAATGCTGTTTCTAAATATCTTTGAACATCAGAAACACTTAAAAACAGTGGGAATGGTCTTCTAACAATATGAAACGTCAGGCAGATTGAGGGGTCATGGTGCTGCCTTTTATCTAGACTTGCTACTCTTAGAATACTGTAGCCCATTTAATAACCACAGCAACAAGGATGTTGAAGTTGCATGGCCTCTAAAGGCAAGTGTAAGATTAGGCAATCTGCAAAAACTGCATAAGAGGTGTAGACTGAATCCCTCATAATCTGGCTCAGTATTTTTGAGCAACTTAATCTCACTGAGCAAGAAATTAATAATACGAATAAACACCAAATGGTGTCTCAGTACCTGAAAAGAAAAACAAAGGCAGATTTCAGACTTGTCTCTTATCAGTACTGGTTCATAAATTGTAAAATAAAGTAGGAGCTTGTATATTTAATAGAATCACAAGAAAAGTGCCTTAATGCTGTCAGTGATTATCACATAAATATCATTAAAATGCTGAATTCACTGAACTCTCAGATGGGCATCTTATAATCAGTAAATGGTAACATGCTCCTGTCTTCTGAATGCAAGTTTGACCACAGTCTGTGGTAATTTATTCACATTGTTTAGGTTAGGTTCTCTGCTGAAAATGTCCCATAGAATATTTTTTTGTTGTCGTTGTTCAGTCATTTAGTCGAGTCTAACTCTTCATGACCTCATGGATCATAGGGTCCATAGGGTTTTCATGGCAAGGTATGGAAGTAGATCGCCAGGCCTTTCTTCCGCACAGATACTGCTGCTGCCCAGGAAAATTATTTAGTTCATAGATAAAAGGAGATAAAAAGATAAAAAAAAATTTAGGTCATTGACCATAAACTGGATAAAGTTTCACTTAAGTCCTACTGTTGAAGGAACCTTTATTATTCCCCGTAGAGAATTATTTGTTTTAATGCTGGATGAAAAAAGCAATTACCATTTTTAGTCTTTAGTAAAGGAATAAATTTGAATCTAATTTTGTTAAAGCAAGTTTATTTTGATAAGCCTGTCAGACTTACACCCTGCATTCTGTATTAATTTTCCTCAGGAACCAGAAACCACAGTTTCTGTTGAAGTAGAGCCTAACTTTATCGCTGTAGGCCCATATCACGTGGCTGTTGGTATGAATAATCGTGCTTGGTTTTATGCCCTTGGAGAGAAACGTATGTTCATATGAATGTTTTGCATAATTATCAAAAGCTTATGAAAGATTGAAAATAATTGTCTTGAATGGATTTATAAAAGCTTTTATACTATTTAACTGTATTAAAAAGAATTATGCACATGACAATATATAATGGCAACAATGAAATTAATTTTAACTTTGCATGTTATGGCTTTCAAAATAAATGTATAAGGCCATTTTTAAAATTTTACCCTAATTTTCTGGCAGCCCCATATGCTGATAACATTTATCCAAATCCAAATAGCATGTCCATTTAACTGTCTCAAATCAACTTAGCTGGTAGAGTTTGAGAACTTCAGAGGTAAACCAAAACATCTCATGTACTCTTATTATACTAGGCCAGTGTAGTAAAGCACAGATTTGCTGAATTTCCCAGCATTTAGACTTTGGAATCTGCTCACTAAACAACAGGCCCATTCATTTAAAGAAGTATCCCACAAGACCCATCTCCTGGTATGTGCTACACTGGCCTTCTTGTCCTGTTAACCCTCCTACCATGCCATGTATCCCTCATTATCTGGATCTCTGATCCTTGCCCCCTTTCAACTATAATTAGCTCATCATGCCCCACCTCTATCATGTGTGGACTCTAGTGCCTTCTCAACAATGAATGCAAAGTTCCAGTGCTCCCTGTTCCAACTTCTGGAAATAACATAAGCCAATGAGCCTGTGACTACCAGTCATCTTGATTACTCTCCTCTAGCCTTACAAATTCAGCTTCAGAACATAACACTGAGTGGCGTTTTTCCGAACTTGATTGAATATAATGCCTGATCAGGTTCCTATATGAATTAAAAGCAGGATTAGGTCACACCTCAACCACTTCCCCCCCAACAGTTGCTCCACCAGTTAATGTGATTGTGGCTGATTTGACTCCATATTCATATCCGCACCAAATTCTTCTACTCTATATTCCTATCTACCCTGGTAAACATTCACGCCTTGTTTATCAAGTGTCTATTTACAACTTAAGTATATTCAGACACTGCCTTTGTGACATTTTTGGAGGAAGAGAGCTACAAACTCTTTGGAAGGTTTTCTAAAAATTGCCTTGTTTCTGCATTCAACTCTGGGAGATAGTTTATAAATATTGCCTTGTTTCAGTGTTAAATGAAACTTACCGTTATTTTTAAATTGAAACCTCTTAGATTTAGATTTTCCCACAGGAGCCCATGGTAGCGCAGCAGTTGGTGTGACACTGTTACAGCTCAGGCTGTTGGAGTTCAGAGTTCAATTCCAGTGCCATCTGTAAGGAGTCTCTACGTCCTCCCCCCATGGTTCTCCCCAGGTGTCCTGGTTTCCTCCCACAGTCCAAAGATGTACTGGGTAGGTTAATTGGCCATTGTAAATTGTCCCGTGATTGGACTAGGGTTAAATCGGAGTTGTTGAGGTTGCTGAGCTGGCATAGGTTGAAGTGTCAGAAGGGCCTACTCTGCACCGTATCGCTAACTAAATTAACATAGAGAAAGTATCCTCTCCAATAATTGAAGGATTGCTCAAGGTCTTACATGCTGGAGCACTTAAAACACAATTGAAATCTGCAGTGGCCGCTAATAACTAAAATAATCATTAACAACCAGCTGCTACTCCCCACCCACTGTACCCCCTCTGTACTTGATGCACTCAGTTAAGAAGGTGCCAGGCTTCCATAGTTACATCACTTGCAGAAATCTCTACGCTATCATTAATTCCTCCAGGTAGCTTCTTTCTTTAATTTTGCTCTATTACTGAATAAATTGAGAAGATTGGTTGTCAAGATGTTTTCTCTTGCAATTGAGGCATTATCCAAATTTGTGGAGTTTAGGGGATAATACAGAAGGTTATTTTTATCCCAATAAAATACTAATTGATTTTCTGCTGTTTTTGATTTTCTTAGAAGTGGAGAAGCTAAAGGACGTGGAGTATTTGGGCACTGTAACTAATATGTGCTTGAATTCAGACTATGCAGCAGTGCTTTTTGAGGGAAGAGTTCAGCTACACATGGTAAATATTCATTGTGGTTCAGACTTTGCATTTAACTTCCCAATTTGCCATCTTTAATTCAGATTTTCCAGCTACTGTAAATAATTGTTTTATTAAATAAGTATGTTAAGTACCTAAAGCAATGGAATTCTTCCTCTCTCATAGAAATCTTTTAGTCAGCCTTATTTCAGATATATATATAAAATATATCTTTAATGTATAAAAGTTTCTAAATTGAGCTACCAAGAATTACTCTCCAATTGAGTTTGTATGTACTTTATATGATGTGTGTATTATATATCTTAAAAAGCTTTAATGTAGGGTTGAGTTGAGCTTCGACAACCCTTAAAAACCCACAAGAGTACTACTGAAGAGTAATCAGCAAAAAATATGGAGCTAAGCAATCAAGGATAAAATCTGCAAACACAAGGAAATCTGCAGATGCTGGAAATTCAAGCAACACACATAAAAAATGCTGGTGAATGCAGCAGGCCAGGCAGCATCTCTAGGAAGAGGTACAGTCAACGTTTCGGGCCGAGACCCTTCGTCAGGACTAACTGAAAGAAGGGATAGTAAGAGATTTGAAAGTGGGAGGGAGAGGGGAGATCCGAAATGATAGGAGAAGATAGGAAGGGGAAGGATGGAGCCAAGAGCTGGAAAGTTGATTGGCAAAAGGGATATAAGGCTGAAGAAGGGAGAGGATCATGGGATGGGAGGCCTAGGGAGAAAGAAAGGGGAAGGGGGTTGAAAAGCCCAGAGGATGGGCAAAGAGTTATAGTGAGAGGGACAGAAGGAGAAAAGAGAGAGCGAGAGAGAGAATAAATAAATAAATAAAAGATGGGGTACGAAGGGGAGGTGGGGCATTAACGGGAGTTAGAAAAGTCAATGTTCATGCATCAGGTTGGAGGCTACCCAGACGGAATATAAGGTGTTGTTCCTCCAACCTGAGTGTGGCTTCATCTTGACAGTAGGGGAGATCATGGATAGACATATCAGAATGGGAATGGGACGTGAAATTAAAATGTGTGGCCACTGGGAGATCTTGCTCTCTCCGGTGGTCAGAGCATAGGTGTTTAGCGAAATGGTCTCCCAGCCTGTGTCAGGTCTCGCCAATATATAGAAGGCCGCATTGGGAGCACTGGACGCAGTATATCACCCCAGCCGACTCACAGGTGAAGTGTCGCCTCACCTGGAAGGACTTTCTGGGGCCCTGAATGGTGGTAAGGGAGGAAGTGTAAGGGCATGTGTAGCACTTGTTCCGCTTACAAGATTAAGTACCGGGAGGGAGATCGGTGAGAAGGGATGGGGGGGGATGAATGGAGAAGGGAGTCGTGTAGGGAGCGATCCCTGCAGAAAGAGGGGGGAAGGGAAAGATGTGCTTAGTGGTGGGATCCTGTTGGAGGTGGCGGAAGTTACGGAGAATTATAAAAAAAATTCTGATTGGTATATAAGATTGTCTGTAAATATGTAGAAGAATTGTTTCATAATGACAGGTCTGGTCTTCTAGTTTTTGGTAATAAGCCATCTTGTTCATACCAAATAGCATTTTAGTACATTACACAATGCTGCATACCTTCAGGTCTTACATTATGATCATTTTTATTACCCATTACAGTTTGTTTGCTGTGTTCAGCACAGTCTTTATAATCAATAAGAAACGTTTTATTTTCACTTATTAAAAATACAAAGAGCTGTTCGTATTTACACAAATATACACAAACAAAACATTGTTCTGATTAATCATACAGGTGGAACTATTTTGAGTTTCTGTCAACCAACTTCCAAATAACTTTTTTTTTCATTTTTATGTCTTCCATTTCCCCACTGAACAATATAGTTTAATTAATATAATTTTTGTGGAAAAAATGCAAAACTTTTTACAACATTAAATTCAATTATTAGCCCATAGCATATAAGCTCTGAATATATTTATTATTCAAGTACTTGTCAACAATTTAGTAAGTTTAGTGGAAGAGGCTGGTGTACTGACCTCTACCTTGCCAAGGCACAGCGACAACTCACGGATACCTCCTCTTATTTACCCCTCGATCATGATCCCACTAAGGAGCGCCAGGCCATTGTCTCCCACACCATCACCAACTTTATCAGCTCAGGGGATCTCCCATCCACCACTACCAACCTTATAGTTCCCACACCTCACACTTCCCGTTTCTACCTCCTACCCAAGATCCACAAACCTGCCTGTCCTGGCAGACCTATTTTCTCAGCTTGCTCCTGCCCCACCGAACTCATTTCTGCATACCTCGACACGGTTTTATCCCCCCTTGTTCAATCCCTTCCTACCTATGTTCATGACACTTCTCACGCTCTTAAACTTTTCGATGATTTTAAGTTCCCTGGCCCCCACCGCTTTATTTTCACCATGGATGTCCAGTCCCTATATACTTCCATCCCCCATCAGGAAGGTCTCAAAGCTCTCCACTTCTTCTTGGATTCCAGACCTAATCAGTTCCCCTCTACCACCACTCTGCTCCGTCTAGCAGAATTAGTCCTTACTCTTAATAATTTCTCCTTTGGCTCCTCCCACTTCCTCCAAAAACTAAAGGTGTAGCTATGGGCACCCGTATAGGTCCTAGCTGTGCCTGCCTTTTTGTTGGCTTTGTGGAACAATCTATGTTCCGTGCCTATTCTGGTATCTGTCCCCCACTTTTCCTTCGCTACATCGACGACTGCATTGGCACTGCTTCCTGCACGCATGCTGAGCTCGTTGACTTTATTAACTTTGCCTCCAACTTTCACCCTGCCCTCAAGTTTACCTGGTCCATTTCTGACACCTCCCTTCCCTTTCTAGATCTTTCTGTCTCTGTCTCTGGAGACAGCTTATCCACTGATGTCTACTATAAGCCTACTGACTCTCACAGCTATCTGGACTATTCCTCTTCTCACCCTGTCTCTTGCAAAAATGCCATCCCTTTCTCGCAATTCCTCCGTCTCCGCCGCATCTGCTCTCAGGATGAGGCTTTTCATTCCAGGACGAGGGAGATGTCCTCCTTTTTTAAAAAAAGGGGCTTCCCTTCCTCCACTATCAACTCTGCTCTCAAACACATCTCCCCCATTTCACGTACACCTGCTCTCACTCCATCCTCCCACCACCCCACTAGGAATAGGGTTCCCCTGGTCCTCACCTACCACCCCACCAGCCTCCGGGTCCAACATATTATTCTCCGTAACTTCCGCCACGTCCAACGGGATCCCACCACTAAGCACATCTTTCCCTCCCCCCTCTATCTCTGCTTTCCACAGGAATCGCTCCCTACGCGACTCCCTTGTCCATTCGTCCCCCCCATCCCTCCCCACTTGATCTCCTTCCTGGCACTTATCCTTGTAAGCGGAACAAGTGCTACACATGCCCTTACACTTCCTCCCTTACCACCATTCAGGGCCCCAGACAGTTCTTCCAGGTGAGGCGACACTTCACCTGTGAGTCGGCTGAGGTGATATACTGCGTCCGGTGCTCCCGATGTGGCCTTCTATATATTGGCGAGACCCGACGCAGACTGGGAGATCGTTTTGCTGAACACCTATGCTCTGTCCGCCAGAGAAAGCAGGATCTCCCAGTGGCCACACATTTTAATTCCACATCCCATTCCCATTCTGACATGTCTATCCACGGCCTCCTCTACTGTAAAGATGAAGCCACACTCAGGTTGGAGGAACAACACATTATATTCCGTCTGGGTAGCCTCCAACCTGATGGCATGAACATCGACTTCTCTAACTTCCGCTAATGCCCCACCTCCCCTTTGTACCCCATCCGTTATTTATTTTTATACACACATTCTTTCTCTCTCTCCTTTTTCTCCCTCTGTCCCTCTGACTATACCCCTTGCCCATCCTCTGGGTCCCCCCCCGCCTTGTCTTTCTTCCCGGACCTCCTGTCCCATGATCCTCTCGTATCCCTTTTGCTATTCACCTGTCCAGCTCTTGGCTCCATCCCTCCCCCTCCTGTCTTCTCCTATCATTTTGGATCTCCCCCTCCCCCTCCCCCTCCCCCTCCCACTTTCAAATCCCTTACTCACTCTTCCTTCAGTTAGTCCTGACGAAGGGTCTCGGCCTGAAACGTCGACCGTACCTCTTCCTAGAGATGCTGCCTGGCCTGCTGCGTTCACCAGCAACTTTGATGTGTGTTGCTTAGTAAGTTTAGTATTGTGTACATTTTAGGAATTATTTTCCAAAATTTCAGTAAGATTCAAATTGGTAAAGTAATCAGAACTTCATCCCCTAAAGCTAGAATTCCTATTCAGCTCAGTATTTCGTTGCCTTTCTGGACCATTGAGAATAGCTGTCTATATTGACACTTGTTACTGAATCGGAGTACTAAGCTGAAATGATCCTTAGAAAAAAACAATAAAATTATAGTTTTAGAAATAAGAACCCTATAAGCTATTTACTTATATAAAATCATATGTAGATATTGTATCTGGTACTGGAATTTGTTATATTCAAAGTTTTTAATCATCAATCAAAGATAGGCATTTATGTTAATATCCACTTCCTTTATTCATTTTGATGCCCAACAATTACATTATTGCTCTGGAAATTGAATTTTATTCCATTGTGTTCCAAGCTGAGTCAAATACCAAATTAAAGTAAATTGTACTTTAACAAAATACAATGCTCCAATAATGCATTCTTGTTTCAGTCAAAAGTGAAACTGGACTGCATGTTAGTGGGCAAAATGCTGTTATAGCCAAATATTTCATTGGAAGGTTTCTTGAATTTGGAGGATAAAACACACCGTAATTTATTCATCAAGGATTTTCACCTGTCAGCCCTCTAGTATAAATACAGAAACAATCTTGGTTCAGACAGTATTGATCCTCCTACATTATCAATGTTAATACCTAAGAAAGCTTTACATATAATGTCATAATTTTAAACTTAGTTTCAAAATTTTTTATACACTTTCCCCATAATAGTACTTTATAACTAACAACAAAAGCTAATAATGTTATTTTTTTCATTTGTAGATCAGTTCCAGCTTCGATTCTATGCTCCCAGTTATGCAGCAGGTATAATACAGGTTACTCAGAAAGGGTGGCTTATTGAAATCAATTGGTCAATAAGTATTGCTTTATTTTCAACGTGACATTTATCTGGTCTAGTTATATCTGTGATAGCCCATAACCATGGAAAAGTGACATACAAATATTTAAATAATTTGTCTTTTTTTTACTATTTTGGAGGTGGCATTGACAGATTGTTTTCTTTTAATTAAGTTTGCCTCTATGAGCAACTTGCAAATAAATAATAATTAGATGACTTAGCAATCAAAATCATTGATGTTAGTTAACATAGAACATAGAATAGTACAGCACAGTACAGGCCCTTCGGCCCACTATGTTGTGCCAACCCTCAAACCCTGCCTCCCATATAAGCCCCCACCTTAGATTCCTCCATATACCTGTCTAGTCGTCTCTTAAACTTCACTAGTGTATCTGCCTCCACCACTGACTCAGGCAGTGCATTCCATGCGCGAACCACTCTCTTTGTGAAAAACCTTCCTCTAATATCCCCCTTGAACTTCCCACCCCTTACCTTAAAGCCATGTCCTCTTGTATTGAGCAGTGGTGCCCTGGGGAAGAGGCGCTGGCTATCCACTCTATCTATTCCTCTTATTATCTTGTACACCTCTATCATGTCTCCTCTCATCCCCCTTCTCTCCAAAGAGTAAAGCCCTAGCTCCCTTAATCTCTGATCATAATGCATACTTTCTAAACCAGGCAGCATCCTGGTAAATCTCCTCTGTACTCTTTCCAATGCTTCCACATCCTTCCTATAGTGAGGTGACTAGAACTGGACACAGTACTCCAAGTAGTACTCCCAACAGTGCTGGAAGAAGCCATGTGGGCCAGCATGACCATACTGGCTGAAAAGAACTATTTAGATTAATGACATATTTCATCTCCCACTCCACAGCATTAGATTAGATTCAACTTTATTGTCATTGTGCCGAGTGCAGATACAAAGCCAATGAAATGCAGTTAGCATCTGACCAGAAATGCAAAGAATAGTGTTATTTAGAAAATAACTGTGAATAAAAAGTAAGTGCTACAGCACTCAAATATAAAAGTACTGAGACTGTACAATATGGGTGCAATACTGCTTAGCGCTGTGATGTGAGGTTCAGCAGGGTCACAGCCTCAAGGAAGAAGTTTATGGTAGATGTTCTCAATGGTGGGCAATTGGGTGCCGATAATCCGCTGGGCAGTTATAAGTTACTGCACATCAAATGCTCATTCAGGTGCTGAATGTGAGTTTTCATTTCCACTATCCTTTTAGACCGTGAGTTCTAGTTCTTCATCACTTTTTACATGAGAAAAATACTCAACTTCTGTTTTCTATAATGTGACTATATATGCATTTATTATCCTAGTTTGACATTACAGGTTGAGTACCCCTTATCCAAAGTTCGAAATACATTCGAGCACTGACATGATATCACAAATTGCAAATTCTACAAGGTGCTGGGAAGGTTCCCAAGCTTGTGCAAATCTCTGTGCGCCACAGTTCTGAGAAGTGACCTTGTATTTGTAATGAACAGAAGTTAATGAAAATAGAAGAACACTGCATAAAGTGAAAAATGAAGATCTCTGTTTTCTATTGAAAGCGTGGATTCGATAGTGTCAGAGTGAACATATGCCATTTAACGATGTGCTGATCTTGAAACAAGCAAACATCTATCATGACAAAATTGAAAATTGTGTGAATGTTCAGTCAGCTGGTTGCAGAAATTAAAGGGAATGTGTGGCATTAAATTTTTAAAGATTTGTGGTGATAATGCATTTGTTGATCATGAAGCAGCAGAGAAATTCTTTGAGTTTGCCAAGATTGTCTCTGATGAAAATCGAACACACTGAATGGCTGCATCAATACATATGTGTGATAGGCAAGTGTAAATCAAAGATTGCTTACTGGTAGCACATAAATCCAGAGTTGGAAATGATAGGGATCCCAAGCTATCTCATATATTCCAAAATCCAAAATCTGGAACACTTCTGGCCCCAACCATTTCAGATAAGGGGTACTCAACCTAAACTAGTTGCTTATTCATTTACAGCATGGCTTCCGTTCTCTTTTGTTTTGCTTATTTTTCTTCCTCAGCCAAACAAAAAACAGGTATGTCTTCTTAACCACTATCCGTGTCTATTGGTATTTAAGGCTGTGCATTATGAGGTCCTTGACATTTAAGTATCCTAATATTTACTGTGTATTCACTTACCTCGACTGTTCTCTGAAATACATCTGCAGCCTTTTCCAGATTGAATTCCACATTCTAATTTCTGCCCACTTAACCATTGAAATGTTTGTGCAGCCTACAACTGACTCTCCTTCATCTATCTGTGCCTTTCAAAATAAACATCCCTATTGTACTCCTTACTAACTCATACCTCTGAATGTCAGTAATTAAATATATGACATTATTCTTTCATCCAGAGCTCTGGAGTCCTTTGGGATTCTCCACATGACAAAGAATATTAGTGTCAGTGAAGAGGTGGACAAATAGCAGTAAGCGCAACAGAGTGTCAGAGTTTGGAGTTCAATCCCAGTGTCTTCTGTAAGGAGTTTGTACATCCTTCCCGTGGAATGTGTGAGTTTCTTCCCATAGTCCAATGATGTACTGATTAGTAGGTTAATTGGTCATTGTAAATTGTTCCATGATAACACTAGAGTTAAATCAAGGGTTGCTGGCGGTGTGGCTGGAAAGGCCTATTCTGTGCTGATTCTCTTTAAAAAAAAAATTTAATAATAATTCACAAAATTCTGAATACCATTGCATGGGCAAATTTGAAGGTCATTTCCAGGGATTGACAAATAAGATTTGTAGAGGCAGAAAGCTTAAGTAGAAATTAGCTAAGTTTTCCAAATGGAAGAACTGAATATGTTTGGAAGAATTAAGTTGAGGTCAATTAGCTCTACGTAGATAATTACTACCTGGACATTCATTCACAGTCAAATGTGGTATGCAGTTGTAGTTGCATCTTTAACTCTACTTTAAAAGAGTTTAAACTTGCTCTCACTAAACTTAATAGAATGAATTTTGGAAGTGTAAGTGGAATAGAATATGCGACCATTACTGTGTCATATGTTTATAATTACTGATGAATTCCTAAGCCACTAAAACATATCTGTGGCCACCATTACTGTAGAACAGGGGTTCCCAACCTTTATTATGCAATGGACCCTTGCCATTAACCAAGAGGTCCGTGGACCCCAGTTGGAAACCCCTGTTGTAGAATAATGTTTTGAAATTGAACTTCTGGAGAAAAAATGCAGACAAACAGACTTAAAAATTCATTTGTACATTCAAAAATAGTAAGTGCAGTACAATTGAATTTGAACATGATTCTGGGTGTCTTTGCATTTAGAGAATCATAGTGTTATACAGCATGAAAGCAGGCTTTTTGAACCAAGTTTTCCAACTAAGCTAGTCCCATTTGCCTGTGGTTGCCCATGTCCCTCTAAATTCTTTCTGTCCATGTAACTGTCCAAATTCCTTTTCAATATTATACCACTTCCTTTGGGAACTTGTTCCATCTACTCACAACTCTGGGTGTAGAAAAACGTTGCACCTCAGCTTCTTTGTAAACCTATGCCCTCCAACTTTGGACCCCCCTACCCTGGGGAAATGGCTATCCCTAATAACCTTAAGTCAGATTCTCTTGATTTTATAAACTTCTCTATACCCTTCAGCCTCTTATGCTCCAGCAAATTAAGTCCTTGCCTATCCACCTTCCAAGTAACTCTGTAACATCCTCGTATATCTTCTTGCATTCTTTCCAGTTTAATAACATCTTTCAAGGCAATCAGAACTATGCGCTTTACTCTAAAAGTGCCCTTGCAATGTCTTGTACAGCTGTAACATGACACCCTAACTCCTGTACTTAAATTATTCTGTCCAATGAATGCAAATGTGGCTAATGCCTTCCTTCACCTTCCTGACTATCTGTGTCGCCACCTTCAAGGTAGAATAATAATTTCTAGTGCAATCGTTTTGGAGTATTGAGTATACCTGAACCTAAAATAAATGTTCTGAAGACCAATTGGTCTCCTTAGGCTGGTCTGACTGCCAAATTAATATTAGAGATTTTTAGTTTTTCCTATCTGAAACAAATATTGGCGAATTGCATATATAAGTAGAGGTCTAACACTGGTTGTAGGAACCCATTTGAAATTTCTTTGTAGATAGATATACAAATAGACTATTATAATATTGCCAATGTAATAGGAAGAAATTTGTGTAAGACTTTGTTTCCAAAGGGCAGAAGCACCAGCTTTCCTTCCAAGAGCTATCTGCCTGGCAATTCAGTACCAGAATCATCTATGTTCGGTTGGGCATTACCTGAACACAGTGAGCTGAATGGCCACTTTGTATGCTGCAGATTTCTATAATTTTATGAAATGCAAAAGGAAATGTGATTGCCATCTGCAGTCATGTCTGATGCTAATATTGTTTAATGATTAGTGTGGCTTTTTCCCCCGATTATTGTCAGGATTATTTTCACATTGCATTGTCCATTTCATGCCAAAAACTGCTGCCAGTTTAATGTCCTGGTCACATACAAATCATTTTGAACATAACTATTCTCACTGGTTTACTGACTAGTTGGTAACAGTCAAAGACATCAGAGAATACATTGTTATTTATGTGCACAAATAGCATTTCAATGCAGGCTTGGAATTATATCCACTTGGAATTTTTCATTGAGTTTTGAAAGAGTTTCTGACACTTTCAGAATTATCACGTGCACAACAAGGGTGGGCAAATCATGACTACAAATTTAAAACTGTACAAGAAAATGTTCTCCTTGGGTATCAGGGAATGCTATATATTTCTAGCCACATTTTTGTTTTTAAAATTAGATCCCAGTTATTATCAATTATTTCTCACCTTTCAAATTAAACATTAGCTTGTATCTTCTATTTTCAGTACTACAAGAAAGAACAAAGAAATCATCACCAATGTCCTGGCCAATATTTATTAATCAAATGGAATGGTCATTATTGTCCACGCACAAAATAGTTGCCAAGTTTCCTAAGTTGCAACAGTGACTAGTCATTAGACTGATCAAAGTGATCTAAGAACAATCTAAGTGAGTGAATCAGCTGTAAGGAGAGGTTTGACACATTTAGCTTGTTTCTCCTGGAGCATCCGAGGTTCAGGGGTGACCTGATGAATCTATAAATTTATGAATGCTATAGATAGGGTAGAATATCAGTGGAAAGGTCAAACACTAAAGAGCAATGGGTTAAGATGAGAGGGAATATTTAAAGGAGATACATGAGACAAGTATTTTCAAACACAGGAGACTAGAGGATACTTGGAATGTACTGACAGGGAAGGTGAAAAGCAGATAAGATGATAAAATTTAAGAGGCATCCAGACAGACACATGAACAGGCAGGGGATAAAAAGAATGGGCCATGGACAGGCAGATGAGATGTGTTTACATTGATATCATGGGTAGTGCACACTTGCTGGGTTAAATGACCTGTTTCTATTATGCTCAGCTGTTCTATGTCTGTGTTCTGTACTAAGTCTTTTGTATGGACAGAAATATTTATTTAATTCCTCTGTCATTTCATTATTCTCCATTATAAATTCATTGTCTGACCACATTTGATCTCACTAAACTATTTTAATTCTTTAATACCTGTAGAAGCTCTTAACAGTTTTTTCAGACAACTTGAGCAGGACAATATAATGATTGTGCCTAAGGACATTTGGTTATTTTTGTGCATCAGCCAAAGAAGAGATAGAATTACTGTTTCAGGTCAAAACCTCTTGATCAGAATTCATATGATGAAGGGTCTGTATCGAGAATCAGGTTTAAAATCACTGGAGGATGTAGTGAAATATGTTGTTTTGTGGCAGCAGTACATTGTGACAATAAATAAATAAATGAACAAACAAACAAATAAATAAATGGATGAACGAAATGAAATGGAATTTGTAGTGCAAAAGAAAAAAAAAAGAAAAAATTAGTGAGGTAATGTATGTGGGTGCATTGTCCATTCAGACACCTGATGGCAGTGGGAAAGAAGCTGTTCCTAAAATGTTGAGTGTGTCTCTTCAGGCTCCAGAACCATCTATTTGATGGTTGAGTATATGTCTTCAGACTCCTGTACCACCACCTTAATGAGAAGAGGGATGTCCAGGGTGATGGGGGTCCTTAATGAAGGACGCTGCCTTTTTCAGATGTCGCATTTTGAAGATGCCTTCGATGCTAGGAAGGCTACTGCCGTGATGGACTGGCTGAGTTTACAACTTTCTGCAGTTTTTTCCAATTCTGTGCAGTGGCCCCTCCGTACCAGATTGTTTTGCAACCAGTTAGAATGCTTACCACGGTATATCTGCAGAAATTTGCGAGAGCCTATGGTGATATACCAATTCTCCTCAAACTCCTTATGAAATATAGTTGCTGTTGTGCCTTCTTTGTAATTGCATCAATATATTGGACCCAGGATATATCTTCAGAGATGTTGACACCCAGGAACTTAAAACTGCTCACCCTTTTCACAGCTGATTCTTCAATGAGGACTGACGTGTGTTCCCTCGACTCCCTTTCCTGAAGTCCACAGTCAATTCCTTGGTCTTACTGATGTTAAGGTTGTTGTTGCGATAAAACTCAACCAGCTGATCTGGGTCAGTCCTGTATACTTTCTTGACACCATCTGAAATTCTGCCAACAATAGTTGTGTCATCTGAAAATTTATGAATGGAATTTGAGCTGTGCTCAGCCTCACTGTGATGGGTGCAGAGAGAGTAGAGCAGTGGGCTAAGCATGCTTCTTTGAGGTACACCAATGTTGATTGTCAGTGAGGATGAGATGTAATTTCTGATCTGCACTAACTATAGTTTCTCAAAGAGGAAGCCAAAGATCCAGTTGCAGAGGGTGGTACAGAGGCCCAGGGTTTAAAATCTGAATCACTAACCCTGATTCTTTCATCAGATGCTGCCTAACCTGTTAAGTGTTTCCAGCGATCTATTTATTTTATATGTATTGGAAGGTGTTTGCTGTTCCTTCAATTTCAGGAATAAATCCTGTGGGCCGAGGAAGAGAGAGAAGTTAAGTGTATAATATTTATACATGGAAGATTGGTGTATTGGTCTTGATGGCCAGAATGACTCGTTTTCGCTTTCTAATTCTCTTTTGTAATATAAACTAGTGTCAAAGAAATTATTTCACATTAATTTGAAAATTGACGTGTGTATCTTTTGATCTTCCAGAGCTGGGCATGTTAATCCAATTTTTTGAGTCATAGAAGTTAAAATTTTGCAATTTATGGCAAATGGATCATGACATAATGATTCATTTTATTAATTTACTAATTCTGATTTGGTTGCAGATTGAAATGGAAGGTATAGAAGCACAGGAGGAGAGAGAAACTCGTCTTTTTCCTGGACGTGATGATAAGTACCGAGTTACATGCCATGCACTTGCTGCTGACTTCTTGATCTATGGAACAGATGTGAGTTTCCTCCCAATGTCCTATAATCCTCACCACGATTGACTTGTTTAAAATCCAAGGTATCCCAATGTCCTATAATCCTCACCACGATTGTCTTGTTTAAAATCCAGAATATCTCTGCCATATAATGTCACCAGCCATCTGTGTTATATTCATGGTACCTGTCTCAACAGATGATGTGGCAGAAGTACTGAATGCCTATTTTTAAAAAAGCCAATGTAGCTCAGAATACTGAATAGTCGTCTTCTATGCTCTGGTATTCCAGTATCCAGTATATTGAAATACAACAACATTCAACTGATTTATTCTTCCTCCAAACACAAAAAAAAAATTGTTGATCTGTTATAATTAAATAGGAGGCTAGATGACTTCCTGATACAAGTTGAGAGCAGTACATTAAAGAAAAATAAGTATTATTAGTTAATATATTCCACTGTGTTGATCACATGAGACTATCACAACCCAATTTCCTCACAACTTCTCAAAATATGCCCTCTGTACCCATCCCTAGTTAAAAGGCATTCTCCCAACCTATTTACAGTTGCACACTCTAAATCGCAAATGTCTCACTTTGGCTCTTCATTTCCCACAATACTATTGCAGCTCTTCCATGCTCACCCATCACGATAGCCCAGTTGTTTTTGTACCTTTCCTTAACCTGCCTGCATAACTGTTCCTCAGTGCCCTGGCAGTTACTGGGTGGGGGTTCTGTAGTATAATGGAGTCATAGAAAAGCACACACAGAAACAGGCCTCTTGGTCCATCTAATCCATGCTGAACTATTTAAACTGCTTACTCCCATTGACCTGCACCAGAAACATAGCTCTCCATACCCCTACCATCCATGTATCTATCCAAACTTAAACGTTGAAATCGAACTCACATGTACCACTTACACTGGCAGCTCATTCCACACCCTTACGACCCTCTGAGTGAAGAATTTTCCCTTCATGTTTTCCTTAAACTTTTCATCTTTCACCCTTAACGAATGACCTCTAATTGTATTCCCACACAACCTCAGTGGACAAAGCCTGCTGTATTGTATCTATACCCTCATGGTCTTGTATACCTTTATCAATTCTCGTCTCACTCTTCTATGTTCCAAGGAATGAAGTCCTAACCTATTCAATCTTTCCTTACAGCTCAAGTCCCCCAACAACATCATTGTAAATTTTCTCTGTATTCTTTCAAATTTATTTACATCTTTCTTGTAGGTAGGTGACTAAAACTACACAGAACACTCCAAATTAGGCTTCATCAATGTTTTATACAACTTCAACATAAAGTCACATTTCCTCTGTACTCAATACTTTGATTTATGAAGGCCAATGTGCCAAAAGCTTTCTTTATAACCCTATCGACCTGTGATGCCACTTTCAATGAATTATGGACCTGTATTCCCAGATCCGTTTGTTCTACCTCACTCCTCAGTGCCCAGCTGTTCACTGTGTAGGACCTACCCTGGTTGAACACCTTGTAGTTATCTGCATTAAATTCCATCTGCCATTTTTCAGTCCAATTTTCCAGCTGGCCTAGATCCCACTGCAAGCTAAGATGGTCTTCCTTGCTGTGTACTACACCCACAATCAGTCTATGATTTCCTGGTTTATTTTTAGAGCCTTTCTTAAACAGTGGAACAACATTGGCTATCTTCAAATCCTCTGATACCTTACCTGTCGCTAAGGATGATTTAAGTATCTCTGCTGAGGCCCTGACAATTTCTGCACTAACTTCCTGCAACGTCTGAGGGAACACTCCGTCAGGCCCTGGGGATTTATCCACCCTAATTTGCCTCAAGACAGCAAACAACACCTCCTCTTTAATCTGTAGAGCATCCATGAAGTTGATGCGATTTTTCCTCACTTCTATAGACTGTCTGTCTCCTGAGTAAATACTGATGCAAAAAAAATGTATTTCAGGTCTCACCCATCCCTTTTGGCCCACTTATGGATTCCTATTCTGATCTTCCAGAGGACCAATTTTGTCCCTTGCAGTCCTTTTGCTCTTAACGTATCTCTAGAATCCCTTTAGGATTCTCCTTCACCTTGTCTGCTAAGGCAACCTCATGCCTTCTTTTAGCTCTCTTGATTTCTTTCTTGAATGTTCTCTTGCATTTCTTATACTCCATAAACACCTCATTTGTTCCTACCTGCCTATACTTGCAATGGATCTCCTTTTTTTTTTCTTAACCAGGGCCTCAATATCTCTTGAAAACCAAGGTTCCCTACACCTGTTAACTTTACCTTTTATTCTGACAGGCACGTGCAAGCTTTGTACGCTCAAAACTTCACTTTTGAAGGCCTCCCACTTACCAGGTACTCCTTTGCCAGAAAACAGCCTGTCCTATGTCATTGGTACACTTGCCAGATCTTTTATGGCACCATCAAAATTGGCCTTTGTCCAATTTAAAATCGCAACCCTTGTATCAGACCTATCCTTTTGCATATTTACTTTGAAACTAATGGCATTGTGATCACTCAATGCAAAGTGTTCACCTGGACAAACTTCTGTCACCTCCCCTGTCTCATTCCCTAATAGCAGGTCAAACATCACACCTCTCTCATTGAGACTTCTAAGTATTGATTAGGAAAACTTTCCTGAAAACATTTGACAAACTCTTATCCCATCTGATCCTTTCCCAGTCAATATGTGGAAAGTTAAAATCACCTACTATAATAACCTTGCATTTCTTCCAACAGTCTGCAATCTCCCTACAAATTTGTTGCTCTAAATCCCTTGCACTGTTGGATTGTCTGTAATACAGCCCCATTAACATGGTCATACCCTTATCATTACTCAGTTCCACCTATAATGCCTCACTAGATGAGTTCACGAGTCTGTCCTGACTGAGCACTGACGTGACATTTTTCCTGACTAATAATGCCACCCCTCCTTTAATCCTTCCCGTTCAAGTGTAAAACAACGGAACCCTGGAGTATTGAGCTGCCAGTCCTACTCCTCCAGCAACCAAGTCTCACTAATGGCAATAATATCATATTTGCAGGTGTTAATCCATGTCTTAAGTTCATCTGCCTCTCCTACAGCATTTCGTGCATTGAAATATGCGCAGCTTAGGACACTAGTTGCACCATGCTCAACCTTTTGATTCCTGACTTTGTCTGAGGTCTTAGCAACGTGTCTTCAAAACCTCTCCCCAATCTTTTCCGGCACTCTGGTTCCCAACCCCCTGCAACTCTAATTTAAACTCTCCGTGCAGTACTAGCAAACCTTCCTGGTAGGATATTAGTCTCCCTTGAATTTATGTGCAAACCATCTCTTCAGTTCAGATCCCACCTTCCCTGGAAGAGAGCCCAGTGATCCAAAAATTTTCTGCCCTCCCTCATACACCAACTCCTTAGCAACATGTTACTATTTCTGGCCTCACTGGCACATAGCACAGGTAGCAATCCTGAAATCAGAACCCTGGAGGTCCTGCCCTTTAACCTGGCACCCAGTTCTTTGCAGAGTCTTGTAACTCTTCCTACCTATGTTATTGGTACCTATATGGACCACAACCCTGCCACTTAAGAATGCTGAGGACTGGATCCGAATATTCCAGACCTCGGCATCTGGGAGGCAACACACCATCCGGCAATCTTATTTTCAGCCACAGAACCTTCTTTCTGTTTCCCTAGCTAACGAATCCCCTATCACCATAGCTCACCTCTCTTCACCATTCCTCTACTGTGTCACAAAGCTAGACTCAGTGCCAGAAACCTGGCTGCTGTGACTTATCTTTGCATGGTAATTAGCCCCACCCCCTACCCCCAGGACTACTCTGTACCGGCTATTTAACCCCTTTCACCTTTTGGACTCACCCAGTTTCCTGTGTCTGCACCTTGGGTGTAACTACCTGTCTATATGTTCTACCTATCACCCCCTCAGCCTCCCAAATGATCCGGAGTTCATCCAGTTCTAGCTCCAACTCCTTAATGCGGAGTGTTAGAGGCTGCAGCTGTATGCACTTCTCACAGATGTAGTCGTCAGGAACACTGGAGATCTCCCTGCCTTCCCACATCCCTCAAGAGGAGCATTCCACTATCCTGCCTGGCATCTCTACTATTCCTAATCAAGCAACTATAAAGAAGGAAAATTCATAAACTGTGGAGAAGAAAATCTCTATCTACAGCTTTTTTACCTTCTCTCACTCAAGCTTCTCCCTACTGAAGCCTCCAAAACCCCACTCCAACAATGGCCTGTCCTCTTGCCTCAGCCTTACTTTAATTGTTCTTGTCAATCAATCCCAAATGTTGATTAGTCATTGCTCAAAGCACCACCAAACTGCTGTGGGTCGCTGCCTTTTCTACTCAGATCGGCAAACCTTAGTGTGCTACATCTTCTCAAGCTTCCGATCTCCAACTGGCCAATCCCATCATCTCCGTATTCCCATCAGAGTGATAACACCTTTCTTATTTTGAAGTTTTGCTTATATAGACTCAGTGGGTGAGCCTCCATTCTGTCCTCTCTAAATGCAGCTGTGACATTATCTCTGATTGACAGTGCAATTTCCCCCACCCCTGCCTTCTCCTCTATATATCTTTTTTAGAAACATCAAAATCTTGGAACATTAAGCATTAATTCCTGTCTCTTTCTTAACCAAGTCTCTGTTATGGCTACAGCATCATAGTTCCACGTACTGCTGCATGCTCTTAAGTTCATCATTCTTATCATAAATCTCCTAGTATTAAAATACACAAACTTGTTCCTGCCTGTTTTACTGGTCATAACATCTACCTTCCTCTCAATCCCTCCACTTTCTGATCTGATGCTCTAGTTCCCATCCACCTGTCAAACTAGTTTAGACCTTCTCGAGTAGCACTAATGTACCTCGCAGCCAGGATGTTGGTTCCATGCCAAGACAAAATCCAGGCTTTTGTACAAGTCATCCCGCCTCAAAAGAGGTTCCAATGATTCAACAACCTGAAACCCTGTCCCTGGACTAGCTCCTCAGTCATGTGTTCATCTGTTCTATCTTTCTATTCCAACTTGATTAGCACTTGGCACTGGAAGTAAACCTTTCGAGATCCTGCTTTTCAGACTCTTTCCTAACTCCCTATGCTCACTGTCTTACCTTTGTCATTGGTGCCAGTGTGCACCACGACTTCTGGCTGCTCAGCAGCCACTCCACCCCTCTTGAGAATGTTCTGAGGGAATGGCGTGCTGAGTTTACTTTGGAGAGCGTAGGGTCTGTGGCCTCGTTCTATCTCATAAGGAACATAATAAGAAAACAGGAAGCTTCGAGACAAGATTTTGTGACACGGGTGGCACATGGATATTGGTAAAGTATCCAGGCTATGTGGGAGGGAAGGGTTAGAATGATCTTTGGAGTAGGTTATAGGGTCAGCACAACATTGTGGGCCAAAGGGCCTGTGCTGTGCTGTATTATTATTCTATGTTCTTATACTGTTTATCAGTAATTTAAACAAGAGCCATAGGCATGGGCCACTTCTATCCACCCTGGAAAACCTTTAACATATCCATATAAAGGGAGAGTCTTTTTTTGCTTAAATTTTACTTGTCAGCAGGCAAGAGTGACCTCAGAAGTCCATTTGGATATATATGTATTGTTATGGGCAAATATTGAATGAGGAGCAATTGTTACAAGTCACTACCAGTAATGTATAACTTAAGACTTTCGTCTTTATCATAAATTTCACCAATGTTAATACTGCCATGATTTGTTTCAGAGTGGCATCATTCAGTATTTCTATATTGAAGACTGGCAATATGTGAATGAATATCGGCATACAGTCAGTATCCGTAAAGTTTTCCCTGATCCCAGTGGAACCAGAATAGCATTCATTGATGACAAGAGTGATGGCTTTGTCTATTGCCCAGTAAGTACTCTTCTTTTCAGTACCATCAAACATCAGAGCTTTGTAAAAATATTGTCTTAATTATCCTTCTTATCTTCTTGTATAAAAAAAAGAAATATTTAAAAGGACCTGTGATAGCAATATTAATTTATTAATTAAACTTAAGGCAACTTTGTTTTATTTATATATCAGTTTTATGGCTATAGTGCAGAACCTAAATCTTGAAATCTGAGAGAACACTCATTGTTTTTACAGTGTGACTTATAATAATTTGAGAACAAAGCCTTCCAAGATACTAATGTGTATATTTTAATTTAATTTTGAACAAATTGGTTTGATTATTATTAACCTTGATCTCTTAAAGGTAAATGATAGTGTATATGAGATCCCAAATTTTCCCACAACTGTAAGAAGCATCCTCTGGGAACACTTCACAATGGATAAAGGAGTCTTTATTGCTTATGATGATGATAAAGTGTATACCTACGTCTTTCACAAGGGCACTATTCAAGGTAATGTAACTGTGAAATACCAACCAAGTATAAATTTGTTACACGGCACTTCCATTGCCTTTTGGTATTTTGAGGTATAAAATATATACAGAAACATCAATAAGAGAAGTAGAATGGAAACAATAGTATGGTCAAAAAAATCTAATATCAATTCTTGCTTGGTTTTCCCTTTTGCCCTTTACTGCAATTAATTATTAATTAACTAGTTATCAAAATTGTACCTGCCTCAACAGCTTTCTATATAGCCACCATCCTCTGTGTGGAAGAAGTTTCCCCTTGGGTTATTTTGAAGTTTTTACTTTCCACCATAAAGCTGTGTCCTCTGTTTTTAGACTCCCCTACCCCAGGAATAAAAACTGTGACCATCCTCTTTACGTACATTCATCATGATTTTATATACCACTGTATGGTCACTCCTCAGCCTCCTGTACTCCAGAAGAAGAAGTCCCAGTCTCGGTAACATCTTTGTGAATCTTTTTTGCACCCTTTCCAGTTTAATAACATCTTTCCTATAGGTGGGAAACCAGAACTAAGTGCAATACTCCTCAGTCCAGTGTCACTAACAACTTGTACAGTTGCAGTATGACATCCAACTCCTGTATTCAAACCCTGGCCAATGAAGGCAAGTATCCCAAATACTTTCTTCACCACCCTGTCTTTTACAGAGTAATCAATGAACAAAAATCAAATTATTATCTGATAGTACTGGAGATCATATGTTTAGTCATTCTAAGAAAGGACTTGGAGGAGGAGAAGGATATAAATAAATGCTAAGGATAGAGATAGAAATCTAGAAGGTGAAGGGATAGTTACCAGTGAAAAGAGAGAAGGTAAATACATGCCAGTATCAGAGGAAGTATAGACTTCTTAAAGGTTGTAGGAAGAGAAAAGTTTCAGTAGTTTTAAAGTTAAGAAGTGAGGAATTCAAAATGTTGAATATGAAGGCTAGTTTGGAGTACAAAAAATACTAACAAATGTACCTATTGTGCCTTTTACATTCTTTATGAACTGGAATCAGTGTAGGAAGCAGAGCAACCAGTTGTGTGCAAGCTCTCAGCAAATAACAATCAAGTAACCAGTTAAACAAATTTTGACTGTTTTGAAGCAGTTTGTACGTCCAGAAGAAGGTGGTGCAGCAAACAACGTGACCAAGGGCAATATCCTCCAGACTTCTTTTGCTATTTCTCTCTCTTTCAAATATGGTTCTGCTAACAGTGGAGCCTGTTTGTGGCCCGATTATGCAATCTGGCATTTGCTGTCTCATTGGGTTTTCAGTGAGGTATTGAGCGAAATGTGCGGCCTGGAAGCAAAGAAACCTGGAGATGGGGTGCAAGCCCATAGTCAACTCCATTTCTTGCCGATAAAAGCATTGAGGAAGACTGAAATTATCAAGGCGAGAGCAGAAGGCGAGTGGATGCTCAGCGCTGTCTACCAGCCTCTCGCTCTCTGCTGCCAGAGGAAGGTGTCTGCATGTGATTCCCTCTCTCTTACTCTCTCTCTCTCTCCTACCCCCCACTCTCACTCTTTCTCTCTCTCTCATTCTCAATCTCTCACTCTCCCCCTCCCCTCTCAGCAGGTGATGGAGGCAGGTATGTTTTAAAGAGGTGTAGATATGTTGCTTTTGTTGTGGACAACTATGCATTTAAAGCTCAATTGTGTTTGATAAGTATGCTGAGACTGAGACCAGTCTAGTTCAGCTTGAAATAGTGTTTTTGAAGTTGAATGAAATCTTTGGCAAGAAGATGACGTTTGTAGCAGAGATCAAAAGCATTAGCATCTGTTTTGATAGAGGGAAAATTCTATTCACTCAAGCATACATAAACAAGAGTGGACGTACTTTTCTGAGCATTAACTTGAAAGCTAGCCCCATATCTGTAGACAATGTTGTCAAGGGTAGTGTGTAAGTAATCAAAGAAAGAGAGCTAAGGATGGATCCTTGAAGGAAATAGGAAACAAAAAGATAGGAGAGAAGATATTGATTGAGATCAAAAGGAAGAGGAAATCTTCAGATGCTGGAAATCAAAGCAATACACACAAAATGCTGGAGGAACTCAGCAGGCCAGGCAGCATTATGGAAACGAGTAAACAGTCGATGATTTGGCCCAAAACCCTTCATCAAGACTGGAGGAAAAAGATGAGAAGTCAGAGTAAGAAGGTGGGAGGAGGGGAGGAAGAAGTACAAGGTAGTAGCTGTTAGGTGAAACTAGGAGAGGGTTAGTAGGGAAGTAAAGAGCTGGCAAGTCAATTAGTGAAAGAGATTAAGGGCTGGAGAAGGGGGAATTTGATAGGAGAGCATGGAAGGCTATAGGATAGTGGTCGCTAACCGGTCGATCTTTGAGACTTTCCCAGTAGATCCCGAAAAAAAAAGAAAAATAAATACACAAATACATTATGCCTGATAAACCTTTTGATGCAAAAGCAAATTTTACCCCTAGAGCACATATGTGAGTCGTTTTTAACCCACACTTAGTTGCTTTCCCTGGTTATTGTGTTTCTCTTTCCGCTGCCCAGTGTCGTGCGTCACATGTGTGCTGACATCATGTGACTATTGCTGTTGTCTGACAAATTTCCATGGAGCGTGGGAGAGCTGAAAAAGTGTTTTAAGATAAACGGGCAAACTGTCCAATGGCGAAAGAAAACAACACATATGGGTAAAAATGACTCACTTATACATTCATGACTTAACTAGAAAATTTCTCAGTATAGTGCAGACCTCTGCCAAGGGGGCAGTAAACTGAGGAGTAATTGTTAAAATCTGTAATTCAGATAACGTAATTGCAAAAAGTCCTCATTGGCATAAAAATTTGATCAACTTTAATCGGTTTTGACTCTATTGTGCTGCTATTTATATTACGTCAGTTATGCAAAAGTTTGATCGGTTGTACTGCTCTTTCTTCCTTTCGAATTTTTTGCCTTTGATAGTGTGAATTCATGTTTAGCATTTCGGATAGTGTGCTGGTAATTAGCATTAATTTTAGTTTTTACTGAAAAGTTAGCGCCTCTCTCTCTTGATTTAGCACAGCTTGTGCTGCATCAAAGTGATCAATTGGATTAGATAAGAGTACAGACTGTCGCAAACATCAATATACGGCACTCGCTGGTGATATCCTGCAAGGTAGCTAGCTAGGCTCCACGAAAGAAGGCGAAAACATACAAATTCCATCCAGAACCCCCTTGACAAGGAGGGTGGAGTCACTGTTAGAGGACGTGGATTGACAAGTGTTAAAGGACTTGTCACTCTGTGAATATTTTTCACTACAGTTTGATGAATCCCTGGATGTAATGCAAACAGCTCAGCTTGTTGTATCTGTCAGAATGGCTTTCTAGGATTTTACAACAAAGGAGGACTTCCTCACTCTTTTGCAATTAAAGGAGAGAACAAGAGGTGAGGATACTTACAATGAGTTTTTAAAATATATCCATGAAAATGACATCCCAATTCATAAACTTGTGGCAATTACTACTTCTGGGGCCCCAGCAATGCACGGTGTGCGCATTGGTTTTATAGCACTTTGCCATAATGACCCTAATTTTCCCGACTTCCTGAATTATCACTGTGTGACTCATCAGCAGGCCTTGGCTGGGAAAGTCGTGGACCTTTCTCATGTAATGACACTGGAGGTCAAACTGATAAACTTGATTCGAGCAAAAGCGCTTCAGCACCGCTTATTCAAGGCGTTATTGGATGAGCTCGATGCTGCTTACGGAGACATACTTCTTCATGCTGATGTTCAGTGGTTGAATCGCGGCAAAGTGCTGCAACAATTTGTTGACTTGCTGCCTGAGATAAAGACTTTTCTGTCGACAAGAAACGAGGAGCACGAGGAACTGTCAGATGATGTGTGGCTACTGGATTTAGGGTTTCTGACAGACCTAACGGCTAAATTAAACGCACTTAAGGAGTTCATGGAAAAGACCGACACCTGACCCACATGATAAGCGCAGTAAATGCATTTAAGGCCAAGCTCAGTATTTGGATTTCAAATTTAAAGAACGGGAGGCTGACACACTTTCCCAACTTGGAGAAAATGTTACAGGCCATAAAGGAAAAAAATGCCTTTCGCCCTGAGCAGTACTGTGCTTACCTAGACAAACTGGCAATAGAGTTTGATCGGCGTTTTGGGGAGTTAAACGTCATGAAAGATATTGCTGCATTTATTTCAAATCCATTTCTGCCGATCAATATAGAGCAGATAGCAGCCAAATTCCAGCAAGTATTTGGTGTGCCAAGTGCTATTGAATGGAAATAATTGATTTGCAAAATGACATCGAGCTTAAAGCAAGATCAAGGGACGGTGACTTTTGGGGGCTTGTCAGCAGGGAGAAGTTTCCTCATCACACCAAATGTGCACTAAAAGTTGGTGCCTACTTTGGGTCAACTTATCTGTGTGAAATTGCATTTTCACAGATGAAAATTATTAAATCTAAGTACAGTGTTTTCTTGGTTGAATTAATTTGAAAGTTTAACAAAAACATTTTATGTCATTCAGATACAATTAGCCCAAATAAAAGGCCTCAAGTTGGAAGTACAATCTGAGCTGTTTTTTCTCTAAACGATTTAGTAGGTCGATCTTGCCTTTCACTAAGGCCGAGGTAGGGGATCTTGGGCTTAAAAGGGTTGGCGTCCACTACCATAGAAGAAAGGGAAAGGAGAGGAGAACCAGAGGGAGGTGATGGTCAGGTAAGGAAATAAGGTGAGAGAAGGAAATGGGAATAGTGAAGGAGAGGGAGGACACAATTACTGGAAGTTTGAGAAATCAATGTACATGCTATCAGGTTGGAGGCTACCCAGATGGAATATAAGGTGCTGCTCCAACCTGAGTGTGGCCTCATTGTGGCAGTAGAGGAAGCCACGGACCAACATGTAGGAATGCAAATAGGAAGTAGAATTAAAATGGCAAGCCACCAGAAGATCCCGCTGATCCTGGCAGATAGAACATAGGTGCTCGGCGATATACAGGAAGCCACACCGGGAGCACCACATACAATAGATCAGGAGTCCCCAACCTTTCTTGCACTGCGGACCGGTTTAATATTGACGATATTCTTGCCGACCGGCCGACAGTGGCGGTGGGGGGGGGGGTGTATTCAAGTTCAACAGTGCGTGACAGGGAATGAAGAAAGGTGCAGCTGACTCATATCGTTTCATATCACCAAATCATATCATTTCCTCGCAGTCCGGTAGCACATCTTTGCGGCCCGGTGATTGGAGACCACCGCAATAGATGACCCCAACAGACTCACAGGTGAACTATCGCCTCACCTGGAAGGACTGTTTGGGGCCCTGAATGGTAGTGAGGGAGAGGGTATAGGGGCAGGTGTGGTACTTATTCTGCTTGCAAGGTTTAAGTACCAGGAGGGAGAACAGTGGGAAGGAATGAATGGACAAGATCCCTGTGGAAAGCGGGATGGGAGGGAAAGATGTGCTGTGATGGATTCCCATTGGAGATAGCAGAATTTGCAGAGAATTACGTGCTGGATGCGGAAGCTGGTGAGGTGGCAGGTGGATGAGGTGAGAGCAGATGTGAAATGAAATGGAAGAGAGATGGGGTGAGGGGAGACGTGCGAAATGAAAGAGATACTCCAGCAGTGGATGTAACCGAACTAAGTTCCAAATCCAGTGACAATTGAAAAGAGTTGTGAAGGATTTTATGGTGAGTCATGTCAAATTCTATGTAGAGGTTGAGAAACATAAGGACAAGTTGTCATTTATACCATGGCAAGGAAGATACTGTCTATGTCGGGTCTCGGCCTGAAACTTCAACTGACACCATTTTGCCTCCACAGATGCTGTCTGAACCCACAAAGTTCTTTTGTTTATGTTCTCGGTGCCAAGATCCTGCTGTCTCTTCTGTCTTCAGAGAAGATACTTGAGTGGAGAGGTTAAATGTGCAGTTGTGAGCAAGATGCACGTGGTTTTTAGGAATCTACAACAATAGAACTTTCTCACAATGTAAACTCCAAAGGATCATTTAGTTTCTTGATCATTTTGACCTGATCCTTGGCTTTTATAGGACTACAAACCAAACTTCTTTGAATTGAGTGGTTTACCGTTTAAAATATTGCCTTTTTTAATTCCATTAGTTTCTGTCTTAACGATTTGGGACAATAATCTTTTTCTTGTGATAAAATTTGCTTAATTCACAGGTTCCAAGGTCATATTGGCAGGTGCTACTAAACTTCCATTTTCTTATAAGCCACTGTTGTTATATAATGGAGAATTAACCTGTCAGATGCAAAGTGGGAAAATCAACACTATTCTCTTAAGCACACATTCTTTTCTTGGTGGATTGAAAGACCTTGGAGCTAATGACCTTCAGTCAGCTTTAACCCAGAGTTTAATGCTGAAAAGGTGAGATAGATTTTTTGAAGCATATTAAAGACATGTTTGTAGAAATGAATTTTGTGAAAAGTTGTCAGGATTTTGAATTGTCACTTTTAAGCTATGATGGAGTAACTTACAGTGTACAAGTTACTGTGTACAAGTTTATTTTAACATAGAACATAGAATAGTACAGCACAATACAGGCCCTTCGGCCCACAATGTTGTGCCGACCCTCAAACCCTGCCTCCCATATAAGCCCCCACCTTAAATTCCTTCATATACCTGTCTAGTAGTCTCTTAAACTTCACTAGTGTATTTGCCTCCACCACTGGCTCAGGCAGTGCATTCCACGCACCAACCACTCTCTGAGTAAAAAACCTTCCTCTAATATCCCCCTTGAACTTCCCACCCCTTACCTTAAAGCCATGTCCTCTTGTATTGAGCAGTGGTGCCCTGGGGAAGAGGCGCTGGCTATCCACTCTTATCTATTCCTCTTATTATCTTGTACGCCTCTATCATGTCTCCTCTCATCCTCCTTCTCTCCAAAGAGTAAAGCCCTAGCTTCCTTAATCTCTGATAATAATGCATACTTTCTAAACCAGGCAGCATCCTGGTAAATCTCCTCTGTACCCTTTCCAATGCTTCCACATCCTTCCTATAACGATTATATACGTATATGTGATTACTGTTACTGAGCTCAAAATCTTATTGTCTTTGATAAGGTGCTTTCTTTAAATACTTCTTGGATAGAGAGCCCCAATTTTCTGTTAGGGAAGGAGTTCCAAATCCAGTGACAATGAAGGCAGATCTGTATACTTTTGAGTCCAGATGCAGTGTGATTTGAGAGGAAACATGCAGGTAGCAGTTTTCCCATGTGTTCTTTGCCCTCATCTTTCTACTTTGTGAAGTCATAGATTTTGGAGTACAGGTAAAACAGCCGTGTCATGTTGCTGCAGTGGAGCTTGTTGTAGCTGTATTGGGGAAGAATGTTTAAGGTCATGGATGGGTACGAGTCAGGCAGAGGCTATGACATCACAGTCCTGCCTTTTGTATTGTAGATGAAAGGTTTTTGGGGAGTTAAGAGACAAATTGATCACCACAGGATAACTGGCTACTGATTAACTTCAAAAAGTTTATATTCTGACTCATCATTAATGGGATTTCATTTTTGTGTTACATTTAGCAGGAAAGAGAAAACAAAAAATTACCTTTTCAGTGTATAGTATATTCATTTGTGCCTTGCTTATTTAAAATACTCATGAAGTGAAGATTCAAAGCTATGTAATTATCAAAGTGATTGAATTTTGTTAGCACATTCAGTAATGAATTGCACAGAAGACTGGGAGCTGGAAATTCTATTTTGGTTTAATGGATTGTAGCAGCTCCACTCTTAATAATCATTTCAATTGTGGACCCAACATTACAAAATGGACATTTCACATTTTCATTAGTGGAAAGGTGCCATCTGGGACAGATATTGGGTCTGTAAATTTAACAGTACCCGAGAGAAGTAGCAACCATGGGACTGATCAGGGCCTGAGGTTAGGTCAGAGGTCAGGTAAGAGGATGTTGGGTGATCAGTAATAGTGCAAGTGGCTGGGGTGGGTTGATTGTGGGGGAAATTTGAAGAGTCATAAGACAGCAGTGAGTAGATTGGCTCAGAATATCATGAGGTCGGAGATAGCAGCTGGAGCTCAGTGTATTTGCTTTACAAGGAATGTAGGTAGAGAGTGTTGGCAGAGAAAATTGAGCCCTTAATTTTAAGGGTAAGGTGAGTTTACCTTGGTGGAGGGACAATTAGCGCTGTGCTATAAAGATCAAGTTGTCGTGGGAATGACCCAGTGCTGCTTGTTCACAGAACAACACTGGCCTTCTTGGGGAATTATATAATTTGATGCATGCAAGCACAACTTATACCCAATTCAATTTCTGAGATGGTGACAAACCTGGAAATTGTTATTATCATGTTTTACTACATAGTAATTATTGTTTTTAATCTCATAGCTCTGAAAATACAATCTAATTTCTTGACTAGCCTTTTGAGTTTTAAAATAACAAATCATCTTTTTTCCAAATGGGGAACCCTATTTATGGCATAGTCTTAGATTTCTGCAAGAGCAACAACATGTTAACAGGAAATGTTTTATAATGATGTTTTACAGGTGACACAACTTACTAAATTCAGATTTTTTTTAAGATCACCTTTGAATCAAAGATACTCAAGTTAATTGTAGTCTGCCATTGCTGTCCTTGCTGAATTTAGTACACATTTCAAGTCTGTGATGCTGCTGATCTCAGTGCCTTGGCTCAGAAGAAACACTGTGCACTTATAATTTTGGATCATACTCACCAGTCAGATGATCCTGATTTCAGATTGTTAGGCAGTGTATTCACACTTCCCTTTAACTCTTACAGGTTTACTGAAGCATGGAGTGTGTGCAAAATAATTAATGATCCTCCAGCATGGACCGAGCTAGCACGTGCCTGCCTCCACCACATGGAGGTGGATTTTGCAATACGTGTATATCGAATAATTGGAAATGTAGGAATGGTGATGTCATTGGAAGAGATCAAGGTTGGTGCTGATAAAGATGCATGAAATTATTTTGTACTAATATTTAAAATGGAGTCAATAACTGTTTACAGAATACCTCTACACCTCTGATAAGTCGACAAGGACAAACATGTCACTTTAATCTTGCATTATACTCCTGCTCTGAAATCTTCAGCCTCCAGTGTTGCTGCAATAATACCCAACGTGTGCTCGTGTAATAACATTTCATCTTTCATCTTGGCATGTTGCAACCCTTGGGATTTAATATTGAATTTGACAATTTCAGAAACATCCCCCTTTACATACATACATATATACACACCCACACTGCACCGCACCCCTGTCTCTGTGTGTGTGTCTCTCTTCTTTCTCCCCCACCCCCAATTCTGATTATACCACACAACTTGATCTTTCTTTTCTCCCTCTCTGTCTTTAATGGCCTGATATTAGGGTTATCTTGACAACTTGGCATTCTATCACAGACATTCTCTTTATCCTCTCCACTTACATTAGGTGGCCACTTTATTAGGTACCTTTTGTACCTAATAAAGTGGTCACTAAGTGAGAATTTGTTATCTTCTTATGCTATAGCCCATCTACTTCGAAGTTTGACGTGTTGTGCATTCAAAGATGCTCTTCTGCATACTGCTTTTATAATGTGTCGTTACTTAAGTTACTGTTACCCTCCTGCCAGCTTGAACCAGTCTGGCCATTCTTCATGACCTCTCTCATTAACAAGGTGTTTTCGCCCACAGGACTGCTGCTCACTGGATTTTTTTTTTTTGTTTGTTTTCACACGATTCTCTGTAAACTCTAGGGATTGTTGTGCATAAAAATCCCAGGAAGTTAGCAGTTTTTTTAGATATTCAAACCACCCCACCTACAACCATCCCATGCCAAAGTCACTTAGATCATATTTCTTCTCTGTTCTGATGTTTGGTCTGAACAACAATTGAAGCCCTTGGCCATGTCTGCATGCCTTTGTGCATTGAGTTGCTGCCACATGATTGGCTGATTATACATTTGCATTAACAAGCATGTGTACAGGTGTACCTAATAAAGTGGTCACTGAGTGCATTTTCTGAAAGTTAACATTGTATTTCATCCTTTTGATGCTGCTAATTGGCTGAGATTTTTCCAGGATCTGCAGGTTTTTGAAAATAGTTATTTATCTATGCAGCTGTATCAACCTTATCAGAAAGGAATCAAAAGCAAATGGTCAATGACATAACAACTTACAAGATTTGAAATTAAAATTTATGTTGGAATTATTGGAATAGAAACTGTTTGATTTGAATAAAAGAAATTATTTTGGCAGCCTTCAAGAGTTAAAACTATGTAATTGTTGCAATTAAAGAACTTACTTTTAACACTAGATCAACAGGTGATGCTGACCAGAAATATATCTTCAAAGAAAGAATAAAACAACTATTTTATGCTACCTTTTATATAATTAATATTGAATGCGTTATTATATTACTGTATACCACATGAAACTGTGGTACAGATTATCTAAATTAACCTCTGTTAATGTATTGATATGATTAGAAAACTTCCTCTAGAAATGCAACAAGCATGAAACTCTTCATGGGTGCAGTATGATATTCTATTCACTTGCTATCATTTCGTGTATTTCTGTTTTGTAAATCAAACCATATCTGGACTGGGCAGCCACAGATAGCACTTCTAGCCCCTGCCACAGTTTGTCTGATTTTTTACTGTCAGCTATACTATGGTCACATCTGATATTGGAGTTGACTGTTAAATGGAAAACCATACAGAGGAAATTGCATTTGGAGATGTGCCTACTATTTAGCAAAACATCATTTACAATAAAACCTGCATGTACTTTTTAACGTTTTTTCCAAGCCAACATAGGAACAGATAATATCGGGGTAATTACTAGTTCAGGCTAAGTTGAGCAATGACAACAGCATATTGAACAGAAGGGGATAACTACGCTCATTCTGCTTCTGGTGATCCCACAAGTAATGATCTCACTTAAAGAACTCTTTATCTTGTTATTTCATGCTCCTTATTTATTGCTTTGTATTTATATCTGCATTTGCAGTTTGTTGTCCGTTGATCCTGTTTACAGTTACTATTCTATAGAGTTGCTAAGTATGGCCGAAGGAAAAAGGGATCTCAGTGTTGTGTATGGTGACATGCATATACCGTGATAATAAATTTTACTTTGCTATTTCAGAAATTAATAAACTACATTTACAAATTAATAAATACATTAATAAACTATGTTGCTACATCCCACACCAAAAATTTCTTCTGTTAATGTAATGTCAGCTCCAATTCACCTACCAAAGTAGCAGGTCTACAGCAGATGCCATCTCATTGGCTCTTCACACAACCCAGGAACATCTGGACAGCAAAGGTGTTCAGGATGTTCTTTATAGATTACAGCTTGGCATTTAACACCATCATCCCCTCAAACTATTCAGTAAACTCCAAGACCTGGGCTTCAATACTCCCTTGACCAGTTGGATCCTGGATTTCCTCACCTGCAGACCACAGTCAGTTCAGATTGGCAACAACATCTCCTCCACAATCTCCATCAGCACAGGTGCACCACAAGGCTGTGTGCTTACTCTGCTCTACTCACTTTACACTTAAGACTGTGTGGCTAAGCACAGTTCCAATGACATATACTGTACAAGTTTGCTGTCGACACCACTGTTGTGGGCTGTATCAAAGGGGGGGATGAATCAGCATATAGGAGGGAGATTGAAAACATGTCTGAGTGGTAAATTAACAACAACTTCTCATTCAATGTCACTAAGACCAGGGAACTGATTGTAGACTTCAAAGGAGGGAAACCAGAGGTCCATGACCCAGTAATCATTGGAGGATCAGAGTGGAGAGGGTTAGTAACTTCAAATTCCTGGGTGTCACTATCTCAGAGGACTTACCCTGGACCCATCATATAAATATTATTGCGAGGAAAGCATAACGGCACCTCTAGTTCCTCAGGAGTCTGCGGAGGTTTGGCATGTCATCAAAAACCTTGGCAAACTTATATAGATGTGTGGTGGAAAGTGTGCTGGCTGGCTGTATTACAGCCTGATCTAGGAACACCAATGCCTTTGAGTGGAATATCCTACAGTTTTACAGTTACTGTTCTATAGGTTTGCTAAGTAGGAGGACCGCCCCTATCTGCTAATGGAGTAGCAGTATTTTTCTGCTGCTCTTAGTTTTCTTTCTTTCCCCCTAGTTTAAGCTTTGAATTTAAAATTTTTACTTGTTGATTCTTGAGAGTGATCAATATGTCTATGTCTACAAGAAGTGGGAAGAATTTACCTGAACCTAGTGATAAAGCTAATGGGAAAGGAAAGGTGCAAAAGGAAAGATCTGATGAAATGCCATCATGGGCTGAAGATATCGTTCGGACCCTGAATTCAATTAAGGATCAGAATGGATCAATTAAAGACCAGCTGGAAAAGAATAGTAATGAAATGAAGTCATTTCTGGGAAAACTTAAAGACCTGGAAACTCAAGTTATCTCACATGAAGAGGAATTGAAGATAACTAAACAAAAGCTGTCTGAAGCTACAACTCGTTTGAAGAGATATCAAAATAAGATTATAGACCTGGAAACTAGGTCTCGACGAAGGAATATAAGAATTGTTGGGCTGCAGGAAGGAGCTGAAGATGCAGATCTAACGATTTACTTTGGTAAGCTTTTCCACACTTTATTTCCTTCCATTCTATCAAAGCTGCCTGCTATAGAAAGGGCACACAGGGCGTTTATCTGGAAATCAAAGGACTCTAGTAAACCAAGATCTGTTCTGGTTTGCTTTCATCACTTTAAAATTAAAGATCAAATAATACGACAGGCAAGAAAACAGAGAGTTTTTAGATTTATGGAATCTGAGCTCTGCTTCTATGAAGATTATCCAAGAGAGATAATGGAACAAAGATCAAAATTTGCCCTGGTAATGAAACAAGCATATGATAAGAATCTTTTCCCGTCTCCGAGGTATCCGACAAAACTTAAAATTTTTCCTCCTAATTCTCCTCCTGGTACTTTTTTTGATCCAAAAGCTGCACTGGATTTTGTTCAGGCTTTGCCTGCCGCTGTCACCGACACCGCTGTTGAATGATCCATCTGAAAGGCTGTTTGGCTATTTCTATATTATTCGCATTTTGGAAAGAAGATTTATGAAGGTCACTTGAATATTTCATCGACAGACTAATTAAAGAACACGGGGAGTGTTTTTTTTATTGCATATTATTGGTTTTCCTTTGGAAAGATTTACAGTTTAAGTATCTCTGCTCAAATGATCTCTGGACATTTTATGACTGAGGGAAGAAGATAAGGTGATTTGTTCCTTTAATTTAATACTTCGTAGCTAATTGGTAGTTTTTCCTACTAATAGGGCTTTTTATATATTTTTCTGTTCTATTATAACATTTTATAACTGAATTTAAAGCGTTTTTAGGGAATTAATATTAAACTTAAACATGGCGCTGGTTTTTCTCTCTAAGAGATAATATTATTTTGGTTCTTTCTTCTTTATCAATCGATAGAATGTAAATACCTTTTTTTCCTGAGACTTTATTGTCTTTCTCACAAGGTCACTCTACTTTTTTACTAACTGGGAGGAGGGAAAGAAAACACAGACAGAGCAGTCAGCAGCTTTGAATTCTATCGTAGATTGCTTGCCTTGTTCGGGTTTCCGGGTGTGGGTGAGTGGGTTTAGAGTTAGGAGTTTTTTCCCATTGGGTGGTTCCAGAGCATGCGTGTTTTTTATTTGGTTGTATTCTTCATCGCCGCCATCTTTGATCATCCTGCATTGGTATGTGCTTTGTGCATGTATAAAGTAGAATGAAATTATAGTATGCTGTTCAAATGGATTAATATAATAAGTTGGAATGTACGTGGTTGGAATCATCCTATTAAACGAAAGAAGACTTTTAAAATTATTAACCGATTCCAACCTGATACAATTTTTGCTCAAGAGACACATATCAGGGCGGGAGATCAAAATAGATTTTTTAGTTGGTGGAATGTTTCGCAATTCCACTCCACTTCTTAGAGTAAAACAAAAGGCGTGTCTATTTTCATTAAACCTAATATATTTATTCAAGAGGATATTGAATCAGATTCTAATGGTAGATTTTCAATTGTTAAAGGAACAATCTGTAATAGAAAAGTTGTTTTGGTTAGTTTGTATGGTCCTAACTTAGATGATCCTTTTTTTAAAAAGGTATTCGCTTTACTGCCTGACTTAAATGAATATATGCTCATAATGGGTGGGGATTTTAATTGATGTTTAAATCCTATGATTGATAAGAGCTCAACCAATCAGCGACTTCCAAATCGATCCGCATCATTTATTAATTCCTTTTTGATTGATTTTGGGTTGACTGATTTGTGGAGGTATCTCCATCCCAACAATAGAGAATATTCTTTCTTCTCACACGTTTATAAAAACTATTCGAGGATCGATTATATTATAATCGATCCCTGCTTTTTGCCTAGTGTTAAAACCTGCGAATATGACGCTATTGCTATATCTGATCATGCGCCTCTGAGTTTGTCTTTTGAATTTGATTATGTCACTCTTGCCCGCCCACCTTGGCGCATGTCTCAGACATTATTGCAAAACTCTGACTTTGTCACTTCCATTGAAACCCAGATAAAGGAATTTTTTCTTTTTAATGATGTAGGGGGTATGTCTAAATTAGTTATATGGGATACATTTAAAGCATTTTTACGCAGTCAGATTATTTCTTATTCAGTTAAACTTAAAAAACAAACTAAAGCAGAATTAGATAGAATTTCAAAACAAATTAAAGATTTAGATAATATTTATGCAATTTCCCCCAATACTGATTTATTTAAACAAAGGGTGGAACTTCAATCACAATATAACCTGTTATTAACTCATCCCATTGAAGGTTATTTGCTTAAGTTAAAGAGCCAATTTTGTATGTCTGGAGATAAAATAATAAACTGCTTCCATCTCAATTAAAAATAGCTGCAGCCAAAAGGCAAATCATGAAAATTCGTAGGAAAGATGGTACCTTAGCTCAGGAATATGAGGAAATTAATAAGATTTTTCAAGACTTTTATGCTGAGCTATATAAATCTCAATGTCCGTTAGATTCCTCTAAAATGAATGTTTTTTTACGAAAGATTGTTTTTCCTAAAATCTGGGCTGAGGATCAAAAGATTCTCGATGCTCAAATTACTGAAGCCGAAATTCATAAAGCTATTTTTTTAATGCAATCTGGTAAGTCCCCAGGACTTGATGGCTATCCCGTAGAATTTTATAAAAGATTTGGAAAGTTGGTCTCTCCGTATATGTTGGAAATGTTTAAGGATTCTTTTGTGAAAGGTGACTTACCCTCTACTTTTTATGAGGCCTCTATTTCTTTAATTCTTAAAAAAGATTAAGATCCTACTGACTGTGCTTCATATAGACCTATTTCATTACTGAATGTTGACGCTAAGATTTTGTCAAGATAATGGCCAATCGGTTGGAGAATATTTTGGGTAAAATTATTTGTAAAGATCAAACAGGCTTTATAAAGGGTCGTTATTCCTTTTCAAATGTTCGGAGACTACTTAATATTATATATTCATCCTCTTCTAAAATTCCACAATGTGTTGTATCTTTGGATGCTGGAAAATCGTTCGACCGAGTCGAATGGAAATATTTATTCAATGTTTTAGAGAAATTTGGCTTTAGTGTTAATTTTAATAATTGGATTAAAATGATATATAAAGCCCCTATTGCTACTGTTGTTACTAACAATTGTAGGTCTCCTTTTTTTCAGCTTTCATGGGGGACAAGGCAAGGCTGTCCATTAAGTCCTTTGTTGTTTAATTTAATATTAGAACCCCTTGCTATTGCTCTTCATGAGGCTAAAAATATCCATAGGATATTTATGAATGAGACCATGCATAAGGTCTCTCTTTATGCTGATGATTTATTGGTTTATATATCTAACCCTGACGAATTCATTCCTGCCCTGTTAAAATTATTTAATGAATTCGGAGATTTTTCAGGATATAAAATTAATTTTAGTAGAAGTGAATTATTTCCTTTAAGTGATTCTGTTTCTATATATGATAATACTTTTAAAGTTTCAGACTCTTTTAGATATTTAGGTATTGTAATTACTAAAAAATATAAGGATCTTTATAAAACTAATTTTGTTCCCTTAGTAGACTCTATGAAGTATTTATTTAGTAGATGGAGTCCACTTACATTTTCACTTGTCGGTCATATTCATATAGTTAAAATGATGATTCTACCGAAATTTTTGTATTTATTTCAGAATATTCCTGTTTTTTTGACTAGGAAGTGTTTTGGTCGGATTGATTCTATTATTTTATCTTTTATTTGGAATAATAAAAGACCAAGAATTAGTAAATGTCATTTACAAAAATGGAAAAAGGATGGAGGTCTTGCTTTGCCTAATTTTCGAGTGTATTATTGGGCTGTTAATCTGCGATATATGTCTTTTTGGTTATACTGGGTTGATAAGACTGATCGGCCAATTTGGGTAGATCTGGAACTAAAAGTTGTAAAACAGTTTTATTTAACTTCGTTATTGGGGGCTCCTTTACCTATGCAATTAGGTAAAGTTGTTAATTTAAACTTATATCCTGTGGTTAACTATTCTTTACAAATTTGGCTCCAGTTCCGCAATTCTTTGAATCTTAAAAAATTTAAACTTTGTAGTTTAATTTACCGAAATTACTTTTTTAAGCCTTCTTTGAGTGATCCAATTTTTCTACTTTGGAAAAATAAAGGTATTAATTCTTTTTTGGATTTATTTAAAGAAGATAGATTGATGTCCTTTGAACAATTAACTGATAAATATTCTCTTTCATATTCACACTTTCTGTTAGTTAAGTTCAAGTTAGACATTTTTACAAAAAAAAAGTTATTTCCCTTACATATTGGAGGCTGACCTGTTAGATACTATTATGAGTATGAATCCTTTGATTAAGGGTTCTATTGGAAGAATTTATAATTTATTATTACAATGGGATAAGCGTCCTTTGTCTAAGATTAAACAGGATTGGGAAAAGGAACTTAATTTGACTTTTATGATGGAGGATTGGATGCGGATATTGAAGTTGGTTAACTCTTCTTCAATTTGTGCTAGCCACTCATTGATTCAATTTTAAATTGTACATCGTTATCATTTGACAAAGGAGAGACGTTCTAAAATCTTTCCTAATGTTGATAGTCATTGTGATAGATGTAAAACTGAGATAGCTACACTGACACATATGTTTTGGTCTTGTTCTATATTGGAACAGTTCTGGAAGTCAGTTTTCTCAACAATTTCTAAAGCACTTAAAATTAATTTACAACCTAATAAATTAACTGTGATTTTTGGAATAATTCCTCAAAATATTCATGGTATTTCTGTGTCTGACCAACATGTTATTGCATTTGTTACATTGATAGCTAGGAGGGCCATTTTGTTGAAGTGGAAGGATACATCAGCTCCCACTTTGTCACAATGGTTCTCTCAAGTGATGCTATGTCTTAGTTTGGAGAAAATTAGAAGTCGAACCTTTGAACCTTTATTTGATTTTGAGAAAAGATGGGGCTCATTTGCTCGTTATTATCATTTGAGTTAATTGATATTTTTCCACGATCTAATTGTAAATTCTTTTAGTATATTTTCTTTTCTTGCTGGCGGTTTGATGTTTATTTTTAGAAGCTATTTGTATGACGCATGGCTCTGGGATGGTACACCTAATGGGTTCTCTTTTTTTTCTCACTTTTCTGCTCAGTAGGTTTTTTTGTTATCACAAAATTTTGTTTTCAATCTTTAAGATGATAGTTTTTTTTGAGGTATTGTAAGTGTTGTTACTTCGATGTACTCATGTTATTTTTCCTATATATATACACACACACAATAAAAAGATTTGAAAAGAAAAGGTTTGCTAAGTATGCCTGCAGAAAAAGAAAGAGAATCTCAGGGTTGTATGTGGTGACATGTTTGTATTCTGATAATAAATTTTACTTAGACTTTTACTTTGACTTTGATTTTGATGTCAATGTTAAACTTTTAGGGAATAGAAGATCACAACCTACTAGCTGGGCATCTTGCAATGTTTGCAAACGAATTTAATCTGGCACAGGATCTATATCTGGCCTCCAGTTGTCCAATTGCTGCCCTAGAGGTAAGTGTGTTTTCTTAATGCAAGCCCTCAATCTTTCATTGTGTTTCAATTTTTAAAGGATGGTTAGTACTTTTAATGCATTTTGTGCTCCCTTTGCTCTTTAAAATATTGGTTCAAATTTGTAGAAGACAAAATATGGTAGTGGTTAAGCCTGTACAAAATATTTAAAATGCACCATACTTACATGCCATAATATTGCTGTAATTGCCATTATCAATAAGATGGTAGGAAGAGTATAGTCTCACTCATTTATTTAATATCTGCGTACAAGTAGAGTACTGCATTACTCCACACAATCCATATGTAGAAGTAGAGCTGCTAGTAGGACTTTACTTCACAGAATATTGTTCTTATCGTGCTATAATAAGACCACAATGATAACTGTTGGATCTTTTAACCCTGCAGTGATGTCTTTAATGAAATCATGTACTTAAAGTTTCAAAAGTAGTATTAATTTTTTGGTATAATAGATGCTATATTTGAAATTTTTTTCCAAAATACTTATTGTTATGTTTGAATTATGATAGTTATTTTTATGCTTTACTACTGGAGTGATATGCATTTTATTGCACAGATGCGGAGAGACTTACAACATTGGGACAGTGCTTTGCAGTTAGCAAAACGATTGGCTCCTGATCAAATTCCATTTATCTCCAAAGAATATGCTATTCAACTGGAATTCACGTAAGTATAAATGTGGACAGAATAGAACATAGAACAGTACTGCACAGTGTTGGCCCTTCAACCCATGATTTTGTACTGACCTTTTAAGCTGTTCCACAATCAATGTAACCTTTCCCTCTTGCATAGGCCATAATGCAACATTTTCTTTAATCTATATGCTTATCTAAGAGTCTCTTAAACGTCTCTAATGTATTAGACTCTACGATCACCCCCACCAGAGCGTACCAAACACTTACGCCTCTCTGTATAAACAAAACTTGCTTCTGACATCTCCCCTAAACTTTCCTCCGTACCTTAAAAAAATGTACTCTGGTAGTAGCCATTGCTGCCCTGGAAAAAAGGAACTAACTGTCCAATCTAGCTATGCCTCTTCTAATCTTATAAGACAAAGAATCATTGGTTTCTAGTTTTCCATTCTCAGTCATTGAAACTCTCTATATTTTCCTGCTCAAATAAAATGCTTAAAGTACTTAATAACTTGAATATATTTGATCAAAAGTAATTTTGAATTACCATCTGAAAATCTTAAACATTTCTGAATGTATAATATCTTCCTTTAACCAGAATTTGCAGATAATTTACAGTAAAAGTTACATTTTTTTCATTTTTATACCAGATAATTTACCCTTGGTAAATGTGGACAATGCACTTTCTACTGACCAAGGACAAATTGCCTGTATGCTGTGGCCCAATATTTTTTTGCATGTAAATGTATGATTTTCTGACAATTCTAAAATTAAAAAAAATCAATACACATAAAAATCACTCTGTATATGTTGAAAAAAAAATATGATAATTCTCCTCATCCACAAATAGATGAGTTATATGTAAATGAAATTACAAAACTACTTCTATGTTTTAGATTATTGATAAAATTTTGCTTTCTGTTGCATTGACAATATGTGTTTTTCAGGGGCGACTATGTCAATGCATTGGCACATTATGAGAAAGGCATGGCTGGAGACAATAAGGCAAGCTATCATAAGTTAATTTGCCACACTTAGTTTTACTTTCCTTCAGTGATATATGGATTTACAGAAGGCATTTAACGAAGTCCCACATACAGGGCTAGTTCACAGAATTCTGGCCCATGAAATAAATGGGTTGGTTGCATGATATAAAAATTTGGCATATGGTCAAAAAACAGAGTGGTGTGGCAAATGAACGTTACACCGTAACAGTGAAACCTAGATGTGTATATTTGAAAGAGGTAGGGCACATCAAGAAAGCAATTGGTAAAGCATTTTGTTACCTGGCCTTCATAAAAAGCTTGCAAATCAGGGAAACAATTTTGAATATTTTGGAATGCTAATTAGGCCACAATTATTATGTCCAATTCTGGTCATATATATAAGTATAAAAGGCCATGAAGCCCTAGAGAGGCCACTGTAGTAATTTATTAGGATGGTTCCAGATGTGAAGAGTTATGTAAGTTTAACGTGGAGAAGCCAGGATTGTTCTCCTTGGAGCAAAGAAAATTGAGATTTAATAGAGCTGGTCAAGATTATGACTCATTTGGATAGGATATAGAGGGAAACTGTTCCCATTACAGATGGGTCAAGGACCAGGAAACAAATAGTTAAAGTTTTAAACACAAGATATTAGACTAGATTATGAGGACACTCAGTCCTCGTTTATTGTCATTTAGAAATGCATGCATTAAGAAATGATTCACTGTTCCTCCAGAGTGATATCACAAAAAAAAACAGGACAAACCAAAGACTAACACTGGCAAAACAACATAATTGTAACATATAGTTACAGCAGTGCAAAGCAATACCATAATTTGATAAAGAACAGACCATGGGCACGGTTAAAAAAAAGTTCTGATCGACTCCTGATAGCAGGCGGCAAAAGGGAGAAACTCTCCCTGCCATAAACCTCCAGGCGCCGACAACTGCCGATGCGTTGGAAGCACCCGACCACAGCCGACTCTGAGTCCGTCCGAAAACTTCGAGACTGTGACCAGCCCCTCCGATACAGCCTCTCTGAGCACCATCCTCTGCTGAGCGCTTCGACCTCGCCCCGGCTGCCGAGCAACAAGCAAAGCCGAGGACTCGGGGCCTTCTCCTCCGGGTATTCTGGATCACACAGTGGCAGTGGCAGCGGCAGCGAAGCGGGCATTTCAGAAGTTTCTCCAGATGTTCCTCCATGCTCTCACGTCTGTCTCCATCAAATCAGGATTGTGCACGGCACCCTACTTGACAGATAACAAATATCATTCACTGGAGTGGCCGCTGTGCACTGCCGTCTTCTCCTCCTCCTTACCCAGATATGGGAGAATATGAGCAAAATCTTTGCTCAGCAGGTGGTGATGATCTTGAAACATAAGAGCAGAAGAAATTCTATCAAATCAAGTCTTTCAGAAGTAAATTGAGGAGGCATTTAACGGAAAACAATTTTCAGAGCTTTGGGAAAATAACAAGCAAATGGCTCTTAATGGAATACTGCACTGGAAATCTGCATAGGCTTGAACAGCTTCCTTTTGAGCTTAACATTTCTAAAAGGCTAAATAATCTCAGATAATATTGAATCAAGAATCATATTAATTCCTCAAAATGTTCACAGAAAATCAATGCCCTGATTGTGCCTGATGGTACAGAAAGATTGAACTTGATATTAGAATTACACTGACAGCTGGAATTCCCCATCAGTACCAGGGACCTATATTAAAAAAACTTTATTGTCCATGAAGTGCCTAGGGAGATAGTGAAACAGACACTATAAATGCATGTCTTTTTAATTTGGTTATGTTAATGTATGTCTTTGTATTAATAATCTAGTAAATATTTTGGACCTTCCTTAGAATTTTTTTCCATATAATTTTAAAAGCATAATTAATAAGAAGAGGAAGTTATTAATTTATTGCATTGGCAACTTAGTACTTTAAACTTAATTTGCATATTGATTCTATAAGCCTCCTCAACATTTTCTTTCTCTTTTAAAAACGTGCAGTAATTTTTGATTTGTCTAGTGAAGGTGATGAACCAAAATCAAACCTTATCTGAATAGAACAAAATGTAAAGCGTTTGAATATATTTGGGGATAAAACAGGCGAGGGACAATTGAAATTCATTTCAGAGACCTGAAAAGTGGGGACAGATTAGAGGAGGACCTTTCACTTACTTAATGGAAAGCAAACAACATGCATGGAAATTGAGAGACTCCCAAACCCCCAACAATAAATTGAAGTTATCCAGCAGTGCTCAGTGGTAGTGGGTCATGAAAACATTGTATTGGGCCATTCATATAATGTTTAGGCACAATACTACGCACAGTTCTGTTCAGTACTATACAGGTCTGCATAAATTGAAGAAATACAGTGGAGATCACTCAGAGTTATCAGGGGAATGAGAAACTGTGGTTATAGGATCAATTGTGACTCACTGGAAAAGGCACTGAAAGAGGAAAGACTTATTCTCTGGACTCAGAAAAATCATGGATGATTTAGACCACGACAGACTGTTTAATCACTTTCAGAATTATGGAAGATAGGAGCAAAGTATTTTTAAAACCACTTGTTTAATCCTGTCTGACATGGTTGAGCCAGAAAACATTAAAAGAGAATGCTTTCAAAAGTAAGCCATGGGGGCAGTATTTCAGTGAACGACTAGTTGGTTTACAGAAAAACTTACAAGAAAGATTGTGATGTTACTAATCTTAATATAAAATTTGATTTTGGTTCATCATCTTCACTAGTGTGCTTGTAAGTAAATGTGATGTTTGATCTGTAATTCCCAAGAATCCATCTAAGGTCCCTTCCCCAGACCATCTTGTAGTATAATTGATATAACATTTGCTGTCATCATTATGATCATTGAGTTGTATGTCTACCCTACTGCCATATGATGGCACAGGTGATTCCTGATCTGTTTTTATCTAGCAATTTCTGTATGCCTTCTCGTCTTCAGTTTTAATGAAGAGAATACACATCAAACATCATAAACTTTTCTCTTTCCAGTGGTTTATTTCTTTTGATTTGAAGTCATTTCCATCCACCTTTTCTCTTATGTTTTTGCTACTACTGTTCTGCACATCAACCCACTTCTTGTCTGTTGTATGTCTACCTAATTATTTATGATAATTATTGCTTACTGGTATATTCTACTCTACATAGTACCTTGACCATGACGAAACTTGTTCAGCCGGAATTGCAAGAATGTCGATACGTATGGGGGATATTCGACGTGGAGTCAACCAGGCAATCAAACACCCCAGCAGAATTTTGAAGAAAGACTGTGGTGTTATTCTAGAGAGCATGAAGGTATAATAAGAATTGTGGATAAATTGGTTCTTCAATTTAACTACAGGCACAAGCAAAATTGTGATGATATTGAAGCATTTCAAAAGAACTTGTGGAACTCATGATAGTATGGTTTGGTGGCTAAATTGATGTCTGTAAGGCAATGGGCATGTTGATTTAAACCCAAAATAAAATTATGGATGTCAATAAAAACAAAAAAATTCTGGAAATACACAAGAGTTCAGGCAGCATCTGCAGAGAAATACTGAGTTAATGTTTCATGTCAGTTATCTTTCAGCAGATCTTTCCAGCATTTTCTGTTTTTATTTCAATTTTCCAGTATTTGCAGTATTTTGCTTCCTGAAAAAATACTTGCTGTCCAATAAATAATCACTTAATGCCGATGTTCAGTACAACTGGGCTCAAAGTGGCATCGATTCTGGAGTACACAAACATGACTACGCTTTAAACTAGTAGTATTCCAATGTGTGGGGGGTAGCCCTGAATTAATGGCAGTTGGGAGGTAGATTATGGGGTGAGGGAAGAAATAGAGCAGGATTGAACAAGGCAAATGAGACAGTCATGAGAACTGTCTCACTTTTAAAGAAAGGTCTGGATGAAGGCATATGCACACAAAAACAATGTGTCTGCGTGTGGTGAGACTGTAAGCAGATGTATGCATGTGTTCTAAGTCTACACAGCGCAATCTGGTTTTTAATTGTCTTAAACTTTGCTATTGCTCTGTCCAGACGCTGAGAAGCTAAAAAAAATGTTGTTCTGTCTAGGCCATGTGTACAACAGGCACACATGTTAATGGAAGATGTTGGTGTACAATTTATTTTATGTGGAATCAAATTATCCTAAGTCCCAGGGCTGGTTAAAAAAGGCAATTCTTCTTTTGAATAACAGGATGTGTAGATATATGAGCCATAAAAGTTTATTTTCTAAAAAAAATTGTAAAATATAAAATAAGTTATGTCCTTGGCATAACATTCACAAATTCAGATCTTCCCTTAGAATAAAAAAACAGTTTAAATCCTTAATTTATGCAAGCAACTTGCAAACTTTAGAACAGAAAGCTTATTTCTCTTTAAGATACTCTTCACACATTTCACTACTGACTATTCACTTAAGAAAAGATTTTATGGATAAGATATCCCATGTATTAGTTTATTTGAAAGGAGAATACATCATGCACATTATGCACTTTTGAAGTTCATAAAATTTCACCCTTTGTGTTATTTTGCACTGTATTTTATAAATTAGATTTATATTAGTGTTTTTGCTTTAAATATGCTGTTGAACTATCCTTTGCTTTGAAGTTCAAAAAATGATTTTGCAAATATTTGTTTCCAAAGAGCTCTTTCAATTGACAACAATATTTTGAAAGTTTGGAGCACTTTTGTTCTTTCCAGTTTACCACAGGACACCGTTGAGAAATGCTCTATTGTTTTAATAATAAACAGAATGTTATTTTAAGAGAAACATGAGAAAATCTGCAGTTGCTGGAAAGCCAAGCAACACACACAGAATGCTGGAGGAACTCAGCAGGCCAGGCAGCGTCTATGGAAAAGAGTAAACTGTCAACATTTCGGGCCGAGACTCTTAATCAAGACTCTGATGTTCTGATGAAGTGTCACAGCCTGAAATGTTGACTGATTACTCCTTTCCATAGACGCTACCTGGCCTGCTGAGTTCCTCCAGCATTTTGTGTGTGTTGCTGTTATTTTAAGAAGCTGTTTTACATGCAAAAGTATAAAGTGGCCACTAAAGTTCCCTGTTAATATTACAGAACTAAATGAAATTGAAATATAAATTGAATAGAAATAAAGAACCATCACATGATTATTTCCATACTGTAAGTTTGTTTTACTTACAGCAATTCTCTGAGGCTGCTCAATTATATGAAAAAGGACAGTACTATGAAAAGGCTGCATCTGTTTACATTCGTTGTAAAAATTGGTAAGGAAGTGGTCACAGATACTGTATGTTATTCTTCACATTAAAAGAAATGCATGGTCTATTATCAACTCAAAAATGTCATAAAAATTGCAGCTGTTTCAGCAAGCTTTTAGCACGGGTTCAAACTTCTTGGTTAAGTCTTTTTCTTATTGTGGGAAAAAAAATTGAAGTGGGGTGGGTGGTGGTGAAGAGAATAAAATGCTGGACAAACTCAGCTAGTCAAACAGTCATCTGTGAAAGTAATACTAGTTAAGTTTTGAGTCACTGACCATGTATTTTCCATTTGGGGAGAGAATTTCCAATAAAGGTTTTTTTTGTATTGGAAATATTTAGTTGCAGAGCACAACAGCACAGAAACAGGCCCCTCAGGCTGTGTAGTCTTATTCACATACCTACACAAACTTGCCCCTGCATCTGCATCTACCATTTCCACTAGCAGTTTGTTTCACACCTACACCACCCTCTGAGTAAAGAAGTTCCCCCTCAGATTCTCTTTAAATATTTCACCTTTCACCCTAAACCTATCAACTAGTTCTAGTCCATAAAACCTTAGGACCACATGACATTAGGGCATTCGGTCCATCGAGTCTGCTCCGTCATTCCATCATGGCTGATCTCAACCCCATTCTTCTGCCCTCTCCCTGTAACCTTTGACACCCTGATTAATCAAGAATCTATCAACCTCCGCCTTAAATATACCCAATGAACTACCCTGCACAGCTGTCTGTAGCAATGTATCCGCAAATTCAGCACCTCTATATTGTATAGGTTTCAGTGAGATTCCCCTCATTCTTCTAACTCCAGCAAGTACAGGAACAGTACCATCAAACACTTTGTTAACCCTTTTATTCCTCAGACCATTCTCATGAGCCTCCTCTGGACCCTCTCCAATGCCAGCATAGCTTTTCTTAGCTATGGGGCCCAAAACTGTTTACAATAGTCCAAGTGCAGTCTGACCAATGCCTCAGCATTACATTCTAACTTTTGTATACTAGTTCTTTCAAAATGAATGCTAACATTGCATTTGCCTACCTTACCACCGACACAACCTGCAAGTTCACCTTGCACTTCCCTACACTATATTCCATCTGCCACTTTTTTGCCCATTCCCCCAATGTGTCTAAGTCCTTCTGCAGACACCGAGCTTCCTCAACCCTACCTGTCCCTACACCTACCTTTGTATCAGCTGCAAATTTGGCCACAAAGCCAGTAATTCCTTCATCCAAATCACATGAAAAGAGGTGGTCCCAACTGTGACACCTGCTGCACACTACTAGTCACTGGCAGCCAACTAGAAAACCAGAAAAATTAATTCCCATTCTTTGTCTCCTGCCAGTCAGCCAATCTTATATCCATCCTAGTACCTTTCCTGTAATTCCATGCGTTCTTATATTGTTAAGCAACCTCATATGTGGCACCTTGTGAAAGGCCTTTTGAAGATCAAAGTAAACAACATCCACTGACTCTCCTTTGTCTGTCCTGCTTGTTATTTTCTCAAAGAATTGCAACAGATTTGTCAAGTAAGATTTCTCCTTAAAGAAATGATGCTGACTTTGGCCTATTTTGTCATGTGCTTCCAAGTATCCTGAAACCTCATCCTTAATAGTAGACTCCAGCATCTTTCCAACCACTGAAGCCTGTAATTTCCTTTCTTCTGCCTCCCTCCCTTCTTAAGGAGTGGAGTGACATTTGCAATGTTCCAGTCCTCCAGAACCATTCCAGAATCTAGTAATTCTTGAAAGATCATTATTTATTCATCCACAATCTCTTCAGCTACCTCTCTTGGAACCCTGGGGTGCAGTCCATCTGGTCCAGGTGACTTTAGACTTTTCAGCTTCCCAAACACCTTCTCCTTCGTAATGGCAATGACACGCTCATATTTCTGGCACTCTGACTGATGCAAAATATTTATTAAGTTTGTCAGCCATTTCTTTGTCCCCTATTACTACCTCTCCAGCATCATTTTCCAGCAGTTCAATGTCCAGTCTCACCTCTCTTTTACTCTCTAAATATCTGAATAAACTTTTAGCATCCTGTTTTATATTACTGGCTAGCATTCCTTCATACTTCAACTTTTCTCTCAATATGGCTTTTTAATTGCCTTCTGTTGGTTTTTCAAAGCTTCTGAATCCTCTGCCTTCCCACTAATTATTGCAATATTACATGCCCTCTCTTTTGCTTTTATGCATTCTTTGACTTTCCTCGTCAGCCACAGTTGCCTCATCCTCCCTTTAGAATAGTTCTCATTTTTGGGATCTATCTTTTTTGCGCCTTCTGAATTTTCCCCTCATAAACATTAGCCAGTGCTCTTCTGCTGTCATCCCTTCTAGTGTCCCCTTTCAGTCAACTTTGACCAGCTCCTTATTCATGCCTCTGTAATTCTCTTTACTCCCTTGTAGTACTGATACATCCGATTTTAGCTTCTCCTTCTTGTATTGCAGGGTGAATTCTATCATATTACGATTACTGCCTCCTAAGGATTCCTTTACCTTAAGCTTCCTAATCAAATCTGGGTCATTACATAACACACAATTCAGAATTGCTGTTCCCCTAGTGAGCTCAACCACAAGCTGCTCTAGAAAGCCATCTTGTAGGCATTCTGCAAATTCCCTTTCTTGGGATTCAGCACCAACCTGATTTTCCCAATCTGTCTGCATATTGAAATTTTTAATGATTATCATAACATTGCTCTTTTCACATGCTTTTTTCTATCTTCTGTTGTAATTTGTAGCCCACATCCCGGCTACTGTTCAGAGGCTTTTGTACAACTCCCATCAGGATCTTTTTACTCTAACCGTTTCTTAACTCTATTCACAAAGATTTTACATCTTCCAATCCTCTGTCACCTCTTTCTAAGGATTTGATTTGATTTTTTACCATCCCACCCCCTCTGCATACCTGCCTATCTTTTCGATACAATGTGTATTTTTGGATGTTAAGCTCCCAAGTATGATTATCTTTCAGCCATGACTCAGAGATGCCCACAACATTATACCTGCCAATCTCTAATTGTGCTACAAGATCACCTACCTTATTCCCTATACTGTGTGCATTCAGTCCTGTATTCATCACCCTTTTTGATTTTGACCCCATGTTACAATTTAATGCATCCCACTGACTGCAATTTTGCACTATCAACTGCCTGTCCTTCCTCACATTCTCACTACACACTGCATCTAGTGTATACCAACTGCCCTATCCTTAACTGTATTATTCTGGGTCCCATCCCCCTGCCAAATTTGTTTAAACTGTCCCCCACAGCTCTAGCAAACCTGCCCAGTAGGATATTGGTCCACCTCATGTTTGGGTGTAACCTATCCTTTTTGTACAGGTCATACATTCCCCAGAAGAGATCTTAATAATCCAGAAATCTGAAATCTTACTCCCTGCACCAATTCTTCAGCCATGCATTCATTTGCCATATCATCCTTTTCTTACCTGCACTAGCATGTGGCTCAGGCAGCAATCCAGAGATACTACCCTGGAGATCCTGTTTTTCAGCTTTCTGCCTCACTCCCTATATTCTCTCTTCAGGACCTCCTTTTTCCTACCTATGTCATTGGTACCGATATATACCATGACATCTGGCTGCTCACCTTCACCCTTTAGAATCCTGTGGACCCAATCCAAGACATCCCTGATCCTGGTACCTGGAAGGCAACATACCATTTAGATATCTCTCTCACATCCATAGAATCTGCTTCCTGCTCCTCTAACTGTGGAATCCCCTATCACTACTACACACCTCAACAGTTGGTAGAGGAACTCTGCAAGTAGATAGAGATGCAAGCTATGGGGGATTGGGAAGTTAGGAAGGGTTGGAGCTTAGTTGAAAAGGAAATTAGCTATTTAGGTGAATGCTTGTAGGAGTTGGGATACAATAAGCTGCAGAGGAGAGGTACACACAACATGGATGGGCTGGATTTATTTATTGGCTCCTGAAATAGACTGCAGTTTGCAGACTAAATACAATCATTTTTTAAAAATCTATTACATTATTTCACTATTGACTGTGTAACTTCAGTAAGACATTTTGATTTATTTTTAAACCCAGGGCAAAAGTTGGTGAACTTCTCCCTCATGTAACATCTCCTAAGATACACTTGCAGTATGCAAAAGCTAAAGAAGCTGATGGCAGGTACTGTTATGTGCAACTGAAATAGAACTGTAATAGGTAACCTGCAGTGAGAAGCACGTACGCTGATAATAAAAGTTACTTTGAATTTTGAAAGAACACAAATTTCAAAGTTCATATATTTGGGTATAAAGGTTCATTTCAATTTGTTTGCCTTTTCTTCCTATTCCTTAATACCATTGACTAACAAAAAATATATTAGTACCTTGAGAACTTGAATTGACCAGCATCTATTGCCTGTCGAGGAAGTGAAGTTCCATATTTTAAGTGTTCTTACAGTTTAACTGGTAAATAGCCTTGTCCAATGTAAATACGTCTCCTGTTGTGTGGAATGCCAAAATATTGGAGTTAGAAAAGACAATATTGTTGCATTTAACATCAGGTCCCTCTGTAAGTTTCAGCACATTACTTAGCATGTAGACGATGGGCTATGCAGCCTCCTCTGTGGCGCAAATTTCTATGATTTCCAATCTCCACTTTCTTAGTCAAGCTTCTTAAAACTACCTTCTTAATACAATTGACTGATGTGTCCTAATGAGCAATTTACATTTTAATATAAAGTACTGTTTAAATGATTTAATAATGCTAATTTAACATTTCCAAATTATACTTCTGATTAAATTTTAATGTGAGCTGTTAATTAATGGAATAATCTGCTGATATCCAGGTTGTTCCACCATTCCATGAACGGTTAGAAATACTACGTAAATATTTAGTTTGTACTCAATTACACTACATTATGACTGTAGCCAAGCTGTCTAATTATATCAGCACTTATTTCATTCTGATATATGGTATTCTGAATTCTGAACCTCAAAATTAGTACTTTATAGCAGGTGGTAAGATCATATTTCAAAAATCTTCCCAAGTCGTTTCAAACTTATCCAACTGCAGATTCAGAATGGGCTGGGCAGGAATTGACTTACTAAACGGTTATGGGTTGGTTGTTGAAACCTTCAGGGAATAGTGTGCCTCTATTTCAGCAAGTTTTCTAGGTCATGTGTCCCCAGTTGCAGGAAACCCTCTGGGTTAAAGAGAGAACGGCAGTATCCATCAACAGAAGAAATTCTGCAGATGCTTGAAATCCAAAGCAACACACACAAAATGTTGGAGGAACTTAGCAGGTCAGGCTGCATCCATGGAAATCAATAAACAGTTGATGTTTCAGGTAGAGACCCTTCTTCAGGACTGGAGTAGCCGTACTTAGTATCAATATCCATACTCTGGATATGACTTCCTTTCTACCCCTCCCCACATTTCAAAAAGCTTGCACTGTAAACTCTCTTATCTATTTTTGATATCATGGGAATAATAATTATTGTATAGAACTAGTGTTAAATAGTTTAATACCTACTCTTCACTGCCAAGACTATGTCGTATTTTGGGAATTTATAATTGAACGGCATTCTTGTGCACTTTTAGATATAAAGAAGCTGCAACAGCTTATGAAAATGCCAAAGACTGGGACAATGTAATTCGAATTCAGTTGGATCATCTCAGTAATCCAGAAGAAGCTGTTCGTATCATCCGTGAAACCCAGTCAATTGATGGAGCCAAAATGGTAGCTAGGTATGGCATCTGATTTAATTAACTAAAATTACCTACATATGTACAAATTTTGGACTAGTGTGACCTGATAGAGATAAAATAAAAAAGTTTAGTCACTGCATACAAAATCGCTTTGTTTCTATAGAAACAATAAGGTCTTTGAGGATATGGACTCTAGCAGTATTGCTAAGCTTGGCTATCCAGTCTCAGCAACTTGATGAAATAAAGGTACATTTGTATTGTATGGTCAGAAATGTCATCCTTTAAGTCAGATGGTTTGACAAGACTCTGTGTCCACCTCCCTAGTCAACTATAAAAAAAAGTCAAAACATTGTACAAATTTTTCAGATTTCTTTGTCCAGATTCTTCGTTGCATCAACCTATGCAAAATAGATCAATTAATTCTTTAGTTTATTTAATGGGAACATTCTCAGAATGCAAGCGATATAATGTAAATACTAACTAATCTATTTCTGATTGCTCTTTTAATTGTTAACCAATTGTACATTGTACTGTATTAACTTTAGAACTTTGATATTAAATTAACAAAAACTTAAGCTTGTTTAAAAAATTAGCTTGCTCATTAGTGTTATACACAAGGCACTGTCTTATAAAGAGAGTTTTCAAGATCTTGGCGTCAACACTTCTTTGTGCAATTGGCTCCTTTATTTCCTCACTTGGAGACCACAGTCAGTTCAGATTGGCAACAACATCTCCTCCGCAATCTCCATCAGCATAGTGCATCTCAAGGCTGTGTGCTTACTCTGCTCTACTCGATTTACACTTATGACTGTGTGGCGAAGTACAGTTTCAACGCCATATTCAAGTTTGCTGACAACACCACTGCCATAGGCTGAGTCAAAGGTGGTGATGTGTCAGCATATGGGAGGGAGACTGAAAATCTGGCTGAGTGGTGCCACAACAACAACTTACTCAAGCACTAGGTTTTTTTTTACTTAATGTCAGCAAGACCAAAGAGCTAATTACTCACTTCAGAAGGAGGAAGCTGGAGGTCCATGAGCCAGACTTCATTGGAAGTTCAGAGGTAGAGAGGGCTAACAACTTTACATTCCTCAGTGTCACTATTTTGGACGACCGAAGAAAGCACGGCAGTGATTCTACTTTCTTAGAAGTTTGCAGAGATTCACCATGACATCTAAAACTTTACAAACTTCTATAGATGTGTGGAGAGAGTATATTGACTGGCTGCATCACAGCCTGGTATGAAAACACTAATGCCCTTGAATAGAAAATTCTACAAAAAGTAGTGGATACGGCTCAGCCCATCACGGATAAAACTCTCCCCACCATTGAGCACATCTACATGGAGCATTGTCACAGGAAAGCAGCATCCATCATCAGGGACTCCCACCATCCAGAACATGTTTTCTTCTCACTTCTGCCATCAGAAAGGTACAGGAGCATCTGGACTCACACCATCAGGGTTCACGAACAGTTATTACCCCTCAACCATCAGGCTCTTGAACCAAAGGGGATAACTTTATTCAAACTTCACTTGCTTCATCATTGAAATGTTCCCACAACCTATGGACACACCTTCAAGGACTCCTCATCTTATGTTCCAATATTTACTGCTTATTTATATTTTTTTCCTGTCTTTGTATTTGCAGTTTGTTGACTTTTGCACACTGGTTGAATGCTTAAGTTGGTGCAGTTAAATTATTCAATTATGGATTTATTGACCATGCCTGCGAGAATATGAATCTGAGTTGTATATGGTGACATACATGTACTTCGATAATAAATTTACTTTGAACTTTTGTTTTAGATTCTTCCTGCATCTTGGTGATTATGGCTCTGCCATCCAGTTCCTGGTGATGTCTAAATGTAATGACGAAGCCTTTCGCCTTGCACAGCAACATAATCAGATGGAAGTTTATGCAGACATCATTGGTAAGCCTATATTTGGGAGAAAGCTGTACCAACTGCTGGCAATGGGAATTGTATAGATACTGTAGGTACTTGATGGTTGGCATCAACAAGGTGTGCCCAGGGCCTGTTTCTGTGCTGTTTGATTCTAATATGTTGGATTATTCTTTCTTCACATATACTCGCAGACCTACCAAGCTGTTTTTGTTTTTGATTTCAGATGTCCAGTCTTCACAGTATTTTACCTTTGTGTCTTGTCCTGACCGCATTTGAATCAAGCTCTTAAGTTTTGTCAGACGTTCATTTACACACACCTGCTGAAAGCTATTCAAGTTCCTTTCACATTTATTTTCAATCTACTCTTACTTAATAGCATTGATAAGCTTAAGGATTGGTATTTTACTGGATAAATTGTATTTCAAAACAAGTTTGGGCTGTTGATCAGAATGCTTACCCAATACTAACTGGTCTGAGGCACAGATTAACTATACATGACACACTAAATAATACTTTATACTATAACAAAGAATTTTTATTTTCCCCCTTTTTTTATTTTCTCCATCTTTTGGTTTTCTACCAGCTGTTTATCCTCCAGTTTTATTACAACCTTTACCTATGGGTTACTGATTTGTTTCAAGAAACGGTTGTTCTGGTGCTTAGTAGTTTCATCCAGGATCTTCAACAACTTTTTTCCTAGGTAAAGAATTCTTATTGCAGAGAACCTGACTCTGGTTTCTATGCCTCTCTCTCTTCACCTTGGCTGAAGTTGTTCCCAAGGCTAATCTGATCCACGCAGTGTAGACATGCCAAAGTTTTCTTTTTCTTGAAAGATGTAATTATTTTTTAAACTGAAAGAATTTACTGCAGTTTGGAAGGTTAAATAGTTTGTTTAGATTCCAATGTGTAATGTTATATATCCTCTCCTGTAGGTCCTGATGCCAATAATGAAGACTATCAGAGTATTGCATTGTATTTTGAAGGTGAAAAGAAACAATTCCTTGCTGGAAAATTCTTCATGCTTTGTGGTCAGTATGCACGAGTAAGTACACAAAAGTTTGTTCTGCTTTCTCTTCCTTGACCAGATTTGAGATGGCTATTACCGAAATGGGTAAGAGAGGAGAAATCGGATAAAAAATATATAAAAAATTATAAGAAAAGCATAGATAGGATAGATAGATGGAGTCTTTTTAACAAGATCAAAAAGGCACTGGTTGAAGTTTACAGGCAGGATATTTAAAGGGGCATTTGAGGGGAATTTCTTGCTGGAATAGTGGAATCAGATACAATCATTACATTTAAGAGATTTAGAAATGCAATTGAATAGGTGAGGCATAAGACAATACAGTCCTAATGTGGAGAACAGGTTTCGCAAAGGTGGCAAAAACATGGGCATGAACAAAGTGGGCCAAAGGACTCTAACTGTAATGAACAACTTTATCATTAGAAAAGCAGCCTTGAATGCTGGATTCTAATTAAATTAATAAAGTACAAATCTCAATCTGTGCAATTGAAAATCATTCCAAACCACTGAAGGCTGAATGACAAATATTTCAGTGTTCAAGAATACGGGAAATAAATGTGGATCAGATCAGCATACCTCAGTTGTGTTAAAATCTGAATGCCCAAATCAGTATGAATCTAGAAAGCTTGAGAGTTGGCGCATTAATTTGTAAAGGGGAGGTTGTGCTTCGTTCAATTGAATCTGTGATGTAAAAGATGACACATAAGAGTTAATGAAATAAAAAGGTGTAACTACCTGAGAATTCTTTCCCTGAAGCTTATTTTAGTACATTAAAAGTGCCATTCAAAATGTTTTACTCCAATATTTAAAGGATTAAATTACTTTAAATGACTGATTTTATTCTATTAAATTTTATTCAATAGGCATTGAAACACCTGTTGAAATGTCCAGTGTGTGAAGATGGCCAGGCCATTGAGATGGCTATTGAAGCAGTAAGAGCTGTTAATTGTATTTCGTAGCAAGGGATGAATCAAAGGTTGTTGCTCGACATTGTAAAGGAACACAGCAATTTTACAACTAAATTAGAAGGGGAAAAAATGTAGCAACTTGAATAATGGTGTGAAATGTCTGAGATGTCTTCATATTTCCTTTCCCCACCAATGAGGAGTGGAGTGTTCAAGGAAGTATAGAGAAATCTACAGTATGTCCACCTTTATGGATCATGATGTTCTAGAACTTAAACATGAAATTAATGAGACTTCCTTCTTGGGAAGTTGCAATTCCTATTTATTCATTGTCTCTTTCCTAATCTTTGGAATTTGAAATGCTGCATCAGTTCTTTGACAAGCTCTTCCTGCGGTCTGCAAGGTACTGATGTCTATCCTCATTGAATTTGCAGTTCCCAATTTGAAATGGGCAGACATTCCAGCTGTTCTAAGTGATTATAATTTTATCAGAGAACAAGCATTTTTATGACAAGGTTTTGAATGCTACAGTAATGCAATTATATGAAAAATTTCTGACTGCAATAATTAACATCCTCCTAAATTATTCTTAGGGCTGTACAGCTGTTTGTGAGTCAGTATATAACATGGCAGACATTGGATAATCTGGAGAGACACTCTACTGAATCAGATTCAGGTTTAATATCACTGGCATAGGTCGTGAAATTTGTTGTTTTGTGGCAGTAGTACTTTACAATACATAATTTAAAAAACTATAAGTACGTTAAGAAATATTTTTTGAAATTTAAAATTAAATAAGTAGTGTTGAAAGAGAGCAAAAATATGGGATACTGTCCGTGGGTTCATTGTCCATTCAGAAATCTGATAGCAGAGGGGAGGAAGCTGTTCCTAAAGCATTGAGTGTGTGTCTTAAGGCTCCTGTGCCTTCTCCTTGATAATAATAAGAGGGCAGGCCTGGGTAATAGGGGACCTATTCTCCCCTATAATGGATCCTGACCCGGATCTGGGCCATACCCTCCAAATATCTGGACCTGCCTCTTGGTTTTTTTGCACTACCTTACTTTCCATTTTTCTATTTATGATTTAAATTTTTAATATTTACTAATTTTTACTATTTTAATATTTTTAATATTTAATATTTGTAATCCAGGGTGTGGGAAGCACAGAATCAAATATTGCTGTGATGATTGTATGTTCTAGTATCAATTGTTTGGCGACAATAAAAGTATAAGGTAATAGGGGACCTTATTGATGGATGCCGCCTTTTTGAAGCATTGCCTTTTGAAGATCAGGGAAGCAAGTGCCCATGATGGAGGTGGCTGAGTTTGCAACTTTCTGCACCTTTTTCCAATCCCGTGCAGTTGCCCCTCCATACCATATGGTGATGCAACTATTTGTAGAAATTTGTGAGAGACTTTGGTGTCACACCAAGTCTCCTCAAACTTCTGATGAAATATAGCCACTATCGTATCTTCTTTGTAGTCGCATCAATATGTTGGGCCCATGATAGATCTTCAGAGATGCTGACACCCAAAAACTTGAAACTGCTCACCTTTTCCACTGATGATGCCTTTCCCTTCCTGAAGTCCATGATCAATTCCATTGTTTTACTGATGTTGAGTGCGAGGTTGCTGTTATGACACCACTCAACCAGCTGACCTACCTCACTCCTGTATACCCCATCAGCACCATCTGAAATTCTGCCAACAATTATTGTCATCAGCAGATTTATAGATGGCGTTTGGGCTGTGCTTAGCCACATGGCTGTGGGTGTAGAGAGAATAGAGCGGTGCATTAAGAATGCATCTTTCAGTGTTGATTGTCAGCGAGGAGGAGATGTTATTTCCACTACACACTGACTCTGGTCTCCTGCTGAGAAAGTCAAGGATCCAGTTTCAGACGGAGGTACAGAGGCCCAGTTTTGGAGTTTGTTGTTTCAAACTGAAAGTATGATGGTGTTGAACAAGCTGTCATCAATAAACAGGAGCCTAAAGGTGTCCAGGTGGTCCAAGGATAAGTGGCGAGCCAGTGAGCTTGCATCCACTGTAGACCTATTGTGGCATAGACAAATCGCAGCGGATCCAGGTTCTGGCCATGACCAACCTCCCTGCTAATCTGTTCCCTACCCACTATGTAAGAATACTTTGTTGAGAATGACATTTCATTCTGCAGTAATTCTCTTCTTATAATAATCAGATGAAATTCTCTACAAAACAGAAACTTCTCCCAAAAAAATCAAACAATTCTGCATATTGGATATATATTTATTCTCTCTGCTAGTAAAGGGAGCATCTGTGTACTGCACACCCCAAAAAGCCAAATCCCTCTGCTGTCTGTGATGGGTTTCCTCCCACATTCCAAAGACATACAGGTTAGGGTTAGGGTTAAGTCAGTCATGCATGTCATGTTAGAGCCCAAAACGTGGTGACACTTGCGGGCTGTCCCCAGCACATCCTTGCACTGTGTTGGTCACTGACACAAATGACATATTTCACTGTATGTTTCAATGTACGTGACAAATAAAGCTAATCTTTTACAAATCTCTACTGCTGTAAAGGTAAAAAGCTATTTTCAAAGTTTATTTGATGTTTAAAGGTTGGACAAGCCAAGGATGAAGTTCTAACTAATCAACTGATAGATTATTTAATGGGCGAAGGTGACGGAATGCCAAAGGTAACTCTTGATTCTCTATTATAGTGGTAGCTATTTAATTTGCATGCTATATTTTTTATCTAATGCAAATTCCTTTATGTATTTGAGAAATACAGTATATTCAGTGTTGAATTATTTCAAGCTATATAACACTGCTTTTATATTGTATCCACTACGTTGTTGCAATGCCATTTACATTAAGTAGAAAAATTGCTCTATCATGGATTTGATGCATGCAAGCAACAAAGCCATATTTTTCTCCCCATTATCCTTAAAAAGTATAGTTCTTCGTTTAATTAAGCGATTAGATTAATCTTTAAGCAGATAATGGTTCAAGTAAAATCATTATTTTGTATTCACTTCTGCATTTCTGATTGCAACATTGAGTACTTTGTTTTCTATGAAAAAAATTGTCAAAATATAAGTAATGAATAAAAATTATTTCCTTGTGTAAGCTATGTGGTAGTTCTGACTCGGCATTCTGATCAAGACAAAGCCAAATTCTGTTTTATTAAATTTTTATTCATCAATATCAGGTTTAAGGCAAAGAGATGGTAAGATGCAAATTTTGTGTATGCTTATGTAGCATTTTTATAGAACTGTATCAATAAGCCAAAAATCAAGCCAGCATCAAAAATGGGTTTTATAGAAATATTATATGCAGATGTTGTTAATTTTTTTAAAAAGGAATCAATGCATTTTAATGCTGTTTTTGCTACCCCCTCCATGCCCAACTCTCCTAATGCAGGATGCAAAGTATCTTTTCCGCCTGTATATGGCATTAAAGCACTATCAGGAGGCAGCCAGAACAGCAATAATAATAGCCAGGGAAGAACAATGTGCAGGTATGATCATCTATAGAAGAGCTATTAAGAAAAGCTCCTTTTATTTTAAACTTTTGAGAAGAACCGTTTTTTTTTAGGATATCATTTGCAAAAACAGTGATATAAAAGTAATATTCTACAATTAACACAGCTGGTAAATGCATTGTTATTCTGCAGTAGCCTCAAAAGTAAACAAGTCAAGTTTATGAATGCAAAGAGAAGATATTTGGAGAGGCCAAAGCTTGGTACATTAAGTAATTTTTTATAATCTCTTGTGATAATCTGATTTTTTTTAAAAAATCAGCACAATGCCACATTCATTCTGAAATAATTTTAAAGTATACAGGGTGTATAATAAATGCTTTTGTGATGTTAAGAAAAATGTACTTGTACAGTAATGGACCAAATTATTGAAACTATATCAACAAATAATGCTGAGAATGGCATGTAGTGGTCAGCATTGGCCGTTGCAAGCTTGCAACTGACCTCGTTTGGAAAAAAAATTGCTGTAACCTCTGGCGGTTGTCTTGGCAGAAACTACTAGGAGTACTTCTTGACAGCAGCCTCTGTGTACCTAAATAGTCTCCCCTGTCTTAAGGCTGTTAACTAACAATATTTATCATGTAATTTTTGATACATCCATACAGAAGTGTACTATCCAACCCAGTGTTGAACTTAGCATTGCATCTAGTTCACCACCCAGCAGTGAATTTCTGACTGCAACTCAGGATTTTAATATTTCCGTATCTAAATATGCAAGTTGTTCTCAAGTTACATAAGATAATATTGGGAAATAGTAACAGGTTGTTGAAGTTACTCTGCACACTACCACATTAGTCTACCAAAATAGCAGCCTTAAGCATATTTTTGAAAAGGATAACATAGTGAAATCCAAGAGGAATTGCCTTTTGAGGAATTGTGATAATTTGGTACTCACACTTTTTAACTTATAAATGTCTGCAGCTTTTTTAAAAATCTTGCTTCTTGAAAATTAGCTGCAACAAATATCCATGACTAGACTTAGAAACTTTTTTTCTATTAACTTTATAATTCCAAGAGCAATTAGATTAATACCCCAACATGTTAGTGGTACTTTGTGTCAGTAAATTTAATGCACATGAAGATACAGAAAAGTTAGTGAAACTTACTGTATGAGTTTTTTGTTCCAGGAAATTATAGGAATGCACATGATGTGCTTTTTAGTATGTACACAGAGCTTAAAGCACAGAAGATCAAAATCCCTTCAGAAATGGTAACAAACCTTATGATTCTGCACAGCTACATCCTGGTAAAGGTAGGAGGCCAAAACCTGTGTATGAATGATTTATGCCTTAAGACCTTGATATTACATGTTTACTAGACACTTAGTTTGAAAGTATCTACGTGCTTTACATTACTATCCCAAATCAGTCATTTCTAATGTTTCGTGCTCTTATATTTAACATACACTGGGTAGAGCAGCTTTTAGTATCTCAGTAGTATTTTTTTTTAAACAATTCTATTAGTTTCCAACTAAATATGCAAAGAGATAGATCAGGTCCACAGGTTGAGATTCTAAATTGGAGAAAGGTCAATTTTGATGGCATCAGAATTGATCTGGCAAGTGTGGATTGGGACAGGCTGTTTTCTGGTAAAGGTGTACTTAGAAAGTGGGGGGGCTTTCAGAAAAAAAATGCTGAGAGTACAAAGCTTGTAAGTGCCTGTTAGACTAAAAAGGTAAAGATAAGTGTAGGGAATCTTGGTTTTCAAGGAACATTGAGGCCCTGGTTAAGAAAAAAAAGAGGTGCATTGCAGATATAGGCAAGTAGGAACAAATGAGGTGTTTATGGAGTATAAGAAATGCAAGAGAATACTTATAAAGAAATGAGTAAGGCTAAAAGAAGGTATTAAGTTATTCTAGCAGACAAGGAGAAGGGTTTTCAAGGTATATTAAGAGCAAAATGATTGCAAGGTACAAGATTGATCCTGTGGAAGACAAGAATGTGTGGAGCCAAAACAGATGGGGGAGATCTTAAATGATGCTGGTGAGGAAGTAATGGGGGACAAAGAAATGGCAGATGAACTTAATGGGTACTTTCCATCTGTCTTCATTGTGGAAGACACTAGCAGTGTGCCAGAGATCAGGAGCGACGTTGATGAGGCCTAATTTAGAGTATTGTGTGCAGCTTTGGTCATCTACCTACAGGAAAGATGTAAGGTTGAAAGAGTACAGAGAAAATTTACAAGGATGTTGCTGGGTCTGGAGATCCTGAGTTACAAGAAAAGATTGAATAAGTTAGGAATGTCTTCTTTAGAAAGTAGAAGATTGAGAGGAGATTTGGTTGAGGTATACATAATTATGAGGAATATAAATCAGGTAAGAGCAAGCAGGCTTTTCCCACAGAGGCTGGGCGGAGCTACAGCAGAGGTCATGACTTAAGGGTGTAAGATGAGAAGTTTAAGGAGCGCATGAGGGGAAACTCAAAGGGGTTTGAGAGTATGGATTGAGCTGCCAGCCCAAGTGGTCCATGCAAGATCGATTTCAACATTTAAGAAAAGATTGGATAGGTATATGGATAGTAGGGATATGGAGTGCAGATCGATGGGAGGAGACAGTTTAAATGGTTTGTGCTGTACTTCCCTAATCCAGCAACCCCGAAAGGATGTCACTGACGACAGTATTTAATGTTCACCCATAATTGCCCTTCGAAGAGTAGTGGCAATGTGCTGTTAACTGTAAGAGCAATTACCCCAATTATAAATAGAACAATCCACAGACCTTCAAATTACCCAATATCAAAAATGGATACAGTTGAGAATAAACTGATACAATACTTCTGTTGTGTTTAACAGTCCCAGGGTACATTATGTGAACTTTTCCCCCTTCGATGAAGGAGAAAATTGCTGCGGAAATTGTGCTCTCTGGTGGCCACACAATTGAAAAGCCTAGTCAAACAGTCATTGAAGCAGATGAATTAGGAAAATTGTAATGTAGGTGGTGGCTCATTTCTTGAAAAACACAACTTAAACATTTAGTAGAGATTGCTTCAATGGGGTATTTTCTTTTTAGACTCATGTGAAGCGTGGGGACCATATGAAAGGGGCAAGGATGCTCATTAGAGTTGCAAATAACATCAGCAAGTTTCCATCTCGTAAGTATCCAGTGTGAACGTTCTTGGATTTAAAGGATTGTCAAATTGCATGATTTCACAAAAATTTAATCCTACTTCATTAGGGTCATTCAACAGGGTCCAAGTTTGTCAAACTCAAAATTATTGGGATATATTCCCTGTGCTTTTCCTAAGTGGCTATAAGTATGCCAAGTAGTGCAAAAATGTTAAAGTCAATGGTTAATTTTTTTTTTTAACTCTTTTTAAAAATCCAGTAGGTTAAGCATGGTAGAACCTATACCCTTTCCTTCTGCATCTTCTTTTCCAAATCCTCACCACAAAGCCACAAATCTTCAGTGAAGCAAAGATCACATACTATGTTTGGTCCCATACTGCTTCAAGTATTGCTAACAATTTGCCTTTACTGACAATGTTAATGTGATTGAATAGTGAAACTAGTTTTAAAGATTCTGATTTGGATTCTGTAAATTCACTGCACAGTCTCCACAGCATTATCAAAATCACAAAGCAATTATTTACTGCATTGTTCATATGCTAATCTTTCTGGCAGATATCGTACCGATTCTGACATCAACAGTAATTGAATGTCACCGAGCAGGATTGAGGAACTCTGCATTTAGCTTCGCTGCAATGCTGATGAGGCCAGAGTACAGAAACAAAATTGATGCAAAGTATAAAAAGAAAATAGAGGCTATGGTTAGGTAAGCATTTGTTTGAAAGCACTTGGAAAAATGTAATATATTGATATTCACACTTGTGTTAAATCATGGCATCTGGTGGAACACATTTTCTGAGAACTACGTTAAAAATATCTGGAGATACTTAGCGAGACATACAGCTTACAGTGATTACAAGTGCAGATAAAATCCTCAGCTTGAGAAGCTGATTCTCTACTGGTGTTTAGCTGCATTTTTGAAAGTGCTATGACTAGATTCACTGATACTGAAATAGTCGGAGAGATAAAGAGTCAATAAATTCCAAACTACATGCTTAGATTTACAAATAAGCTAAAACAATACTTCTGCAAAAATTGATGCAAACTTGTCCTAACAGATTTCATCCTACAAAGTTACTGCCTGGAACAGGAAAACACTGTCCATAATTTAGTGACAAAATAATTAAAATCTTAGTGACCAAGCTAGCATTAAGGAAGTCAGTTAATTTAAGAAACAGTTCCAATTGGAGACGTACTGTTTCTGCTTTCATTGAAGATGGTGCATTTGCATCACATAGTGCCCTTCATGTTCAGGAAAGCCCAAAACATAACCTACTAAATGTTTTTTGAAGTATAGTTAATTTGTAGTGAACACCGACAACCTGTAGACAAATCATAAACAAGGAAATCCAATTTTCTTTAACTAAGCCACAGGGTTATTATCCATCAAATTTTGTCATAGTTGCATAATTTACAAAGCCAAATTAATTTTTCTAGTGAGAGGGGGAAATATAGCAATGCTTGAATTTTTTTAAAAAAGATATAATTTGTACTGCGCACTGTCTCACAATCTTGTCTGTTGGGGGCGGGAGGGTAAACTAATTAACAATAGCATGGATGTATTATAGTGAGCTGATGATGTGATTTTCACATTAATATATCTGCATACATTTGCTTTCCTACATTAAAAATACTGTTAATATGCAGGTTGGACAGTATCTATTAAAAGACTTAATAGTTTTGAGGACATTTCTATCATTTTGTTTTTATTTCAGATTTCCAAACTTTTTTTTGTTTCCCTCTTTTAAGGTCTGCTCTGCCATTCAATCATGGCTGATCCTTTCCTCCCCTCCTCAGCTCCACTCCTTGGTCTTCTCCCTGTAACCTTTGATGCCATGTCCAATCAAGAACCTATCAAGCTCTGCCTTAAATACACCCAACGCCCCTGGCCTCCACAACTGCCTATGGTAACGTTCCATAAATTCACCACCCTGTGGCTAAAGAAAATTTCTCCACATCTGTTTTAAATAGACATTCCACTATCCTGAGGCTGTGCTCGCTTGTCCTAGACTCCCCCCACCATGGGGGATCCTTTCTACATCTACTCTGTCAACCCCTTTCAACATTAGAACAGTTTCAGTGAGATCCTCCCTCATCTTCTAAATTCCAGCAAGTACAGACCCAGAGATATCAAATATTCCTCATATGATAACCCTTTCGTTCCCAGAATCATCCTTGTGCTTCTCCTCTGAACCCCCTCCAATGCTAGCACATCTTTTCTTAGATAAGGAGCCCAAAACTGTTCACAATATGATAAGGCCCCACTAGTGCCATATAAAACGTCAGCATACATCCTTGCTCTTGTTTTCTAGACCCCGTGAAATGAATACTAACATTGTATTTGCCTTCCTCACCACCAATCCTATCTGCAAGTTAACCTTTAGGTTGTTCTGCACAAGGATGCCCAACTCCCTTTGGTAGTAGAAATAAATGTGCAGACTATTTTCTAAATAGGGAGAAAATCCAAAAATGAGATGCAAAGTGCTTGACCATGCATTTTCCAAAATTGTATTTCATTTGTTACTTTCTTGCCCATTCTCCTAATCTGTCTTAAGTCCTTGTGCAGCCTGATTCCTCAACACGACCTGCCCCTTCACCAGTCTTTGTAGCATCTGCTAAGTTGGCAACAAAGCCATCTATTGCATCATCTACAACATTTGTAAATCATTGATTTACAGCATAAAAAGTAGTGATCCCAACACCAACCCTGCGGAACACCACTGGTCATAGGCAGCCAACCAGAAAAGAATCCTTTTATTCCCACTACCAATCAGCCAATGCTCTGACCATGCCACAAAATAATCTGCAGATGCTGGGGTTAAAGCAACACTCAACACGCTGGAGGAACACAGCAGGTCGGGCAGCATCCGTGGAAAAGATCAGTCAACGTTTCGGGCCGGGACCCTTGGTCGAAACGTCGACCGATCTTTTCCACGGATGCTGCCCGACCTGCTGAGTTCCTCCAGCGTGTTGTGAGTGTTGCTCTGACCATGCCAGTAAATTTCCTGTAATACCATGAGCTCTTAACTTGGTAAGTAGCCTCATGTGTGGCACTTTGTCAAAGGCCTTTTGAAAGTCCAAATATACAATATCTACTGCATCCTCTATCCTACTTGTAATCACCTCAAAGAATTCCAACAGGTTCGTCAGGCAAGATTTTACCTGAAGGAAACTATGCTGACTTTGTCCCATCTTGTCCTGTGTCACCAAGTATTCCATAACCTCATCCTTAACAATTGACTCCAATATCTTCCCAACCACTGAGGTCAGGCTAACTGGCCAATAATTTCCTTTCCGCTGCCTTTCTGTGGAGTGACATCTGCCATTTTCCATTTTCCAGTCCTCTGGCATCATGCCAGAGTCCAGTATTTTTGAAAAGATGCTGCCACAGTCTGTCCCGCTACTTTTTCCAGAACCCTTGAGTATGTACCTTTAGGTCTTCCAGCTTTGAGCAAATTCTCCCTTGTAAGAGTAACTGTACTACTCTTCCCTCAAGCCATTCAACATCTGGCACACTACTCGTATCTTCCAGTGAAGAATGATGCAAAATTACTCATTTAGTTCATCTGCCATCTCCTTGTCCCCATTATTTTCTAGTGGTCCTATAGCCACTCCCATCTCTTATTCTTTTTACATACCTGAAAAAGCTTTTACTATCTAGTTTGATATTTGCTAGCTTGCTTTCATATTTCATCTTTTCCCTCCTAATGATTCTTTCAATTGCTCTCTGTAGGTTTTTTAAAGCTTTCCACTCCTGTCTTCCCACTAATCTTTGTTTTGCTGTATGCCCTCGCGTGCTTTTACATTAGCCTTGACTTCCCTTGTCAGCCACGGTTGTATTATTTTGCCATTTAAGTATTTATTTTTGGAATACATCGGTCCTGCACCTTCCTTATTTTTCCCAGAAACTCACACCATTGCTGCTCTGCTGTCATCCCTGCCAGGATCTCCTTCCAATTTACTTTAGCCAACTCCTCACTCATACCATTGTAATTTCTTTACTTCACTGAAATACTGCTACATCAGACTTTACTTTCTCCTATCAAAGGTCAAGTTGAACTCAATCATATTGTGATCACTGCCTCCGAAGGGTTCTTTTAAGCTCAGCTCCATAATCACCTCGAGTTCATTACATAACACCCAATCCAATATAGGTGATCTCTTAGTAAGCTTAACAACAAATTGCCCTAAAAAGCGATCTCGTAGTCATTCAACAAACTCACTCTTTTGAGATCCATTACCAACCTGATTTTCCCAATTGACATGCTTGTTGAAATCTCCCATGACTATCATAACATTGCCCTTTTGACACACCTTTTCTATTTCCTGTGGTAAAATAAGAAATAGGAGCAGGTGTAGGCCATTGAGTCTGCTCTGCCATTCAATAAGATCATGGCTGATCTGGCCATGGACTCATTTCCACCTACCTGCCTTTTCTCCATAACCGTCAATTCCCAGTAACCTGGTCCACGTCCCAGTTACTGTTGGGAGGCCTGTATATAACTGCCATTAGGGTCCTTTTACCCTTACAGTTTCTTAACTTGACCCACAAGGATTCAACATCTTCTGATCCTATGTCACATCTTTCCACTGATTCAATGCAGTTTTTACCAGCAGAGCCATTCTGCCTATCTTCCTAGCCCTCCGATACGTTAACCTCGGACACTCAGCTCCCAACCACAACCATCCTTCAGACACGATTCAGTGCTGGCCAAAACATCATATCTAACCATCTGTAACAGTGCAACAAGATCGGATTCAGGTACAACCCATCGCTTTTGTGCAGGTCACACCTCCCCCAGAAGAGATCCGAATGATCCGAGAACCTGAAGCCCTGCCCCCTGCACCAACTTCCCAGCTATGCATTATCTGCCAAATCATCCTGTTTCTACCCTTACTGCACGTGGCACAGGCAGCAATCCAGAACTCACTACCCTGGAGGTTCTGCTTCTCTGCTTTATGCCTAGCTCTCTAAACTCTCTTTTCAAGACCTCTTTACTTTTCCTTCCCATGACATTGGTACCAACAGGCATCGAGATATCAGGCTGCTCACCCTCCCCCTCCAAAAATGCTGTGGATGCAATCAAAAGTCCCTGATCCTAGCACCTGGGATGCAAAATACCATTTGGGTGTCCTGTTCACGTCCACAGAATCTCCTGTCTGTTCTCCTGACTATTGAGTCCCCTATCACTACCGCTCCCCTCTTCTCCCTCTTTCCCTTCTGCACCACAGACCTATGCTTAGTGCGAGCAACCTGGTCTGTGGCATTCTCCTGGGAAGCCATCCCCCACAACAGAATCCTAAACAGCTTGTTCCACATGTAGCTGTGTAGATAATACTACAAATACGGATCTGCCTGAGACTGCTCATGGTAAATGAGTAACCTTGAATGGAATTGGGATTAAAAATCATAACTGGAGGCACTGTAAGGGGAGAAGCCCTGTGTGTGGGTGCTATTAAATTATTATAATATGTACAAATTAGCTTTGCAGAAAAATAAAACTAAGTTGCTAATAATCTGTACTAGGCGGCCTGATGCATCAGAAGTGGAAGAGTTTACCTCACCGTGCCCATACTGTGCTTTTCAGTTACCAGAATGCGAACTGCTCTGTCCAGGTTGCAAAAACAACCTGCCTTACTGCATTGTTACAGTGAGTATTAGAAAAAAGAAAACATTCTCAAATAAGATGGAAAACTGTTTCTAAAATTAATGTTTCATGGCATTTTACATGAGTACCAAATTGAACAGCTCAATTAGGAGAGCTATCAGCTGCTCAGAGAACCGAAGATCATTGTGACTGGCAAAAATATAAACATGGAAAAATAAGTGCAAGGAGGCAGCACCTTGCACTTGTGAAAGAGCAGCTTTTCCTCTTCACCCAACATCCTCAAACTGTGACTTCATATTTTATGTCCTCTCAACCAAGAAAAACCATTCTCAATCGAGCTGGTTGAATCCTCTCAGAATTATATAGGTTCAAGAGATCCCCTCTCATTCATCTGATACTCTACAGAATACAGGCCTAGTCAAAACAATCTCTTCTCATCTAAAAATGTGGCTGTCGTAATCAGTCTGGAGAAGGTGTGTTGTACATCCTTCATAGCAAATGTCTTTTCTTGGGCAAGAAGAATGAAACTGTAGGAAATACTCCAGGTGTTATAATCAAGCCTGTCTAGTTGTAGTAAGACATCTTTTATCCTGTACTCAAAAACCCTTGCAATAACTGCCACCATATCATTTGCCTACTTAACTGCATCTCCCTCCAGTGACTGGTCTGCAAGAACAGCCAGGTTCCTTTTGGGCATCAACATGCCCTGCCTTTTTTGTTCCTACCATAAATGTGAATAAATTTCACATTTACCCATTGTCCCACTTGTGCTAACTACAGTACCTCAAAGTATCTTCCTCTCAATCCCTTCCAGTACAAGGCCATTAGAAAACTTGGATATATAGTAGTCTTTCCCTCCTGTTTATTGATATTTAGAACAGCAGGGGCAAGTATAGGATACTGCAGTACCCCACCATTCACTGCCTAGCACCCTGAAATGACCCATTTATTCCTCCTTGATTTCTAGTTTGTCAATCAAATTTTCAACAGTATTAGGATATTATTTTATCTTAAGTTTCTAAAATTTGAAATATACATTTTGCTCCTCTCCCTTACAATACCATTCAAGCCTGCTATACAATTCAATGCAAAATGGCTGATGCTTTAGCTCAGTATAGTATTCCATCTTTTTCCCTGCATACTTTGATGCATTTTTACATGTCAAAATCTATCCATTTACTTAAATATTTAGTGACTTGCCCTGCGCCATCTTTTGTGGCCAAGTCAAACCCTCAAATTTCCTCATGCCTTGGATAGGTTTTTCCATAGAAAGGGAATTAAAGGTTATGGGGAAAAGGCAGGTAGATGGTGCTGAGTTTACAGACAGATCAGCCGTGATCTTATTGAATGGCGGGGCAGGCTCGATGGGCTGGATGGCCGACTCCTGCTCTTATTTCTTAGGTCCTTATTCTTATTCCATGCCCTGAGACAACAACTTTGTTCTAGACCGCTGCTCTCCAACCCTCAACCCAGTAGAAATACCGTACCCACATCCAGTTCACCAAGCCCTATCAGCAATTTGTATATTTCAAAGTGATCATCTTCCTTCTAAACTCCAGTGGCTACAAGCCTCGTCAGCCTACTTACTCCTCAAACTGCAGTCCTGCCATCCTAGGAGTTAGTCTGGTGAAGATTTAAATGCATCCTGTCAGCAGGGAGACTCATACTGCACCCTATACTCCAATACAATTTCAACAGAACATCCTTGCTCCTGGCTTTGAAGGCCAACAAAGAATTTGCCTTCCTGTGCAGCTGCATATTTGCTTTATACTAGTTAGATCCTCAAACCCATTTGGTTGGGCAAACAATTGTTGACTATTTTCCAAGGGTCCTGTTATCACATATTTCTTAATGGACTTAAGCAATTGCACAAGTACTAATGTTAAATAATCGCAAAAGCAGTGCAATTCACTTTAACTTGTGAGTCTTGATTGCTACTATTTCTTTGATGCATATATTATATGTATATAATGTTTTGCTTTACACACACAAACCTCTTCATGCTTTGAGGTGGCAAGGCTCTTAACCAGAACTGCTTTGGCATATCATATGTAGATCAAAAATTAAGAATTCACTTGCTGTTTAGAAAATGGATGTTTTTTTAAAAAACAGCAGACCAATTACATTCCAACTAGCCACTTAACTCTTCAAATGTGTAAACAATGGTATTTACATGACCATGAACAGAAACTCGAGACTGACAGCATTATTTGTTCCCAAATCAGGGTCGCCATATGGTGAAGGATGACTGGACGGTTTGTCCCCACTGTGACTTTCCTGGATTGTACTCAGAATTCAAAACGTGAGTTGAAAGCTATCACGTCCATAGCATGTATGTTCCAAGAAATGTGGTAGTATTTCCATCAGATCTGGTGGTTTTAACTATTGTCCACCATCAGGCATCTGAAAAGGAAAATTTTAAAATATTTTCTTCTCTCCCCCCCCCCCCACCCACCCCCAAGGTAACAGCTAGGCTCAAATTTTCTCGATTTTGTTATTTCAGCGTCCACAAAGATAGACTCAAAATTTATGAAATTAGAACACACAAGAGCATTTACCAGTGTAAATTAATGCCATTGCTCCTCTTTTCACAATTTCAAATAGTCTGCTAGCCACAGAGAAAACTTGTCCGATGTGTGCAGAGAAACTGAGTGTGGACCAGCTGTCGAAAATCAGTGAGCCAACACCATACCTCCTACAGGACAACACTGATTAATGAGAGGGTTTGAAGGGTACTTGCAATACAAGGTATGCAGAGTTCATGTTAAACTCTTGTATGTGGTTGGAAGTAGTTAAATCTCCTCTAATCCAGATTCAGAATAATACTGCACCTTGGTCAAAGTAGATACAATAGCTGAAAGCAGTGACAGCAGCAAAATTGAGTTCTTGCCGTAATAGTGATTTTTGGAGCTGCTCGGTGGATTAAATATACAGAGAATTGTATGAAGCTCAAAATTCAAGGGGGGCTAGAAATGCAGTAACACTTTAATTTCTTGAATTTCACATTATACCATGAATGACAATTTAAAATTTCACTTGGGAGATCTTACCTTATACAAATCCAAATTTAACTAAAGCACTTGCATACAATCCAAAAAGAAATCTGGATGACTAGGCTACAGATTACGACAGAAGTACAGTATTGTAAATGAATTCAGAGAGGATAAAATCCCATGAAGTTCTCTAGTATGCAGCAGGGGCTGTATTGATGTTAAGTTTAACTTTGTATAGTTTAATTTGTTAATTTGCAACAATTCAGTCAGACAGCACTAACCGAGTTTGTTTGGTAATGCAAGGCTAAACATTACATGTTAATGATTAGAATTTTACAGAACTAGCAAAATCATTTTGATACAAGTGTGCACTGTGATTGAAATTGCCTTGGAGCAATACTATTCATCAATGTTTTTTGCAGTGCTCCACCAATGCTAAACAAGTCTCTTCAAATCTTGCATCATCTTTCAACTAAGATGTCAGTGGCACCCTCTTCACTGACTACTCTTAACACTGTATTCTGGAAAAAAGACTTTGGTCTGGTCAAGCTGTATTGGAAACAATCTAATTCATGAGTATACACATAGAAACATAGAAAATAGGTGCAGGAGTAGGCCATTCGGCCCTTCCAGCCTGCACCACCATTTATTATGATCATGGCTGATCATCCAACTCAGAACCCCACCCCAGCCTTCCCTCCATACCCCCTGATCCCCGTAGCCACAAGGGCCATATCTAACTTCCTTTTAAACATAGCTAATGAACTGGCCTCAACTGCTTCCTGTGGCAGAGAATTCCACAGATTCACCACTCTGTGTGAAGAAGTTTTTCCTAATCTCGGTTCTAAAAGGCTTCCCCTTTATCCTCAAACTGTGACCCCTTGTTCTGGACTTCCCCAACATCGGGAACAATCTTCCTGCATCTAGCCTGTCCAATCCCTTTAGGATTTTATACGTTTCAATCAGATCCCCCCTCAATCTTCTAAATTCCAATGAGTACAAGCCCAGTTCATCCAGTCTTTCTTCATATGAAAGTCCTGCCATCCCAGGAATCAATCTGGTGAACCTTCTTTGTACTCCCTCTATGGCAAGGATGTCTTTCCTCAGATTAGGGGACCAAAACTGCACACAATACTCCAGGTGTGGTCTCACCAAGGCCTTGTACAACTTCAGTAGTACCTCCCTGCTCCTGTACTCGAATCCTCTCGCTATAAATGCCAGCATACCATTCGCCTTTTTCACCACCTGCTGTACCTGCATGCCCACTTTCAATGACTGGTGTATAATGACACCCAGGTCTCGTTGCACCTCCCCTTTTCCTAATCAGCCACCATTCAGATAATAATCTGTTTTCCTATTTTTGCCACCAAAGTGGATAACTTCACATTTATCCACATTAAATTGCATCTGCCATGAATTTGCCCACTCACCCAACCTATCCAAGTCACTCTGCATCCTCTTAGCATCCTCCTCACAGCTAACACTGCCACCCAGCTTTGTGTCATCCGCAAACTTGGAGATGCTGCATTCAATTCCCTCATCCAAGTCATTAATATATATTGTAAACAACTGGGGTCCCAGCACTGAGCCTTGCAGTACCCCACTAGTCACCGCCTGCCATTCTGAAAAGGTCCCGTTTATTCCCACTCTTTGCTTCCTGTCTGCTAACCAATTCTCCATCCACATCAATACCTTACCCCCAATACCGTGTGCTTTAAGTTTGCACACTAATCTCCTGTGTGGGACCTTGTCAAAAGCCTTTTAAAAATCCAAATATACCACATCCACTGGTTCTCCCCTATCCACTCTACTAGTTACATCCTCAAAAAATTCTATGAGATTCGTCAGACATGATTTTCCTTTCACAAATCCATGCTGACTTTGTCCGATGCTTTCACCGCTTTCCAAATGTGCTGTTATCACATCTTTGATAACTGACTCCAGCAGTTTCCCCACCACCGACGTTAGGCTAACCGGTCTATAATTCCCCGGTTTCTCTCTCCTTTTTTTAAAAAGTGGAGTTACATTAGCCACCCTCCAATCCTCAGGAACTAGTCCAGAATCTAATGAGTTTTGAAAAATTATCACTAATGCATCCACTATTTCTTGGGCTACTTCTTTAAGCACTCTAGGATGCAGACCATCTGGCCCTGGGGATTTATCTGCCTTCAATCCCTTCAATTTACCTAACACCACTTCCCTACTAACAAGTATTTCGCTCAGTTCCTCCATCTCACTGGACCCTCTGTCCCCTACTATTTCTGGAAGATTATTTATGTCCTCCTTAGTGAAGACAGAACCAAAGTAATTATTCAATTGGTCTGCCATGTCCTTGCTCCCCATAATCAATTCACCTGTTTCTGTCTGTAGGGGACCTACATTTGTCTTTACCAGTCTTTTCCTTTTTACATATCTATAAAAGCTTTTACAGTCAGTTTTTATGTTCCCTGCCAGTTTTCTCTCAAAATTTTTTCCCCTTCCTAATTAAGCCCGAGGCTTCCTAGTTAAGCCTCTTGTATTCATAAATAACTGATTTAAGTTATTAAATACTACCTGTCCAGCTACAACCAAAGCAGGAAGATAGCTGACCTCACATTCCAGGTGGGGCATTATTTTGGCATTGCATTCATAGTTATCCTTATGGACTAGAAATGAGTTTTACCACCTGGCTCTGTGGGCCATGTTCACAGTCCAATAGGAAAAATAGCATCTCTAAATTATCCATCATCCAACTCAAATATTTAATAAGCTCTGAGCAGGGAACAGAAGTGCTGTAACAAATGGAAGAAACAGAAACTAGGAGATATTCTTCAGTGGTTTTACACAAACAAACTTGACTGCTGCTCTCAAACATGCTTTATTACTTAAGGTATTTCAGTAATATGCTTAAAGGTAATTTCTCAAAACCTGTTTGATATATCCAATCCATTTAAAATTTCAGCTGAATTCAAAGCAGTTATATCTTTTAATAGCTGTGAACCAAAGTCATTTACAATTTTTTTTTTTAAATCTCAAGTCCTAGGAGGTCTTCAGAACAGCATTTGTTTTCAGCCACTGTAAGATACAAAACCACTGATGAAGAACTGAAAGGCTTTACATATACTGCAGAATTATTGAACATGATATTAATGATAAACAAGAGAAAATCTGCAGATGCTGGAAATCCAAGCAACACACGTAATGCTGTAGGAACTCAGTAGGCCAGGCAGCATCTACGGAAAGAAATACAGTCAACGATTCAGGCCATTAACTGGAAAAAAAATCTTTTTTCCCCCCAGTCCTGATGAAGGGTCTAGGCTCGAAACATCGACTGTTTATTCTTTTCCATAGATGCTACCTGGCCTGCTGAATTCTTCGAGTATTTTGTATGCTGCATGGTACTAATACTTGATTCCAATCAATCAGTTCAAAAATGTCTGAAGGACTTCTCCCACCTCACCTCTCTTTGCTGTTTTAAATTAGTACATGCTTGAGTTTTCTTGAGCTGTTGTTTCAACACTGTGCACTTTTAAAAAAAAACAAGTGTGTTGTTGGGAAAAAAAACCTGATACTCACACCAAACCCGAGAGGTAACTGCAACAGCACAACATCTGCAATGGAATACTCGAGACAAAAAAAAAATCTGAAGTAAACAATTTTTTTAATGAATTCAGTTGTACTTACAATTGAGATGTAAAATGAATTGTAACAAACAGGCTCTGGAGAAATTACTTTCAATCTAAAGAAATAATTAAAGCAATATCTCAACTCTAAATCAATGTTCAATTATCAGTTTACTGCTCAAAAGGTCAAAATAACTTCCACTGCTCTGGTTATTCTGCAGATTCAGCAGGAGACACTCAAGACAAGTATGACACACTACTAGCAGTTTAGTTCAATATACTAGTTACTTTTTTCAAAATATTTATGGCCAGAAACTGTATATAACCACTGAGGAAATGCAGAATAAATTTATATTAAAATCTTAATAAAGTTTTTAGTAAATGCATGATGGGCAATTTCGTGTTGACTTAAACATAACAATAGAGCGATTTCAACCTTTAGGATACTGTCTCCATCCATTACAATCTCAGTCTGCACTGTCATAAACTGCCCTTTTGAGGGGGTTGCATGGTAGCTCACCCTCAAGGTTATACAAGACAAAAAAAAATTACAAACGTTTGTACAATACAACTCCTGTCAGTGCAAGGTATCAAACTAATTAGTTGAGCAGAAGCTGGCACTGCATATTAGGGAATAGATTGCAGGCATGGATTTAGCACAAATGAATCTTTTCAACTCAACTCAGCTGACAAGAGGGTATCTTTAAAACCTCCCTCAAATCCTGGCCAGAGTGAATAAATCCCCATTTTCAGAGTATTCAGAAGTGATAAATCAAGTAGCTGATCACTCCATTGTGTTTACACAGCTAGCCTTAAAGTTGGTCGCTGACCCAGTATTTCCAACTGTGATGTTCAGACCATAAAGCTACTATTTATAGGTGGTCTGTAAATAAATAAGTTTATTAATTTGTTTTATATAATGCTGTACAATCTACTTTATCTGACAAGTTTTCAATCCTAGGTGGCCAGTTATTGGTAGATAGACAGACATACTTTATTAATCCCAAGGGAAATTGGTGACTCATTTCCACATACACAAAATAATTAATTTCCACCCATCATTTATTGACCACTCCAACTGTCCTTGAAGATCACAGTGATCTGCTACCTTGAACAACATGGAGCAGAATTAGTTTATTTGGCCCATTGGGTCTGCTCCACCATTTCATCATGGTCGATCCATTTTCCTTTCAACCCCATTCTGTCTTCTCCCCATATCCTTTCACGCCCTGACTAATCAAGAATCTTATCAACCTCCACCTTAAATACACTCACAGCTACCTTGTGGCAACGAGTTCCAGATTCAGCACTCTCTAGCTAAAGAAATTCCTCATCTCCTTTCTAAATGGAGATCACTTTATTCTGAGGCTGTGCCCTCTGGTCCTAAACATCCTCTGCACATCCACTCTATTAAGGCTGTTCAACATTCAATCAAATACTCCCCTCACCCCCATTCTTTTAAATACCAGCAAGTAAAACCCAGAGACATCAATTGTTCCTTATACAATAAGCATTTCATTCCTGGAATCATTTTCATAAACCTCCTCTGAACCCTCTCCAGTGTCAACACATCATTTATTCAATAAGGACTCAAAACTGCTCACAATACTCTAAGTAAGGCCTCACCCATGCCTTATAAAGCCTCAGCATTTTATCCTTGCTTTTATATTCTAGTCCATGTTGCATTTGCCTTCCTCACCACAGACTCAACCTGCAAATTACATTTAGGGAATCCTGCACGAGGACTCCCAAGTCCCTTTGCACCTTGGATTTTTGAATTTTCTCTGTGTTTAGAAAATTGTCTATGCTTTTATTCCTTCAACCAAAGTGCATGATCATACACTTCCTGACACTGTATTTCGTTTGCCATTTCTCTGTCCATTCTCCTAATCTGTCCAAGTCCTTCTGCAGCCTCCCTGCTTCCTCAACAGTACCTGTGCCTCAACCTATCTTTATATCATCCACAAGCTTGGCCACAAAAACCATCAATTCTGTAATCCAAATCATTAACATACAACATAAAGAGAAGCGGTCCCAAAACTGACCCCAGTGGAACACCACTAGTCACAGGCAGCCAATCAGAAAAGGCTCCTTTATTCCCACTCTTTGCCTCCTGCCATTCAGCCAATGCTAGTATCTCTCCTGCAAGAGCCCGTTGTATTATCTTTTTAAGCAGCCTCGCGTGCGGCACCTCTCTGCTGAGGGTTCTCCCAAACTACTGTTAGATGGAGTGCTTCAGGATTTAGATCCAATGTAACACAGGTACAGTGACACAAGGTCAACTCAGGAGTGGGAACTGGAACACACAGATGGTGATGCTCCCCCAAGCCTGCTGCCTTGTATGGAAGCAGCAGTTGTGGAGGTGCTATTGGAGCAGTCTGGGCAAGTATTTAAGGAGCATTTTATAAATAAGTACCCATTGCAGCCACTCCACTAATAAAGGAGAGAGTGAATATTTAGGATCCTGCAGTGTTGTTGGAATTGTGCTCCTTCAGACAAGTGGGGAGCTTTCAATCAAAACCCTGACATACCTCATACATGCAGGAAATGTACCAGGACATTTCCCAACCTGTGAAGCTATAGTACTCTTACGGCTGGTGCTGTTGAGTTTTCTGTCAATGCTGTGCCAGTGCCACTACGTTTCAGGGGCAGTGATTACTCAAATTATGATGCCATGATATTTGCTGATCTTGCAGAGTTTCATAGAGCAGAGAACAGTTAGGCCCTACAGCTAACAATGTGGAGTAGCTTTATAATGGTTGGCACAATCAATCCAGCCCTTCCTTCCTGCACAGTCATAACCCTCCATTTTTCTAATATCTGTGTGCCTATCTAAGAGTTTTAAATGCCTGTTTCTGCTGAAGATCTTTCACAACTAATGGAGGACTGACCCAGAAAGCCAATTTAAATGCATTTAAAGTCAACCACAGCAATCATGATAGATTTATGCCAGCATCAGGGATATGGCAACTATGAATCTTGAAAGTTAATACATGCCTGGCCTGTTATATAAAAAAAACACTTCAGGAAACTTTGAGGGCAAAAAAAAGCACAAAATCTAAGAGCTAAAAATAACAGACTGCAATGGACAAAATGGCTACTACAGCAAATTATTTGAAACAGCGAGACTTGATCAGGGAAATTAAGTATACCGTTTAGATTTCCATAAATCCTTCACAAAAGTACTGTGAGTTGGACTCATGGTTAAAACTCAGAACACAAAAGGCAAAGTAGCAAAATGGAAAGAACAGGCTACAAAGCAGACTTTAAAACTAGTGGGAATTGGTGTTCCGCAGGGATCAACTCTTGGAACATTATTGTTCACTGCCAAGATCAAAAATTTGGACTCAGCTGTGAAGTGCTGACAACACCAAAATAATGAGTTACAACAGCAGGCTGTGGAAAAACAGAGGAAGATATTAATATGCACAAACAGGAGGTTTGAAACAGGCATATGAAACTCCTTATAAAGTAACAATGTGGTCACATTCTTTGCAAAGATATTTATATGTAGGTAAAGTAGCAAAGGCAGAGCGCAAACAAATAATGTGAAGTTAACAATACTGATTATTTTTGGTGGGGTGGGAAGAGGAGATTAATTCTTAATTGAAATGAACCCAAGTATTTCCTTAAAATGAAGTGAAGTCCAGTGAACCTTAACCGTTACCTTGGGTAGACACATTTAGAATTCAGTATTATTCCATTTAAAGGATTGAAGCAAAAGGATTTACAAGAAGTGCCAATAAAGTGATTTACAAAATATAGACAGACATTACTTCTTGAATTAAAGCACCATTACGCAAAATAGCCTCGTAATAAAATTTTGTATGGAATCTCTGGAAATTTTAACTTTGCAATAATTTTAAACTTCAAAATTACATGTGCTTGAAAGAAACCAGATTTCTGCTTGAATGTTACTTAAGCAATCTTGCTTAAATTTAAAAACAAAATAACCATTATTTTTATTTGTATTTTTGTTTATACAATCTTGATTACCATTTAGTTGTGTTGGGTATTTTACAATGTGTGATCTCTTAAGCTAAGTTCTATAAGATTAATACTCAAAACTCCTCTAAACACTGCAGACATGCTCTGTAAAAAGTGTTCTGTGGTAATGTATCCAATGATCGTTTTAGAAAACAATGCTCCCTTCAGTGGCAGTTACTGTATGGCTATCTTTAAATTGAATTATTTATAACATTTGTATTGTTTTTCAAATTTATTTAAACACTAGCTCATCTTCCAAGGGAATTATTTTTCTCATTCTCACAATTAGTCACACTGCATAGTACCAGCAATAAAACAACCTTTCCGCCATTTTCATATGGAATCTTTCACTTTTGCCAACAACAGTCAACTGAATAATCGATTCACAGATAACATTCTCCAGATGAGGCATTATTTATAGATTCCCTGTGCTACCTTTAACGCATGCTGGAAGTTCTATTGAAATAGAAGCACTGCTGCTCATACACAAAATGTACTATTTATGTAATAAAATAATTTGAATTAGTGTAAATTTGGTAAATCCTTCTTTATTATATTAACATGTTATCAGTATTTCAACATATAATTTCAACTGCATAGTCCAAGAGGTGAAATTTACCTGACTTTGTAAGACATTGGTTCTTAGCTAATATACACCCATTTTTATCAAGTGGTGTCCTTTATCGATACATTGAGAAAATTCAGACCATGGTTTGGAGGCAAGTCCCTCAACTTGCTTTGATTTTCAAATGATTAAGTATTTAAGTATTGGTCAGTTCTGCATAAGACCTACACAATCTGACAAGACCAAGCACTTGGTTAAACATTACAGAATTATGGCATCAAACCAAGTTTACCTGATCAATAAGCTTCTTTGCTCACACCAACCTATGTGTACTTTATCATCCATGTGGTTGATAACAATATACAGCAGTGCCCAAATTAAACTCTAAGCAGAAAAATCACCCAATTGGTGTAAAATAAACCAAACTAAGAGCTCTTACCAAGTTACCAACTTCAATCTAACGAAAGCATGACACTTTTTTTCTATAAGAAACAAAGCTACTAAGCTAGTTAAATTTCTCACATATAAAGTGCAAAACGGAGTCTGAATAACTTGTGGCTTAAAGGACAATTCACTCAAGACTACAACATGACCTCACTGCACTGCTCTTGCTCTGGAACAGAGGGCCAAACTTCCCTGAAGGGCCACAACGAAAACATGACAATGCTTCTGCAGTTTCCAAAGGGCCTTTACAGGGAATAGTCCAGCTAATCCTCCAAGTCTTCTAAAGTATTTCCAGTTAAGTGTGTACAGGAAGTAACACAGGGCTCATCTTACTGTTGCAGATGACTGCAAAAATTACTTTATTCAAAAAAAAAACCTGTGTCACGTCATGTTAATGTACAGTTTCAAAAATACCTAAGGATAGCTTTGTATTGCATATATACAGAAAAATACATACACCTTTACTTCAAGAGAAAAAGTTTGTAAATAACTTTCCTTTAAGACAAAAGAAAACTGCGCTCAAATAAATTGTATCAAGCACCAGGTATTAAGCCTGGTCACTACAGTCCATTTAGCAGACCTGCAGCCAGTGAAAACCAAACCATTCTCAAGGCAAAATCATTTTGTTGCCTTTTGCTTCCCCTTATCCTTTCTTCCTTTCAGCTGTGGCAATTTTTCTTCTGTTCGGCTCTTTGATGCTTTAGACTTCTTTGGCTACAAAGAAAAACATTCAGGGAATTTTAATTACAATAAGATTTCTAAAGTACTAAGTGATACAGATCCCCCAGACCTAACTTTTCATTGGCTTTATGCAATTTAACTCAATCAAACTTGTCTATTCCTAAAACTGAGTTAGGAGCATTCTGTACAGTAGTGGTCGCCAACCAGTCAATTGCAATCGACCGGTCGATCTTTGAGACTTTCCCAGTAGATCCTGGAAAAAAAAAGAAAAGAGAAATGCGCACCGGGCATAAAAGACCGGAAGTAAAACCCGGCAATGCCGGAATCAACCTCTCTTTACAAACAGCAGGAGTATTGCTATATTACCATTATCCTCAGTGGTGTTAACTTATCTTTATAATGCTCACATTATACTTCTCCCTCTTTAAATTCTAACATTCCCCAGACGTAAAAGAACTGGGAAACAAAAAACAGTGGTGTCATTAGCTTGCGTACCCCTGAAACTTAGTGTCTCAGTAACAGTTTACCAATGCAAAACACCTGAAAAACGTGGCAAATTCAACATTCGGTCTGACAAAGGAAACTGTCCATTCAAATATTCAGTCTGTCAGGAGGTTTGCGAGGGCACTGTGCTGCAACAGATGAAAATTATTAAATCTAAGTACGGAGCTGTCTTACTGCCAGACACCTCACAGACTATCTCAGACTAGTTATGAGCCAAATTTCAGGGAACTAGCAAAAAATATTCAGCCCCAGTCATCACAGAGTGCAACATTCAATTTTTATTCTTTTATTTTTGACATTGAAATAAAATTAAAATAATGAAACATAGAATTAAAGGTGTTGTAATGTGAGCATTATAAAAACAAGTAATACTCATTAGAATAATGGTAATATAGCAATACTCCCGCTGTTTGTAAAGAGAGGTTGTTTCCGGGGTTGAGGGGTTTTACTTCTGGTCTTTTCTGCCCAGTGTGCGTGCATGTGTCTAGGTCGATCTTGTCTTTCACCAAGGCTGAGGTAGGGGATCTTGGGCTTAAAAAGGTTGGCAACCATTACTGTACAGTAATCATTTTCAAATAGGAAATGTAGAATATTCATCCATTCCATTTCTTCAGCCCTAGCTAATTGCCCTCCAGACATCTCTCCTGTAGATTTTCAACACCAAGCTCAGTCTTTATCAACAAAACATATTAAAATTGATAATCTTTGGAAGGACGGTAATGTTTGGTCAACGTGCAATCAGATTACAATCAAAGTAATTAGCCCACATGACTCAGATTAATACACAAATCTTACTTGGGGATATTATGCAACTTATTCAGTGGCTTTGTGGTTTAATCTTCCATGGGGCCTACATCAATGGAGCAGACCTTCAATACCCACTAGTTACAAATAGCAACCTGAACATCCCATTGCCAGGACGACCTGGCGCAAGTTAGCAATAAGACAGGAGATGAAACTCTGGCATTTCTGCTAGATGTAGGAAGGCCAACAGGCCATTTTAGTCGTCCCCCCCCCCATTCCCGCTGCGGCCTCCTGTATTGTTATGAAGCCCAATGCAAACTGAAGGAAAACCACCCATCTTCCATGTCGCAGAATTCTAAGGTACTTGCTTTTTCTTTCCTTGTAAGAACTGCCCATTTCGACAAGTTTAGCTCAGAGCAGCTCTTTCATTAGTACAAGTCTGACCTGCTGGTCATATACCACAGCCTTGCTGATAGTTCCTAGCTTCCATCTACTCTCATCCTATCAGCGATATTTCCTTTATTCTACCCATCCATCCCCTATTCAAGATAGTACTGAAACCCACCTTGTTTTTCTTCCAACTCAGTTTTAACGAAGAGTCACTTACAGCATTTTTTTTTTAAACTTAAGATTTCCAGCATCTAGTTGTTTTTTTTTTATTTTATTTTTACACGTGATCCAACAGAACTTTGAAACACTTAGTCCCACCCGTTACTATAATCCAATCGCTTGTTACTGGAAAAAAATTACTCAATTATTTCTTTTATTAAAGCCAGATAGGGAGCAAAGAACAAAACTTCCATCTTTTGTTTGTACTTTCATTACCTTTCTAATTATATCCCATTCCTGAATATCAATGTTCCTTTGCAGAGCAATTTCTTTTTATTCCATCACTGCAAATATGAAGCAGTCCCAGTATCTCGATGACTTATGAAAAACATTCTCCTACCTTAATCATTCCATCCATTTCCAAGTTATCCTCAGCTTCATCTGCTTGAACATCCTCTGTCTGCGAATCATCATTAAGCTCAGAGTCCAGAGATGATCCAGCACCACTCCCATGTTTCAGTTTCTTTATGGCTTGCAGAGCATATGGAGTCAAGTGTGTCTCTTTGTTATAGGTGCGAGTAAATGCAGCTTTTACCTAACAGAGGTCGAGGAGAAACAGAATTGAAGAACTTCGAGTAACCTAAACCAAGAATTAAAGTTTCCACAGGCCTTTATATCTACCATAGCATATTCAACATATACATTTTCTTCAATGTGGAACAGGCTAATTCAATCCCACTAAAAACAGATATGGTAAATATATTCTACTGAAATAGTTATGGATTACCTTCGGGTCTAGTTTGGAGAATGGATCAGGCCGACCACCCCAGCTATTAATCTCCATGATACAATCCACATCCTCCTTCAGCAGATAATACGCATCCATGGTTTCAACAGCCTCCTGAACACCATTTGCTCCCTGAAGTGAGAGGGGTCGCACCAGTGCATCCCGCAGATAGGGAAGGTAATCCAAGTTTACTGCCCGCTTGCTAGCGTGTGTCCTTTTAAATCAGTATAAAAAGTACTGATGTGAGAGCTTGGAATAAATAAACAAATACAAATCACAAGCCACCGTAGGATATTGAACCAAATAATTTACTGCTTGAAGTTGTATACTTGCACGACTTAAAGTTCCCTCACTCAAAGCAGCAAGCCAACACTGGGAACTTCAGTGCAGCATTGCTGGTGTCTTCCTGAAGTTAGCAATGCACACAAAAGTTCAGACCAAGTTCTGCAGGACATCTCTTCACAGAGTCAATATAAATAGATCTATTCAGACCCAATACATCACAGTTCATTAGAGTAATAACACCAATTCAACCCAGCTGTCTCACCTATTCCCATCATGTGAAGACTCAAGTTACAAGCTCAAGTGGTTCAGTTTACTTGACTGATCAAAGGCCATCATGACCCATTTAATTGCTGGTAGATTCTTGAACTATTGTGTTTGTTTTCTTTAAAATAAGCATTTCATATCAAGCTCTGCTAAAATCCTATTGCCACATACCTTAGGCACATATGCCTCGTAAGTTCCTGGACAATACGTTCATGCTTGCCAGTGGATGAAAATTTCCCCAACCAACTTGGGAAAGTTGGAAATTGTGACATGTAACCTCTCATCAATTCACCAGGAATCACACTTGCATATATTGCCTACAAAACAAATGGACTTCAATACTCTGCACCAGAAATTCATTTAGAAATTCACTATTAATTCAAGCCATGCACCGTACCAATTCTCTATTCTACCGGTTCAATAAACAGCACTCCATGCATTGCATCACTGCAATTAGGCTTCCCCAAAGGATTACCACAAGACAATGATTTTCTTCCATGTTTTATCATATTCTGTTTCCTTCAGAATTTGTAAACCTGATGCAAGCAGAGAGGAGCAAACTATTTATAAATATATTTATTATAACAAAAATGTATTCACAGGTATGGAGCTCACTGTGTACATAAGCACACTACTGAAATGTTCCTTAAATACCCATGTTCAAATTCCTAGGAACCTTTCAATTAACAGTCTATTTTGTTCTTTAGTAGCTTGTTTATCCTGGCCAGGTTTTTTTTGAGTAGAGCTACTAGGACTTGATGTTTCAATCCCTATGGTAAGTCGGCACTCTCGATGTTGGCAGTGGGCTTGGAGTGCTGACAAGGAGGGAGGGTAGGTACATCATTGGGGTCATCAGGTGGGCACCCTCCTTCTTTGACGTTTCGTTGATAAGCCCATGACATCTCCAGAGGGCTCAACGGTGCTACCTAGCGTCCCAGATACACCCCCCTCAGTTCCATACCCTCCTGTCTTCATCTTGCAGCCCAGTTGTTGTCTTTCCTTATAATCCAAATCCAATTGCTGCTTTCTTCTGCTGCATTTGACAAGGACTTGATTGCTTGTTGGAGGAAGTGACCCCTCACCCCCATCTTCTTCACTAGACTGGTCGTAGAAGTAGCAACGAATCCCCTGCGCTGCTGGCCTAATATTTCATTTAATATTCCAGAACAGCTCATCTCTGAGATGGGACTTGAACAGAAAATTCTACCTTACAGCCAAGGGTACTACTTAACTCAGTCAAATATATAGAATAACACCAAGTATAGACAGCATGTATATTGGCTTAATTTTGCCTCGTGTATCTGTGGGATACACACAAAGTATCATTATAATGGTAGTGCAATAAAGTGTTACTGGGGCATGAAGTAATCTATAAACTTACTGTATATCAAGGCAGACACAAGAGGCCAGATGACCTAATCTTTCTTCTGTTTATGTTCTAAAATTAGTTGGAATAGAAAGTATTAGATTTTCAAGCTGTTGGGAAGTGGCACTTGAAATGACCCCAGGATCGAGTCAATTTTGCAGGTGACAACAGGAGAAGAGAAGAGAAAGTATCTACTAAACAGCTAACCAACACATTTGATACATGGGTTGAGGTACAAAAATTATGACTGGTGACAAGGAAAAGTAATTGTTAAAATGTGAAAAGTTTGAACTCTGTAGCTTGAAGCTTTAATACAAAGCAGTAGTGACAAGAATGTAAAAGTCAGCAATTGCATTTGAGTTCGTTTACAGCATCCAGCTTTGGATGTTTATGTTCTAGGAATATAAACACCATGGTAAATTTATTCTTCCCCCAAGAAAACAAAGCCTTTAGATATAACAGAACATAAAAGTCAAATCTATCAGAACAAACAAGACTAAGAATACTGATAGAGTTGCTAAAATCTTGGAGATTTTCATGGGTTTAAGAAACCATTTTTGCTGATGACATCTATTAAGTAAATAAGATAAACAAAACCAACATCTGTAGGATAAAGACTGGTCAAGAGATTTTATTTTAAACCCATGTGTGACCAGCTAAATAGAGTAACAGTAACCTTCCTAAAGCACAAATGGATTAATATTTGAAAAAGAGCACACAGGAGCAAGTAGTAGAAATGGATGAAGCAAATGTTGCTTTCCAGTGGCACAATGGGTCAAAAAAAACTCTCTGTAATAAAGCACACTTTGATTCTAATTACAAAATAATCAAAGCAAAAAAATTACCATGTGTGCAATTTATACAGGACCATTGCACAAAAGCATTTCTGTAGAAAAAAAGTGCCAAGAACAATTATGATCATGGAAAGAAGATGATCACCCACATCACGCCACATAACCAATGAACGGCCGCAGGAGAAAGTATCTATACATTCCTCGATTTGATAAACTAAACTGTGTATTCACTATATGAATAGCAAGAGAACTCTTAGAAGGTAATACACACAAAGTATTGGAGGAAGTCCAGCAAGTTTGGGGGGTGAGGGGAGAGGAGAAATTAAATAAGAAGTTGAGATGTGATAGGTGGGAAAGGTGAAGGGCTGAAGAAGGAATCAGACAAGAGAGGACAGTGAACCATGGAAGAAAGGAGAAGGGGCACCAAGTAGTTCATGGGTAGGTGAGAATGGATGAGAAGGAAGCCAGAATGAATGAATGAAGAATGTTAAAAAAGAGAAGGATTGGGGGGCGGGGGAGGGAGAGGGAGAGGGAGAGGGAGAGGGAGAGGGAGAGGGAGAGGGAGAGGGAGAGGGAGAGGGAGAGGGAGAGGGAGAGGGAGAGGGAGAGGGAGAGGGAGAGGGAGAGGGAGAGGGAGAGGGAGAGGGAGAGGGAGAGGGAGAGGGAGAGGGAGAGGGGAGAGGGAGAGGGAGAGGGAGAGGGAGAGGGAGAGGGAGAGGGAGAGGGAGAGGGAGAGGGAGAGGGAGAGGGAGAGGGAGAGGGAGAGGGAGAGGGAGAGGGAGAGGGAGAGGGAGAGGGAGAGGGAGAGGGAGAGGGAGAGGGAGAGGGAGAGGGAGAGGGAGAGGGAGAGGGAGAGGGAGAGGGAGAGGGAGAGGGAGAGGGAGAGGGAGAGGGAGAGGGAGAGGGAGAGGGAGAGGGAGAGGGAGAGGGAGAGGGAGAGGGAGAGGGAGAGAGGGAGAGGGAGAGGGAGAGGGAGAGGGAGAGGGAGAGGGAGAGGGAGAGGGAGAGGGAGAGGGAGAGGGAGAGGGAGAGGGAGAGGGAGAAATTACCAGGTTAGAGGCAACCCAGACAGAATATGAAGCGTTCCTCCTCCAATGTGAATGTGGCATCATTGCGGTAGTAGAGGCAGCAATGGACCAATATTGGAATGGGTGGACACCGGGAAATCCCACATTTTGTAGTGGACAGGACAAAGGTGCTCGATGAAGTGATCCCCAAATCTATGTCGGATCTCACCCATGTAGAGGGGGCTGCAACAGGAGTGCTGGATGCAGCACACTCTCAGGTGAAACACTGCCTCACCTGGAAGGACAGTCTGGGGCCCCGAATGGTGGTGAGGGTAGGGAGGTGGTGGAGTGGTAGGTGTAGCACTCTTGTCCCATGTTCAGTGCTAGGTGCCAGGACTGAGGATCAGTGCAGCAGGTCAAGGCAGTCACTGGAGAGTGATCCCTAATGTGCCTAATGGTCAGATCCTGCTGTAGATGGCAGAATATATGGAGGCTTGGGGGATGGTGGGTAAGGGCAATTTATTATTTAAAGAAGCAGCTTAGAAAATAAAACAAAGTATTAGATAGCAATGACACCGCTCCAGAGAGGTAGATTGAAATTGTGAGCAAAACAAATAATACCTTTCCTCAGACAGTACCAGACAACACCACTGACCTGAGTAGGGAGTAGATTCCATGCCTGCTGAGACCTGATCCGTTTATCAACATGGTCTCCATCGCAGATACTATCTGCTGTCTTACTCAACAGCATTAAATGCTTCTTGAGGTTTGATCTAAAATGCAAGCACAGCAAATCACTAAAGTGCAAGTGGTTCACAGCCTACGCTCCATTAGGTATGAGAGAACAAGATACAAGTCAGCAGGCTGATATCAGTTTATAAAAGGGATTGGAAATAAATAAAATCTGAAATAGCCATAAAAACAATAATTTTGACGTCAAACAAAACTCAGCCAGAAAGGCAACATCTGTCATGAGAGTTGTACGTTTCTGGTCAATGAAATTGTCATCTGAATTAAACAGTTATACAAATATAGGAAGTGTGTTCAGGCACAAAAGTATCATGCTTCAATACTGCGAATCTGTTTTCTAATTTCTATTTTAGTTTGTTCAGATACAATCTTAAAATAAACAATTTATCAAAAATCAAAATTTCAGTCGTACACTCATCTTTAGCTATTACCCCATGTCTGATGGCACAATGCTGCAGAAAATGGCTATTTGTAACACTACATTTACTTTATCGTCCCTTGTTGAATTTCAATCCGGCAAGATAATGATACCATAGAAAAGCTTTAAAAAGTGCAAATATATTAGTGATAAATAAAACTCACAACTTTGCCCAAGTACAGCATCTTCACCATAGTTATGAGGACAAAGTCACTTAAGAAACAGCTATAGTAACACATCTTACAAAATTACTCTTGATGGCAACTTAAAACTAGGTTATGCACATGCCTGGGTACAGAGGTTCTTACGAAACTACCCTTTGCAACAATATGCTTGTCAACTGAATGTGGTTTCAGCCACTGATAACAGTTGAAAAGTCCTGTTACTATATTTATTTTCAATTAACTGGTCATCATTTTATAAAACCCAGAATGAACTGGTACACCTCGTCATCTCAGTATTTCATTAGCTAATAATGGCGGCACCAGATCAAAGACACATACAGACCTGCAACCAGATTAAAATTTTCAGCAAAATCATTTCCATTCAAATGACGCAGACATAACTGAGCTCCAAAGCAATATGAAGAAAGTCAATCTATGACTTACCCAGAGGCTGCCGGCTTCACATGCAGGTAGTTTTCTTGAACAAAAAGTGGTGAGAGAGAGTAATCATGGAAGAAGAGGTCTGACTTGTCTATCAAGCTCATGGAGGCCGTTTCCTCGCCAGCAGAAAACACTTTCCTCACAACATCAAAGGGACCCTGAAATTAGAAAGCTGAGTTTTTGTAATCATTATTTATTACCAACATGTTGTGTGTAGTGTACTTAGAGATTTTCACTACTCCAAGATTTGTGCCTTGGTCAGAATAGTCACAAAATTGTCAGAAATATTAATAACACATTATGCAAGATTGCACATTATTGTACAGGGCAGTGTTACAAACATCCATACACACATTCCCATGATATTATTAAATTCAAACACCCCAATACACATTTGTTTCTATAATGGGAGAACTAGTTCTTTTGAAAAAGGATCTAGTGCTTTCCTAGCACACATTGCAAATAAACCCTTCTTGGGCTTCCAGCCGGGTACAGGTATTGATCTTAACTGAAGTTTCGATGACAAACTCTGCCATCTTCGTCAAGAATGATGCCTGGTCATGTTAGTCCAGTGGTATTTATACCCGTCATCCGTCCCTCCTGATTGGATAAGAACTAACCAATCAGGTTTCCACTGTCCCAACTTGCTTACAATTGAGTTCCAGTTCTTAGAGCAAGACCTTCGCCCTTTTATTATAACTCCTTTCCTCTAGTTTTATTTCAAAGGCTTCCTTCACCCAGCGGTCCCAAAACCCACTGGCACAGCACCATAGTTTTGTGCCAAAGTCAATCCAATGGCCATTGCGAATGCAATGTTCAGCTACTGCAGTTCGCTGGGTAATCCAAACGGATACTTTCCACCGCGAGTCCCATCTGGCCGATATACGCTGCTCCGCATTCACTGAGAATCCTGCAAACGCCAGCTATTCTGACTCACATAAGCTGTGATTTGAGCTTCCTTACAGATTTGTGAATGGTATTAATCCTGTATTTCTTCAGGATCCTGGCAATTCTTCCAAAAGCTGTGGAAACAGAGAAGACAGGTGGTAGCGATGGGTTCCTCATCGTTGTTAGGTTTCCTGGTTTCTCTGTCAGCCCCAGGTGAATGATTTCCTTCACCTTATAGCCATTCTGTAGGAACATCGTGCATAATCGTCTTATTTCCTCGTGAAGACTCTCCAGGTCTGAAATAGTTCTCGCATGGCTAATCAAAGTAGAAAGAACCACTCCATGTTGGGAGGCATGATGGAAGCTATTGAGGTACAAATCCGTGTGATTTACGATACTCACCATATCCAAGGATACCGTCTGGTTTCCATTGTATTAGAATGTCCAGGAACAGAAGGCAACCATTCTTCTCCATCTCCATCATTCACTGAATGTTTGAATGTATATCGTTCAGATGGTCGTGAAACTGTCGAGTGTGCCTGGAGTCCAGCAGACCACACTACGAAGGTGTCATCGATGTATCTGAAGCAGCATTTGAGGCGTAAGGGCGATGAACTCAGAGTCACCTCAAAGTCCTCCATGTAGAAATTAGCAATTGCCATCGATGAGGGCAATCCCATGGCTACTCTGTCCATTTGTTCACAGCAGTTCCCCTTATACAGGAGGTACATTGATGTCAGCGTGAGTACAAAAAGCTCAATGGTACCCTCCTCAAACCTTGACCGCAGGATGACCAAGCTGTTCTTAATGGAAACTCTCATGAACAGGGACACCATAATCGAAACTGACCACTACATCCTCCAGGATCAGCTAGATGTTGGTTATTGTTTTTACCAAGTCAGTGAAATTCGTGATGTGTTGCTCACGGTCCCCAACCAAGGGAGACAGCATGGTCGATAAATGCTTAGCAAGGTAGTAAGTCAGAGAATCTATCCCACTGACGGTAGGTCTCAGGGGGTGGGGAGCCCTCCTTGTGTACCTTAGGGGGCCTGTAAAGTCTTGGTGGTACCTGCACCTGCACCTGAGGCGGAGTTGTCTTGCATATGTCTGCTAGCAGTCCAGATTTCTTCAATAACGTGGAGGTCACCCTCCCATTCGAATTCCTGGGATCCTGCTGTAGAACTCTAATGGGAGACTGGAATTTTGGGAAAACTTGAAAAAGGCACAAAGAACCACTAAGCAAGCAATAAAGGGAAGATAGATTATGAAAATAAACTAGCACAAAATATATAAACAGATAGTAAATGTTTTTATAATTATATAAAACAGAAAAGAGTGGCTAAAGTGAACATATGTCCCTTGGAGGACAAGAAGGGGGAATTGATATTCGGTAAAGAGGAAATGGCCAAGGATCTGAATGACTATTTTGTGTCGGTCTTCACGGTGGAGGACACAAAAAGAGATGTTAAGGATGTGATGAGAGGTGAAGACCTCAATACAACAGCTATCATGAGAGGTAGTACTGAGCAAACTTCGTAGTCCTGAAGATAGACAAGTCCCCTGGTCCTGATGGAATGCATCCCAGGCACTGAAAGAAATGGCAGAAGTCATAGTAGAAGCTTTGGTGATAATTTACCAAAATTCTCTGGACTCTGGGCAGGTCCCAGTGGATCGGAAGACTGCGAATGTCAAGCCACTGTTCCAAAAGATGTAGGCAAAAGGCAGGGAACTACAGGCCAGTTAGCTTAACATCTGCTGTTGGAAAAATGTTTGAAGCCATCATTAAAGAAGAAATGGCAAGGCATCTGGAAAGAAATGGATCCATCAGGTAGATGCAACATGGACTCAGCAAAGGCAAGTCCTGTTTGACAAACTTACTGGAGCTCTTTGAGGATATAACAAGCACAGTGGATAGAGGGGAACAAAAGGACATTATTTACTTGGATTTCCATAACGCATTTGATAAAGTGCCGCATAAAAGTTTTATTCATAAGGATGCAGAGTGGGGGTGATGTATTAGCATGGACAAAGGATTGGTTGATAGAAAGCAGAGAGTTGGGATATATGGGTGTTACTCTAGTAGGCAATCAGTGGTGAGCGGTAAGCCACAGGGGTCGGTGCTGGCCCACAACAGTTCCTAATATATATTAACGATCTGGAAGATGGGACAGAGTGGAGTGTATCTAAGTTTGCTGATGATACCAAATTGAGTGGAAAAGCAAATTCTGCAGAAGATACAGAGAGCCTGCGGAGAGATATAGATAGGTTAAGTGAATGGGCAAGGGTCTGGCAGATGGAGTACAATGTCGGTAAATGCGAGGTCAACCACCTTGGAAGGGAAAACGGAACAGCAGATTATTATTTAAATGGTAAAAAACTGCAGCATGCTACTGCCCAGAGGGACTTGGGAGTGCTTGTGCATGAATCACAAAAGGTTGGTTTGCAGGTGCAGCAGCCTATCAAGAAGGCAAATGGAATGTTGGCCTCCATTGCTAGAGGGATTAAATTTAAGAGCAGGGAGGTTATGCTGCAATTGTATAGGGTACTGGTGAGACCCCATCTGGAGTACTATATGCAGTTCTGGTCTCCTTACTTGAGGAAGGATATACTGGCTTTGGAGGCAGTGCAGAGGAGGCTCACCAGGTTGATTCCAGAGATGAGGGAGTTAGACTATGAGGAGAGGTTGAGTCGGCTGGGAGTGTACTCGCTGGAATTCAGAAGAATGAGAGGAGATCTTATAGAAACTATAAAATTATGGAAGGGATAGATAAGATAGAGGCAGGAAAGTTGTTTCCACTGGTAGGTGAGAGTAGAACTAGGGCACATAGCCTCACTATTCAGTGGAGCAGATTTAGGACGAAGAGAAGGGGAACTGCTCTTCCCAGAGAGTGGTGAATCTGTGGAATTCTCTGCCCAATGAAGCAGCGGAGGCTACCTCAGTAAATATATTTCAGACAAAGTTGGATAGATTTTTGCATAGTAGGGGAATTAAGAGTTATGGGGAAAATGCAGGTAGGTGGAGATGAGTCCATGGCCAGATCAGCCATGATCTTATTGAACGGCGGAGCAGGCTCAACGGGCCAGATGGCCTACTCCTGCTCCCATTTCGTATGCTCTTAGACGGGATTATCCAGAATCTGGTGGGCTTTCCTGTGGTATCCCTCCGAGGACATCAGGACCGTCGCATTTCCTTTTTCCGCTGGTAAAATTACGATGGCTGGGTTTTGCCATAGTGCCTGGAGGGCCAGTCACTTTCTTTTTGTAATACTTGGTTTCAGCAAAACGACCACTATGCTGCGGCAATGGCTTTTGGGATAACCAGTAAGGAAGCCATTGAAATAAAACTGGAGGAAAAGAATTTTAACAAAGATGAAGGTCTCACTATAAGAAAGAACTGGAATTCAATTGTAAACAAGGTGGCAGAGCCGAACTACCCATCAGGAGGGACAGGCGGCAGGGGTATAAATACCACTGAACTCGATATGCCCAGGCATCATCCCTGATGAAGATGGCAGAGTTTGTTAAAAATAATACCTATACCCATCTGGAAGTCCGATAAGGATTTATTAGTTCTCTCTTCTCCCCTCCCACCTTTAGTAATTTTGCTCTTTCAATACTATGTGTACAATACTGCAAAGATGTGGTTACCATATTGAGAGATTTTTGTGTGTTTTGCAAATCATGGATAAATTCTACTTATGGATGTTCTCTTTGAACATCCAGTAATATTTAAGTCTTACCAGGGGAAGAGGGGTGTTAAAAACAATGTGAGAATATGCTCTACCCTCCTGAACTAACATCCCAACATGACCAGAAAATTCAGTAAAAACTACAATATTACACCAAGCAAGAACAAATCAGTAAGTGCTGGTACAAAAATTCAGATACTTTGCTGGAATTTGAAAGCCTCAATCATTTGCATATCCATTTTTCTTACAATATATTCAATAAGTCATATTTTAAACAATAACCCCACCAGTTTAATGTCTTTCTTGGTCTTCTTGCCATTGTCTTTAGCCTGATCGTACGTCAGAGTCTTGTTTTCTACACACCACATACTGAGATTATGCAGGATCTAGAAAATATGCATGAAAAAAATCTTCAAAAGTTTATGGAAATTTATAGGGCCCACACCAACAAAAAAAGAAAAATCCAGCCCAAATCTCACAGTACTGGTCATTATAAAAATTACTTGATGTGTTTACCCCAAGTACTTTTTAATCTGATGAGGACTTGCAACTTACAGGCAGCATGTTCCAAACCCATACCCACCACTAGATGAGGAAATAATTATTCTGGCTCCACACTTTCCACAAATTACTTAATAAACTCTATTGTTACTTGCCTCTGCTAAATAGAAAATTGAGTCTTCCTATCCTTTCTTTTTCGTTGAAGTGCACAAAAGCAAAGGAACTAATATCTTCACCTTCTGATCCAAAGAAAACAAACACCTAACATTTTATCCAATCTTTCCTCAGCTGAAATCTCTAAACTCTAAATTCACAAATGGTTCAACAGCAATAAGGATTAAGTTTAATGCCATTTTAGTAAAAGGTGCTTAAGGTTATCCAGACGGCTAAGAAATAATTGCAAACTGTCAATTCAGTACTTTTATCACCAGTCTGCAATAACACAGAAAACACTTTGTTAAGGATGTTCAGTGACAAGAGTTCACAAAACGTGATCTCTGCTGTTCACATTCCAATCACTAACCTGTCTGATATCTTGACTGGCTGCAAGTATAATTTCATTCATAGCTGGAGGAGGAATCTTCAAGCCTTCTTTAAAAGCAACAGTCATCATTGCACCCTGAAGACAGAAAAACAAGCTTAAAGTCATTGAGGATAAATGTTTCTATCAGGTTGTAGCCAACTATAACATTAGCATTCCTTCCAATACTGTTCATTGGTGTGTTTGTAGACAATGATAGTTCTAAGTGATTTCTGTAAAATGCTGCCATTGTTCCCATGTGGAAAAAAATGCAAATTTTCTTTACTTCGCAGAGCAATCTCCAGTTGTTTTTTTTGCCACTGCAAACTTGCCCCCAAGTGCATAAAGACAACCTATAACCAAAACCAGCATTTCAATAATGCAAGTGTTAAAGCAGTCAGGTTCTTGCAATGCATAAAGCAATAATTTAAACCATTTGGGGAGATTCAGAGAGTCGCAAGTATCTAGTCTTTCAGCAAAGATGATGGGTGGAAGCAAAAACCACTGGTATTTGTGAGGAAGGTGCAGGTGGAGGACAGGATGCAGATACATTTTAGGTTCAAAAATTGGATGGCTAAACTACATACTAGTGTTACTTACTACTTTCAAGGAGAGTGGCTCGAGCACATGTTCAAAACTACCAAGAAGCCACAGCAACGCAACAAGGATTGGATGATTAAAAAGACACAATCATGAAGCCCTACCTTAATTTGTTCTACTCGAGGCCGCTGGAAACGGAGATCAAAACAGTAATTTGCTAAAGACCGTATCTTGGGATGGTTGCGATCATTACACATACAGATTATGGGAACCTTGGTCTGCTTTATAAGAGAAATCAGCTCCTGAAACAGAATAGAATACATCCAATGTATTAATTTCCTTTCAGATATTTGAGGTAGGATTTCAACCTGCCTACTGGTGTGAAAAGACCGAGAGAAAATAAATTGATACCATCAGAAATGGTGCAGATGCAAAATCAAATAATATCACTCCTAATTCAAAACATTATCTTTGTTCCAGTGACAAGGCTTAAAATTAGCCCATGAAGATAAGAAAAGAGTCAAGTTTCATTTCACAGCCAGGATTCAAGAAATAAGCTTACTAATTCTTTCCGATGCATCTTAAATACTCAGATTCCACTTTCATCCACCACCACCTTCTCCTATGACTAAACTTTGCCTGGATTGTATGTATTTCACCGACATATCATTCCCCAACTTCCATCCAGATCAGTGGTTCCCAGCCTTTTAATGCCATTAACCTAGGAGTCTGTGTGCCCAGGTTGGAAACCCCTGCATCTAGATCCACATATCCCATCGGTGGCTACGTAATCATGTCTTCAACATGCAACAGAAAATTTCCAGGTTCTGGGTTTTATTTTGTGCTTTTCTCTTTCCGCATACCACATACGTGGCTTTTGGGGCTGAGGGATATACACTCAGTGGTCACTTTATTAGGTACCTCCTCGATCTAATACAGTGGTTACTGAGTACATGTCTGTGGTCTTACGTTGCTGTAGCCCATCCAGTTCAAGGTATAATGTGTTGTGCGTTCACAGATGCTCTTCTGCACATTAATGTTGCGTGGCATCAGGCAGCAATAATCATTCCAAGGTCAAAGTCACTTAGATCACATTTCTTTCCCCATGTTGATGTTTAGTCTGAACCTCTGGACCATATCTGCATACTTGTATGCATTGAGATGCTGCCTCATGACTGGCTGATTAGATATCTGCATTAATGAGCAGGTGTCCAAGTGTACTGAGTGTAAATTGTGACAGATAAGGCATTGAAGTTATACTGATGAAGTTTTAAGAGTATTGGGGAAGAAAGAAATGATTCTTGGACTCTTGTAAATAACAAGTTAAAATTGAGTACAAACTTATGTGTGCTCTGTTCCGGGTAGTGTATGAACTTCTGCTTGTCCTTCACTGAGTAATCCACCTGCGGCTGGTTTTAGATTAACAACTCGACAGATGTCTCCTGAGAATGTTATGATCTGCGGGTTGGGTTCTGGTTATCGGTCGCACACATCCTGCCTTATGGTTTCGCAAGAATTGAACTAAGTACCCTCGTTTGTTTAGGGAAAGGGAGGACTCACTGATAGGTACAGGATTGAACATCTGTCTGTAATTAAGTCAGGGCCTAGCAAAGAGAATAACTGAGAAAGGACTGGACAGTACAACCATCTGTAATTAAAACCTTGATTTGGTGGCCTCTCTTATCTACAAAAGTAATTAAGTTTTGCTCCAACAGACTTGGTGGGAATACCAGTTGAACTAAGTGCTCTTTGTCTCTCAAGCTAGTTCTATAAATTGTAACGTTTCTGCATGTTAGACAGAGGTCCGATACAAGCCCCCAGAGGGAGAGGAACTCTGTCCCTCCGGTGTGCTGCTCCGCACCTCTCGCCAGCTTAGTTTGAACAAATAAACTGGTGAAAAGAATAAAGAACTGTTTGTGGTGTGGTTATTGATCCGGCAATTTTAAGTTTACAATACCATACAAGCTGGAGGGACTATTGAGTCTTTTACCCCAAGCACACAAGACTAACAAACACTGGCAGTAAGCAGAAGGGAAATATGCATTTGAAAGTTATATTCCACAACAAATTCTGATGTAGCAAATCAGTAAAGTATCACTAAATGCTTGCAATATATTGTTGGAAACACTGCAAGTATAACAATGAAAAGAATCCATCCATTCTCAAGTAAATTGCAGGACTTAAAGAAATCCCTGGCTAAACATTTAAGTGACCAAACCTCTTCATCAAATGACTCAAACTGTTACCTGTATTCCGCCCCTGTCCTCATTACCAGCCATCCCATCCACCTCATCCATGATTAACAAGTGTTTGGGACTTAATGACGAAGTTCCTGAAATGAAAAACAGTCGAGCTAACAGAAAAACCTTTTTAAGCATTTGCGGAACAGTATCAATAACAACGCCATTTGTGGAACAGTGCCAACGGACAAGTCCTGATCTGAAACCCGAAACATACGAAGTACATACCAGAGCAGAAGCCTTTGATGCTGGTGTTGTTCAGTGATTCTGCTATCACTTCTTTCAACGTGTTCTTGCTGCGAGTGTCACTGGCATTGAGTTCAACATAGTTGTATCCCAGTTCCTTCCAGATAAAGACACAATTGTAATTTATCAGTTTAAGAATAAACCCTGATAAAGGGGCACAACCTGTGTTGAAAGACAGTCAGACAGTAGAAAGAATTAAAAAGAGCTAAAATGTTCTAAAGGACATACAAATACTGGAGAATGATCATTTACACAATGTTAATTCGTCACAATTCCAATCTGTCCTCTATTCCAAATCAGAGCTCTTGATTAGCCCCAAGTTTACTAATTAAACTGCCAAATTCCCACAGCCCTATTCTTCTGAATTTCCTCTCAACCCATTTCTGTTCTAATTTCTTACTAAAACTCATCTTTCTGTTCAAGCTTTTCACCATGTCTTCATATCCTTTCTTGGTCATGTCTTCATATCCTTTCTTGGTTGTGTTACATTTTATTTAGGAATACCATGAAATAACTTGAATGTTTATTACATTAAAGATAGAACACATACAAATTACTGTTGAACAGTCCAAAAGTTCACTTCTAAAATACACATACTGTACCCCTTGCTGTGGCAAGTTTTATAACGCTCTGGTATCTCACTCAGTAGGCTACTTTACCAGAGGAGCACTGGCAAACAATTTCAATGAAAAAATATCATTTGTCGACCACATTCTGTCCTTCCCTATGAGTACAGTGCAACAATTGAATTTAAAGATGGAGAAATGTATTTAAATCAATCTTCAGTAGGTTGCTATTAATCTTTAGATTTGTACATTTAGTAATCCAAAGTCAGAAAAAACTTCACTGCAACAATTACTAAAAGCCAGCAAAACAAAAATCTCAACGAGAAATAAGTCTCTCACAATATCCACACTTCATTTATCAAAATGCACCCTCAATCTCCCTCCACAGAGATTCAAGGTTGCACACGTGCTAAGTTAAAGATTATGATGTATTCGGCAGATCAAAGTTTAAGTAATGTGCACAAAGATACTGTACCTGGCTAAGTCAAACCTGCAACAGAACATAGAATATTACAGTGCAATACAGGCCTTCAGCTCACAAAGTTGTGCCAACTTTAACATCCATCTAACTCTTCCCAGCACACAGCCCTCCATTTTTCTGTCATCCATGTCCCCAAGAGTCTCTTAATGACTCTAGTACAAATAGCTCAACCACCACCCCCACCAGAGTGTTCCACGCACCCACTACTGAGTAAAGAGCTTTTGTCTAACACCCCTCCTATTCTTTCCTTTAATTACCTTAAAATTATGCCCCCTGTATTAGCCATTTCAGCCCTGGAAAAAAAGGTCTCTGGCTACCCACTCAATCTATGTCTCTTATCTTGACCCCGTAATCAAAGCCCCACAAACAGTGCAGAGAAGAGCAATAGGCCCATTCCGCCTGTCAGAAGAAAGTGGAATGAATAATAACTTAAACTAGAAAAATGTCTCAGATAGAGTATAAAGGGTTACAAAAGGCACTGAGCAGAAATGAAAATTAGCCTGAAATGCAGTATGGCAGAAACATAAGCAGCCTAGGTACGAAGATTTCTATGATAATCTCTTAATCGGACATTTCTTTTTTCCAAGCACTGACATGAATGAAACATTATTCCACAATCAAGATAACATAAACATGTTATTATGGTATAATTAGATAAATTAGCCGGACAGCCAATCATAATCCTTCCAATGCGCAAGAAAGTTACCATAAATTTAAAGTGTTTTCTCTTTCATGCTATTAATAATCTATTAACTGCAAGTCATGCATGACTGGGCAAAAATATGCAATTTTTTTTAAACAAATTAGATGCAAAGGAAATTGTAACATCAGTATTTGGACCCAAGTGATTTTGTTGGTGAAATATGCAAAGAGCTATTTAACTTGGTAATGTTACATGAACACACCAAGGCAGCTGAAATATGAGAGACAGTAATAGAAAAATTGTCTGGTTGACAAATTAACCTATCAAAAATGACAATTTATGGTACATCCAGCATGATTCAGATTGGATATCATCACAATTCATTCTGACAACTTGTGGCTGCTAAATATAAAGCAATACTATAAAAAGATTCTGCATGCAACTTATAGAAGGGAAAGGTACTTTCTGATGACTCTACCATAGGTGGATGCATCAGCAAGGGAGATGAGGCTGAGTACAGGGCTACGGTAGGAAACTTTGTCACATGGTGTGAGCAGAATTATCTGCAGCTTAATGTGAAAAAGACTATGGAGATGGTGGTAGACCTGAGGAGAGCTAAGGTACCAGTGACCCCTGTTTCCATCCAGGGGGTCAGTGTGGACATGGAGCAGGATTACAAATACCTGGGGATACGAATTGACAATAAACTGGACTGGTCAAAGAACACTGAGGCTGTCTACAAGAAGGGCCAGAGCCGTCTCTATTTCCTGAGGAGACTGAGGTCCTTTAACATCTGTCGGACGATGCTGAGGATGTTCTACGAGTCTGTGGTGGCCAGTGCTATCATGTTTGCTGTTGTGTGCTGGGGTAGCAGACACCAACAGAATCAACAAACTTATTCATAAGGCTAGTGATGTTGCGGGGATGGAACTGGACTCTCTCACAGAGGTGTCTGAAAAGAAGATGCTGTCCAAGTTGCATGCCATCTTGGACAATGTCTCCCATCCACTACATAATGTACTGGGTGGGCACAGGAGTACATTCAGCCAGGGACTCATTCCACTGAGATGCAACACAGAGCGTCATAGGAAGTCATTCCTGCCTGTGGCCATCAAACTTTACAACTCCTCCCTTGGAGGGTCAGACACCCTGAGCCAATAGGCTGGTCCTGGACTTATTTCCTGGCATAATTTACATATTACTATTTAATTATTTATGGTTTTATATTGCTATATTTATACTCTATTCGTGGTTGGTGCAACTGTAACGAAAACCAATTTCCCTCGGGATCAATAAAGTATGACTGTCTTGGTACTCAAGTAGCCTTACCTTACATACTAGGGTAGCTGTGGTTGTTTTACCCACACCTGGAGGACCAGACAACAGAGCAGCCTTGAAGCTTGAGCCATCGTCCTTCCCACCAAATTTGTTGAATTTCACTGTGCAAGTGACATAAAAAGTTATTTTAACGCAAACACGAGGAATTCTGCAGATGCTGGAAATTCAAGCAACACACATAAAAGTTGCTGGTGAACGCAGCAGGCCAGGCAGCATCTATAGGAAGAGGTGCAGTCGACGTTTCAGGCCGAGACCCTTCGTCAGGACTAACTGAAGGAAGAGTGAGTAAGGGATTTGAAAGTTGGAGGGGGAGATCCAACTTTCAAATCCCTTACTCACTCTTCCTTCAGTTAGTCCTGACGAAGGGTCTCGGCCTGAAACGTCGACTGCACCTCTTCCTGGAGATGCTGCCTGGCCTGGTGCGTTCACCAGCAACTTTTATGTGTGTTGCTTAAAAAGTTATTTACAATCTTTACATTTTGTGCACAATGTTTCTTATTGATAAGAATTCTCCACAAAGTATTCTTGCGATTCCTTCACTAGAAATTACTAGGAAATCCCTGCCTTGAGTAGACCTTTTTTTTTATAAAAGCATGTTACATCTTGGTTTTTCCTTTAAAATACACACAATAAACTGGACCAAATACACAAAGTTAAACCAAGAATATTAGTAATGATTTGCAAAGTCTGATCTCGCTATTTATCTTTGTCTACTCCATTCAAATGAAAAACAAACAATCCCCAGTCAATCGTGACTGCAGCTTGGTTTTGGTAAAACACTACTACTATACCAAACACACTGTACAGATACAACTATATTGGGGACTAAGCAACTATGAAAGAAGATGGATGATGGTTATCCACAATTGAAGAGCTACATTAATGGACAGTTGAGCCTTTTATTCTTTACGCAAATAACATGAGACAGGCTATTTGTGGGAAAAGGAAGCATATAATAATGAGATGGGATGGTAAAACTCCAAACTCTCAAAGGGGGCAAGTAGCCATGCACTGGATCCAAGGTCAAAGGCAGATCCAATGAAAAGAAGTTTGTTCTGCAGGGAGCCTCCTTGTTGCATGCTGGCTTGCTCCCCTAAGGCTGCAATCTTGGAAAACATTCCTGACTTGACTACAATGCTGAGATATGCTTTCACACTGATTACTGGATGTAAAGCATGACATACATTTCTCCTGTTACGTCTATACATCCACGTCATCACCTCCTACACCCCCTAAAGTCTTCCAAACATATATCACTCAGAACTCCACTTCTTTAATTCCGTCCTTGTGCATTCTAGTTTCTTTCACCCTTCATTCATGCCTGTGCCTTCAGCTGTCTCAACCAGAAACTCAAATTTCATTCCTGAAAAACCGTTTCACGTCACCCTCCAAACTAATCAGTGGCTAATCTTTTAGTTATCATACCGAGAGCTGATGTCAAATGTAGTCTTACAAAACAAGCAGAAAGAACAACAGGGATGTACTTCTTTATTAGTTCATATAAAATTTAAAATAAACTGGCATTTCAACACTTCTAAACAACAGAATGGTACAGCCTGAATAAATATTAACCGATTCCAAATGAATGAATATGACACAAACAGGTTGCAAAGAAATACACATTCTCACCTGCAGGTTTGCTGTTCCCAGCATTGTTGACATGCCATTGTTTCAGCCAGCGGACCAGTTTATTTGCACAACTCTGCTCTCCCTGTTGTCCGATTAAATTCTTCAGCATTGCAGGCTTATACTTATCCACCCACAGCAAACTCCGCTCCTCCTTCTCTGAAGCTGGCTTCAAACGATCACATATCAGGGCAGAACTATTGGTGAAAGGTTCTGTTCCAAGTAACATACTCTTCTTGCATCGTGAGGATTCACCATTCTCTGCTGAAGAACCACTCTTTTTATGCTCCGTTTGTTTCTTCAGTGGTGGTGAGCCGTTCTTAATATGCTCATCTTTGTCTGCCATCTTGGCAGCTTCTTGCACTTTGGATTTTGACTTTCTAACCTGCAATTTTAAAAGATCATTGGTGTCACAATCTGTTTGGATATTAGGGGATTAAAAAGGAACAAAGAGTTAAATGCAAGAAAATTGTTATAAGGAAAAGGTTAGTGAATTTTACTGATAGCCACTACTGCCTTAATTTGTAATAAGATGATTACAACACGAAAGTGATGCTGACATCAATCCCACAGTCCCAAACATAAAGTTCTTGGTGAGCTAACTAGATCTGTGTATATACATTTGCGCTTTTTTATCTCTTGGCTCACATCAAAATGTACTGTAAAACCCAAGTTTTTAAATCAAACCAAACAATCTCTGAATGACAAAAATAATTTAATATAAACAGAAAATTAGTCATAAAACTCATTTTAGGTTATGTGTAGCAGGATTGAAATGGGACATTGTCTTCATTTACCAATGAATAGAATACCAGCATCCAGTACAAGCTCGTTACTAACAATATCACTACAACCACAGCTGTATTTAACAGCACCTTAGATTAAGCAGTGTATCCAAGAAACGTAGGCTCCAAGAATACTTGTACATTTGGCAACTGGTCCATTTTCTCCCCAGCCAGCAAGGGACAGTAGTGGGGGAAAAAATTGAGACAGTGAAACATGAAACCGTACCACAGAATTCCTCTCCTTGCCAATAAATAAATAAACAAAGTCAGCCTTAGGATTTACTACCCAAATTCCTAAGTTTTACACCTGGTTGACATTGAATCAATTGTTTAGGCTGCACTTTAGCATATTATGTATAATTCTGCTCATCACACCAAAAGGAAGATGTGGTAGCAATAAAGATAGTGCAGAAGAGATTCACCAATATGTTGTCAGGAATGGAGGATTGCAGTTTTAAAGAAGTTATTCCCACTGGAACATAGAAAGCTGAGGGGGTCTCAGAGGTTTTCAACGATGTGCATAGGCAGAATAGATAGCCAGAATCATTTTCCCTGGGCAGGAGAGTCTAGAACTGGAGGCACAGGGTTAAGATAACAGAAGAAATTTGAGAGATCTGGGGGCAAGTTTATCCACATAGAGGTGCTGAATATTTAGAATCAGCTTCCAGAGAAGACAGATACTATTATGCTTAAAAGACTTTTTTTTCCCCCATAAATGTTGCCTAGCCTGCTGAGTTCCTCCAGCATTGTGTGTGTTGCCTAACTCCCAAGTGAAACCTAGTTATATTAATGTCAGCCTATTCCTATTCAAGTCCGAAGATTGTCCCAATGTCCCATGCTAAATTAGCTTTATCTGTGAACGCCCTTTCGAGTCATCTTTCTACAAGTTTAGACAACAGCTCTAAGGAATCCAAACTGTTCCAGCTCCTCTTTCTTGCCTTTAGTCAATTTCTCCATTCATTTATAAACTAAGCAATTATGACATATCTAATTTTGTTCAATCTTCCAAGCAGCGCTGCATCAAAATTTTTGTTGAAATCTCCCCATCCACAAGCTTATCACTGCTCCAAGAGATTCACTAGGCTTGAAGTCGCTCTGCTAACAACACTGAATCTCCAAATTCACTAGTAACACCCTGGATTATATTTCACCAGTAACACCCCGGATTATATTTCCCCTGTAAAATAGATTGGGCAAAAGGGTGTAGCACACAATCTTACAACAGAGCTTTCAAGCCTGTCCCATGAAGTTATTTACTCAAGAGATGCACAAATTAGTGTCTGGGCCATTTCCACCACTTTTATCCGGCTCAACAGCTGCATTTATTGCATTCAATTCTCTTAAAATGCAATATAGTCATATGAGAAAGATAATACGACCAAAAACTTCAGCATTGCTCTGCAACAACACAAACAAACTTCTGGAGGAACGGACATGGGAATATCACAATCCCTGTGGAAAGCAGAGTGGGAGGGGTGCGGGGTTGTGAAGAAGATGTATTTGATGGTAGGGTCCCGTTGAAGATGGCGGAAGTTGTGGAGAATGTTGCAAGGATCGCTCACTCCATGAATTCCTTTGTCCATTCATCCCTTCCCACTAATCTCCTTCCTGGCACATACCCCTGCAAACAGCAAAAGCATCCATTCACCTCCTCCCTCACTTCCAGTCAGGGTCCCAAGCAGTTCTTCCAGGTGAGGCAACACTTCACCTGCACATCTGTTGGGGTTATCTACAAGGTGCTCCCAATGTGGCATATTGATGAGACCTGGCGTAGATTGGGAAATCACTTTGTCAAGCACCTCCACTCTATCTGCAAACAGCGGGATTTCCCGGTGGCCAACCATTTTAATTTTATTCCCCATTCCTGTGCTGACATGCTTCCTCTCCTGCCACAATGAAGCCACTACCAGGTTGGAGAAGCAACACCTCAAATTCCATCTAGGTAGCCACCAACCTGATAGCATGAACATCAACTTCTCCTACTTCTGGTAACAATCCTCCCCTCCTTTCTTCTATCCCCCACTCCAGCCACTTGCCTCTTCACCTCACCTGCCTATCACCTCCTCCTGGTGCCCCTCTTCCTTTCCTTTCTCCCATGATTCACTATCCTCTTTGAAGCATTATGGGGCAGTGACTGGCTAAGACAACAACTTGACTGGAGACCTATCCACCATTTACATGCCTCACCCACTGCAACAGTCAACTGAAAGTGAATAAAGAAAGGTACAGGATGATGCCATAGCAGTGCTCAGAGATGGCATTGAAAAATTCAAACAGAAGATAAAAAAGTGTTCAATGAAAATGCCACACCCAATGTTTTACAAAGCCCACCTGGTTCCTTATACCATCTGTGATAAAGTAGCCAGTGAGCTAGATTGCATGGAAGCTGAAGGAATTCTTTCCAAGGTTGAGAGGAGCCCATTGGCAACATTAATGGTCCCAGTAGCCAAGAAGAATGAGCTTTTAAGTATCTGTAGTAATGTTAAGGTCATCAACCCAATACTGAAAGTAGATCAACACCCCCTGCCCAGGATAAAAAAAAACATCTTTGCAAACCTTTCTGGAGGTAAACGCTTTAGCAAAGTGGACTTGGCTAAGGCCTACATACAGATAGGGATGGAAGAGTCAAAAATGTTTTTCATCATAAACTCTCAGAGGGCTTTATCGTTATAGCAGGCTTATTTTTGTAACAGCATCTGCACCTGCACTCTGGCAGAAAGCTATGAACCAGGTGGTGCAAGGCTGCCCAGGCGCTCAGTATCACCTGGATGACAACATTGGTAAGGATGACAAGGAATATCTCCCAAATCTCAAGACAATGTTAAAAAATTAGAAGATTATGGGCTCAGTGCACAACACGGCAAGTGTGAATTCTTTAAATCGAGCATCACTTACTGTGCTCACACCATTGACAAGTGTACTGAGAAAATTCAAGCAGAGATGGATGCCCCAAGGCCAAAGGACATGTCACAGTTCCAGTCCTTTTAAGGATTTGTCAATTACTATAACAGATTACTGCTGAACCTAGCTCTTGTGCTCCACTCCTTGAACTCATTACTATTAGATCAGGAAGAAATGGCAATGGACAAAGCAGTGGGAGGTGGCTTTCCAAAAGGCAACGGAAATTTCCTCCTTGCATATCGCAAGGCAGCACACTCCAGAACCAACAATTCGCCAGCTATGATTCCTGGGTTATCTCTTGCATTCACACTTGGATCCCCTCGAACTCCAGTCTCAGGAGAATGCAGGACATACAGCTGAGACAAGTTGAAGGTTCCTCAAACAAGGAGGCTCAACATTTCACTCTTGATCAAGCCGTCCTGGCAAGGGACTACAGAGGTAATCAAAAGTGGGTACTTGGAGGGCAGAGTCAATTGTTAGAGAAGAAAGATGTCCAGAGCTGTCAGAACTACTTCCTGCAGTCGCGGAGTCAACTTTTACAACCACCACGGAGGTAGATGCAGAACCTGAGATTGTTTCCAAGCCACAAGTCTCACCTGCCAAGCACAGTGACAAGTGCACATACAAAGTTGAGATACATTCTATATTGAGTTGGAGTTTATAGCTATGCAGGGAGGAGCTGTATATTTAATATTTCAGTAATATTTGAGTAATATTGTGAATATATTATTTGATTGTGCATTGTTGTTTATATTATTCATTACAGGTTCTATGTAAAAGTATGTGAATGGCAAATGATGGCATACCTGAGCACCTCACCAAGGTAAAATGAAGTAGACATTTTTCCAGCTCCCAAATTTTTCTTTCAATTAGTTTCTGAGGTTATAAAACATAACAGACGGCAAGCAAACAAAAACTTTTCATTGGATCTCAGTACGTGTTACAATAATGAACTAATTAGCTGTGCAAGACACAGAACTAGAAAGTTATAAAAACTTTTCTCTTCAAAAACTGACCTCCTCTTCAGCAGCAGTCTCGTACTTGGACTTCTTTCCTGGCATTCTACGAATCAGATCCAGCAGTCCATCTTCATCGATTTGCTTTGTTCCAAAACACTCTGCCTAAACCATTTTTGTTAGAGGAAATAAAAAAGGTGCTTAACTTTGAATAAAAATATTCAATACATCATATTTAATATTTTTGGGAAGTAACAAAAAATATTATTACGCTTAAATTTGTAAAAGCAACGAAGTAGGTTATATCTGATTGCTTATGTAGAAGATTAGACTATTGCACTAGTCTTACCATGACAATATTAAAGACCACCAAATCAATGCCACTAATATCAGCAGTATTAAACAACTAGCAGTATCAGCTGTATGGCCAACAACTTTTCAAACTGATGTTCACATAAGCATTTGCTACTAAGAGGCACTCACTTTGTCCAGTTTCGACCGCCCACCTTCTCGACCAGTCACCAGGTAATTTGTTTTCTTACTGACATTTCCAGTTAGTTTCCCTCCGTAACGCTCAATTAAAGATTTAGCATCTTCGCGCTCCATGGATTCCAGGACTCCTGTAATGACGAACGTAAGCCCTTCCAAGCAGTTCTCAGCTCCCTAATGATAAGAATTTGTATAGTCATTCTAATTGGATAATACAAACCACTATGCAGGAGGTCATCACAGTGTCACAAGATGACATGAAGAGTAAAACAACAGATTAGAAGCCAGAGAGGGAGAACTACCTCACATCAGAAGACAAATTTTGCATCTGCTTTAGGAGTGCGAAAAGATTAGAAAAGCCTATCCATTTTCAGCAGCAATATATGAACTTGGAACAACAACAAAGCTGGAGTAACTCAGGAGGTCTAGTATCACATATGGAGGGAAATGGGTAGACAACATTTCAGATCGGGACCCTTTATCTGGGCTGAATTACAGAGTGGAGATAGTAAGATGAAAAGTGGATCCAGGTGAGGAGCGGTAATAGATTGGAGAAGGGGGCATGGAAACAGTGCCAGAGGCTGGCAGGTGATATGTAGAAGTGACGAAGAGCAAGGTGGAACATGGAATAATGGGGGAGAGATAGAGAAGGAAGATGGAAGCAAAAGCAGTGGGACAACTGTGTGGGTGATGATCAGATGGAAAGGAATGGAACAGTGCAATGGGGCTTGAGGCAAATATAGAAAATCTGAGTTGTACAGGAACAGAAAATGGACAGAAAGGAAGCTGTTTCCTGGAAGTTAGAGAATTGGAGTAAAGCAACACAAAGACAATCCTTCTTGAAGATGCTATTGGGTTTCCTTTATGTGCACTGGAGATATGAAGTTAGTTGAAGGTGGATAAACAATATAGTGTAGAAAGAATACCCAAAAAAGGTAGACATTTCCATCCGCTGTTTTGAAGTGTGTGAGATGAAGTATTTAAAAGAATGTTGCAGATTCACTGAAGTTCACCAACTTGCAATTCAAGAACCGACAACGAAACCAATGGAGACTACATTCAATAAGATCTAGACATCCGATGGTACAGTAAAGATTTTTTTTTAGTGTAAATTGAAGATTGAAGGCTGAAATTTTACAAATGGTAGATTCAACAAATACTAAGTACAACAGCTGATAATTTACAGATCTCACAAAACAATAGAACAACAGTAGAATAGTAAAGCAGAGGACTGGAATAATGATCAGGAAAGACACTAGTTCAAACCCACCATTATTAATAATGGCATCATTACCTGGGTCCATGTGTACAAAGTTGGAATTAGAAAACTTTTTTTTATATAAATGTGTAAGAACTTTGCCCAATTTAACATGCAACTGAACCAATCTACCTTTCTTATGTACAGTTCCTCTCATTACTTTGTCTCTGCTGAGTCCTATAGCTCACTGATGTCTCAGCCAATTATACTGATAATTATGGCTTGTATCATAATTTGAGTATCCGCCAAGTTTCCATTAAATCCACAAAAAAAGACATCTAGTAATTTCCCAACTCGCTGAACACCAAACATTTAAAACCGCATTTTAAAATTATTGTCCATCCCCAGGTTATGAATACCTGACATTGTATACCCATAAAATCAATACAAGTATGATTCCCACCAGTGTCTGTAAAGAGGCTGTACATTCTTCCCGTGACTGTGTAGGTTTCCTCCCGACCAATTGATCATTGTAAATTATCCCATGATTTATTATAGGCATCCGTTAGTCTCGTGAGACCATGGATTTGCGCTTTGGAAGGTTTCCAGGGTGCAAGCCTGGGCAAGGTTGTATGGAAGACTGGCAGCTGCCCATGCCGCAAGTCTCCCCTCTCCATGCCACCGATGTTGTCCAAGGGAAGGGCACTAGGGCCGATACAGCTTGGCACCAGTGTCGTCACAGAGCCTTGCTCAAGGACACAACATGCTGCCTCAGCTGAGGCTCAAACTAGCGACCTTCAGATCACTAGACCAACACGTTAACCACTTAGCCACACGCCAACACACAATCCCATGATTAGGGTAGAGTTATATACGCGGGTGCTGGCCAGCATGGCTCAAAAGTGCTGGAAGGGCCTATTCCACGCTGTATCTCAATAAATAAATTTTCAAAAATTTGCTCCAAACCACAGAAATAGTTTCCTGTCTCTAATTTTGCAATTGCTCTAGTCTCTTTGATGTCATTCATTACTATACTGTAAGTACACTGTAGTTACACCTTATTGACATAATCAACTTAGAAGGACTATTGGCTGGACTGATAGTTCATTACCCAGGGATGACCAATACACAATAATAAGTGATTTAGCAAACTGTGGTCACATACTTAAATATAGACCTATTGGCTAATTACATACAAATAATGTACAACAAAATGCAATGAATTTTTAATATTTTTGTATCAATGTTAATGAACAGTGTGTATGAGCAACCATCCTTCACTGGGTTTCAAATAGGTTTTCATTGTAATTATACAGAGGAATCATTGCTAATAATATCTTGCGGCTATCCTACCTGAGGGATTTCTTTTGAACCCAAAGCTCGTGGCCCATCACGATTTAGAAAGCTACGGTAGGCCAAGTAATTCTGGCGCTTCTTTTCAGAATCCTCGGGGCTCTTGGATGTAGAACAAAAAAAAAAGGTACATCTAACTCAACAGCAGTTTTCAAAATGCAAATCCAAGATAACATGTGAATTCATATGTCTGTATTTGCAACAGGACCATGCCAAATAACAAATTTAATTCAAACATCAACTAGAAACTGCAACTAAACGCAACCACATGATACAACAGGTTTGCCAAATGGCCATTATCAAGACACCTCAATACAGACTTTATTTGATCCAAGTTTATTCATCACATTTTTAGTCTCATGAAACCCAAATTCTCCCTTCTTTATTGGCTGGAAGTTAGGGAAGGCCAAGTACTTTCTGTTTAAAGAATAGGTCCGTGCCCATTTTCCTTAGTTTTTGCCACATTCTTCACCAAGAAATAAAAGACATCTAGATGGATAGGAGAGGTTCGCAGAGCGACATGCCAAATATCAGTAGATAGAACTTGCTTTCTGGGCAACACAGTTGGGTCAAAGTAGCCACTTCCATGCTATATGACTAAGTTTCAAAACTGTGGCCTAGCAAGGAATACCTGCAGTCACATAACCCTCAATCCGTAGTAATGTACTGGAAGGTTCTCCAAAGCAACTGCCCTGCCCGTAAGCAAACCTGATGCTTGAAGTAAAATTGATCAAGCATAAGAAAAGTGCATTGATCACCTTAGCTTGAAGGAAGTCACAACATAAAACAATACAGCAGACACCCAACCCAACCCAAAATACAGCAAAAAGCTTCCTACCTCAGATTTGTTTGGGGATACTTTCTCCTTTGTGTGAGGTGAAACAGTCTGTTCTTCCTTCTTTGGAGAAATCCTTTTACTTCCATTCTTTAAAGAATTAGGTTTTTCCTCTTTTTTGGGAGAAATCTTTGCTTCTTTCTTTGAAGAAAGGGTTTTCTCCCCTTTCCTCGGTGAAGTTCTCTTCTCTCGGACTGGCTTTGTTGGACTGTCCCCTTTTACTCGCACCAATTCTTCATTACGTTTCATGTTGGCCAATTTTGCACTTATTTTAGATGGAGATGCTTTATGAAGTGATTTTTCCACATTATTACTAGAAGATTCAGACGACAGTTGAGTAGAAATCCTTGTGTTCTGTGACTTACTGAACTTTTCACTGCAGTTCTTCACATTATCAACATCACTCAACATCTTGGCTGAAAATTAAGGTAGAGGTTGGTAAGTGAAGCTCCAGTATGCATGGACCACAGCAAATGGATTCCTTTTGATAATTTCTGTGTGGAGTTTGCATGTTCTGTCTGCGATCATGTAGGTTTTATTCCAGCACTCCAGTTTCTTCCCACATTCCAAAAGATACACCCCAAAAATATGGCAGAGGGGTGGGACTGAACTGATAGAGCTGCAGATGGGCCAACTGATGTACAATTAGGCATAGTGTGTCGGGAGGCTGTAAGGAAGGACAAGCAGATGATGGGGGAAAATTGCAGTCAAAGGGATAAGATAACGTGTAATGGGGCCAAAATCAAGAAGGGTGAAGAATACAGGACAGAAAGCGTTTGAATGCATGCAGTACATTGAATGGGCTATATGATCATGTAGTGCAGTTGGAGATTGGCAGGTATGATGTTATGGGCATCTATGAGTTGTGGCTGAAAGATGATCGTACTTAGGAGCTTAACATCCAAAAATACATTCTGTATCGAAAGGCCAAGCAGAGGGAGTGGGGTGGCTCTATGGGTAAAAAATTAATTCAATTCCTTGAAAAAAAATGTTTGGAAGATGTAGAATCCTTGTGGGTAGTGCTAAGAAACTGTAAGGGTAAAAAAAACTTTGATGGGAGTGATATGCAGGCCTCCCAACAGTAGCCAGGATGTGGGATAGAAATTGCAACGGGAGATAGAACAGGCATGTAAGAAAGGGCAATGTTGCAATAATCATGGAGGATTTCAATATACAGCTAGATTGGGAAAATCTAATTGGTGCTGGATCCCAAGAAAGGGAAAGGGAATTTGTAGAAGATAGTTTTTTAGAGCAGCTTGTGGTCGAGTCCATAAGGGTCTAGATTGGGTGTTATGTAAGGACCCAGATTCCATTAGGAAGCTTAAGGTAAAGAAACCTTTAAGAGGCAGACATCATAATATGGTAAAATTCACCCCAGAGTTTGAGAAGGAAATGATAAAATCAAATGTATCAGTATTACAATGGAGTAAGGAGAATTACAGAAGCATGAAAGAGCTGGTAAAAAATTGAAGGGGACACTACCAGGCACAGCAAAACTGGATGACAACTGGAGTTTCTGGGGACAATCCAGAAGGCACAGAATAGATACATCCCAAAAATGGAGTATTCTAAAGGCAGGATGAAGCAACTGTAGCTGACAAGGGAAGTCAACGACAGCAATAAAGCAAGAGAGAAGGCATATAATATTGCAAAAATTAGTGGGATCGGACAGGACTGGGAAGCTTTTAAAACAGAAGGCAACTAAAAAGGCCACAATGATGGAAAATATGAAATATGAAGGGTAAGCTAGCCAGCAATATAAAAGAGGATACCAAAAGTTGCTGCTTTTTAAAAAAAGAGATAAAAGTGGATATTGGACTGCTGGAATATGACAGAGAGTTACTAACGGGGGACAAAGAAATAGTGGACCAACTTAATAAGTCTTCACTGTGGAACACACTAACAGAATGCCAGAAATGAGGGTGTGTTGGGGGCCGCAGTGAGTGTCATTGCTATTATTAAAGAAGGTGGTGATTGAAAAAAAGAAAAGTCTGAAGTCACCTGGAACAGATGACTACGTAAAAGGCAGGATAGACAAAAGGAGCATCTGTGGATGTTGTATACTTAGATTTTCAGATGGCCTTTGACAAAGCGCTGCACATTAGGCTGCTTAACAAGATGGGAGCCAAAAGAATTACAGGAAAGGCACTAGCATGGATAGAAGACTGGTTACCTGGCAGGAGGCCGAGCGTGGGAGTAAAGGGGGGCCTTTTCTGATTGGCTGCCAGTGACTAGCGGTATTCCACAAGGGTCAGTGTTGAGACCGCTTCTTTTCACATTGCCTAACCTTTGCTCCTACGCCTTATGGTCTTATAGCTGATAGTTAGGCCAAGAGAAAAATGAACGAGTGAGAACTGGGAAAGTAAACATAGCCTCAAATTACAGCTACTCTTGGCAATGAACCCAAATTAAGAATCTGGTGCAGTCTAGTCTAAGAGCAAAATGACCCCATCTCCATGCAGATACTCACAAATTAAGTAAAAAGCAGCACTTAGCTCTAGAGTCTGGAAACAATATATATTTTTTAAATATTCACCCGAGTGTTCTGCTGTCTGCTCATCTGCCGATTTTCTAGGTTCAGCTTTTACTACCAAAGATAACGATAACTCCTGGCTTTCAGGATCTGTCCGTGTCTGAAAAGGATCAGAATAAAATCAATACTTGAAGAAATAGAATTATAAAGGGTCCATTCCTTAGCTTAAGTACTGGTTTGAAAAGGGCAACAAATCAGTTCTAACCCAACTGAGAACTTCACATACAGTACATTCCGGTTAATCAGGCCAGCTACTTACTTCACCATTAGACATGGGAGCAGAATTAGGCTGTTCAGCCCAAAGTCTCCTCTGCCATTCCATCATTCAATCAATTCAAGTTTAATTGTCATTTAACCACATATGAATACAGCCAAATGAAAAAGCATTACTACGGGATCAAGGTGCAAAGACACTACCAACACAGTAAGCACACCCAAGATCACAATCACAGTAAGAGCCCACCACAACCTTCCCCCTCACCTCCCTGCCGCGATGGCCCAGCCTGATGCATACAAATCAATGAACCTATATAGAATATCAGTATAAATACGACATAGCCCCTCCCGCACAGCCCACCCCTCCTCCAGCAGCTGAAAAACAAGCGACCCCACAGCTTGAGGACCGAGTCCAGAGAGTGCCGCTATAAAATCCGCAGTCAGACACTACAGAGCTCGTCTTCTGCCAAGTGAAACTCCGGGAGGGCAGCTCCGACTCCGTTCTGGACACCGCGCCACAATGCCCCTCTGTCCCCTCACTCCGAGTGGCTGCAAGCAGGCTACACCATGGCCTCAGGCCTAGTCCTCACTACGACCGAGGACTAGGACCCCGCCGTCCGACCCTGCTCACATCCAGTAAATCAGCGAATCGAACTTGCAGCGTACTAGATTAACAATGTCCAAACGGGTCTTGCAATCACAAGAAAAGCAACTGTGACGATCACTCTCTACTTGACTAAGCCTCGATTGACTCAGGCAGCAGCAGGTTGCACAGCTCCTTCATTATCTCTGCCAGTGAGCACCTCACTGATGGTGTGGACCTACAGTGCCTTTGAGTTCTTCATGGATCTAACCTGGCTGATTTATTATCCCTCGCAGCCCCATTTTCCTGCCTACTACCCCTAACCTTCCACACACTGACTAATCAAGAACACATCAACCTCCACTTTAAATATACTCAATAACTTAGCATCCACAGCCATCTGTGGCAATGAATTCCACAGATTTATCACCCTCCAGGTAAAGAAATTCCTTCTAATCAGTGTTCTAAATGGATGTTCCTCTGTTCTGAGGTTGTACCCTCTGGTCCTAGACTCACCCACTATAGGAAACATCTTCACATCTACTCTATCTAGGCCTTTCAATATATTTCAAAGAGATCCCCCTTATTCTAAGTTCCAGCAAGTAAAGACCTGAGGCCAGCAAATACTCCTCGTACACTAACCCCTTCATTCCGGGAATCATTCTCATGAATCTCCTGTAGTTCCTCTCGAATGCCAGCACGTCTTTTCTTACACAAGGGCCGAAAACTGCTCAGAATACTCCAAGTGACGCCTTGCCAATGCCTTATGAAACCTCAGCATTACATCCTTGTTTTTATATTCTAGTCCTCTCAAAATAAAAATGTTCAACATCGCATTTGCATTCCTTAACACAAACTCAATCTGCAAGTTAACCTTTGGGAAACTTGCACAAGGCCCCTCCACCCCCAAGTCCCTTTGTGCCTCTGATTTTTAAATTTTCTCCCCATTTAGAAAACAGTCTACACCTTTATTCCTTCTACCAAAGTGCATGGTCCCTACAGTATACTCCACCTGCCACTCTGTCCATTCTCCCAATCTGTCCACATCCTTCAGTATACTCTGCTGCTTCCTCAGCAGTACCTGCCCCTCCACCTATATTTGTATCATCTGCAAACTTGGCCACAAAGCCATCAACTCCATCATCCAAATCATTGACATACAACGCAAGTAGCAGTTGTCCCTGCAGAACATCACTAGTCACCCACAGCCAACTAGAATATGCCCACTTTATTCCAACTCTCTCCTGCCAGTCAACCAATAGTCACAGAATCCTAGAACACTACAACACAGAAACAGGCACTTTGGCCCACCTCGTCTGTGCCAAACCATTAACCTGATTCGTCCCATTGACCTGCACCCAGACCATACCCCTCCCATCCACGTACCTATCCAAATTTCCCTTAAACGTTGACATCAAACCCGCATCCACCACTTGTAATGGCAGCTCATTTCACTCAACCACCCTGAATGAAGTTCCATCTCTCGTACCCCTTAAAAATTTCACCCTTCACCCTTAACCCATGATCTCTAGTTGTGTTATCTATCTCAGTTGAAAGAACCTGCTTGCATTTACCCTACTAATTCTATTATTCATATATTTAAAAAAAACAGGCTTCTTGATTTAATTTAAAACAGATTCCATTTCACAGATTACCTTTTTGCTTTTTGGCATCTCATCCAACATTGCCAATGTTTTAGCAAATTCTTCATCCTCATGCAGCTGCCGTTCCATCTGAAAAGATGGAAACCAGAACATGGTTTAATAGAAAAGGATTTTTTAAAATTCCATGAGTAATCTATCAGCAAGGTCTTGAAATTTTAACTATTATTTTCCCCAGCTAAAGGGTGGGCAAAAAAAGTTACCAGGACAATCAACTTGAATACAACAATTCACAAAGGGCAAGTCCACACAAAAAACGTGAAAGAAAACATTTCAACTCAAGCAAAAATGGATTCTGTGAGATTAACTATCTCGTCAGACACCTATTAGCAGGAATTGAATAAGAAAAATCTCACATTATGGAGGCAAAAAATAATTAGAGCAAGATAAATTGAGGTCGTCCAGATTCTGCATCACGTAATAGTGGCTGGGGATTCAAGTGGAGGCCTTAGCTGCCCAAGCAAAAGAGGGGCAAGTTACACTGCAAAATTGCTTTAAAATTGATCTTGAACAATAACTTGAACGTAAGATGTCAGTTCTGCTGTTACAAACCCAAATAAACAACGGAGTATAAAATACTTACTTGCAGTTAAATTCATCAGATGGGTTTAAGAAAAAGTCTAGAAGATTAAAAATAAATGAAACCTGCATCTTCCCCGTAAATGTAAAATATTAATTTTCAATTACCTCTTCATCTTCATCAAGTTGTAACTGGCGAGCTAACTCTTCGTCATCCACAGTAGAATCAAGACTGGCTGAAGGCTACAATCAAAAGCAGAAAAATGAACTCGTTTTATCTTTTTAGTACAAACAACTGCTTATTATATCCAGACACAGCAGTACTTCTTTTTCAATCCCAAACAAAACAACCGTTAGAAACATACAAAACTTAACACTATCGCCTCACTATTCACTTTCACAGCACATCAAAGAATCAGTCTCATCTTTATATTTGCATTTTCAGCTGAAGTACTACAAATCAATGCACAGCATAAACCTGTAACCCAAATGTTTCTATTCCAAAAATAATTCAGTTAATCCAGATCATCCACTCTCAACTTGGCTGAGAAGTGAGGTCTTTACTTGGGATATCACTGGTAAAAATCAGTATAATACCAGTAGGCTAACAGGTTATTATGATTTGTGGCAGAAGGAAGGATCAGGGTAGAATTGACAGATATGCAAAAGTGAATGGGTTATAGGGAAAATAAAGGAGAGAATGGGCTTCATGGATTGCTCGGAGACTCGCACTGGAGGCTTCTCGCCCAGTAAACATGTAAGAAATACGAGAACTACCCAAGGCTATTTCATTAAAGGAATTGCAAGAACTCCAGGTGCCCTTGGGGATTCAATTGTCTCAAGTTCAATTCCCATCTCTGCTGATGATCTCAACCAAAGGCAGAAATCAATATGATGTTAGTACTCCAAAGGGAAATATCCATTCCCATTTAGGAATAATCACAAAGTGCACTAGGTAGCATACTAGGGAACTAAGACTAGAATGGAGCCAACTTCAATACCTATTCAGTTGATGATAGTGCATTAATTGTCTGTACCAACACTGCAATAGAAATAAGATGAAAGCAACGGCCTTTCCACGTTCAATTTGAGACTCTCCAAAAGGTATACGACCTATAATATGCACTAACAAAAATCACCGTGAAGAATCCCCATTGTTAAAATGATTATTTGGGAGTATAGGTAAATAAAATAAAGTGCAGGCAGGCCAAGGCAGACCATGCAATATCAATGATCACTTGTGTGAAGCCAAATGCAAGCGGAAAAGAAAAATGTAGTCGGGTTCTGGACTAATATAAACAGCAGACAGAAAAGATAGGATATTAAACCTACTCTAACCTAGTTCAAAACAGAACAATTGGTAAATATAATATGATAAATATTGGTAAATACAGTGCAAACAATCCTTACTGCTTTCCTTTTGCTGGCCACCAGTTTTTTACTTGATCTTTGCACACTGTTTGAGCCGAAGTAATCTTGAACTGATATAGCAGTAAATTTCACTGGACTTGCTTGTTTGGGCTGCACTGGCTTGAGCTGTGATTTCACATTGGTCCTTCCAGATCCTGATGTCCCGGGACGACCACCATTTTCCCTGGATTTTTGGGTCATCTTCCTACTTTGCAGAAAATCGTCCTCTTCATCTTGAGATGATAGGAGGTAGGGAAATAAAAGTTGGCATGGTTTCACCCAAAAGAACATGTCATTTTCAGATAACAAATTATTAGTTTTAATTGCTGCTTTTAAAACATTAAATGCAACCAATAATCTAATACTGTCCTGCTGAATATCTGACCACTTTAAATGTAGATGACTCAAACGTTTTCTTCCCCAGATTTATCAAATTCAATTGCTTTCAAAGCAGCTGTCAAGAGATAATCTAACCTACAAATTCCAAAGCAATTTTGCAGATGGGATAATGACAAAAGTAGCAAGGATATAGCATGAAAAGAAACAGCATCATTTCCATCTTTAGTCACCTGCTTAAGACTTTAGCATTGAAATATTGAAAATGATAAATAATTAGTAGCATTAAGTTGCACAAAAAAAAACACAAAAGAATGAGTTAAATCCAACAGGGGAAAAGATACCCAACAGACCTACTTCTAATTGCAATGGTTTGAAAAGCAAAGGTGTCAGTTTAAAACAAATCACAATGGATGTAACTTTGGTCACCTTCTCCTCCGATTAACATAATTTCTCCCAATGGAAGGGTACAAACTGTATTTCACTTTCAGAATCAATCTTTAGTATGAGTATATCACTTCATCACCTCTATCAACCACTCCACTTCTGTTGTAACTGGATGTGTAACAGGTTCTCTTATTGACATGCAGACAATACTACTATGGACTTCAACCACAATAGTATTGTTGACTCTTGGTCAAAAAAATATCTGGAGCATCTGTTTCATGAAATAGTAAATACACAAAAGTGACGCAAGTCAAGAAAGTGGTCCAGATGGGATGTCCTGGAACCATCAGACCAATGTGAAAGTTGGAAGTGTGCTTTGTGTGCACTAGGACAAAGCTAAACACAAATACAGCAGCATTATACATCTTTGGTATGAATGTCATAGGCAAGTTATCTACACAAGTAGAGGTGTCTCCATTGCACACTGGAGCACTAAATCAGATCCACTGAGCATGCCAACAGCAGACAGTTCGATATGCTGACCACAACATGTCGACAGAAGACTGCACTCCCAGGATAAACATCTGGCAAGTGTCAATAATGAAGCCATTGCGCAGCATTTGTCACAGTAATGATGTACATTCTTTGATGGTTTTAAGAAATAGCAGCAAATACTATTTCTATAAAATCAACTTGGACAAAATGTTTTGTGCAACTGATCTGCCAATCCCTAATCTTGCTATGCCAGGCACCATCACAAGGTTTGCTGGCTCATCCCTGGCAAATCACATCTAGTCAAGAATACAATTAAACCAACTGATACACTTATAATGGTGTATTGTTCAATACTTACCTGACTGAAAACAATACTAGGTCCCAACTGCACATGCTCATAACTCTGAAGAAAGCCGTTTACAAGATCCTGATCTGAATAAAATGTCAATGTCTGTGTTTCAGTGGTACAAAATATCACTCAATATTAGTCTAATATACTAATATTAAGGCTCTAAAATTCACAACACTGTCCAGGCATTGAAAAGACCAATATCAGAGTTCACTGAAAATCTATTCAGTATTTTGGGCAAATTGTTCAAAGATGATTGTAAATTTACCAATGTCACAAGTTGCATCATCAGTAAAATTAATTTATTTTGAACCAATAGTTCACTAGGAGCAATCCATGTCAACTAACCTAGATGCATTTCCTGATTCAGATTAGTGAACGTACAAGGACAAAAAATAAATAACAAAAACAGAGGCAAACTGTCATCATTGTTCACTCTCTCAAAAACTGACTAAATTACTTCCAGGAAATCAGATCATAACCATTTCTTACCTGTTTCAGAAACCACAGTTACAGGCTCTGATTTGGAGGATTTTGTAGGTTTAGAGGAGGATGACCCTTTCTTGAGTTTCTTATCTGGAGGCGAAGCTTCTGGTTCAGAATCTGCAGTACATAATACATTTTAAAATAAAACACATGCAATTCATCTTGTGATAATACAAATATGCTCAAACATGCAAGTACCCCCTTGCCCAGGAAATAACTATTTGGTGCTGTACTAAATCACACATACAGAACACCCAGGTTTCTTTTTTAGGCCATCACAACGAAAGACTATCTTGGGCTTGCAGAGAGAAAAAAAGAGGAAGAGTCACAACTAAGAGAACCAATGAACATCAAATTCATCCGGCTCTTTGTTTTTCCACCACAAAACCATGCACCTTTGTAGCACAAGAGGGTACAAAAAGTGAGGTCATCTGTTGGATAATCATCTCACAACTTAGCCATTCATAACCAACAGCCGTCACTCTGAAAATTGTATATGCAGAAGAGCCATTCAGGTCGCAGTATCAGAAAGCGAATTAGCTGCATCACTGGAATTGCATGCCAGGTCTCATCAGCCCTCAAGAAAAGGGGGTGGGGGGAAATTAAAAGTATATTTTGTGTGTGTATGTATCATACACACATATACACATATTACATATACACACACAAATAAAACCTGCTCACAACATTCAAATATTTAACTTTGCTAAAATTTTATTTATTACTGGAACATAACTAATACATCCAAGTCAACAGATACAGCATGAAAGTCAGGAAAAATCAATCTCAATCTTTAATGAAAAAAATAGCTTTGTCATATGTACATTGAAACATCAAAACATACAGTGAAATATGTCAATGACCATCACAGTCCGAGAATGTACTGGGGGCAGCCCACAACTGTCAGCAGGCTTCTGCCCCAACATAACATACCAACAACTTACAACCCCAAGCTGTACAGCTGTGGAATGTGGGAGGAAACCAGAGCACCCTGAGAAAACCCACGTGGCCACAGGGAGAACGAACATACTCCTTACAGACAGCGACGGTACTGTGCTGTATAACTTTACGCTAGCTGCTATGCTACCATACTGCTCCTCTACTTTATTCCTATTTGACTACAAGTAGCTGACATTAATGAAGCAGCTGAAATTTAAATGATAACCTACTGCCTTTCATTATTCACAGAAGTTCAAGTTCCTTCATTCCTAGCACACTATTGTACCCTCTATCACTACAAAACTACTCATACTAACAAAGCTAAAGTATTGAATAAGTCAAAGGTCAGCACACCGCATTACACAACCAAATATTTTTAGAATGATTGTAAAATACGCTTCTACATGGAGAACGCACTTAATGACCACAGTATAGTTTAAAACAACTGCAGAATATACAGTTTACTTGTATTTTAAATCACCTTGCAAACAAAAGAATGCTTTCCTCGCCCCTCCACACGAGACAGGTGACCAGCTTGCTCCCAACTACCTACCACAACCAATCTGACAGCTGGGACATTAAACATTGATGATGAATTTGATTTCTTCCAAGATGACACTATCACACAGTTCACTTGGTACTAAAACTAGAGGAACTCTCCATCAGAGGGTTCACAGTTCCAAAACAATCTGCTTCTAGGTGGATGCAAGAAATGTAGTAATAAATGAAACCCAAAAGGTAGTTCATTAGTTTCTTAATAAGCACATTAAATATTACTGCCTGTCCCAACACTAAGATACAGTTAAAGAGACTGAAGTTCAGATTCCCACAGCATGCCCGGTGATAGATGACAGATAGCTACAGAAAGGAGAGATGCAATATTGATCGCTTCTTTAAAATTCCCTCAATTCAAGCAGATTGGAAGGTAACAAATGCAACAATATTTCAAATAGGAATATTGTTGAAATCCATCCTTAAAGCATTATAATAGTCATAATACAATTAGGAAGAACATAGTAAATCTGTCATAATCAGGCAGAGTCAACAGGATTCCATGAAGATTAAAAAAACCATATCTGACAAATTATTTTTTTAAAATTATAGCACAATTATGCTGGACAAGGGAGAACTAAGAGTTCATGTTTTCTTCAAAAAGCATCTGCTTTGGTTTCAGAAAGAAAAACGAACTAAGAGGTTGCAGAATGTAACATTTTACCATGAAGAAAGGATTGGTTCAAGGGCAATAAGAATAAAAGGTCATTTTCAGGTTATTACATATTTACTGGTACGTAAAGGGACCAGTCTACGAGCTACCCAGTTTATAATCTTGACTTGGATGAAACAGAGTGAACCATACCCAGCTTCCAAATAATTGCAAAAAGCAGACCCTGGCACGTGACATGGACAAATCAAAAGTTAGAAGAATAGAAAGAGGAAAAAGATAGGGGGAAAAATCTAGGTAAGTGGATGACTATGCACAAGGCTTCAGTCTATATTCTCTTAGATTTAGAAGAAAGGAGACGATTCAAATGTAGAAGATTCCAAAAGGTATTTGGCAGGGTAAGCAGAGATCATGTTTCCCATGAAGATTTTAACATCACAGAATGTGGCTTCAAAGGGGTAACCTGTCTAAGATAGAGATGAAAAGGAATTGCTTCCCAAGGGTTGAGTACGTTTGACTTCTTCATCCAAAAAAAGTAGGTTGCTTTCATGGACAAGATGGACAGATTTTTGGACCAATGTCTAGGGTAGCAAAGAACTGGCTGGAAAGTGCAGTTGAGGCCAAGATCAAACCAGCCATGATCACATTTGATTGGCCAAGCAAGATTAAGGAGTTCAATGTGAACAGCTTGTCCTGCTTGCATTTATTACTTTTTAAATTTAAAAACTGCAGTTTATTCCTATTGGAAAAATGACAAGTGTTGATGTGCTGAGGGCTCTTGGTCTGCAGATGCACACAAAGTAAACAGGACAAGTAAGCTGGAAGACAAGTGTCACATCAGTCCTTATTACAAAGAGTCTCAAGTTCAGAAATAAGAAAACCTCATTACTAATACAGAAGCCTCTGGAGGAAGTTATCAGTGTCAGTCACTACTCAAGGAAGGATGTATTTGCTTTAAAGTCAGTGCAGCATATATTCACCAAGTTGTTTCCAAGACTTGCAGGACATCTCTACAAGGAGACAGCAAATCTGTCCCAGACTCACCCAAGTTCAGAAATAAACCTAGTCATGGAAAACTCTGAATGGAACCGAACAGGTAACAATGGTCTTTGCAGCTCAATGGAGAATGAAACATTAAAGGGCATCTCAGCATAGGCAATGTCATTTAGTGAGAGATAAAAACATTTTATGCAGGGAATCATAACTATTTGGAATCGTCTGTCCTGAACATTGTAGATATTGTTATTAAGTTGATTCTAAATTGGAGACCACCCCATTTTTGAACATTCAAAATCAGAGGATGTGGATATCAGGTATGAAAATGAACTGATCTATAGGATCGCCATAATCTACAGGAAGCAGGCTCAAGGCAAGAAAAAAACGACTACACCACTTTTATTTCCTATGTCTGCAGAAAGGGAGAAGTGCAACTGAGCTGCAGCCCACTTACAGATATTCATCATGGAGACGTACTAATGAATTACATGCACATTGACAATATATCCAATTGACAAACAGCAGCGAATAACTATCCCAGTTAATCTCTCTATGGGAAAGAAAAAAAATGGAAAATCCAGTTCTCACCTTGGTACCTTCTCCCCCACAAGTTACAAATGATACCAAAAAGATAACTTTCTAAATACTTTACCCGAATCATAAATAATGTGTTTTTTCCTGTGCACTGGTTTTTGTTTTGATGCTTTGGAATTGCAGGAGTCCTTTCTCTGAAAGCATAATACAAACAGATCAATTAGTGTACATCATGACAAACAGAATCCTCCCTATATTGCCAGTTGACTTGGGTGCAAGTTGGCAGACCCCCAATATACACATTTGATTGAATCAATGTGTAACCCAGACCCTTATGAAAAGGGCAAACTAACCTTGACATCAGTTTTCTTCATGTTTAACAACCCTTTGCCAACATTTTTCATTTTGTTCTTTTCCAAAGCCTTATTCCCAGCCTTCTTTGCTGCAGGAAGCACGTCAAAAAATCTTCTGATGTCCTGTGAATAAAAACCATAAATATTCATACCAAGAAGACGTTACTTTGAAATTAAAGTACACATATGCTGATGCACCCAAACATTTGAATAAACTAGAAGATACATATTAAACGTTCCAATAATCACCGACTCCCATGGGTGACACACCAATGCAATTTGGAGAAGTGTTGCTTCAGAGATTCTGCAACTCGAGCTCAATTCTGAACTCTGGTGCTAAGCACGTCGAGTTGGCATATCCTCCCTACAACCAAGTAGGTTTCCTTCCACACCCAAAGTAGGTTAACTGGCCACTGTAAAGTGATGATCGTGTGTATCTGAGGGGTACAATTGCAGGGGTTGATGGAATGTGTGGAGAATAAAAATGAGGGACCAGTATAAATAGGTGGACGGAATTGACTCAGTCTACTCATTTCTACTGTATGACTGAGCACGAGTGTCCGAGGAAACCTTCCCAACACAATGACAATATGCACTTTGAACTCTGAAAAGGTTGAACGAATAGGCAAATCTGGAATTCCACTTTAAACTCGACTGCAAATCTGGACATATCCTATTCAGAGCCAACATGAGTGTAGATTACTGTAGACAGAGAACCATTTTGGAAAGTTAGCCAGATACTGTATTTTGGAAGCACAAGATTTATGTGAAAACACAGCTCAACAAGCTGATTTTTAAGAAATGGTGTGAAAAATTTTACGATCTCTCAGGGTAAACATGGAGAAAAGAATATTTGTAGCTCAGGTTTCTTAACCTTAAGTGAAAATCTTATCTCAGTGGGGTACAATTTCAACTTCACAATGTAAGCATGCTATTGGTTACATTGTAAACCTTGTCCTTGACAGAGCAGTTCATAAATAGACCCTATCCTGGTTATATGTGTCTTCAGACAATGCAGATTCACAGTTATGCAAGGAACCTATTTCTACCGTCTCCTTATATGCATCCAAAACTGACAGTTATGCGAGGAGCACTGCTTTCCGCCAATACAAGTCAACGTGCACACACCTCACAGTCTCACTGTTGGAATGAGAGGCACTGCTTTCCAGCCAATACAAGTCAGGTGCGCGTGCCCCACAATCTCACTCCCGCCAAACTCGCAAGGTGTGGATGAGCGATCCTGCACTCCTAACTTTTGTTGATTTTACCTACGGTGCAGTGATTTTGTGCTTGAAATATTTAACTATGTGTCTAAGTGTCCGATGTCATGTCCTGGGCCATCAGTTGAGTGGCAGAGAACCACTTTAACACTTGAAAAAAAAGTAGGAAATTATAAACAGCGCGGCATCAGCTGAAGGTAACACAGCTCTGGGACGCTACTGCCGGGAACAGAATCTTGCCTTTAAACTTCTTGTTGCTTGATAATGCGCCAGCCCATCCTAAACATTTGGACAGCATTCATCCTAACATAACTGTGTTTCCTGCCTAACATTGCTGATTCAACCACTCAACCAAGGTGTGATCCACATTCAAGACGTTTTTATTTTCCACAACGAACCATTTCTCAGTTGCTGCAAGCTACAGACGATTTTGAAAATCCTGGGAGTTTACCAACGGTGAGGGAATGATGGAAGTCAGAACACTTGGCACAAATGGCGATGGACACGGACCCAAGTTTAGATCGGAGTCAGCATTTCAGTCATTCCCTGCCGTCAACCCTTCTTCCCTACAAGCAAATTTATGCTGAAAAACAAAATGCTGCCAAGCAAACAACCCTCACCACTTTCTTCAAATTGGTGTCATCTCCTGCTGCCGGCAGTACTAAGAGTTCTGTGAGTCTTCCTTCACCCCTTGCTGTGCTTGTTATGATCCTGACGACCACAACCATTCACCTTATCCATGTAAAGCTGCCCGACACCACAACAACCACTCATCTCCCGGAGCGAACACACCTGCCTCTGTTGGTGAGTACTGTACACCCGAGGATGTTAACTTTCTATGATTTATTACATTGAATATTACCTGAAATTGATGAAATCTAATACAAATGTTGCCTTGTGGTACTGCTTTTGTGTTGTATTGGTCTGAAAATGTGAATAAATTAGATAAAACATATTTAGGAAGTCCTCTGGAACACATCCCTATTTTCTCCATCTAATTATTCACATTATGCGTCAACTGCGAGGAACGTATTCCCCACATATAACAAGGATAGGGTGTACAGGGGATTCCAGTTAATTGGGCCATCGGTTAATTGGGACACCTACTAAAGAACAAAAACTAATTGAGAAAATAGCCAGGATTCCCTTCGCTTATTTGGGACACTATGCTGCTTAATAGGGACCAGTAACTGTTGCCACAGTTTCTAACTAGCATCAGTTGCATGCGCTTGTGTGGCTGTTGGACCCTACACCATGCTTAGAGCAAACAGTTTTGAAATAGTGTCAGTTGCCCGTGCTTGTGTTGCGTTATGTATTTGGGCTGGTGGACACCAATTCAAAAAGTAATCATTTTTGTTAATTTTGTTCTTTATTTTGACTTTACACAGGAAGACAATGAAGGTAGTCCATGATCTAATCATAGTCATGCTTTATTGATCCCGGGGGAAATTGATCTGCACTGGGTGTCTGCACCAACTTTGTTCATTTACAATCAAAAAGAACACAGCAGCATACAGTGGATGAATTCTTTCATTGATAACTATTAAAAATTAATGCAGTTTATAGTACTGTGGTAGTATCGGTAATGTTCTAATTTGTTCCATATTTCATTAATGTAACAATCTGATTCTCTGTAGATTGTATTTTTTTAAAAAAAATACATTTAACTATTTCCATGAAACTTCGGCTAATTGGGGCAGCCATTTAATTGGCCCAAAATGTACTGGTCTCAATTAGCAGAACACCCACATCAATATTCACTACTCCAGATGGTACCACTATCTCAACACAAACCACAACAATACAAGAGGCCACCTGGCCCAAAGTCTGCACTAGCTCCTGCTAGTGCTGTTTACTCAATCACAACACTTCCCGTCAACTACAGCACCCCTTTCCTTTTATACGCAGTCACAACACTTCCCCCACCGAGTACAGCACCCGTTTCCTTTTATAACTGCAGGTGGTTCTTGTTTTTCTTGACTAAATTTCATTGCATTTCACATAAAACTCCAGAAACTAGAAGGATAAAACACTGTCCGAGTAGAACCCCTACACATAAAATAAAACTCTGAAGATGCAAGGAAAGCACAATCCTACACATCATCCCAATATAGTAAATGCACTCAACATTAATCACAAGGATAGCTACCACCACCATAAGTTCATTAAAATGCAGTTCTCCTCTGCACCTTACCCATGATCAAGTTTTGTCACGGTTCAGGTGGTTTTAAAGTAGTACCCGGTATACTTGTCTGCATATCCGTCATGGTGCAACCCACTGAAATAACTCCTTCCAGAGGCAAGGACGATAAAGAGGTAGCCACGAGAGGTAGAAAAGCGGCTATGGGACTGCGGACTGGGCCACGCTCAAGGACTCAGAAAACCTGAATAAACAAACACAACTGTCACTGATTTTATAAAGACACTTGCAGACATACGTCTCACAAAATCATTCAGGATCTTCAAGCAAAAACCCTACACGAACCCAGAGATTCAAAGTCGGTGGCATTCAGGACTAGCACTCCAGCAAAGTACATGACGTCCAGGTGTGTGTGTTCGTCCATCGTTGGCGTCGATGAGGACCTTGACACCATTATGACGGTGTCGAGACTAGCGCATGATTTGGATTTAAGTGAGGTAGAGTTGTGCAGCGTCAGCCTCACACTCTCTTCCCAATTTCCACCTGGATCCAGCGGCAAGACAGAATCGAGACAGCTGGAGATGGGACGAGGCGCAGTGGATGACCAGGACGTCTTCTGTGTCTCGTCCTGCTCTACACGTTCCACGACGCTTGCAGAGACCGCCTTCTTGACCGTTGGTCCAGGTACGACCTTCGGAAAGCCATCTCACATGCAAAGTGGCAATTCCAGACTAAACTTGAATGATGGAGTAATGCTCGACAACTGTAACAGGGCTATAATGCCATCACCCACTATAATGCAAAACACTCAACATCAGCAAAACCAAACAGCTGATTATCAACACAGGAGGTCCATGAACCAGTGCTGATCAGGGGAAAGGAGGTAGATGGGGTTAGTATCAGAGTATCATCGTATCAGAGGACCTACCCTGAGACAAACAACCAAGTGCCATCGCAAAGAAGTACCTCCACTTTTTTTAAAATTCAGAGATTCAGCATGTCACACAAAAAAAATTGCATCTACATGTATAAGTTTGTCAGTGAAGAGCATCCTAACTGGTTACATCATGGCCTGGTACAAAACACCAGTGCCCAGAATGGGAATGGGTGGACACAGTCCAGTCCATCACAAGCAAAGGCCTCCGCACCATTGAGCACATTTACATGGAGCACTACTGCATGAAATCATCATCCATCCAGGACAACCCCCCCCCCCCCGCCCAACATCATCCAGACCATGCTTTCTTCTTGCTGCTATCATCAGGGAGAAGGTACAGAGCCTTAGGTTCCACACTACCAAGATCAGGAACAGCTACTACCTGACAAGTTCCCAAGTAGGCATGGATAACATCACTCAAAACAGCTCCACTTACAGAATAACTCCCAAGCATTTTAAAAACAACTTATGTTCTCAGTATTATTTTATTTTCACATCGATTGTCAGTCTTTGCTTTTATAGTGTTTCACTGTACTTTATTTTCCTGTAAATGCCTGCAAAAAAATGAATCACAAGATAGTATGTGGTAACATGTACACACTTTGATAGTAAATTTTACTTTGACTTCCTAACACAGGGAGCACAATTGCAAGGAAGATCAGAAAGAGAGAACTTTTTTTAAAATGTTTTTCCCCAATGGCATGCAAACAGCCCTAGAGCTGAAGCAGTCAATACAACGTAAATAGTCAGAACCACATGCATTTAGTGTTTGTTTAAAATATGATATCCCAGTGTTTCCCAGGCATACTAGCAAAGAAAATGCATGTGTTTTAAATGTAAAGTTGAAAGGGAGGGAAAAAGTCAGAACTTGGGACTTAGAAAATAGCATGCCAGTCACAAAACCTGGAGGGAAAATGAAAACAAAATGCGCACGCTAGGAGCAGAAGGACGGAACAATCTCAAATGAACGGTACAGACGAGGAGCTCAAAGACAAAGGGATTTTACCTCAGGAACAATAGCTTTGATTTTAAAGGTATCCATATCACATGGCAAAACGATCAATAAATGGGACTTGAGTAGTTAGGACATGAGCAGAGATTTCAACAAGCTCATGTTGAGAGGTTCGAATGCTGATCTGAGGTAACCAAATTCAGTGAGGGTTTCAAAGCAAATGAGGGGCAGAGGCAGAGAATGGTAACATCATGGAGACAGGTTTTGGCGAAAGAACACATCTGATTACAAGCTCTGGTCGAGACCATGTAACTGACTTTGCACAACTTTAAAATTCAGCTTTGGACCATGGTCATGAAAAACGACAGAGGAAGCACGATTTGTTATAAGAATGCTGCTATTTCCAGTATTTAACTGGTGGGATTTCTGTTTATTCATACTGAATATCAGATTACCAATATGAGACAAGGTATTGCAATTATACAGCAGGAAATAAAGGATGCAACTAACTTTGTGCGACACCAGATACAAAACCCTCCTACAACTGGACACCAATATAAACCACTGGGCTCATTCACATGCAAAGATCTTAGACAACTGCCATTCCCTGCCATGTTCAGGAAAATAATAAATAGAACTAGAGCAATTCAAACTTCAGCTCAACTTGATACAGCACAATGCACCCATTCACTTGATAGAGGAACTGAAAAAAAATTCAGCATCACACAAAGGCACAATAAACTGATTTTAGCAACTCCAATTCAAATAAGCATGCAGCCTTGATTTAGTTTAAAGCTTCTTTGTAAATATTTCTTCAACACATAATTTTGGTTCATTTAAACCACATACAGGAAAGCAGTACCCAATTGACCACAAAGCTGAACATATACGCCCTATTAATATTTGCAGACCTCAATATCACATGCAAAGAAATAAAATTCAACGCATTATTTGGAGAACACACTCAATGGAGCAATGAAACTGCTGGAGGAACTCGGGTGGGGGGGGGGGAGAAAGGGGTCATTCTGCATCTATGGAAGCAAAAGGATAGTCAACACTTTGCACCGTAACCCTGCATCAGGGACGAGAGGGTCGAGGGAAGAGAGGAAGAGAGGCAGCATAAAGAGCGGAGGGATGGAGGGCTGATAGATGAAACAAGGCAAAGTGGAGGACATTGGGCAGATGGAAATAGGAAATGTGGACAAAGGGAGAGACTGAACTGGAAGGAGTGAGAAAGGAACACAGGGCACTGGGCAAACTGAAATTAGAAAATTCAATGCTGCAAACTACCCAAATGGAATTATGTCCTTCAGTTTGAATTTGGCCTCAAGGTAGCAGCGGAGAAGTCACGGTCAGTGTGGAAACGGGAAGGGCAGCCAGTGACATACACCTCATATTCCACCGTTATCAACGTTCACCAGAGCCTAATCAAATCCTAGAATTTGAACTGGGTGCTAAATAAACCAAAACATTGCAGGTTCAGCCAAGGCAACTGGGTATGAATCTCCTCTTGATATCTGCCCTGTGCAGGTGCAGACATCAAAAGAAACCAGAACTGAACTGGCCAACACAGCTGGGCAGTTTGCTACAAGACTAAAATCCACTTGGACAAAAATAATCTATCCTCATACAAGAAGGTAGAAAGGATATCAAGAAGTCTTGATGGGGTCAATGTGGAAAGCAGTGAATATTTTAAAATCAAGCATTAGATTAATGTTTGATAAGCAAGTGAGTAAAAGAGTAGCAAGGAATGCAAATTTGAAGTTATAGTTAGGTCAGTCATATTTTACTGAATCCTAGAGCAGCTTCAAACAGCTCTAGGATTTAGGTGGTGTGTCCAATTTAGAAAATGGTAATGTTATGTACAGTATGCAAGACAATATTCCACATTATAAACAATAATAAACCAATATCTCACATCAGAATAATCGCAGGAACATAACAATTTAGTCCATGAATAGTAGTGTTCCTTACCATCACAACATGCACGTATCAATGTACAAATACTAGCACAAGGCCTCTATTTCAAAAACATTCCTGTGTGCAGAGCTGAGCACCAGAACATGCATGCTTCTACCCGCTTATTATCTCAATAGAAAAAAGGTCAAGTAGAAAGACATTAGGATTCAACTGCAACATTCAAACTACCCGACAATCCATGTAAACATAGCTCTGGTTCATTAGATGTTGGCAGATGTCCAATGAGATGAGCTGGACCATTCATTATTATTGCCACTGCCTCACTGATGTTCCATTTGTGGTTAAGTCATCATACCCAATATATGTGCTCCAATACTTGGATCTCAGCTTCAACCCTGACAGTAACCCATTCACAGTGCAAGTTCATAATTTCCACGAATGGATTTGTCATTTCATATCTGACAATAATTTAAACACATTGTGGCCTAATTCACACAAAAAACACAAAATCCCTGAATACAATTTTCATTTCTCAACACTATGAACTCAAAACACCTTAGCCCCACTTAATATACAATTCACTTTACCATACCCTCAGTGGTCACATCTTATTCCAAATAAAAACTTTTCTTTTCATCCCTTCCTTCCCATCTACAGCATATTTACTCTATATTATAATGCTTTAAACAACTTCTTTGTAAGTCTTTACCACCTCAACCAAGTGCCTTACTGATCTCTCTGGCAGTCATCAACCCAGAAACCAGCATCTCCTGGTTGCGTGTACAACAGTAGAGAACCTGAACGTCACAACTTAGTTCAGTTCTGAACTTTCTCGGAGACAGTAATCCCTAACGTTCATGCCAATCATTTTACAATTCTAATTGCCCTCTGCGTTTGTGACTCGATCAATTAAGCTCCTTGCCACAGGAAAGTAACCACAATCTTGACTTACAATTAGTACTTCCAATCTTCTGGAATAAGAAGGTAGGCAACTGAAGTTCCTCAAATAAAATTTAATGCGCTCTCTCTCCCCTAGTGCAGCCTTCCCAGAATTAGACTTGGCCTAGATTCGTGCTGTGATTTAACGAGGCCCTGACTACAATTAGAAAGAACAGCCATAGTGATGATAGAACAACCCCGCCCCAGCTACCCAGAGACACCGAATACATCACCCGGAGTCCAAATGGAGAATATTAAACCAATAATTGTCTTAATAATAAATCAAGACAAAGTCAACGTCAGGGTCGAAACGCCGATCGCCTATAGAACTACTTGGCGAGGCGGCAGTAGGGTGGGGGGGGGGACGGGACGCCAACGCGGACACCTCGGCCCAGTCCTGCTTCCTGCCCAGTGACCTCCAAACCCACTCCTCCGTCTGGTCGCCACCCCGGCAAGGTATCGCCAGCCTGCAACCGGGCAGAAGCAGCTCCTCGGCCCGCGCCGGAATCCAGCTGGTACCCCAGCCCAGCCCGGCCCGCTCTGCCCTGCTCACCATGTCACCGTTCCTCCGCAGCTTCATTTGGCGCCAACAATTTCAACGCGCAGGCGTGCGGCGCGCAGCGATGACGTCAACCACAGCTGAGCCCTCCGGTCCAGGTCTGGGAAGTGTTTGATTGACAGCTGGGTGGGCAACCAAACCAAGGCGAGAACTTGCCTGGAAATATCAAGATGCTTCGACTTTAAAGAAAGAACGACTGAGCTTTATTGAGGCCAATCTCCACACTAACTCATCAAGCTACATTTTAGCATTCAAACTTCACAGAAGTGAATTGAATTGACGTTATTACATCCTTCACATACATGAGCAGTAAAAATCTAGATGTGCAATCATAGTAATATATCATAATTTATAATAAATAAAACAGTCAATGTAACATAAAAATATACAAATCAGTGTGAGTTAATCAGTCTGATGGCCTGGTGGAAGAAGCTGTCCTGGAGCCTGTTGGCCCTGGCTTTTATGCTGCGCTACTGTTTCCCAGATGGTAGCAACTGGAATAGATTATGGTTGGGGTGACTTGGATCCCCAATGATCCTTCTGGCCCTTTATTCACACCTGTCTTTGTAAATGTCCTGAATCATGGGAAGTTCACAACTACATATAGATGCGCTGGGCTGTCCGCACCACTCTCTGCAGTACAGTTCCCGTACCAGGCAGTGATACAGCCGGTCAGGATGCTCTCAATCGTGTCCCTGTAGAAATTTCTTAGGATTTGGGGGCCCATACCAAACTTCCTCAACCGTCTGAGGTGGAGGTGGCACTGGTGTGCCTTTTTCATCACATAGCTGGTGTATACATACCATGTGAGATCCTCGGTGATGCCAAGGAATTTAAAGCTGTTTACCCTCTCAATCCCAGATCTATTGATATCAATAGAGGTTAGCCTGTATCCATTGCTCCTGTAATCCACAACCAGCTCCTTTGTTTTTCCAACATTGAGGGAGAGGTTGTTTTCTTGACACCATTGTGTCAGGGTGATGACTTCTTCCCTGTAAGCCACCTCATTATTGTTTGTGATTAGGTCAATCAATGTAATGTCATCGGCAAATTTAATTACCAGATTAGAGCTGTGGGTGGCTACACATTCATGGGTATACAGGGAGTAAAGGAGGGGACTTAGTACACAGTCCTGAGGAGCTCCTGTGTTGACAGTCAGAGGGGTGGAGGTGAGGGAGCCCACTCTTACCACCTGTCAGCAATCTGACAGGATCCAGCTGCACAAGGCAAGGTCAATGCCGAGGTCTCTGAGCTTCCTGTCGAGCCTAGATGGAATTATGGTGTTGAATGCTGAACTGCAGTCCAAGAACAGCATTCTCACATGAGCATCAAAACTCAGCAGACACAAATAATCAGAATCAAATTTACTATCACTGGACATGTGTCATGAAATTTGTTACCTTAGCATTGGCAGTTCAATGCAATACATAATATAGAAGTGAAAAAAAGTAAATCAATTACAGTATATGTATATTGGAGATTAAAATCATGCAAAAACAGAATGAAAAAGTGAATTTGTATTCAACAGTTCAATGTCCATTCAGGAATCAGATGGCAGAGGGGAAGAAGCTCTTCCTGAATCACTGAGGTTGTGCCTTCAGGCTTCTGTACCTCCTACCTGATGGTAACAGTGAGAAAAGGGCATGCCCTGGGTGCTGGGGGTCCTTAATGATGGACGCTACCTTTCTGAGACACCGCTCCTTGAAGATGCCCTGGGTACTTAGTAGGCTAGTATCCAAGATGGAGCTGACTAAATTTATGACCCTCTGCAGCTTCTTTCAGTCCTGTGCAGTAAGTAGCCTCTCCATACCAAACTGTGATGCAGCCTGTCACAATGCTCTCCATAGCACATGTAGAAGTTGTTTGTGTGTATTTGTTGACATACCAAATCTCTTCAAACTCCTAATGAAGTACAGTCGCTGTCTTGCCTTCTTTATAACTGCACTGATTTGTTGGGACCAGAGATCTTGACACCCAGGAACTTGAAGCTGCTCACTCTCTCCACCTCTGATCCCTCTACGAGGATTGGTATGTCTTACCCTTCCTGAAGTTCACAATCAGCTCTTTCATCTTACTGACGTTGAGTGCCAGGTTGTTGCTGTGGCACCACTCCACTAGTTGGCATATCTCGCTCCTGTACACCCTCTTGTCACCACCTGAGATTCTATCAGAAATGGTTGTATCATCAGCAGATTCATAGATGGTATTTGAGCTATGCCTAGCCACACAGTCATGGGTATAGAGAGAGTAGAGCAGGGGGCTAAGCACACACCCGAGGTGCACCAGTGTTGATCGTCAATGAGGAGGAAACATTATCACCAATCCACACAGATTGTCATCTTCCAGTTAGGAAGTCGTGGATCCAATTGCAGAGGGAGGTACGGAGGTATAGGTTCTGCAACTTCTCAATCAGGATTGTGGGAATGATGGTATTAAATGCTGAGCTATAGTTGACGAACAGCATCCTGACATAGGTGTTTGAGAGTTTCCAGGTGGTTTAAAGCTATGTGGAGAGCCATTGAGATTGCATCTGTCATTGACCTATTCTGGCAATAGGCAAATTGCAGTGGGTCCAGGTCCTTGCTGAGGCAGGAGTTCAATCTAATCATGACCAACCTCTCAAAGCATTTCATCACTATTGATGTGAGTGCTACCAGGCGATAATCATTAAGGCAGCTCACACTATTCTTCTTAGGCACTGGCATAATTATTGCCTTCTTGAAGCATGTGGGAACTTCTGTCCATAGCAGTGAGAAGTGAAGATGTCCTTGAATACTCCTGCCAGTTGGTTGGCACAATTCAGAGCCTTACCAGGTATTCCACCAGAGCCTTCCACCTTGCAGGGGTTCACCCTCTTTCAAGGCAGTCTAACATCGGCCTCTGAGACAGAGATCACAGGGTCATCAGGTGCAGCAGGGATCTTCACAACTGTAGTTGTGTTCTCCCTTTCAAGGCGGGCATAGAAGGCATTGAGTTCATCTGTCTTGTCTCCCTTTCTCTTCACCATTTACACCTCAGACTTCAACTACTGCACAGAGTCTTGCCACCTTCAGAAGTTTTCTGATGACTCTGCCATAGTTGGATGTATCAGCAAGGGAGATGAGGCTGAGTACAGGGCTACGATAGGAAACTTTGTCACATGGTGTGAGCAGAATTATCTGCAGCTTAATGTGAAAAAGACTAAGGAGCTGGTGGTGGACCTGAGGAGGGCTAAGGCACCGGTGACTCCTGTTTCCATCCAGGGGGTCAGTGTGGACATGGTGGAGGATTACAAATACATGGGGATACGAATTGAAAATAAATTGGACTGGTCAAAGAACACTGAGGCTGTCTACAAAAAGGGTCAGAGCCGTCTCTATTTCCTGAGGAGACTGAGGTCCTTTAACATCTGCCGGACGATGCTGAGGATGTTCTACGAGTCTGTGGTGGCCAGTGCTATCATGTTTACTGTTGTGTGCTGGGGCAGCAGGCTGAGGGTAGCAGACACCAACAGAATCAACAAACTCTTTCGTAAGGCCAGTGATGTTGTGGGGATGGAACTGGACTCTCTGACGGTGGTACCTGAAAAGAGGATGCTGTCCAAGTTGCATGCCATCTTGGACAATGTCTCCCATCCACTACATAATGTACTGGTTGGGCACAGGAGTACATTCAGCCAGAGACTCATTCCACCGAGATGCAACACAGAGCGTCATAGCAAGTCATTCCTACCTGTGGCCATCAAACTTTACAACTCCTCCCTTGGAGGGTCAGACACCCTGAGCTGATAGGCTGGTCCTGGATTTATTTCATAATTTACATATTACTATTTAATTATTTATGGCTTTATATTGCTATATTTATACTCTATTCTTGGTTGGTGCAACTGAAATGAAAACCAGTTTCCCTCAGGATTAATAAAGTATGACTATGACTATAGTGAAGCATCGCTGCCATTCGTGCTATTGAATTTAGTTTTGTGGGAAATAATGTCTTGCAAGCCCTGCCAGAGTTGTACATCCGATGTCCCCTCCAGCCTCATTCAAAATTGTCTCTTTGCCCTTGAAATAGCCTTCTGCAGATCATACCTGGTTTTCTGGTACAGACCTGGGTCACCAGCCTTGAATGCCACAGATCCAGCCTTCAGCAGACAATGTACCTCCTGGTTCATCCACAGATTTTGGTTTGGGAATGTACAGTAAGTCTTCGTGGGCACACGAAAACACAGGTTTTAATGAAGTGGGTAACAACTGCAACATAGTCATCCAGATTTGAAGATGAATCCCTGAATACGGTCCAGACCACCAATTCAAAGCAGTTTATGTTATGTTTTATTTGTAATCAGTCTTGCTACACAAATGAGACATTGTTACTGGCGCTAGTTTTGATTTTTCCAAAGTTCAAAGTAAACTTATTATCAAAATACTGTACATACATGTCACCATGTACAAACCTGAGATTTTCTTGTGGGCATTCACAGTAATTGCAAATAAACACAATAGAGACAATAAAAACACACAAACAGGCAGACAACCAAACAACCAATATGCAAAAGTCAACAGAATACAAATACAAAAAGGAAAAAATAAGCAAAAATGATAATACATAAACAAATAAATAAGAAATAAGTATCGAGAAAATTATATGAGAGCAAGTCCATAGGTTGTGGAAACATTTCAGTGCTGGAATGAGTGAAGTTATCCTCTGTTTCAAGAGCCTGATGGTTGAGGGGTAATAACTGTTCCTCAACCTAGTAGCGTGAATCCTGAAGTTCCTGTACCTTCCTCTTGATGGCAGCAGTGGGAACAGAGCATGGCCTGGATGGTGAGGATCAAGATTGATGCTTTACTGCAACAGAGCTCCGTGTGCATGTGCTTAGTGGTAGGGAGGACTTTAGCCATGATGGACTAGGCCATATCCACCACTTTCTACTCAGGGGCATTGGTGTTTCCATCCCAGTCCACAATGTAACCAGTTGTCAGTACAATCTCCATCGCACATCCATGGAGGTTTGCTGACACCCCCCCCTCAACCTCTGACCCCCAATGAAGACTGGCTCATAGACCTCCAGCTTCCTCCTCCTGAGGTCAATAACCAGCTCCTTGGTCTTGCTGATATTGAGTGAAAGGTGGTTGTTGTGAAACCACTCAGCCAGATTTTCAATCTCCCTTCCATACACAGATTCATAGAAACATAGAAAATAGGTGCAGGAGTAGGACATTCGGCCCTTCGAGCCTGCACCGCCATTCAGTATGATCATGGCTGATCATCCAACTCAGAACCCTGTACCTGCCTTCTCTCCAAACCCCCTGATCCCTTTAGCCATAAGGGCCATATCTAACTCCCTCTTAAATATAGCCAATAAACTGGCCTCAACTGTTTCCTGTGGCAGAGAATTCCACAGATTCACCACTCTCTGTGTGAAGAAGATTTTCCTCATTTCGATCCTAAAAGGCTTCCGCTTTATCATCAAACTGTGACCCCTCGTTCTGGACTTCCCCGACATTGGGAACAATCTTCCTGCATCTAGCCTGTCCAATCCCTTTAGAATTTTATACGTTTCAATAAGATCCCCCCTCAATCTTCTAAATTCCAACGAGTATAAGCCTAGTCGATCCAGTCTTTCATCATATGAAAGTCCTGCCATTCCAGGAATCAATCTGGTGAACCTTTGTACTCCCTCTATGGCAAGGATGTCTTTCCTCAGATTAGGGGACCAAAACTGCACACAATACTCCAGGTGTGGTCTCACCAAGGCCTTGTACAACTGCAGTAGTACCTCCCTGCTCCTGTACTCGAATCCTCTTGCTATAAATGCCAGCATACCATTCGCCTTTTTCACCGCCTGCTGTACCTGCATGCCCACTTTCAATGACTGGTGTACAATGACACCCAGGTCTCGTTGCACCTCCCCTTTTCCTAATCGGCCACCATTCAGATAATAATCTGTTTTCCTGTTCTTGCCATCATCTTTCATACAGTCACCAGCAGCAGTATCATCAACACAAATATGCCTTTGGAGTTGTGTTTAGCCCACAGTCATAAGTAAATAAAGGGTCTAAGCTCACAGCCTTGTGGTACACCTGTACTGATGGTGATTGTGGAGGAAATGTTTTTCCCTATCAGAACTAACTGGGGTCTACAAGTGAGGAAATTGAGGATCCACTTGTACAAGGAGATATTGAGGCCAAGGTCTTGAAGCTTATTGATTAGTTTGGAAGAGATGATAGTACTGAATGCCAAGCTGTAGCCAATGAAGAGCATCCTGATGTATGCATCTTCACTGGCTGGATCGACCAAGGTTGAGTGAAGTGGTATCTGTAGTTGACCTGTTGTGACAGTTAGCAAACTGGAGTGAATCCAAGTCCCTCCTCGAACAGGAGTTGATATGTTTCATCACCAGTCTCTCAAAGCACTTCATCACAGTGGACACAATTGCTACTGGACGATAGTCATTGGGGCAAGTCACCACGTTCTTCTTGGGCACTGGTATAATTGAAACCTGCTTGAATCAGCTGGGTACCTCAGACTGCCACCGCCAAAGTGAGAGGTTAAAGATCTCAGTGAACACTTCAGCCAGTTGATTGACACAGATGTTCAGTACGTGGCCAGGTACCCCGCCTGGGCGAGATGTTTCCCTTGGGTTTGCCCTTCTCAAGGATGCTCTCATCTCAGCCTCAGAAATCACATGCTCATCAGGTCTGCCTGATTTTGTGTAGGTGCTTCCATGTTTTGTCGGTCAAAGTGAATTTGAGACACTTCTATAATTTAACATAAGAACACAAGAAAATAGAGAGTTACTCCTACCAGCTCCTAATGCAAGTTATATATTACTTCAAATAGTAGCCAGAATGTGTGGTAAAAATGATAACAGGAGATAGAAAGCTAATGTGGTCATAGAGGACTTCAATCTGAAAGCAAACTGGCAAAGTTAGGTAAGCTGGGAAAATCAGGATTCCAAGAGAAGAAATTTGTAGAATGTCTACAAGATGGCTTTTTAGAGCAGTTTGTAGTTGAGCCCTCTAGGGAAAAGTTCATTCTGGATTTGGTGTAGCAAATGAACAAGATACTGAATAATTAGGGAATTAAGGTAAAGTGACCCTCCAGAAGAGTGATCATATGATAGAATTCACTCCACAATTTGAGAGGGAAAGGCTAAAGTCAGAGTATCAGTACTATAGCTGAGTAGAGCAAAGTTGATTGGAAGGGGATCCCAGCAGGGATGATGGTAGAACAGCAATGACCGAAGTTTCTGGGAGTAATTCAGAAGGTGCAGTATAGATACATTCCAAAGCAGCATCAACATTCTAAAATAAAGGAGGCAACTGTGTTTGACAAGCGAAGTCAAAGACAGCATAAAGAAAAGCAGAGAGCATACAATACTGCAAAAATTAGCAGGAAGCTAGAGGATTGGGAAGCTTTTGAAATCCAACTAAAAATAAAGCAATAAGGGAGAAAAGCCAAAGCATGAAGGTAAGCTAGCCAGTCATATAAAAGAGATTACCAAAAGTTTTACTAGAGTAAAAGAGAGGCAAGAATGGACATCAGAACATTGGAAAATGATACCAGAGGAAGGAGTAATGGTGGATATGGTGAGTGAACCGAAGAACTATTTTGCATCAACCATGGAAGGCACCAGTGACATGCTAGAAACTCAAGAGAATCAGGTGGGGGGGGGGCAGGTGTAATTGTCATTGCTATTACTAAGGAAGCACTCTTCCTCTTCAAATACTCCCAGAGATCTGGTCTTCACTGCCCTTCAAGGCAAGAATTCCAAGAATTCCTTCTGTGAGAAGTTCCAATACAGCCCAGGTGTAACTGACCTAATCTTGCAATTTTAATCTCGTTCTAAGTTCTTCCACAAGTGGAAACATCTTGACATCTAACTTGTCGTAAACAACAGGAATTCTGCAGATGCTGGAAATTCAAGCAACACACATAAAAGTTGCTGGTGAACACAGCAGGCCAGGCAGCATCTCTAGGAAGAGGTGCAGTCAACGTTTCAGGCCGAGACCCTTCAAGTATCTATCTTGTCGTGCCTTTTCAGGATCTTATGTTTCAAAATAACTTCTTGTTTTTAATGAAATTATAATGTGTATAATCTTATATAGAGCATCATACATAATAGGATGTCTGAGGATGTGGTGGCCAGTGCGATCATGTTTGCTGTTGTGTGCTGGGGCAGCAGGCTGAGGGTAGCAGACACCAACAGAATCAACAAACTCATTCGTAAGGCCAGTGATGTTGTGGGGATGGAACTGGACTCTCTGATGGTGGTGTCTGAAAAAAGGATGCTGTCCAAGTTGCATGCCATCCTGGACAATGTCTCCCACCCACTACATAATGTACTGGGTGGGCACAGGAGTACATTCAGCCAGAGACTCATTCCACCGAGATGCAACACTGAGCGTCATAGGAAGTCATTCCTGCCTGTGGCCATCAAACTTTACAACTCCTCCCTTGGAGGGTCAGACACCCTGAGCCAATAGGCTGGTCCTGGACTTATTTCCTGGCATAATTTACATATTACCATTTCATTATTTATGGTTTTACTACTACTTAGTTATTTATGGTGCAACTGTAACGAAAACCAATTTCCCCCGGGATCAATAAAGTATTACTACTACTACTACCTCATTATGTAATACGTACTAATACTCCAGCTGCTTGCATTCTCAGCTCAGAAACTAGCCTGGCAAATCTCTTTTGGACTGTCTCCTGTACTAGCATATACAATACTTTAAATAAAGAGGATCAAAGCAATGCACAATATTGCAGGTGTGGCCATGCAATACCACATACTACAGTAACTGGATTGTCTCATTTCTAAATTACAACCATATTGCCATGGCAGTCAAAAAGCCACTTGCCTTCCTCTCTACTTGCTACACCTACTATTGTTAATATTCTATTATGGTAAGTGGATTTACTGAGTAGGCTCACAAGGAAAATAATCTCAGGGTTGTATATGGTGATATGTAAGGGCTTTGATAATAAATTTACTTTCAACTTTAGTGATTCTTGCACAAGACACCAAGATCTCTTTGCACTTCATTCATTTTCTCTTTTTTTGAGTGTCGCTTGCTTTTAGATTCCTCTTACCAGTCGCAGACTTTCGTACATTGAATTCATCCACTCATTCAACCTATTGCAGAGTCCAGCTGTTCTCATCACAATATGCCCTCCCACCTAGTCTTCTGTCATCAGCAAACTTAGATACCTTGTACTCTGTCCCCTCAGACACCACAGTTTACAGATGTTGGACAAGTTGGGAACTCTCTCAAATAAAGAAACAGGATACCCAACAGAAGAGAGCAGTGGAAAAGCAAGGGATCTGAAATCTAACATAAGAACTCACTATTAAGATTACACAATTGTACTCTGGGCAAGTCTAAAAGCCAGGCTTAAGAAAGGGTACAGGTACTGAGGTTTTGGCAGGTATACACAAGACACTTACCATAATGGGTCAAGAGATCTGAGTTATATGAAGGAAGGTATTAGGGTACATAACAACAAGATTAGGGGCTAATCATTTAGAACCGAGGCATATACAATTTTCTTCTCAAACAGGGTAGTGAATCTCGGGAATTCTCTTCCTCAGTAGTTTAGCGAAGCTGGATTAATAAGAGTATTTTAAAGTGGAGTTTAATAAATATTAGATTGATGGAGGAAGAGAAAGTATGGAGAAATGGCATAGAAGTTATGGCCAGTATATTTCAGCCATGATCATCTTAAATGAAGGGGCAGGTTTAAAGGTCCAGATGGTCTACTCCCACTATTTTCTTGTGAGTTGTAAACCTGTGATAGCCTTAAAGACAAAGGGAAATTTACAAAATGGGGGCAATTAATAACAAAGGGGGGAAATTTCAATGGCAGAAAGGCATACTGGTTCACAGCCCTAGCCATCCAAGTTTGATACTAGCCTTCAGAGCTGTACCTGTGAAGTTTGCACATTCTCACCTTGGCTCAAATACTCCAGTTTCCTCCTACAAAGCAATAAAGTTTACTTCTTAGTAGAATAATTGGTGTCTGTAAATTACCCTGTGTAAGTGGGTGGTAGGAGAATCAGGGTGGAGTTGAAATGTACATGAGACAGAATAGTTTACTTGGATGTAATGGTCTATTCTGAAATTTAATTGGAAACCAAAGTTCAATGGCTTGTTTTACTGTTCTTTTGTTGCTTGCAGTGTTCTGCTTTGTTGTTTTCTGTGTTGCTCTGCTGAGCATCATGTGCACACTATGTTGGCAGCAGAATACGTGGGGACACTTGGGAGTACCCTCAACACTTCCCCAGGTGTGTTAGTTGTTTTTTTTAATATAATTTTTATTAAGTTTTCAAAATGAATACATGGAAAAATAATATCTACCCTCCCCCCTCAACTCTCCCCCTGCCATATACAGTCCTACCTAAAAAAGTAAAAGAGAACCGCCTGGGTATTGGAAGGTTGCCACATGCTCCATGGGATTCAAAATAAACTTAGTATACTTATTCATTAGTTTCCCCAAGGGACCAAGATCTTTATCGGAGCAATTAAATATGCCACCCTATCTTTTGTAAATGGTGTGTTAGTTGTTAATGCAAATGACTCATTTCATGTACAAGTGATAAATAAATCTGAATCTGAAAGTAAGGATTGGTTTTGATGCGATTGCTCTGAGAGCTGGCATAGACTCATTGGGTTGAATGGCCTTCTACATGACAAGAAAATGAAAATATAAATCAGAAAAGATTTAAAGTACTGAGCAACAATGCAATAGGAAAATTCATTTCATGTAACAATTTAATATACTTATTTCACAGCCCAGTGGCAAAAGCAGATTCAATAGCAATTTCCAGAACCAAATTCAAAAGAAAAGCATTTATAGAGGCAAGAAAAGAATTAATTACACTAAATAGCTTTTTTCAAAAGTCCTGGAAAAAGATATTGGCATTTTTTTTTTAATTAATGGATTTGCCATAATGTAAAAACAGACCATTAGGGAAAAGCTGGACAGAATTAAGAGGTTCAAAACATTATTTCAGTCAATTTCCCCAACATTCTCTGCAGCTTTGCATGTTATTTTTCCATTCCCTTTTAAAAGACTTCATTCGCTCTTTCCACATATTTTACCAACAGTGATCCAAATTATGAAAACACTTAATGTAAGGAAAGATTATCATCACTCTGTATCCTCCTTCTCCAACATGTTTGCCAATCATTTTACAATCGAGTCTCCTTGATCTAGTACCATTCGATAATGGAAACACTTTGTCTGCACTGTATTACTGTTCCAAAACACATCCCAACGTCCTTGGTCTAATAATAAAACAGCTGTTTCACAGAAGGCTTATAACATTCAGGAGTTTCACAGGTTTTATAACAATATTGAATTTCATAACAGAGGTGTATGTTTAAAGCCTAATATCCTAAGTTCAATAGCAACTAAATTAATTTAGAATTAAGAAAAACAGCATAAATAATAGTAGTTACAAAGTGACCAGATTGTCAAGAGAAAACATTTGGCTCCCTAATATTATTTATCTCCTTACCTGCTCCAGCTCGCCAGTGACTCCTAAAACCACACCAATAGAACTGGTCTCAACCACCCTCTAAAGTAGCCTATTAGGTGTAGTCAATAAATGTTAATCTGTCTCATCTCTCAATAAATATATACAAGACACAGTTTCAATCATAGTTTTATTATTGCTATATTTCTAAGTTATCTCAGAAAGAAAAAGAAATCCTCATTCCCATAGCCCCTCTAATGATGAGTTTATCACTTTAAACATCCCTCACTTAATAAGCTTATTGCTATTAAAGGACAATTAGTGTTCTCAGCAGAGTATGCTTTGTACCTTTTATGCTTTACACATTGAGTTTCAGATCTCAGGCAGGTGAAGAGAATCAGCCATCCCTTTATTGTTTTCAATTGGAGTATTCAGGAGGAATATCAGCATGGATAAAAAGCAAATCTGTCTATTAAGGTAGTTAGGGATGGTGCAAGATTAGGAAAAATCAATATAAAATGAATTCTAAATTTAAAGAATATACACCTTCAGCTGATCACAGATATTTCAAGGGCTTTGAGCAAATCATTGCTATCACCAATTATGTTGTGCTTTCTAGAGATGATATGGTACCAATTAATAAGAAATGTGTCCTTCTTCAGATAATCAAAATGAACAATCTATTGAGCAAAGCCCAAACCAGGAAGTAGAAATTATAAAATACAGAATCAAGATAGGAAAAGGAAAGTACAATTAAAAGTGAGAGATGAAAAAGACAGATAGAACATGTTATAAACATGAGAAAGTCTGCAGATTCTGGAAATCCAGAGCAACACACACAAAATGCTGGAGGATCTCAGCAGGTCAGGCAGCATCTATGGAAATGAATAAACAGTTGAGGGTTTGGGATGAGACCCTTCATCAGAACTGAAATGGAAGGGAGAAAACACCAGAATAAAAAGGTGGGGGAAGGGAAGGAAGCTAGCTAGAAGGTGATAGGTGAAGAACATGATAGACGTGCTCAATTATTTGCAATTTTAAAAATATTAAATAATAATTAAATCTGAGGCACTAAGACCCAAACATAAATATTAACTTTTCACTATCAGAAAGAGGCTACTTGGGAGTAATTATGATTGATCATGTTATTATAAATTCACCTGGAGCCATATCCATCAATCCTAACTTGTTATGGGTTGTTTCATGGGCAACTACAGTGCCAATAAAAAGTATTCACTCCCTCTTGGAAGTTTTCATGTTTTATTGTTTACAACATTGAATCACAGTGAATTTAATTTGGCTTTTTTTGCCACTCATCAACAGAAAAAGACTCTTTCGTGTCAAAGTGAAAACAGATTTCTACAAAGTGATCTAAATGAATTATAAATATAAAACACAAAATAATTGATTGCAGAAGCATTCACCCTCTTTAATATGACACCCCAAATCATCACTGGTGCAGCCAATTGTTTTTAGAAATCAGATAATTAGTTAAATGGAGATTACCTTTGTACAGTCAAGGTGTTTCAATTGGTTGTAGTAAAAATTCACCTCTATCTAGAATACACCTATAGCAAAGAGAAAGCCACTGCTGGGGAAAAAAACACTGAAATCTCAGCTAGTGTTTGCCAGAATGCATGTGGGAGACTGAAGTCAGCTGGAAGAAGGTTCTATGGTCTGATGAAACCAAAATTGAGGTTTTGGCCATCAGACTAAATCCTATGTTTGGTATAAGCCAATATGTCTATATGTCTATGTCTATGTCTATGATTTTAAGGTGGGGGCGTATATGGGAGGCAGGGTTTGAGGGTCGGCACAACATTGTGGGCCGAAGGGCCTGTACTGTGCTGTACTATTCTATGTCTATGTCTATTGCACATCATCCCTACCTTGAAGCATGCTGATGGCTATATCATGCTGTGGGGATGCTTCACTACAGCAGGACCTGGATTGTTTGTGAAGAGAGAATACTACAAAATACTGGGAAATTCTGGAGGGAAACCTGATGCGGTCTGCAAGAGAACCATGACTTGGACGACAAGTTGCTTTCCAGTGAGACAATGGCCCCAAGCATAAAGCCAAAGTTACACAGGAATGGCTTTAAAACAACAAAGTTAATGTCCTGGAGTGACCAAGTCTGAGTCCAGACTTCAAACCAAATGAGAATCTGTGGCTGGGCTTGGAAAGACCTATTCATTCACACTCCCCATGCAATCTGACAGAGCTTGAGCAGTTTTGTAAAGAAGAATGGGAAAAAATTGCCAGATATGCAAAGCTGATACAGACCTATCCATACAGACTCAAGGCTGTAATTACTGCCAATGGTGCATCTAAAAATACTTAGAAGGGGGTGAATACTTATGCAATCAATTATTTTGTGTTTTATATTTGTAATTAATTTAGATCACTTTGTAGAGATGTTTTCACTTTGACACAATAGAGTCTTTTTCTGTTGATCAGTGTCCAAAAAAATAGTTAAATTAAATTGACAGTGATTCAATGTTGTAAAACATGAAAACTTCGAAGGGGGGGTGAATACATTTTATAGGCGCTGTAGTTATTGAGTAATTCAGCTTCATGCTCTTTCAATGATTTAAAAGACAAGACAATTTATAGCAAAATCCACAAAGAAGCAGGTTAAGGGACAACAAAGGAATCAATAACTCACAAGAAACATTTTTTCCTCTCAATCTATAATTACATTTTCATCAACACAAAGTTATTTTGATCATATACTGTATACAAGGCAGTGAAATTTAAATTAAATTTAAATAAAGTTTGATTAGCATTTCCTTATGTTACTCACAGCTCTTTTTTTGCTATAGAAGAGAAATTAGAACCAATAATTCAATATAAATAATAACAATTGTCACGAGTCAATGTGAGGATCATTCCTATAAAAGAGGACCCTTCGCTGAGGATCAGCACCATGTTGTAGTGGAGAGGCCTGTGAGATCCTGAGAGAGCTGTCGTCTGTAGTTTAGCCATTTGGTGCTAAGCTCTTAATAGAGTCACCCCTGGCAGTAAGGTCAAGGGACAGTTCCAGACAAAAAGCAATCTAACCAAGACCTCAACAATGGAGTTGGCAGAAGATGATGACACATCACAATGGCAGTAAAATCAGAGGAAAGCTGAAGGGGTCCCCAGTCATATTGCACTCCATGCCACCAGATTCTGACCACAATCTGTCAAGGATTATGTGGTGGCTACCCATGGATTAGCCTCCCCACTCTAAACAAAGTCACAGACAGGCATTTCCATTATGGGAATCCACTCTAACATCCCAGATTAAGTTCTTGTAGTGATTGGCAGGTAGTAGAATATGGTACATGGGTCCCGGACTGGTCTCTACAACCACCTGAAGAAGCACCAATCCCTCAGGAGAAGGTCACACTTGACTCGAGTGATCGCACTACCACAATCACAAACGCTTTCAATAATCAGGATCCTGGTCGATCACATTTACTTGAGGAAATGACATCCAAGCAGTCAAATACATCAAAGTTGCTGGTGAACGCAGCAGGCCAAGCAGCATCTATAGGAAGAGGCGCAGTCGACGTTTCAGGCTGAGACCCTTCGTCAGGACTAACTGAAGGAAGAGTGAGTAAAGGATTTGAAAGCTGGAGGGGGAGGGGGAGATGCAAAATGATAGGAGAAGACAGGAGGGGGAGGGATAGAGCCGAGAGCTGGACAGGTGATAGGCAAAAGGAGATACGAGAGGATCATGGGACAGAAGGCCCAGGGAGAAAGACGGGGGGGGGGTGACCCAGAGGATGGGCAAGAGGTATATTCAGAGGGACAGAGGGAGAAAAAGGAGAGTGAGAGAAAGAATGTGTGCATAAAAATGAGTAACAGCTGGGGTACGAGGGGGCCCTCGTACCCCAGCTGTCCCCCACCTCCCCCTCGTACCCCAGCTGTTCCCCCACCTCCCCCTCGTACCCCAGCTGTTACTCATTTTTATGCACACATTCTTTCTCTCACTCTCCTTTTTCTCCCTCTGTCCCTCTGAATATACCTCTTGCCCATCCTCTGGGTCACCCCCCCCCTTGTCTTTCTTCCCGGACCTCCTGTCCCATGATCCTCTCGTATCCCCTTTTGCCTATCACCTGTCCAGCTCTCGGCTCCATCCCTCCCCCTCCTGTCTTCTCCTATCATTTTGCATCTCCCCCTCCCCCTCCAGCTTTCAAATCCCTTACTCACTCTTCCTTCAGTTAGTCCTGACGAAGGGTCTCGGCCTGAAACGTCGACTGCGCCTCTTCCTATAGATGCTGCCTGGCCTGCTGCGTTCACCAGCAACTTTGATGTATGTTGCTTGAATTTCCAGCATCTGCAGAATTCCTGTTGTTCCAAGCAGTCAAAAGACAGTTTTGTGGAATAATGACACCTGGTGCTAGTTTTGGCATCTTTACCACTGCAAAATCAACTCAAAATCCCAAATTTGTTGTCAGTGACTCAATATACATCTGCAGGCCCACTGTTTAAAATCTTCTCCTCAAAAGTTGAGGAAAATCACTTTAATTGATGAGAATTTAAGCCATTCACAAACTAACCTCAGGCCAAAGTATTCTGGTAACTTGTATCACATTAAGTGAGGCCCAACTAGGATTTTAAATGTCTCAGTTACTGCTCAGCAAAGTTTCTGCCATGAATATTAATTTTATGTACAGTATTGTAATTCCCTAAGATGTTATCAAGATGTTTTTGATAATTTGTAAATACAATTTTTTATTAATTATTATACATTCAGGTCTTTACTTACTGCTGTGTATAATGCTTTAAAAAAGGTAATTAAATTTTGTGCAAGTTTTTCTTCCTGGTTTGGTATCTGAGAGAAGCTTCTAATCTGATTGTGTATGCAGCAAGCATAATGACACCATGGTTACAGGACACCAATATACTTGAGAGCAGCAGACGTCAGGAAAGAAGAATACAGTACTGATCATAGAGGTTACTAATTCTTCGTGGAAAAATCCTTCAAGGTCTTGAATTGTTGCTTCACTGCAAGCACAATTCTGAGCCACAATGCCATGCTTTTCAAAAATCAAAATCGCACCATCTCCATAGAAACAATTACGAGAGGTGCAGCAATTGGTGAAGAAAGAGGGGAAATGTAAAACATTTCAGGAAGACATTTTAAGGTGGACCAATCTTTCTTCCTTGTCACGTTGTATCTTGTGTGTTTCATGAAGTGGCTTCACTTTGACAAATCACATGTTTATGTTGTTGTTGGAGTCACCTGAAGACTTAGTGTGCTCTATTGCTTATTGTTTTTACTTCAAAAGCAGAATTACAGTGAGCATTCAAATGTATGAAAACGAAGAGTACGATGAGATTTCCTGAGAACATGTTGTAGGAATCCTCGAGGAAAACCAAGCAATTCACATCCCTTTTTGGACCTATCGCTGTAATCCCGGGCCATCAGAGAGGCAAAGCGTGCACACGCCCAGCGAATCCACAGCCACGTCCAGGACAGCGGTGCATGTGGAAGGGAATTCAGGACATCACCAACTACAAGACAACATCACCTGCCTGTGCTGGTGATGCCTCCCTCCCAGATGCGTTGAATAACTTCTACGCTCGTTTTGAGGCGGAAGATAACATGACGGCGAGCAAGACCACTCCTCCTCCAAATGACCAGCTGTTGTGTCTTACTGTGGCCGATGTGAGGAGAACCCTGTGTAGGGTCAACCCATGGAATGCTGCTGGACCAGACAATATTCCTGGCAGAGTGCTCAGAGGATGTGCAGACCAGCTAGCAGAGATCCTCACTGACATCTTCAACATCTTACTGAGCAGCGCCGTCGTTCCTACGTGCTTCAAAGCCGCCACCATCGTCCCTGTGCCGAAGAAGTCTTCAGTGTCCTGCCTCAATGACTACCGTCCCATTGCACTCACATCCATCATCATGAAGTGTTTCGAGAGGCTTATCATGAGGCACATCAAGACCCTGCTGCCCCCCTCACTGGACCCCCTGCAGTTCGTGTACCGTCCATCCCAACCGTTCAACAAACGACACCATTGTCATCACCCTCTACCTGGCCCTAACCCCCCCGGACAAAAAAGACACGTAAGTTCGAATGCTGTTCATAGACTTCAGATCAGTATTCAACACAATCATTCCTCAGAAATTGATTGGAAAGCTGAGCCTACTGGGCCTGAACACCTCCCTCTGCAACTGGATCCTAGACTTCCTGACTGGGCGACCCCAGTCAGTCCGGATTGGAAGCAGCATCTCCAACACCATCACACTGAACAAGGGGGCCCCCCAGGGCTGTGTGCTCAGTCCACTGCTGTTCACTCTGCTGACCCACGACTGTGCTGCAACACACAGCTCGAACCACATCATCAAGTTCGCCGATGACACGACCGTGGTGGGTCTCATCAGCAAGAATAATGAATCAGCATACAGAGAGGAGGTGCTGCGGCTAACGGACTGGTGCAGAGCCAACAACCTGTCTCTGAATGTGAACAAAACAAAAGAGATGGTTGTTGACTTCAGGACACAGAGCAACCACTCTTCACTGAACATCGACGACTCCTCCGTAGAGATCGTTAAGAGCACCAAATTTCTTGGTGTTCACCTGGCGGAGAATCTCAACTGGTCCCTCAACACCAGCTCCATAGTAAAGAAAGCCCAGCAGCATCTCTACTTTCTGCGAAGGCTGAGAAAAGTCCATCTCCCCCACCCCATCCTCACCACATTCTACAGAGATTGTATTGAGAGCATCCTGAGCAACTGCATCACTGCCTGGTTCGGAAATTGTACCATCTCAGATCGCAAGACCCTGCAGCGGATACTGAGGTCAGCTGAGAAGATCATCGGGGTCTCTCTTCCTGCCATTACAGACATTTACGCCACATGCTGCACCCGCAAAGCAAACAGTATTATGAAGGACCCCACGCACCCCTCATACAAACTCTTCTCCCTCCTGCCATCTGGCAAAAGGCACTGAAGCATTCGGGCTCTCACGACCAGACTATGTAACAGTTTCTTCCCCCAAGCCCTCAGACTCCTCAATACCCAGAGCCTGGACTGACACCAACCTATTGCCCTCTACTGTGCCTATTGTCTTGTTTATTATTTATTGTAATGCCTGCACTGTTTTGTGCACGTTATGCAGTCCCGGGTAGGTCTGTAGTCTAGTGTAGTTTTGCGTTGTTTTATGTAGTTCAGTGTAGTTTTTGTATTGTTTCATGTAGCACCATGGTCCTGAAAAACGCTGTCTCATTTTTACTGTGTACTGTACCAGCAGTTATAGTCGAAATGACAATAAAAAGTGACTTGACTTGACTTGATATCTGTTCCCTTCTCTTCCTAACAACCCATCCCTGATTATATAAATGGGTATTACTTGCATTTCACAGAAAGAAATTTGAACTGTAGAACATGATTTTAAAATTCCTGAATTTCAAAGTGATTCAGGCAGATGAAGTCGTGAACAGATGGCTGATTTCAGATGCCATGTGCAGCCATCCTCACTCAGAAGTTCTTGTGATGACTGTCATGCCAATCCATTTCACACTGCTCTACCTCCCAAACAAGTGGGACCCACAATCCAGGAAGTTCCATATGTGTGGTCCCTTGTTAATAGCTGAACATTTGGAAATGTAAAGCAGAGACCTTGCTGATTGTCAAGGATCCTTGATCATAGTTCCAGTCAAAGCATCTACCACAGTGTGGCATTTCACAGCTACCTTTCTAGTTATTTATACTATAGTTATTGTTCATGACAGCAAGGGTTTTGCCCTTCCCTGTTCAATGCTTAAAATGTTTAAAGCTATAAAATGCTTAAAAGCTATTCTGTGCAATGCTTCTATATAATCCTTACTGTATTTTTCATGACAATAAGCCACCTGGTTACTTCACCATCCGTCACGAAGCAGAACTCCTGGGGCTAAAAGCATGGCAGCACAGGTGGTAGAGCTGCTGCCGCACAGCCCCAATGACCTGGGTTCAGTCTTGGCTTCTATTACTGTCTATGTGGAGTTTGCACGTTCTCCCTGTGATTGCATGGGTTTCCTTTATTGTTTCAGTATCCCCCCACATCCCAAAAAAATGTGCAGATTGATGGGTTAATTAGCCACTGTAAATTGCCCCTAGAGTACGGATAAGTGATAGGATCTGTGGAGAATTGGTGGGAATGTGGGAAGTTTAAACTAGGTTAGGATAGGGCCAGAGTAAAAATGGGTATTTGATAATTGACATGGACACAATGGGTGAAATTCACGTTTGCTATATCATTTTATGACTGGAAAGCAGCATGACCACTCCCAACAAAATTTTACAGCTACACCCAAGCAGAATGTCACAATGACCAAAGGAGTACAGTCCTGCTCTGATTTCTCCACATTCTTCCTGCGGGAGCATGTGCCGAGTTAGAGCTGGGTTACGATCCAAGGCCACACAAATAAAGGAAATAGTAGCAGTAGACCATTTTTCAAGACTACTTATATCGCACATAAAAGTCCCCATAACTTTCAAATCTTCGTATAATAAAACCCAAAATAGTCTTTGCTTTCCTAATGGTCTGCACCTTCTTGTTACCTAAAAGTGAATTGTATACAAGGACACTCAAAGTCTTTTTTTTACATCTACATTTCTCATCTCTCATCATTTAAAACTCACTCAGATGTTTTTTTCTTCTATCAGTGTGGGTAATAGCACAGTTATTGCTCACTCAATTTGTCTATATCATCATAAAGCATCTACAAAGTCTCATCAGTGCCCATATTTCCACTTAGTTTACAAATTTGAACTGTTGCATTTGATATAACTTATGAACATCCGGGGCTTGATTCTCATTCCTTGTCACACCTTATCTGGGGAAGTGGTGCATTGGGATGAGTGTTGATTGGAATGGGTATTTTGGAGATGTCGATTACAAAGCTTCAAGAAGTTCAGAGTAAATTTCTCATCAACGTACATGCTGTAAATTGTACGTCACCATGTATAATCCTGAGACTCGTCTTCTCGATACTCAGTAAATCCAATAACCATAATGGAGTCAATGGAAGACCACATTCAACAAGGCAACCTACCAGTGTGCAAAAGACCACACACTGTGCAAATACAAAAAAAAGAAATAATAATGGTAAACAAATACGCAATAAATATCAAGAACGTGAGATGAAGAGTCCTTAAAAGTGAGCCCATAGGCTGTGGTAACATTTCAACGATGGGACAAGTGAAGTTGAGTGAAGATATCCCCTCTCGTTCAAGAGCCTGATGGTTGAGGGGTAATAACTGTTCCTGAACCTGGTGGTGTGAATCCTGAGGCCCCTGTATCTTCTTCCTGATGACAGCAGTGAGAAGAGAGCATGTCCTGCATGGTCGGCTGTCCCTGATGATGGATGCTGCTTTCCTGCAACAACACTCTATGTGGATGTGCTCGATGTTGTGGAGGGCTTTACCCATGATGGACTGGGCTATATCCACAACTTTTTGTAGGAATTTCCATTCAAAGACTTTGATGTTTCCTCATCAGATGATGCAGCCAATCAGCATACTCTCCATCACACATCCATACAAGTTTATCAAAGTTTTAGATGTCATGCCAAATCTAAGCAAACTCTTAAGGAATTAGAGGTGCTGTCGTGGCTTTCTTACACTCTGGGCCCAGGACAGGTCCTCCAAAATAATAACACCAGGGAATTTAAAGTTACTGATGCTCCCACCTCTGATCCTCTGATGAGGACTGGCTCATGACCTCCAGTTTCCTCCTCCTGAAGTCAATAACCAACTCCTTGGTCTCACTGACATTGAGAAAGAGGCTGTTGTGGCACCACTCAGAGAGATTTTCAATCTCCCTCCTATATGCTGATTCATCACCACCTTTAATTCGGTCAATGACAGTGGTGTTGTCCGCAAACTTAAATATGGCATTGGAGCTGTGCTTAGCTTCACTGTCATAAATGTAACGCAAGTAGAGCAGGGGGAAAGGCACACAGCCTTGAGGTGCACCTGTGCTGATGGAGATTACGGAGGAAATAAGGTTGCCAATCCAAAGTGACTGACGTCTACAAGTGAGGAAATTGAGGATCCATTTTCACAAGGAGATACTGAGGCCAAGGATTTGAAGCTTATTGATTAGTTTTGAGGGGATGATAGTATTGAATGCCAAGCTGCAGTTGACAAAGAGCATCCTAACATGTGCATCTTTGTTGCCAAGATGTTCCACAATTGAGTGAAGACCCAAAGAAATGGCACTTGCTGTGGATCTATTGTGCCAGTAAGCAAACTGAAGTGGATCCAAGTCGTTCCTCAGGCAGGAGTTGATGTGTTTCCACACCAACCTCTCAAAACACTTCATCACGGTAGATGTAAGCACGACTGGACAACAGTCATTGAGGCAGGTCACCATGTTTTTCTTAGGCACCGGCTTAATTGAAGTCTGCTTGAATCAGGAGAGTACGTCAGACTGGCAAAATGAGAGGTTAAAGATCTCAGTGAACACTGTAGCACAGGTCTTTAGTATTTGGCCAGGTACCCCAGCTGGGCCGGATGTTATTTGTAGGTTCACCCTCCTGAGGGATGCCCTCAGGTCAGCCTCAGAGATGGAAATCATAGGGTCATCAGAGACGGTGGGAGTTTGTACTGGTTCTTCCATGTTTTGATGGTCCAATTGAGCGTTAAAGGCACTGAGCTCACCTGGAAGTGGAACTCTTATCACCTCTGTTGCTTGATTTCACTTTGTAAGAGATGATAGCATTCAAACCCTGCCACTGCAGTAGAATATTCTTCATTGATTCACATTTAGCCTGGAATTGCCACTTCACCAGTGAGATGGCTTTCCAGACATCATACCTGGACCTCTACTAACTTTCCTGGTCACCAGACTTGAATGCCTCTGATCTGGCCCTCACCTCAGACTGTAGATCTCATGGTTCATCCAGGGCTGCTAGTTAGGGAAGGCTCTAAATGATTTTGTGGGCGGGGGGAGGAACACACTCATCTACGATTGTTTTTATAAGGTCTGTGACAACCATGGTGTACTCATTCAATCTGTAGATGAGTCCTCGAACATGGTGCAGTCCACCGACTCGAAGCAACCCTGCAGAGGCTCCCCTGCCTCCTGTCACCATCTCTTTGTGGTCCTGATGTCTGGATCCTTGCAACTAAAAGCTCAGTGAATAAGATTAAGATATTCAGTGAATTTACAGTTGGTTGACCTTATAACTACATATTGACATAAATAGCTAACAATTATTTAATTTCACATGTATAAATAGGGATTTGTATGCATTTATTTCATTTTACTAGGAAGTGACATGGTACTTGTATAACTGTGTTTACCATGTGATCTGACTTTGATGTATTGTTCTGGCAGATGCTGTGATTAGTTTAGAGATACTGCTTCAGCATAACATTGTCCTCTTTATTAGTCAATCTTCCATCAGCAACACAAAGAAACCTACAACACTAGGCCAATCTTTGAGTTCACTTATTCAGCTTAAATTTTCAACTTTTTAAAGACATTATTGGCTCCACGTTTAATAGTTATTAAATATTGCTGAATGTCAGAGATATTTATAAATCACTCACAGGTTTTATAGCCTGTCTCAAGAATTCTCCAAGCTACAGCTCCAAAATAAAATGTTTTTTCTTCTACCAATAAATGCCATCACTCTCCTTTTTCTAAATTACCTCTGACATATCAGGAGTGGGAGAAGCATACTTCAGCCATTCCTTGCCCACCTTCCTTTCTTTAAGGTTATTAAAATGATTCCTGACAACATCACCACTCAGAATGAAACAAAACTTCGAGCTCAGCAATTAAGTGGTGGAAACCTGGGAGAGACACACCCTGTGCACTCACCAATCTATTACGTTACATTGACATATATTTATGTGAACAAAGCTTATTCCAATACAGATAAAGCATTGATAACAGGCAGTCCCCAGGATATGACAGAGGTCCATTCCTGAGAAATGTGTGGGGGAAGACCACAGAACCAGCTGTGAGGGGAGAGCGACCAGGTACAAGAAGAATGGCTGCCAGGTGCCTTACCGACCCTGCATCAGGACCCGAGAGGTCGGCCAATGCTCTGCCTGACCAGCTGAGGTCCTCCAGCAGTTTGTTGTTTGCTCTTTTTATAACCAACCTTTTCAATACCTGTCCAAAATCTTTTTATGTAACATGACATCAATATTCATCTGATCATTATCCCGTTAAAGGACTGAAGGAAGTAAACAATGTTACTTCCAACAGAGCATCTAGAAATTACCCTGAAGGAAGTAGAGCTTCCTCTACTTACCCTGAAGGAAGTAGATTGTTGTGGTAAACCATGTACAAAGGTCGTAACTGGGTTACCTGTCTGGATATGCCCCTCTGCTAACTGCTCCTGTGGCTCCTCCCACAGACCCCTGAATAAAGGCGATTGTGTCACTGCTCCTCCTACAGTCCAGGACAGACATACAGCATGGACGTGGATCTATTTTACTGTTAATAAAAGCCTCTCAGTATTTACTCTACTTCCAGTCTTTTGGAGTAATTGATAGTGCATCAATTTTATTAACAGTAATTTTAAGGCATGGAACACGTTCTGAGACCCGACAAGTGAGACCTTGACCCACAAACACCTGAAGCCAGAAACACTTTCGAACTCTGGCTGGCCTGCTTCGAATCATACCTGGAGGAGATTGAAGTGACCGCATCCGCCGCCAAGCACAGAGTTCTCCTCTCCAGGGTCAGTCCACGGGTCTACTCAATGATTAGAGACCAGCCGAGCTACGACGGCACGATGAGCGCCCTCCGAAGACAATACCTGCGGCCGGTAAACAGTGTTTATGCGCGACGTCGCTTAGCGACGTGGCAGCAGTGGCCCGGAGAGTCGAGCGCTGAGTTCGTCCAGGCCCTACAGACACTCGTGCAGGTCTGCGATTGCCAGGGGCTGACGGCCGAACAGCATGCAGAGCTCCTAGTAAGAGACCCCTTCGTCACAGGGACCAGGTCAGTGTATGTGCGCCAGCGGCTGCTGGAACACGCCGATCTTACCTTACGTTTGGTGATTGAGCTGGCTGACACACTGGAGGCTGCTCTGCACAACTCTGACGCTCTCCAGGCACGTGATCTCCCGACGGACTCGTGGACGCCACAGACCCTGCAACCAGCCGGCAAATTGACCACGGCTGCTGCCAGTCGTGAGTCCGCGAAGTGCTACTTCTGCGGACTCGAGAAGCACCCCCAGAAACGCTGCCTGGCTCAACAAGCTACCTGCTCCAGCAGCGGAAGGAAGGGCCACTTCGCCAAGGCCTGAAAATCCAAACCACGAGCCGGATCGAGCAGCGCCGCGTACGAGGCATGGGGGTCGCCATCTTGCCTGCACGCCGCCACCACGTGTGAGATATGGGGGCGGCCATCTTGGTCGGCGCCACCTCCCACCGCCTACGACCAACGGGTGCTCATGGGGCTCCCCACCGCGCCAGACCAAGACAGCGACCCAACTCTGGCCTCCATGACCCTCGACCAAAGCGCTCCCCACCAGCTCGCAAGGTCAATGATGGACATCCTGGTGGAGGGGCGCAGGACAAGCTGCCTGTTTGACACAGGCAGCACGGAGAGTTTTATCCACCCGGACACGGTGCAGCGTTGCAGACTCGCGACACGGCCAGTAAGTCAGAGGGTCATCATGGCTTCCGAGTCGCATACAACAGACATCTGGGGGGGTTGTGTAGCGACACTAGTGGTGCAGGGCACAGAATATCGAGACTTTACGCTACTGGTTATGCCTCAACTGTGTGCCCCTGTGCTATTGGGGCTCAACTTCCAGAGCCACCTGAAAAGCGTGACAATGGAGTATGATGGGCCCCTCCCACCAATCACTGTCGTAAATCCCCAGTTTTGTAGAGATATGTCACATACCCCGCTACTGACCACACACACACACCGACCCGCGCATCCCACCCAACATCATGCCAACTGCCACACTACTGACACCACTTGCGACCTCTCCACCCTCAGGATCCCTCCCCCACCGCTGTTCGCTAACCTGACCCCTGACTGTAAACACGTGGCAACTAAAAGCAGGAGGTACAGCGCGGGGGACAGAGCTTTCATTAAGTCGGAGGTGCAGCGGCTGCTCAGGGAGGGGTTCACTGAGGCAAGCACAAGTCCTTGGAGGGCGCAGGTGGTCGTTGTTCGGAACGGGGAGAAAAATAGGATGGTCGTGGACTATAGCCAGACCATCAATAGGTTCACGCAGTTTGACGCGTACACTCTACCCCGCATCGCAGATATGGTCAATCAGATAGCACGGTACAAGGTGTACTTGACCATAGACCTAAAATCCGCTTACCATCAGCTCCCCATCTGCCGGGAGGACCGCCCTTACACTGCCTTCGAGGCGGACGGCAGGCTTTATCACTTCCTGCGCATCCCCTTCGGTGTCATAAATGGTGTATCTGTCTTCCAGAGGGAAATGGACTGGATGGTGGACCAGTGCCAACTGAAGGCCACGTTCCCATATCTGGATAACATCACCATCTGCGGTCACGACCGGCAGGATCACGACAACAACCTCCAAAAATTTCTCCAAGTGGCCACAGCTTTCAATCTCACCTATAACAAGGACAAGTGTGTATTTGGGACCACCCGACTTGCTATCCTTGGGTGTGTCGTGGAGAATGAAGTCATTGGCTCTGACTCCGACCGTAAGCGCCCCCTGTTGGAACTCCCTCTTCCCAACACCCTCAGAGCCCTCAAGAGGTGCCTGGGCTTCTTTTCATGTTACGCCCAATGGGTCTCTAACTACGCAGACAAGGCCCGCCCCCGGTCAAGTCCACCACATTCCCCCTCTCAGCCAAGGCCCGCGCGGCCTTCAGCCGCATAAAAGAGGACATTGTCAAAGCAGCAATGCATGCGGTGCATGAGTCCATTCCTTTCCAAGTAGAGAGTGATGCCTCTGACTTCGTGCTGGCTGCTACCCTCAATCAGGCGGGAAAACCAGTGGCGTTCTTCTCCCGTACTCTTCAAGGCCCTGAACTTCGGCACTCCGCAGTGGAGAAAGAGGCCCAGGCCGTAGTGGAAGCTATTAGGCACTGGAGGCACTATCTCGCCGGCAAAAGTTTCACCCTGCTAACTGACCAGCGCTCAGTCGCGTTCATGTTTAGCAACCAACAGCGGGGCAAAATCAAAAATGGTAAAATTCTGAGTTGGAGAATTGAACTCTCCACCTACAACTATGACATCATGTACAGGCCTGGGAAGCTCAATGAGCCCTCCAATGCCCTATCCGGGGGAACATGCGCCAGCGCGCAGATTGACCGGCTATACGCCCTACATGCAGATCTTTGCCACCCAGGGGTCACCCGGCTTTTCCACTTCGTGAAAGCCCGGAACCTGCCTTACTCCCTTGAGGAGATCAGGACGATGACCAGGGGCTGCCAACTCTGCTCAGAGTGCAAACCACACTTCTACCGACCCGAAAAGGCACAACTCATCAAGGCCATCCGCCCCTTTGAGCGACTGAGTGTTGACTTTAAGGGCCCCCCTTCCCTCCAGCGACTGCAATGTGTACTTTCTTAACGTAATTGACGAGTACTCGTGATTCCCCTTCGCCAACCCCTGCCCCGATACCACTACCACGTCAGTTATAAAAGCCCTGCGCAAGCTCTTCACTCTGTTCGGATACCCACGCTATATCCACAGTGACAGACGGTCCTCGTTCATGAGTGACGAGCTGCGCCAATACCTGCTGGCTAGGGGAATTGCAACTAGTAGGACCACGAGCTATAATCCCCGGGGGAATGGACAGGTGGAGAAAGAGAATGCCACGGTGTGGAAAGCCACACTCTTAGCCCTCAGGTCAAAGGGACTGCTGGTCTCCTGCTGGCAGGAGGTCCTTCCCGAGGCACTCCACTCCATCCGCTCCCTGTTATGCACAGCCACCAATGCCACCCCTCATGAGCGACTCTTTTCATTTCCCAGAAAGTCGACCACTGGAACCACCCTACCAACTTGGCTGATGTCCCCGGGGCCAGTGCTGCTCCGGAAACATGTGAGGAGCAATAAATACTCCCCAATGGTCGAGAGGGTTCACTTACTTCATGCGAACCCCCAGTACGCCTATGTGGTTTTATCTGATGGGCGGGAGGACACGGTCTCCATCCACGACCTGGCGTCTGCAGGAGCTCCGGGCCCCTGCCCTGAACACTCCGTGGTGACTATTGACCCCGTACCCACCGATGTATGTACCCACGAGACACCACGTACTCCAAGCCCTACACAGACACCACACGACTCTCCCATACCGGGCGTGACGCACATGCACGAGGAATTACCGACGCCTAACGTGCTGGCACCTCAAGTCAGGCCGGAGCCAGCACAACCACCGTCACCGGTGCAATCACCACCGGTGTTACATAGATCACAGCGACGGACTCGACCGCCTGATAGACTTGACCTGTAAATATACTTGTTTTAAATATTGTTAGTCACTTCACCCCGCGGGACTCTTTTTTTTAAAAAGGAGGGGTGAATGTGATAAACTATATATATGGATTGTAGCTGGGTTACCTGTCTGGATACGCCCCTCTGCTGACTGCTCCTGTGGCTCCTCCCACAGACCCCTGAATAAAGGCGATTGTGTCACTGCTCCTCCCTCAGTCCAGGACAGACATACAGCATGGACATGGATCCATTTTACTGTTAATAAAAGCCTTTCAGTATTTACTCCACTTCCAGACTTTTGGAGTCATTGATAGTGCATCAATTGTAACAATTGATTCTTAGTGAAATTTATCATTAAATATTCTCCTAGGCAACAGGCCACAGAGATTGTCCACATATGCAGAAACCATTGGCACTTTGAGCTCACTAGTTAAGCAAGATGGCCTAGTTTGACACACCCAGAATACTTCAACTATTTGTGCTTTGAATTATCGCTGCTTAAAACCGACAGAAACAACAGTCTGTGGTCGGAAGTGCCCACGGAGGAAGCGTGGGCGTAGATCAGGATTACAAGTGCATTTTAGGAAATGGGGTTTTAAACTCCCTACACCGACTATCTTGCTGGCGAATGTGCAGTCTCTGGTGAATAAAATCGATGATCTCAGAGCCAGGGTGCTGAATCAGACGGACATTAGGACCACGTGTGTCCTTTGTTTCACGGAATCCTGGTTAACCCCTTCCGTACCAGATTCAGATCGATGGGTTTACTATACACCATCAGGATAGATCTATAGAGTCTCTCAAAAGCAGAGGTGGAGGAGTATGCCTCATGATCATCTCTTCTTGGTGCACAAATATATCAGTGCTGTCCCAATTCTGCTCACCTGACCTGGAATATCTAGCAGTTAAGTGCCGTCCTTTTTACCTACCATGGGAGTTCTCTGGGGTCATTTTGGTAGCAGTTTACATTCCACCTCTAGCCAATGTCAAACAGGCTTTAGATGATCTGAGCAATGGGATCAACATGCACAAAACAACGCACCCTAACACCTTCACCATCGTTTTGAGAGATTTTAACCAGGTCAGAATGAAAAAATCACTAAGCAACTACCATCAACAGATCACTTGCAATACCAGAAGAAACAACACACTGGACCATTGCTACACCACCATCAAGAATGCCTACCGTGCTATTCCACGCCTCACTTCAGGAAGGCTGGTCACCTGGCTGTATTTCTACTCCCTGAGTATCAGCAGAGACTGAAGTCACAGCACCAGCAGTGAAGACCAAGAGGGTATGGACAAGGAAAGCACAGGAGCGCCTACAGGACTGCTTTGAATCAGTGGACTGGACTGTATTCAGGGATTCATCTTTGAATCTGGACGAGCATACTGCAGCTGTTACCGACTTCATTAAAACCTGTGTGAATGAGCGTGCGCCTACAAAGACCTACTGTACATTCTCAAACCAAAAGCCGTGGATGAACCAGGAGGTACGTTGTCTGCTGTGGCATTCAAGTCTGGCAACCCAGGCCTGTACCAGAAAACCAGGTAAGATTTGCGGAGGGCTATTTCAAAGGCGAAGAGACAATTTTGAATGAGGTTCGAGGCAATATCAGGTGCACAGCAACTCTGGCAGAGTCTGCAAAACACTACTTCCTGCAAAGCAAAACCCAATAGAATGAACGGCAGCGATGCTTCACTACCAGATGAACTCAACGCCTCCTATGCACGCTTTGAAAGGGAGAACACAACTACAGCTGTGAAGATCCCTGCTGCACCTGATGACCCTGTGATCTCTGTCTCAGAGGCCGATGTTAGACTGTCTTTAAAGAAAGTGAACCTTCGCAAGGCAGAAGGTCCCGATGGGGTACCTGGTAAGACTCTGAAAACCCCCAACCAACTAGCGGGATAATTCAAGGACATTTTCAACCTCTCACTGCTATGGGCAGAAGTTCCCACTTGCTTCAAAAAGGCAACAATTATACCAGTGCCTAAGAAGAATAATGCGAGCTGCCTTAATGACTATCGCCCGGTAGCACTCACATCGACAGTGATGAAATGCTTTGAGAGGTTGGTCATGACTAGACTGAACTCCTGCCTCAGCAAGGACCTGGACCCATTACAATTTGCCTATTGCCACAATAGGTCAATAGCAAATGTAATCTCAATGGCTCTCCACATGGCTTTAGACCACCTAGACAACACAAACACTTATGTCAGGATGCTGTTCATCGACTATAGCTCAGCATTTAATACCATCATTCCCACAATCCTGATTGAGAAGTTGCAGAAACTGGGCCTCTGTACCTCCCTCTGCAACTGGATCATCAACTTCCTAACCGGAAGACCACAATCTGTGCGGATTGGTGATAACATCTTCTCCTCACTGACGATCAACACTGGCGCACCTCAGGGTGTGTGCTTAGCCCACTGCTCTATTCTGTATATACATGACTGTGTGGCTCGGCTTAGCTCAAATACCATCTATAAATCTACTGATGATACAACCATTGTTGGTAGAGTCTCAGGTGTTGACGAGAGGGCGTACAGGAGTGAGATATGCCAACTAGTGGAATGATGCCACAGCAACAACCTGGCACTCAACGTCAATAAGACAAGAGAGCTGACTGTAGACTTCAGGAAGGGTAAGACGAAGGAGCACATAACAATACTCATAGAGGGATCAGAAGTGGAGAGAGTGAGCAGTTTCAAGTTCCTGGGTGTCAAGACCTCTGAGGATCTAACCTGGTCCCAACATATTGATGTAGCCATAAAGAAGGCAAGACAGCAGCTATACTTTATTAGGAGCTTGAAGAGATTTGGTATGTCAACAAATACACTCAAAAACTTCTATAGTTGTACGGTGGAGAACATTCTGACAGGCTGCATCACTGTCTGGTATGGAGGGGCTACTACGCAGGACCGAAAGAAGCTGCAGAAGATTGCAAAACTAGTCAGCTCCATCTTGGGCACTAGCCTACAAAGTATCCAGGGCACCTTCAGGGAGCGGTGTCTCAGAAAGGCAGCGTCCATTATTAAGAACCTCCAGCACCCAGGGCATGCCCTTTTCTCACCGTTACCATCAGGTAGGAGATACGGAAGCCTGAAGGCACACACTCAGCAATTCAGGAACAGCTTCTTCCCCTCTGCCTTCCAATTCCCAAATGGACATTGAAGCTTTGGAAGCTACCTCACTTTTTCTAATATACAGTATTTCTGTTTTTGCACATTTTAAAAAATTTATTCAATATACGTAATTGATTTACTTGTTTATTTATTAGTATGCTTTATTTTATTTATTATTATTATTATTTCTCTCTCTCTGCTAGATTATGTATTGCATTGAACTGCTGCTGCTAAGTTAACAAATCTCACATCACATGCCGGTGATGATAAACCTGATTCTGATTCTTTGATACTGGACAGATGAGGAGCACCTGATGTTCTCAAACATTCATTATCGGGTAAATCCTAGGGCAGTCCACTTCTGTGCCTGGCATGCCTTTCAGTCTCCAGCACTATCTTACAATGATGCATCTCCCCTGTTGCACTGTGAATGTTTGTGCATGCTTGCTGGATACTATTGATTCATACTTTTGAGGGCATGACAACGAATCTCTTAGTGACAGAACGTATCTCTGAATTAGCAAGGCTTCATTGATCAACATAAACTGTAGAGATAAAGATTCCATTCAAAAGAGAAAAATGAAAAATCAATTTTTAACAGAAACTTGCCAAATCTGATGTCCTTAATTTGCAGAAATGACTGCACGTGATTGGTTTAAGACAATGGGGAATGTTGTGCAAAGGTATTTTTCCCTTATTCTCACTACATGTTTTCCACCAAACTTCAGGTAAATCTCAAGTTCACCATCTCTTGCAGCATCATAACACAGCATGCAACTTTTTTTTCAGGGAATTGTCAGACCATTGCAATATTAGACTTCCCAGACACAGCACAGTGGCAGGCCCCTCAGCCCATGGTGTCTGCCCCGAACAACATGCACCCTAACGCTCTGATCCTACACAAACTCCATTTTATTCCCCACACATTCACATCTCCACACCTCAGATTCCGATAATCACCTACAGGCTAGGAGGCAATTGACAGTAACCTATTAACCCATCCACCTACACATCATCGAGAAATGGCAGGAAACTTGAGAGCCTGGGGAAAACCCACGCAATCACGGAAGCCACACACAGAGATCAGGAATTTCTGGAGATGGGAGGCAACAGGAGGAGAATGAAACTATATCGGTATTGAGGCTGGCAAGCCTGACATTTGACTGTACAGTATGTGTGATCGTCACACTGCTGCAGCCACGTCCGGGCACAGAAGTCCCTGCCCGGATCATTCACCGAACATCTCTACAGATCCCTCTAGTGGCCTACTGGATTACTACAGCGCCACAGACTGCCGAACACCCGTGAGAGACTTACTGCATTAACACATTCCAATAAGAGAGAAGTAAAAATAAAAAGGCAGCTACAACTATCCAAGCTTCACCTGGCTACTTTAGCCCCTTTCCGATTGACAGGTGGACCATGCAACATTAACAAGACCAATAAAAGAAAATATTCCAAGGCGCACACTGATGATGGTGTAGGGAAGTTAAGCACAGCCCTTGCTATATAGAGGCGGCTTTCCCCGGTGTCCACCGATTTGAATTCTACTTCCCATTCCCATTCTGACAGGTTGCTCCATGCCCCCCTCTACTGCCATGATGAAGCCATTGTCAGATTAGAGGAGTAACACCTCATATTCTCTCTCCAAATTGGCAGCATGAATATCTTTGTCTCTAATTTCCAGTAATTCCCCCCCCCCCCCCGCTTTCTGTCTTTTACCATTCCCCATTCTGGATCTTCTTCCTTACCTGCCCATCACATCCCTCTGGTGCCCCTCCTCCTTCCCCTCCTCCATGGTCCACTTTCCTCTCCTGTTAGATTCTTTCTTCTTCAGTCATTTACCTGTCAGCTCCCAACTTTTCACATCTTCTCCCACCCTCCCACCTTCCCCCTCACCTGGTTTCACCTTTCACCTGCCAGACTGAGCTCCTCCCCACCTTCTCATTCTGTCTTCTTCCCCCTTCCCTTCCGTTCCAGTCCTGATAAGGCTCTCTGCCCGAAATGTGCACTTGCTTGTTCCTCTCCACAGATGCTGCTTACCTTGCTGAGCTCACCCAACATTTTGTGTCTTACCACGTTCTTTTAAAACTTTGACTTCTAAATGATATACTTCTTGCTTGGATATATTAGTTAATAGGTAAATGAAGCGTGAACCTTGGGTGAGCAGTGTTGAGATATTGTAAATGGAAGTGGCTCTTTTGCCATTTCATGACTTGGCTTTTTATTGGAATTCAAAGACATGATGCTTTATATGAATGATCTTAATCATTTTCCAAGCAAAACTCAGCAACACCAAGATACTTCTGCTTAGAGATGTGGACGTTCCCTTGTCATCTACGTCTTTGGATGCTCAAATATAGAAGAATTTCTAATATCTATAACAGGAGGTAGCCCATCCTGGGTTGAGAGGCCTGTTTGTGTGTGTAAAGGGGTGGGTGGGAGGGTGGGAAAGAAGCTTGTTGTTTCTTGTTATGTTCTGTTGTGTTATTCCGCTGAACATTGCGGGTTGGCATCAGAACACGTGGCCACAGCACATCCCTGAGTGCGCTGGTTGTTAACGCAAATGACCCATTTCACTCTATGTTTCGATGGACATGCACGGAATAAATCTGAATCTGAACCAAATACATTGTGATATCTGCTAAACTGATTCCAGATTAGCTACGCCAAGACCAAGCCCTGAGTGCCCGCCACACCCCACGTCTTGCCCCCTGACAGAAGTGGGAGGAAAATCTGAGGAGAGAGAAACTGAGTTAGCATTTCAGGATTTTAGCAGTTCATCAGAACTGGAAATTGCTGCTGGGTCAGAAGTGAGCCTGTGTTGCACATAGGATCACTGAACCAGCACCTGGGTTCCTCAGTAAAGGATAGTCTAGTCTACTTTACTTTACGTAAAGCACAAAGAATTAGTTACTTTTAGAGCTATTATTATTTGGTTATTTTATCCATTCAATAAGTAAATAGGAAAATAGTTATTGCATTTTTAGTTTTGTCATACATACCTTATGCCTAAATTCTGTGCTACTGCCATTTGTAGATAACATGCTCTGTGTAATCCAAAGTTTGTCATTGCTTGCTCAAGATCTAGATAAATGATAAAGATACTCATAGGTTAAATGTTTTCCACTCGATGGTGGCTTAATGGAATGTGATGAAAAGCAAAATAATCCATTTATTTTCAAAGTGTAGTTTCAATTCATGTTCACGAAGACCCAGGCTCATCTATAAATCAACAGAGTAGAAAAGCCAATAAATGAACAGTATTCAACAGCAAATTGCTCACATGTAAAATAATATGTATAAAAAATGTGAAGGTGCTGCTGTCGAGCCAACTTTCATCAGAATTAGTCCAGTTTCTTTGGGAATACTTCTTTTAAAATTAATGCCCTTCCCCTTAAATATCTGATCTGATTTTCACCTCAAAATTAAATAGGAAACCTTTGTTGAGCACAGAGGCTGTCTCCCACTTCATCTTCTGCCCCACAAGTTGTAAATTGAACCAAGTTTTTCAAACAAGTGACCGATGGCTGGTTTTATCTGCAATTGCACCATTATTTACTTTCCTACATGCTGGAGGTAAGGTAAGTAGGAATAAAGGACAGTTTGGTTCACAAAACCCTGTCTAACATGCATTCATTTCACTAAAGGGATCATCTATACCATCAAAGAATTGAAGTGATGCCCCCAGCTACAAGCTGCTCCTCCCACCACACATCACCTTTTTCCCCACTCACAATTCCAATCTGATGAGGCCATGTCTTCAGTCATCTTCGTGCCAAAATGGCTGCAGCATTGGGCCGAATAGTAATCAAGCTTTGCCTGAGAAGTGCTTGCGAGTGTGCAGTCTTAGACGACTGGGCTTTGTACTCCTGCTTACTACCATAGTCACCCTTACCATTATCTACCTCACTGATAAGCTGAGTGACAGAAATTCTGTCGCTACCATTAAAATCCACACAAGAATCATTCATCAAAGTTGCTGGTGGATGCAGCAGGCCAGGCAGCATCTCTAGGAAGAGGTACAGTCGACGTTTCGGGCCGAGACCCTTCGCCAGGACTAACTGAAGGAAGAGTTAGTAAGAGATTTGAAAGTGGGAGGGGGAGGGGGAGATCCAAAATGATTGGAGAAGACAGGAGGGGGAGGGATGGAGCCAAGAGCTGGACAGGTGATTGGCAAAGGGGATATGAGAGGATCATGGGACAGAAGGCCCAGGGAGAAGGAAAAGGGGGAGGGGGAGAACCCAGAGGATGGGCAAGGGGTATAGTGAGAGGGACAGAAGGAGAAAAAGGAGAGAGAGAAAAAGAATGTGGTTATATAAATAAATAACAGATGGGGTACGAGGGGGAGGTGGGGCATTAGCGGAAGTTAGAGAAGTCAATGTTCATGTCATCAGGTTGGAGGCTACCCAGATGGAATATAAGGTGTTGTTCCTCCAACCTGAGTGTGGCTTCATCTTTACAGTAGAGGAGGCCATGGATAGACATATCAGAATGGGAATGGGACGTGGAATTAAAATGTTGCGGCCACTGGGAGATCCTACTTTCTCTGGCGGACAGAGCGTAGGTGTTCAGCGAAACGATCTCCCAGTCTGCGTCGGGTCTCACCAATATATAGAAGGCCACATCGGGAGCACCGGACGCAGCACACATTTTAATTCCACCAGCTTATCACCATGGCAACATAAACCCAGTCAATCAGAATTATTCCTTTTGTCCTATCCATCCCACCACACCCTCACTACAACTTAAAACTAACTCGTTTTCTTTCATTCCCAGTTTTGACAATATCTTCAACCTGTAATATTAACCCAGGTCCTTTCCACAGATGCTGCCTGACTTGTTGAGTTTTCCAAGCATTTTTTGGAGATATCATCATCTTTATTATGGCAAGATTTAACTTTGACATGTTGTGCAATACCACTCCATAAACATCTGCACACTGAGCTCCAATCTTATCCAGCCTGCTTAAAAAAAATGATAATTACAAGTGTCAAGGTTAAAATAATATAACCTGCTTTGTAACCATACAATCATCTTTGTTTGTGCTATCACTGTCAGGTAAACACCTCTCTGATGATGATATCAGGAACAAAGAAGAAAAATTGAACTACTGTAAAAGGTTATAGGGGCAGGCATATCAGTTTAGAGAGATTTTCGTTACTGTTCTGGAATCACTGAACAAAGATCACAGTGTGAATCATACACATGTACCACACCTACCATCACTGATATTTGCTTAAGGGTTTTAAAATAATTTCCCTCAAATTTCAATATAAATCTCAATTACAACCAGAAGGGAGGAGTGGGATTTGGTGGTCAATGTTCTTGTTGTGTTTTGTGCTGGGGAAGGGGGTTTGCTTCTTGCCGCATTTTTGTGCGGGGGGAGGGTGTTTCTGGGGTTGATGAATGGAATGCTGTTCTTTTTTTGCGTGGGGGTGGGTTTGATGTTTCTCTCTGAATGATTTCCATGATCTTTCTTTGTTTCATGGCTATCTGGAGAAGATGAATCTCAAAGTTGTATATGGATGCATATTTTGATAATAAATAAACCTTTGAAGTAAATGTCCCTTGTTGCTTCATGGGCATTATCACAAGATTTGGGCAAAATAAGATCTGACAGGTTCAGAAGTACAATGAATTCTGTCAGAATTTTGTAAAATGCAACCCATGTGACAGCAAGAAGGTTTCTTTCGGCAGCAGAATAGTTCCTGGGTCTGATGCGGACAGGAGGAGTGTATTTGTGTGTGTTGGGAATGGCAAGATGTTTCCTGGTTGTGTTGGGAACAGCAGGAAATTCCTGGGTGTGTTGAGAATGGCAGGAAGGTTTCCCCATTGCTTTCAGGATAGCAAAAGGAAGCCTGGGCAATTTTGCAGATAGAAGTAAAGTTCGGCACTACGGGAAGGTTCCAGTGTGTATTGGAAACAACAGAGAAGTTCCATGGTGAACTGGGGACAGCGCTTAGCTGATGATCAGGTTGTAGTTAGCTGGATAGGTTTTGTCTTGTTTCTGCAATCAGGCCATGGCTAGGCAATTCCACATTATTAGCTATTTCCTAGTCTTGTAAATGAACTGGAATAGCATAGTCCCATGCCCAGTGGATTCTGGAATGCAGGTCTTCAGTATAACAGCTGAAATGTTGTCTGGTCCCACAGCATTTATTCTACCCAGTGCTCTCAAGAAGAAACGGCTGAAGACTGGTTGCTGTGATGGTGGGGATATCGGGAGGAAGCCAAGATGGATCACCAACACAGTACCTCTGTCTAAATGTGATTGCAAATGCTCCAGCTTTTTCTTTGGCACTCACATGCTGGGTCATGCTATTACTGAGAACGAGAATGCTTCTAGAGCCTCCTGCTCCAATTAGCTCTTTAATCGACCACCACCATTCCTAACTCGATATGATGGGAAGACAAACTTTTGATCTGATCTGCTGGCTGTTCCTAGTTCTATTCACTGAATGATACTTTTGCCTTTTAGCATACATGTTGCCCTGTGTTGCAGTTTCACTAGGTTGACATTTCCTCATTGATCCTCCGGCTTGATAGTGATGGTAGACTGAGGGATGAGGTTACATGTTGTAGATGTGCTAATAGTCAATGGCACTACATGGATACCCAGCTTTGAGCTCCCATATCTGTTCTGAGACTTTCCCATTTAGCACAACTATAGTACTGGAAAACATGATGAATTTTATAGGCATCCGTTAGTCTCATGAGACCATGGATTTGCGCCTTGGAAGGTTTCCAGGATGTAGGCCTGGGCAAGGTTGTATGGAAGACCAGCAGTTGCCCATGCTGCAAGTCTCCCCTCTCCACGACACTAATGTTGTCCAAGGGAAGGGCATTAGGACCCATACAGCTTGGCACCGGTGTCGTCGCAGAACAACGTGTGGTTAAGTGCCTTGCTCAAGGACAAAACACGCTGCCTCAGCCAAGGCTCGAACTAACGACTTTCAAATCACTAGACGAGCGCCTTAACCACTTGGCCACGCGCCAACACATGATGAAATTAAGCTCAGTGTAAAGACAGGGTTTTGTACCCACCAAGGCTAAGCTGTGGTCACCCCTACGAAAGCTTTCCCAGACAGTTGCATCCATCACACAATATGTCCCATATACCCAGCAGTTCTCTAAATGAATTCAACATATTGACTGGGCTGTACTTTAGGAATTCAACTTCTAGATGCAAATGGTTCAAAGAGAATGGTGTTGCAAAATCTCAGAAGTTACCTTTGATTGTGTAGAACCTCGCTGAGAAACAGAAGCTAACCTGACGTGCCTATCATCAAGGGGCTTCCTTGCCACTGTTACACAACAACAGAAACTTGCACTTCAAAGTCAACTTCATCACTCTTTGTTCAGCAGGAAGGCCAAAGGATAGGGGGCTAAAGATAAGTGAATGAATTTGAATTTAAATTCAGCCACATTTAAACCAAATAACAAGACATGCCTGAGGGAGTGAAGGGCATAACCCTGCGTGAATACTGTTTGGTGGTGCTTTCTTTAGGGCTGTGGTTTCACTTAAGCACCACTGCCACAGCTCCAGCCTAACTCAATGATTGCAATACTGTCATGGTCCGGATCGGGGTCACTTTAAATTTACCTTGTTTATGTTACGATCCAGACCGTTGATTCCCTGTTTTCTCGTGTCCCTCGGCTATGGTGATTAGAGGCAATTAACGCTCGGCTGAACTGGTAGTTTATAGTCTCCGGCTTTCAGCTGTTCGGCGCGGGAGCGTACGCAAAGTCATCCAAGGTACGGTGTACCGATGTCATCTGGCTGGAACAAGCCTAGTCTCTGCCAAAGCGAGTGCCGGTAATTCACCCTTCCTCACCGGAGCAACCCAGTCCAGTTACCTCGCCGAAGCGAACCTGCAAAGTTTCCACACCGAGGTGGGTCCGTCAGTTAATCCGCCGGAGGGAATCAAGAACCGCTGTCTACTGTTCCCGGGCCAAGTCGAGAGCTCACCACTACCCGGCAGCTCCAAGTCAAGTCCTGGCTCCGGGGGCATTCTAGCACCAAGTCAAGTCCTGGCCCTGGCGGCATTCAAGCACCAAGTCAAGTCCTGGCCCTGGCGGCATTCAAGCACCAAGTCAAGTCCTAGCCCTGGCGGTCTGTGATTCCTGTCCTATCCCCTTGTCTGAATTCCTTCTCTGCCCCTCTCGCCTCTAGCCCTCGTCTGCAGCCCCCGCCTGCACTTAGGTCTAGTTCTATTGCCGGAGCTAGATAGGTACTGTCTGGTGTTCTTTCGTGTTGGTCTTGTCTTGTCTTGTCTTGTCCTCGCCTCCGTGGGGTAAGTCAGGCCGTCTTGCCGTTGCCCTGTGGGGAGTCGTGTCTTGTCTTGTCCTGTCCTCGCCTCTGTGGGGTAAGTCAGGCCGTCTTGCCGTTCCCCCGCGGGGAGTCATGTCTTGTCTCGTCTTGTCCTCGCCTCCGTGGGGTAGGTCAGGCCGTCTTGCCGTTGCCCCACAGGGGGTCATGAGTCCCGGCCCTATGTCCTGTACCCAAGGAGGGGCCCCGGCTCTCTGTTCTGTGTGTGAGTCGCGGCCCTATGTCCTGTACCCAAGGAGGGGCCCCAGCTCTCTGTTCTGTGTGTGAGTCCCGGCCCTTTGTCCTGTACCCAGGGAGGGGCCCCGGCTCTTTGTTCTGTGTGTAAGTCCCAGCCCTATGTCCTGTACCCAGGGAGAGGCCCCGGCTCTTTGTTCTGTGTGTAAGTCCCAGCCCTATGTCCTGTACCCAAGGAGGGGTCCCGACTCTGTGTTCTGTGTATGTGTCCATGATTCCATGTACCTGCTCCCCCGAGACCGAGGCTCTGTTTTCCATGTTCCTCCTCTCCCTAGCCCATGTCATGTCCATGCCTGGTTCTGGGGTCCGAGACCGAGGCAAGGCCCAGGTACTGGGTCCTTGCCCAGTCTCGGGCTCGGAGTCCATACCCTAGCCTCTTCATGTCTCCTCTAGATCTGGGAGCCAATTCTGAGTCCAAGCCCAGGTACTTGGTCCCAGCCTGGTCGTAGTCCTGAATCCTTGTCCAGTTCGCTATTTCCTGCTCCTGCCTTGCTCTCCTGGTATCGAACAATAAACTAAATCTAAGTAACCTCACAAGATGTGTCTTGCATTTGGGTCCACCCTTGCTCCCAATGCCCCCACCCTTGTGACAAATACCTGTATATACCAGAACAAGTGAAATGCTTTCAGCAAGATCCGCAACAGTAAACCAGGATCTGCAGTAAATCAAATCCTCTGGAGTTAAACCATGGTTACAGTGACCTGCAAAGGATCCCTCCTGTGAGCCGAATATTGATAAAGCTAGGGAAGGAAACTCAGGAGATTGATTTTCTGATGATCTCCAATTCAGAGATCATTTGCAGAGATCTGAATATGGTGAAACAACTTTTCTTAAAATACTACCACTGGTAGTAGCCATACTCAGAACATTTTTCAAGAGGGTGTATCTGTCAGGGCATTGAAAGCCTGTACCAACCAATTGACTGGGGAGCTCAAGGACATTTCAATCCCTCACTGCTGCAGTCAGATGTTCCTGGCGGCTTCAAAAGGGTGACAATGATGCCACTGCCCAGGAAGAGTAGGGTGAGATGCCTCAATGACTATCCCCCAGTTGCATATTTACAGTGATGAGGTGCTTTGACAGGTTGGTCATAGCCAGAATCAACACCTGCCTAAGCAAGGATCTAGACCCACTGCAATTTGCCCATCAGCACAATAGGTCAAGAGCAGACGCAATCTCACTGGCTCTCCACTCGGCCTTGGATCACCGGGACACTAATAGTACCCAAGCAACACACACAAAATGCTGGTGGAACGCAGCAGGCCAGGCAGCATCCATAGGAAGAAGTACAGTCGACGTTTTAGGCCCAGACCCTTCGTCAGGACTAACAGAAAAAAGGGATAGTAAGAGATTTGAAAGTGGGAGGGGAAGGGGGAATCATAGGATGGAGGGCCTAGGGAGAAAGAAAGGGGGAGGGGAGCACCAGAGGAAGATGGAGAACAGGCAAGGAGTTATTGTGAGAGGGAAAGAGAGGAAAAAAATTCAGGATGAGGTAAGAAGGGGAGGAGGGGGCATTAACGGAAGTTAGAGAAATCAATGTTCATGCCATCAGGTTGGAGGCCACCCAGACGGAATATAAGGTGTTGTTCCTCCAACCTGTCTGTGTCTTCATCTTAACAATAGAGGAGGCCATGGGGATGGACATATCAGAATGGAAATGGGACGTGGAATTAAAATGTGTGGCCACTGGGAGAGCCTGCTTCTTTCCTTCTGTGGAATAATAGCCGAGGACAAGAGATGGTTGATGAAGTAAGTGAGTATTTTGCATCAGTCTTCACTGTGGAAGACACTAGCAGTATGTCTGAATTTGTAGTGTGTGAAGGAAGAGAAGTGGGTGCAATTACTGTTACAAGAGAGAAGATGATCAAAAAGTTGAAAGACCTAACAGTACGTAAGTCACCTGTACCAGATGAACTGCACCCTAGGGTTCTGAAAGAGGTAGCATTAGAGACTTTGGTGGCATTAGAAATGATCTTTCAAAAATCATTGGACTCTGGCATGGTGCCAGCGGACTGGAACATTGCAAACATTACTCCACTCTAAGAAAGGAGGAAGGCAGCAGAAAGAAAATTATAGACCAGTTAGCCTGACCTCAGTGGTTGGGAAGATGTTAGAGTCGATTGTTAAGGGTGAGGTGATGGAGTATTTGGTGATACAGGACAAGATAGTACAAAGTCAGCATGGTTTCCTTCAGGGAAAATCCTGCCTGATGAACCTGGTGGAATTCTTTGAAGAGGTTACAAGTAGGATAGATAAAGGGGATGCAGTGGATATTGTATATTTGGACTTTCAGAAGGCCTTTGACAAGGTGCCACACATGAGGCTGCTTATCAAGTTAAGAGCCCTTGGTATTACAAGAAAGTTATTAACATGGTTAAAGCATTGGTGATTGGTAGGAGGCAGCAAGTGGGAATAAAAGGATCCTTTTCTGGTTGGCTGCCAGTGACTACTGATGTTCCGCAGGGGTCGATGTTGGAACCACTTCTTTTTATGCTGTATATAAATGATTTAGATGATGGAATAGATGGCTTTGTTGCTAAGTTTGCAGATGATACGAAGATTGGTGGAGGGGCAGGTAGAGTTGAGGAAACAGGTAGGGTGCAGAAGGACTTATGACAGATTAGGAGAATGGGCAAGAAAGTGGCAAATGAAATACAATGTTGGAAAATGCATTGCCATGCACTTTAGTAATAGAAATAAATGTGTGGACTACTTTCTAAAAGGGGAGAAAATCCAGGGATCTGAGATGCAGATAGACTTGGGAGTCCTTGTGTAGAACACCCTGAAAGTTATCTTGCAGGTCGAGACGGTGGTGAGGAAGACAAATGCCATGTTAGTATTCATTTCAAGAGGTCTAGAATACAAGAGCAAGGATGTGATGCTGAGGCTTTATAAGGCACTGTGAGGCCTCACCTTGAGTATTGTGAACAGTTTTGGGCCCCGCATCTTAGAAAAGATGTACTGGCAGTGGAGAGGGTTCAATGGAGTTCACAAGGATGATTCCAGGAACGAAAGGGTTATTATATGAGGAACATTTGATGGCTCTGGGTCTGTACTTGCCGGAATTCAGAAGGATGAGAGGGGATCTCATTGAAACCTTTCAAATGTTGAAAGGCCTAGACTGAGTAGATGTGGAAGGGATGTTTCCCATGGTGGGAGAGTCTAGGACAAGAGGGCACAGACTCAGGATGGAGGGGCACCCTTTCAAAACAGAGATGCAGAGAAATTCCTTTAGCCAAAGGGTGATGAATTTGTGGAATATGTTGCCACATGCAGCTGTGGAAGCCAAGTTGCTGGATGTATTTAAGGCAGAGATTGATAGGTTCTTGATTGGACATAGCATCAAAGGTTATGGGGAGAAGGCCGGGAACTGGGGTTGGGGAGGAGATAGAAAAAAGAATCAGCCATAATTGAATGGCAGAGCAGACTCGATGGGCCAGATGGCCTAATTCTGCTCCTATATCTTATGGTCTTAAGACTTGGTATATCACCAAAGACACTCACAAATTTCTACAGGTGTACTATGCAGAGCATTCTAACTGATTGCATCACCGTCTAGTCTGGAGGGGCCACTGCAAAGAATTGGAAAAAGCTGTAGAAAGTTATAAACTCTGCCAGCTCCATCATGGGCACCAGCCTCCCCAGCACCCAGGACACCTTCAAATGGCAATGCCTCAACAAGGCAGCACCATCATTAAGGATCCTTGAGACCCTCAAGACCCAGAAATGTTCTTATTCCTACCATCAAGGAAGAGATACAGGAGCCTAAAGCCACACACCCAATGTTCCAAGAACAGCTTCTTTCCCTCCGCCATCAAATGTCTGAATGGACGAAGTACCCACAAACATTACCTCACTGTTTTTGCTCTCTTTTTGTACTACTTAATTTAATTTTCTATATATATTTCTTATTGTAATTTATCGTTTCTAAAAATTATTAAATATTGCAATGTACTGCCGCCACAAAACATGTATGTCAGTAATATTAAAGCTGATTCTGAGCTGATTCTCTTCCACGCTCTCAGCATTCCAACATTTTCTGTTTTAATTATTCCATTATGGGAAGAATAAGGAATCACTCATCGTTCATATTAGTTAAGGACAGGAATGAAACCCAGGATTGTCATACTTCACAGTGCAATTTTTATCAGAAAATTGATCCTCAGAATCTATTATTCCATTAAAAATAGAAATACAAAGGTTGGTTTAAACTAAGTAAATTCGTTTTGATTTTTTAAAGTAAATTAACCAAGTATTTAATCTGAGTACAAGTGTTTGATGTTTTGAAGGAAGATAGTAAATGATTATTATCTGTCTTATACAATGAACTCAGATAAAATGTTTCACTGATCGATCAATGAACTTGGTTACCTGTTTCTCCTGGCCTTGTCCTGTTAGATACTGACTCTGAACAAAGACTGCTGGTTTGCTCCCTGTTAGGTGCAGCTAATCAAAGATAAAACTGTAAGGCTGTCAACAGATCCAGTGAGCAAAATGAATGGGCCCATATATAGCTTACAGAACCAAATAAAACTGGTGTCTCAGTAAATTCGCTTCCTACACTCAAATAAAACCTCTGCTTCTGGTACAGGCATAAGTCTAAAAGTTCTTGTTCTTTAACAAATGTATATTACATTTGTGCTTCTGCACCTATAACTTCCATCATATGTTTTGCCTTCTGGTTTGAGATATGAGGTTCACAATTTATTACCTTTCCCTAAATACCCTTGGTTTAAACCACCTTCTTGATTGACTGCAATCCTTTCGGTGATAGTTTTCCCACAACTAATAGTGAGGGATTCGGGAATATGGACCCTGAAACAATGAAGTGACAGTGATTTATTTTCAAGCCACAAAGTGTGCTACTTGGTGGGGATCTGTTGTAACATAGACATACTATTGAGGGGGTCATAGTTCACTTAAATCTGTTTAACGTTTATTGACAAACTACTGTTCTGAGATAACTGTAATCCTCCCTTGCATCACATGTTTTATATACTCCAAAATTAACTTACTTTGAATTTAGCTAACTTTTAATTAATTTGTCAAATACACTTTGTCTCTTAAATTAGAACATATTGAACTAACTGTTGCACCTAAAAGGCTGAATATTGTGAATCATTTTAAAAGCAAACTGCGGGGAATCCTGCTGCCAATTTTATTGATGGAAAACAGAATCTAATACTCTAACACTCATAAGATGCAAAGTATCAAATGTGATAGAAAAGCCAAACATGCCTTCCTGCCACAACTTTCTGCTACTGCAAAGAGTGGAACTTGCAGAAAGAGGGCACTGGTGTTGGGTTTGAGAGATGGGATGGGGGACAAAGGGAATGGCTAGAACTTCTTGGATGGGTCATCATTTGAGGGGAATGTAATAGAGATAGTTAAGAGGGGATCAAAAGGGGAGATGATCAGGAAGAAAAGGTTGTCCTGGAGGTGATCAGAAGGACTTAGGTCAGGAAGATGGCTGGCCGTGCATTGGAGGAGGATATGATTAGAGGGGAGGATTGATTGAGGTACAGGTCATGAGCTGGGAGCACTCAGTGAGGAAAGTCATGAAAATACTCATGGTTAGAGAGATTACTAAGTGCACTGAGGACATCAGCAGAATGGGTTTGGTGGTCACAAGTATTAAGAATGAAATGTTGAAGAAGTAAAATTCCTGAAGGAAAACGGTGCCCCAGTAATGACACAGACAGGGCTAGATTCTTTAATGAACTTTGAAGAAGCTGTAACCCTTCAGTTAGGTGTCTTTCTGTATTGATATCTCAAATGTCCATGACAAAAGTGTGACAGTATTTTGTTGAAGTGAGGGCAATGCAAAATTTGTCATTGGTATTCATTGGACATGTCAAAACATCCAAAGTACAATCAGGCAGTTTAAGTACCCAATCATGTTTAATGATCAAGATTTTCAAATTCAATCACAGGCTACATGGAAACATTATACTATAGAATAGAACTTCTGGGCCAAATTGGGTGTATGATTTATCCTTTTCTTAATTTGCTCCTATTTCTGCTGTTTTTATTCAACACTAAGCAACCATTCTTCACAGCAATAACAGGCTATTCAGTTGTAGGTCTCACTGGCAAGCCGAATACTTTCCTCACACAGTATCGCACACATGTAGTCCAGTAATGTTTTCCCTACTGGCTTGCAGCTGGAACCTAGTAAATTATCAATTCCCAACTCCCAAGGTTTTAACCTATTTTAATCTCTGGTATCTTTGCCTTGGCAAAGGTCAAATAATTGCATATAGGTGGAGGAATGAGGCTGTACTCCAATGATTTGTTTAGGTTAATATCCCATCGAGTGGTCTTTTTACTCAATCCTCACTAAACATTTATTTTAGAAACCATCTACAGATAAAATAGATGTTTCACAACCATACCTGGTGACAATGAGGAATCAACAATATAGGGAATGACATGGATTTTCATCCTTCCACAAGTAATAGTTCTACTGCCTTCATTACACTACAACAAAAAACTCAAATGTGTTCATTGCTCAATTTTAAAACAAAATTTGAATCCCGCCTTCATTTTCAAACAATGGAGTTAGAAGCAAGTCAATTGCTTCAACTATCCTTTTTCTAGAACTGTTTCCAAATGTCCGTGATCATTGGGGGCATTGGATGTGGTGAGAAAGCTTCTCTGACAGCTGAGGCCAGCCATCAGTGTGGCCTGTGGCCTGCGGCCTGTGACCAGGTCCTTGGTTCAGCAGTCCTGCAGCAATCCTGATATCAGCAGTGGGCTCTAGAACCTTCCAACCACCGAGGTTTAATGCGACCAGATTGCGCAGGGCATCATTTCATAGTTCTGGAATAGGGTCAGCAGGTATTAATACAAATAAGAATCAGTCTTCAAAAATAAATCTGTTGGAATGTAAAGTAAGAGTAGTAATCAGCTTTGAAATTAAACGGCATTCACAGGGCATAGGCTGCTGGCCCACAGCAGGGGGCTGACTGCTCAAGATATGGCTTTTAAACTGGCATGACCATGTTAATTATTCTATGTTAATTGGCCAAATCAAGCAAAGCACCTACAACTAAGTTATTTTCCACCTTTCTTCCAGAGGTCACAGAGGGCTGTCCAATCAGACCAAATTTTGTCACTTAGTATTATCAAGCATGGTCAATAGTCATATCTTTGCTATCAATAATTGGGATAGTTGTGTTCTCAGAGAGTCAGCCCTGAAAGCATTTATCTTGGGTGTTTGGTTGTCTGTCCTCAGAAGCTTTAGATCATCTGTGCTAGCAAAGGTGTTTGACCTCCAGAGGTGATTTGTCGGTTACAATATGCTCTCACTGTAAATGCGTACAGTACTTCAAAGGAACTATTTGTCAAGCATAAAATACTGAAATAAATGTTGTCCTTGTAGTTATTGAAATATTATTGAATCTGTTCCCATTGTCCTTAAGAGTTTTAAGGCATTCGTTAATCTCATGAGACCATGGATTTGCGCCTTGGAAGGTTTCCAGGGTGCAGGCCTGGGCAAGGTTGTATGGAAGACCAGCAGTTGCCCATGCTGCAAGTCTCCCCTCTCCACGACACCAATGTTGTCCAAGGGAAGGGCATTAGGACCCATACAGCTTGGCACCAGTGTCGTCGCAGAGCAATGTGTGGTTAAGTGCCTTGCTCAAGGACACACATGCTGCCTCAGCCAAGGCTCAAGCTAGCGACCTTCAGATCACTAGGCGAATGCCTTAACCATTGGGCCACGCACCAACACGCCTTAAGAGTATAAAACCTCAAAGTACTTCTGGTTTAAAATGGTGCTACTGAAGATGGGTGACAGCTTACTGGTGGTTCATACAGTAAGAAATACAACTAAATACTTTATTAATAACACTTTTTCTGTGGTAAACTGTGGTAAACAATCACTGCAAACAATGAAGAGGCGACCGAAGACAAGGTTGATTTGAGGGTCGAAGCATGCAGGAGCAATGCAAAGTCAGAGCCAGGTCAAGGCATGGTCGAGGGGAAGTGGTTGGAGCAAGGTCCAGGCATGTTAAAGACAGGGTCAAAGTCGGAGATGGAGTTGGAGTGAGCAGAGCAGAGAAAAGTCAGAATGGAGATATCTTGAAGTAGGAAGGAGAACATCCAGAGGTCGTGATACATATTGGTGCCAACGATATAGGTAAGAAAAGGGTGGAGGTCCTGAAAGCAGACTACAGGGAGTTAGGAAGGAAGCAGGACCTCAAAGGTAGTAATCTCGGGATTACTGCCTGTGCCATGTGACAGTGAGTATAGGAATAGAATGAGGTGGAGGATAAATGCGTGGCTGAGGGATTGGAGCAGGGGGCATGAATTCAGATTTCTGGATCATTGGGACCTCTTCTGGGGCAGGTGTGACCTGTATAAAAAGGACGGGTTGCACTTCAATCTGAGGGGGACCAATATCCTGGCGGGGAAGTTTGCAAAGGCTATTGGGGAGAGTTTAAACTAGAATTGCTTGGGGGTGGGAACCAAACTGAAGTGATGGAGGAAAGGGAGGTTGGCTCACAAATGGAGAAAGATTGGAGACAGTGTGAAAGAGAGGATAGGCAGGTGATAGAGAAGGGACGCACTCAGACCGATGGTTTGAGATGTGTCTATTTTAATGCAAGAAGTATTATGAATAAAGCAGATGAGCTCAGAGCATGGATCAGCACTTGGAGCTATGACGTTGTGGCTATTACAGAGACTTGGATGGTGCAGGGGCAGGAATGGCTACTTCAAGTGCCAGGCTTCAGATATTTCAGAAAGGACAGGGAGAGAGGCAAAAGAGGTGGGGGCATGGCACTGTTGATCAGAGATAGTGTCACGGCTGCAGAAAAGGAGGAAGTCATGGAGGGGTTGTCTATGGAATCTCTGTGGGTGGAAGTTAGGAATAGGAAGGAGTCAATAACTCTACTGGGTGTTTTTTTATAGATCACCCAATAATAACAGGGACATCGAGGAGCAGGTAGGGAGACAGATTTTGGAAAGGAGTAACAATAACAGGGTTGTCGTGATGGGAGATTTTAATTTCCCAAATATTGATCCTAGAGTGAGGGGTTTGTTTAGATGGGGTGAAGTTTGTTAGGTGTGTTCAGGAAGGTTTCTTGACACAATATGTAGATAAGCCTACAAAAAGAGAGGCTGTACTTGATCTGGTATTGGGAAATGAACTTGGTCAGGTATCAGGTCTCTCAGTGGGAGAACATTTTGGAGATAGTGATCATAATTCTATCTCCTTTACCATAGCATTGGAAAGGGATAGGAACAGACAAGTTAGGGAAATGTTTAATTGGAGTAAGGGAAAATATGAGGATATCAGACAGGAACTTGGAAGCATAAATTAGAAATAGATGTTCTCAGGGAAACGTACGGAAGAAATGTTGCAAATGTTTAGGGGATATTTGCGTGGGGTTCTGCATAAATATGTTCCAATGAAACAGGGAAAGGATGGTAGGGTACAGGAACCATGGTGTACAAAGGCTGTTGTAAACCTAGACAAGAAGAAAAGAAGAGCTTACGAAAGGTTCAAAAAACTAGATAATGATAGAGATTGAGAAGATTATAAGGCTAGCAGGAAGGAGCTTAAAAATGAAATTAGAAGAGCCAGAAGGGACCATGAAAAGGCCTTGGCAGACAGGATTAAGGAAACCTGCAAGGCATTCTACAAGTATGTGAAGAGGAAGAGGATAAGATATGAGAGAATAGGACCAATCAAGTGTGACAGTGAAAAGTGTGTATGGAACTGGAGGAGATGGCAGAGGTTCTTAATGAATATTTTGCCTCAGTATTCACTACGGAAAAGGATCTTGGCAATGTTGGGATGACTTGCAGCAGACTGAAAAGCTTGAGCATGTAGATATTAAGGAAGAGGAAGTGCTGGAGCTTTTATAAAGCGTCAAGTTGGTTAAGCTACCGGACAGACGGGATGTATCCCAGGCTACTGTGGGAAGCGAGGGAGGAGATTGCTGAGCCTCTGGCAATGATCTTTGCATCATCATTGGGGACGGGAGAGGTTCCGGAGTATTGGAGGGTTGCGGATGTTGTTCCCTTATTCAAGAAGGGGAGTAGAGATAGCCCAGGAAATTATAGACCAGTGAATCTTACTTCAGTGGTTGGTAAATTGACGGAGAAGATCCTGAGAGGCAGGATTTATGAACATTTGAAGAGGCATAATATGATTAGGAATAGTCAGCATGGCTTTGTCAAGGGCAGGCTGTGCCTTACGAGCCTGACTGAATTTTTTGAGGATGTGACTAAACACATTGATGAAGGTAGAGCCATAGATGTAGTGTATATGGATTTCAGCAAGGCATTTGCTAAGGTACCCCATGCAAGGTTTATTGAGAAAGTAAGGAGGCATGGGATCTAAGGGGCAATTGCTTTGTGGATCCAGAACTGGCTTACCCACAGAAGGCAAAGAGTGGTTGTAGACGGGTCATATTCTGCATGGAGGTCAGTCACCAGTGGAGTGCCTCAGGAATCTGTTCTGTGACCCTTACTCTTTGTGATTTTTATAAATGACCTGGATGAGGAAGTGGAGGGATGGATTAGTAAATTTGCTGATGACACAAAGGTTGGGGGTGTTGTGGATAATGTGGAGGCAATGTGGGACATTGACAGGATGCAAAACTGGGCTGAGAAGTGGCAGATGGAGTTCAACCCAGATAAGTGTGAGGTGATTCCTTTTGGTAGGTCAACTATGATGGCAGAATATAGTATTAATGGTAAGACTCTTGGCAGTGTGGTGGTTCAGAGGGATCTTGGGGTCCGAGTCCGTAGGACGCGCAAAGCTGCTACACAAGTTGACTTTGTGGTTAAGAAGGCATGTGGTGCATTGGCCTTCATCAATCGTGGGATTGCGTTTAAGAGCCAAGAGGTAATGGTGCAGCTATATAGGACCCTGGTCAGACCCCACTTGGAGTACTGTGCTCAATTTTGGTCACCTCACTACAGAAAGGACGTGGAAACCATAGAAAGTGAGCAGAGATTTACAAGCATGTTGCCTGCATTGGGGAGCATGCCTTTATGAGAATACGTTGAGTGAAACTCGGCCTTTTAACCTTGAAGCGACGGAGGATGAGAGGTGACCTGATAGAGGTGTACAAGATAGTGAAAGGCATTGATCGTGTGGATAGTCAGAGGCTATATGAGGGGGCTGAAATGGCTAGCAAGAGAGGGCACAGTTTTAAGGTGCTTGGAAGTAGGTACAGAGAAAATGTCTGGGTAAGTTTTTTACACAGAGAGTGATGAGTGTGTGGAATGGGCCGCCAGCGGCGGAGGCAGAAATGATGGGGTCTTTTAAGAGACTCCTGGACAGATACCTGGAGCTTAGATAAATAGAGGGTTATGGGTAAGCCTAGATAGTTCTAAGGTAAGAACATGTTTGGCACAGCTTTGTGGGCCGAAGGGCCTGTATTGTGCTGTAGGTTTTCTATGTTTCTATGTTCCTTTGGAGCCCGTCCACCTAACCCATGAGTGGGATCGGATCGATCCAAGTGCTGGACCGATTTGGAAAGGTCGAGTACGGGTCAGAACATGACGAAGGGGGTCCAGGCGCAAAGCATATCGATGTGGCGCAGTCCGAGTCCTAGTTCGGGGAAAGACCAAAATTTGGACAATTTAAATGCCGGGCCAGATGGTTTCAAAAGCCAGGGTGTCAGGACAAGAGGCGAGGGTCGGGCCGGTTCTGCTTGCTGATTGCCGGTGTTTATTCTGCTCTCCGCAGCTCTGAGGCTGAGGTTGTGAGCCTGTCCAGCTGCTCCAGGCTTCTTGTCTGCAAGTTCCGCAACATTTTGCTCCGCTGTGTGAAGAACTGAGGGGCTGTGGGCTTGCTCCAAGCTTCATGTCTGTGGATTCACTTGTTTGCTATTACTTCTCTTTTAAAATTCCCACTTTTTTCTTCAAATTCCTTCGTGGAATTCTTCTCTCCAATACCTTTTCCAATCCTGTGGTCTTCCAAGCCATCTGCATTCCCCTGGCTCTTGTCTCTTGATCTTCTCCAATTTTAATTAGTCTGTTGAAGATTTGGAACTGTCATCTTACATCTTCCCGCAATACACATCAAAGTTGCTGGTGAACGCAGCAGGCCAGGCAGCATCTATAGGAAAATGTACAGTCAAAGTTTTGGGCCGAGACCCTTCATCAGGACTAACTGAAAGAAGAGCTAGTAAGAGACTTGAGATCCGAAATGATAGGAGAAGACAGGAGGGGGAGGGATGGAGCCAAGAGCTGGACAGGTGATTGGCAAAAGGGATATGAGAGGATCATGGGACAGGAGGCCCAGGGAGAAAGAAAAGGGGGAGGGGGGGAAGCCCAGAGGATGGGCAAGGGGTATTGTGAGAGGGACAGAGGGAGAAAAAGGAGAGAGAGAAAAAGAATGTGTGTATATAAATAAACAACGGATGGGGTACAAGGGGGAGGTGGGGCATTGTTCCTCCAACCTGAGTGTGGCTTCATCTTTACAGTAGAGGAGGCCGTGGATAGACATATCAGAATGGGAATGGGACGTGGAATTAAAACGTGTGGCCAGTGGGAGATCCTGCTTTATCTGGCCGACAAGGCGTAGGTGACGAAGGGTCTCGGCCCGAAACGTCGACTGTACCTCTTCCTAGAGATGCTGCCTGGCCTGCTGCATTCACCAGCAACTTTGATGTGTGTTGCTTGAATTTCCAGCATCTGTAGATTTCCTCGTGTTTGTGTTCTTACATCTTCCTGTTCTTTTTCTTCTTTAAGTTACTCCTTAAAACTAACCTTGTTGAACAATCTTTTGGTCACCTGCATTGACATTTCTTTATGAGGCTTAATGTCAAATTTTGTTTCAATAGGTTTCAATAAGTACATTTAATGTCAGAGATAGGTACATTTAATGTTTGATAAATTCCCTGTCAGTGCTTTGCGATATCATACCAACTTAGGGTAACTGAGGTAAAGTAGACTGATTTCAGATACTAACCATTCTCCAACACCTCACCAAATTGCCATCTTGCTTGAATGAGCTTAGCTAAAGCCTTGAGTGGAATCTTAAATGAATCTCTTCTTTAATTGATCAGATGTTGTATATTTCAGTGACATGGCCTTTCTTTCATTCAGCTGTGGAGAATTAGAGATTAGTTTTCTCTACTCCTGTTGAGAAGGACCCTGCATGAGATTTGAGTCGAGCTGCAGATGTATTGTGTGCTGTAATAGGATTCATGCCACAAGGAACAACACTGAAGCAATAGAACAAGAACAACTCTGATAGACCCAATGTTGTCTGGTTCCTGAGAATACAAACACAAAGAAAATTTGTGTAAAAACCTAATCTTTCATCAGAACAAAGGAATTAAAAGATGATCTTAATGCGTTTGCAGTTAGGAAGATATGGGAGAGATTTCAATGGTTGAGGGTAAATAACCTGCAGGACAGTGTTCGGCACTAGGAAAAGTACTAGCTAATGAAATGGTTCAGGTTTGTCGAAGGTTTGGGTGGATGTTAGGGAACCACAGAGAATACATTTCCCATACAAGAGGGCACTGAGTTAATGCAGTTAGAAAATCACCTACAGGTTGAACAGACAGTAGTTTTTTTCAGAGTGGTGCTTCCTAAGAGCTGTTGGTGGGCCAACATTGTCACACTGGAGACTGCAGAACGTGGAGTCTGGAGCAACAATGAAGAGCGGGAGAAACTCAGCGGGTCAGGCAGCACCTGTGGATGGAAATGGACTGTCAACGTTTCAGGCCGAGACCCTTCATCCAGACTGAAAGGTAGAGGAGGGAAAGCCAGTGTAAAGAGATGTGGGAAGGGTAAGTGGATCCAGGCAAGGAGGGAAACCTGGAAATAGTGATAGGGGCTGGGAGGTGAAAGATGGAGGCAACAAAGGGCAGCAGGTGATGGACGGGAAAGGAAGGTAGAATCAAATAAGGGAGGTGAAGTGGCTGGATGGGATCAGTGGGGGAGGGGATATAATGGATGGAATGTGTGTGTAATGGACAGATGGAGTGAGTGGAGATGGGAAAGAAGGAGAAAAATATCAGAGTGATGTGGTAATGGAGGGCTGGGAGTGGAAGGGTGAAGGAGGAACTGGGTAGATCAGGAGGAAGGTGAAAAGAGACAGAGGGTGAGCAGTTTACCTGAAATTAGAGAATTCAATATTCCTGCTTCCAGTATTCACTCATTGTTCACTCATCCCTCCACAGACATCTATCCCCCTGCGCAGGCATGTTCCCCTGCAACTACAGGAGATGTTCCCATTCAGCACAGACCAAGGAAGGGTGCTGAACCATTAGAATAAGCGCAGGTTTGATTAGCACTAGTATACAGCGCCTTGAAAAAGTAGTCAACACCTACAATCCATTTTCACATTTCACTGTCTCATTTTCTAAACTTAAAATATATTGAAGAAGGATTTTTGAGCTAATCTACAAAACATTGTGCATCGTGTCAAATCAAAAGAATAATTCCAAAACCTGTTAACGATTAACTAAGAATTAAAAACAAAAATTGTGAGACTGAAAGAATATCCATCCCCTTTCTAATTACTACACTAACTGTCCTCAGGTGCAATATACCTTGCCAACCCCTCCCCCCCCCCCCAATTAGTTGATATAGAAAATTGGAGGATCACCTGTTTTCAATGAATTCAGAGGAATAAATACTCCCTCTCTCTTTAAGGTCCAACAGTCTGGTAGATTTTCAACAGATCAAATCAAAATGAAAACAAAAGAGTATTCAAGACAAGTCAGGGAAATGATCAAGGAGAAGCCTTGTTCAGAGTGGACAGCTATGTGTGGAGCCAAAAGAGATGGGGGAGATTTTAAACAATTTCTTTTCTTCAGTATTCACTGAGGAGAAGGATATTGAATTGTGTAAGGTAAGGGAAACAAATAAGAAAGTTATGGAAGCTATGATGATTAAAGAAGAGCAAGTACCGGTGCTTTTAAGGAACATATAAGTGGATAAGTCTCTGGGTCCTGACAGGATATTCCCTAGGACATTGAGGGAAGTTAGTGTTGAAATAGCAGGGACTCTGACAGAAAAATTTCAAATGTCATTAGAAACGTGGATGGTGCCTGAGGATTGGCGTATTGCTCATGTTGTTCCATTGTTCAAAAAGGGTCCTAAGAGTAAACCTAGCAATTATCGGCCTGTGAGTTTGATGTCAGTGGTGGGTAAATCGATGCAAAGTATTCTTAGAGATGGTATATATAATTATCTGGATCGACAGGGTCTGATTAGGAACAATCAACATGGATTTGTGCGTGGAAGGTCATGTTTGACAAATCTTACTGAATTTTTTGAAGAGGCTACTAGGAAAGTTGTTGAGGGTAAAGCAGTGATTGTTGTCTATATGGACTTCAGTAAGGCCTTTGACAAGGTTTCACACGAAGGTTAGTTAGGAAGGTTCAATCGTTAGGTATTAATATTGAAGTAGTAAAATGGATTCATCAGTGGCTGGATGGGAGACGCCAGAGAGTAGTGGTGGATAACTGTTTGTCAGATTGGAGGCTGGTGACTAGTGGTGTGCCTCAGGGATCTGTACTAGGTCCAGTGTTGTTTGTCATATACATTGATGATCTGGATCATGGGGTGGTAAATTGGATTAGTAAGTATGCAGGTGATACTAAGATAGGTGGAGTTGTGAATAATGAAGTAGGTTTTCAAAGCTTGCAGAGAGATTTATGCCAGTTAGAAGAGTGGGCTGAAAGATGGCAGATGGAGTTTAATGCTGAAAAATGTGAGGTGCTACATTTTAGTAGGACTAATCAAAATAGGACATACATGGTAAATGGTAGGGCATTGAAGAATGCAGTAGAACAGAGGGATCTAGGAATAATGGCACATAGTTCCCTGAAGGTGGAATCTCATGTGGATAGGGTGATGAAGAAAGCTTTTGGTTTGCTGGCCTTTATAAATCAGAGCATTGAGTATAGAAGTTGGGATGCAATGTTAAAATTGTACAAGGCATTGGTAAGGCCAAATTTGGAGTATTGTGTACAGTTCTGGTCACTGAATTATAGGGAAGATATCAACAAAATAGAGAGAGTACAGAGAAGATTTACTAGAATGTTTCCTGGGTTTCATCGCCTAAGTTACAGAGAAAGGTTGAACAAGTTGGGTCTTTATTCTTTGGAGTGTAGAAGGTTGAGGGGAGACTTGATAGAGGTATTTAAAATTATGAAGTGGATAGACAGAGTTGACGTGGATAGGCTTTTTCCATTGAGAGTAAGGGCGATTTGAACAAGAGGACATTAGTTGAGAGTTAAAGGGCAAAAGTTTTGGGGTTAACATGAGGGGGAACTTCTTTACTCAGAGAGTGGTAGCTGTGTGGAACGAGCTTCCAGCAGAAGTGGTTGAGGCAGGTTCGATGTTGTCATTTAAAGCTAAGTTGGATAGCTATATGGACAGGAAAGGAATAGAGGGTTATGGGCTGAGTGCAGGTCGGTGGGACTAGCTGAGTAAGTGTTCGGCACAGACTAGAAGGGCAGAGATGGCCTGTTTCTGTGCTGTAGTTGTTATATGGTTATATAAGCACAAATCTGGGGAAGGGTACACGACCATCTCAAAGGCATTGAACATACCTCAGAGCTCAGTGCAGTCCATCATGAAAAAGTGGAAAAACTATGAAACCACAGCCACACTGCCTGGGTCAGGCTGCCCTCTAAACTTAGTCGCCGGAGAAGAATGGCATTCGTAAGAGAGGCTACTGTGACGCCAACAGTCACTCTGAGTGAACTGCAGAAGTCAGTGTCTGCAACTGGAGATGAAGTTCATGGCTCCACAATCTCTAAGGCCTTGCACAAAAAGGGTATTTATGGAAGACTGGTAAGGGAAAAACATAGCTTTTCCCATAAAGACTTTGCAAAGTGTCACATAGAAGATACTGTAAAGATAAGGAATGAAGTCTTGTGGTCAGATAAAACTAGAGTGGAACTTTTATTGGCCTTGACACTAAGCGGTAGGTAATGTGTAAATCTAACACAATGCATCTACCAGGTACCACCATCCCAATGAAGTATGGAGGAGGCAGTATCATGCTGTAGGGATGCTTTTCAGCAGGAGGGATTGCAAACCTGCTCAGGATTGACAGAAAGATGAATGCTGCTAAATACTGATAGATCCTGGATAAAACCTGATAGCCCAGACATCCCACCTCTCCCGGAAGTTCCAGGAGTCTCCTGCATATTAATAGTGGCTCCCTGATGCCCGCAAATTGTATACAATATTCCGGAAATTGATTTTTTTATTTTGAGAGCGTGTGCGAGAGAGTGAGCGCAAGAGCAAGAAAGCAAGTGCGAGAGAGAAAAAGCAAGTGTGAGAGAGCAAGAGCAAGAAAGTAAGTGCGAGAGAGCGATCGGGGGAGAGAGAGCGACCACGTGCAAGAGCAAGAGAGTTCCAAAAAAAAGTCAGAGTGGCAGAGTGTTCCAAAAAAATATATAAAACGTACGTCACCCCAGACTACACTAAAGTGTACCCCTGCCTAATAGGGGTCAAAATAATGACAGTGTTGCTCGCTGCACTGTTTGCAACAGTGACTTTTCTATTGCCCATGGTGGGTTAAGACTGTAAAAGACATGTTGAGGTGAGTTTAACAGGTGTCATTTGTTCATTAGCATAGTTAACGTTATTTAAACTAGCTGACTAGCTGCTAAGGAGCTACTCCATTGAAAACATCCCTCCTCTCCTGGAAGTTCTGGGAGTCTCCCGCAAATTGATGGTGCTACCTCCCTGAAATGAATTTTTGCAGGGTGGGATGTCTGATAGCCTCTGCCAGAAAGCTTAAACTGGGGAGGAAGTTTGTATTTCAGCAGGACAATCTCCCAAAGTACACTGCCAGAGCAACCATGGATTGGCTTCAAATAAAGAAAATTGATGTCCTTGAGTGGCCCAGTCAGTGTCCTGACCTTAACCCAATCAAACATCTCTGCCAAGACCTCTGGGTTGCTGTCCAACTAACCTGGCACAGCCTGAGCAATTTTGCAAGAGGAATGGGCAAATCTTGTTCCATTACTTTGTGCAAAGTTAATAGAGACTCACCTAAAAAGACTATAGTACTGGTTGTAATAGCTGAGAGAGGTGGTTCAATTAAGTACTGAGCGAAGTGGGAAGAATACTTTTGAAGCGGTGACATTTCAGGTTTTGATTTTTAGTTTTTCTTGCTTTACAATTTTTCCTGTTTTTTGGGGGGCTCTACCATGAAAAAATAAGAGCATGTGATTCACAAATAATAGTTCTCAGTTGAATTGATCAAACCTCTGGTTGTAATATTCATTTATGTAAACAAAGGGTTGAGGGCTGAATACTTTTTCAAGGCACTTTATGTTGTGAAATTTGTTGTTTTGTGGCTGCAGTACAGTGCCACTCATATAAAAAAAAACTAAGTTACAAAATATAAAGTGCAAATGACAAATAATGAGGTGTTCATGGATCGTTCAGAAATCTGATCTACATTGATTGGTACATGTACGTACTGATTAACCAGATCCAGCTATAAAATTTAGATATAACAAGGCCAGATACTTTTAAGTATCATTGCCTTGCCCTGTTTGAGGACCCTGGCCTTGACTTGTGATACGTCAGCAATTTGTCCTCCAATTCATACCTACGTTGTTATTGATCAACGTAGCCTTATGTGGATATCAACTAATCAGATTGCAAGGTACGGTTGTTGCTAAAGTGAACCAGCCCTAGAACTAAACAGATGATTAAATGAGGCTGAGTTATGCTGTAGCTGAAATTATCACCGTCAAATTAATGCAGCAAGAAAATAATTTGTTTTTATCAGGAATGATTTTTTTGTGGGTAGGTTTTGATTTTTAATTCAGAAGTTCCCTTCAGGAGAGGAGACTATTCTAACCTTAGGCTTTCATTTGAGTACAAACACTGCAGACTCGTCACTCAAGAGCAAAGCTGCGCACCGAGATGCAGGGCCTATCTAGGCTGGTGAAGCAGCAGCCTGTCTGCAGGAGATACTGCTGCAGTGGCAGCCGGGACAGGGGCCAGAAGACAGCAAATGAGGCCTCTGACCCACGTGAGGGCTGGGGAAAATTTCCTGCTCCTCCTACTCCACAGGCAATATGGTGGCATAGCAGAGTGGTAAACACAGCTCTCTACAGTTCCAGCAACCTGGGTTCAACTCCTGCCGCTGTCCGTACAGAGTTTGTATATCCTCCCTGTGACTGTGTGCGTTTTCTTTGGGTGTTTCAGTTACGTCCCACCTTGCAAAGGCACACTGGTTAGCAGGGTAATTGGTCACAAGGGCAGACATCCCACCTCTCCTGGAAGTTCCGGGAGTCTCTCACATATTGATAGTGGTTCCCTGATGCCCGAAAATTATATACAATTTCCCGGAAATTGATTTTTTTTTTTGCGAGAGAGAGTGAGATCGAGAGACAGAGAGAGACAGTGCGAGAGACAGTGCATGGAAGAGTGTGCCAAAAAAAAATATAAAACGTACGTCACCCCAGACTACCCTAAAGTGTACCCCTGCCTAATAGGGGTCAAGAATAATGACAGTGTTGCTCGCTGCACTGTTTGCAACAGAGACTTTTCTATTGCCCATGGTGGGTTAAGACTGTAAAAGACATGTTGAGGTGAGTTTAACAGGTGTCATTCATTCATTAGCATAGCTAATGTTATTTAAACTAGCTGGCCAGCTGCTAAGGAGCTACTCTAATACAGACATCCCACCTCCTGCAAATTGATGGTGCTACCTCCCTGAAATAAGTTTTTGAAGGGTGGGATGTCTGCAAGGGTGTAATTGGGCAGCACAGGCTTATGGGCTCAGATGGGCCTGTTGCCATACTGTATCACTAAGGAAATAAAATATAAAACCATTATTCATATATGTAAGCTACTTGGGGTTCTTTAGTCCTGATCCAGTCACATCGTGATTTGTCACAAGAACAAACCAACTTCTATTTGCTGTCCTTACGTCTAGCCATACATTGTAGTTACTGTAGATCCCGATAATGTTCTAGCGTCCTGCCAGCTTTGTACAAGACCCCTTGCTGCTTGATCAGATGTAGAGGTCAAAGGTGAAACCTGTCACCTTCCAGCTGCTTCTGCCTAGGTAAGAAACTGGGGAGGTTGAAGTGACCACACATCCAGTTTCCACTCAGTGGGCGGGATGAATTCATCTCCAAGGATAAGTGCATACCGTATTACACAAGTTACTCATTTGTACTGCAGTACTCAGTTAGAGAATGGCTCACACTGGGGCCACTTTAGTGCTCAGTACTGCCCCAAATCCTTACAGTTTGAGTTAATCTGCAGGGAAGAGAATGCCCTGTTAAATGCAATGGAACAGCATCACTTGTACCTTTATTATGGTAGTGACTCAAAAAGCCTCTCTGAAATCTGTTTTGCATTAATCAATTTCTTCATTTAAAAAGTAAGTATGATTTCTAATGAGCATATTTTCCATCGTCCAGGAAACAGCTATTAACCTCTTTATTTAGAAATTAAGGCAATTTTGTTGCTGGGAAACCAGGTTGCAGTGTTTAGTTTTGTCATAATTACAAGAGAATGGCTTTACATTTGCTTTTAAATGAATGTTTTCTCTTTCAGCTAAGTGCAGAGTATAGATTATACATGAAAGCACTTCTGATATTAAAAAAACAAGAAAATATGGAACTAATGAGCTTGCTGAGTACAAAGAGCTTTAAGTCAATGCTTTGTGCAAACAGTAACAAGCGCAATGAAACCATGTGACAATTGATTGCAAACAAACAAAATTAAATCAGTCCAGTTGGTTACGTGGGGCCTGTTATTTTCTAGTTCCCTTATTCCTCTGCATATACAGTATGAAGACCGAAATGCTAAAATGTAAAGCAACAACCTCGGTTTCTAAGAAGGAGCCTGATGGAAGTTAATCGACATCCAGATGACCTGACCACTCATGGAAATAAATGAAGACCAGGTGAATTTAGCATTCTTGGTTTTTCCTTCGCATTCCTTGATGAACTATTACATTCGATTATGGGGTTGTGAGGGATAAAAAAAAACAGCCATTGAACCAATTCAATGGGCTGAATGGCCTAATTCTGCTCTTATATCTTATGGTTCACAGTCCAAATCTTGATGATCCCATGTTTCAGGAATGTTCCTATGACCTTATTCTGAGCAGCTGAACTATTTACCAAGTTGGCCTTGAGAGCTTTATTTTGGTTTCTCTTTCAAAACTGTTTATGATCCTTGAACTCTAGATAATGGTACAGAAACATGTCTCCTATCCTGAGTGAAAGACGGCCTTGAGAAGGGCAATGACCTTAGCATTTTAGTGCCTGTAGAATAGTTATTGATTGCAACTCAGCTCAAGGTACAGGTTTTTTTCCATAGAGGGGGAGCATCCTTACCTCTTTTGCAAGACTTGCGTTTTTTAATATGTAGGAGAAAAATGTTCCCTATTGCGTCGTAAATAATCATAATTTAAGATAGAAAATGGGGATTGTCAAAATTATTATTCAAAATGTATTACAGTTTCTCCCATTGCAAATAGAGTTTATTTAAATTTCAGAGGACTAAAATATCTACATTGTGGTTAAAAGCTGCATTCACATTATCAGATAAAAAAAATGCTAGAAGAACTCAGTACGTCAGGCAACATATACGGAAAGGAATAAAGAGCTGGCATTTCAATCCAAATCCCTTCATCAGCACTGGAAAGGAAGGGGAAAGAAGCCAGAATAAGAAGGTGGGGTGGGCTGTGGGGAGGGGGGGAAGTAGGGGAAGGTGCAGGCCGGATGGTGAGGGGGAAGGTGAGGGGTGGGGGAGGGCAGATGAACTGAGAAGCTTGGGAGGTGACAGGTGGAAAAGGTAAAAGGCCGAGGAAGAAGGAATCTAACAGGAGAGGGTCACGGACCATGGGAGAAAGGGAATGTGAAGCAGCACCAAAGGGAGGTGATATGCAGGTGAAGAGAAGGGATAAGAAGGAAACTAGAAAGGGGAAAGAAAAAGAGAGAAGGGCCAGGGGGAAGTAATTACTGGAAGTTGGAGCAATCGATGTTCATGCCATAGATGCTACCTGATCTGCTGAGTTCCTCCAGCATTTTGTGTGCATTACTCTGGATTTTCAACATCTACAGAATCTCTTGTGTTTATCGCATTACCAGACTGCTTCTTAAATTTGAATTTCAAAATTGTTTGAATAGTATGTAACTGTTAATAGTTCATTCAAACATTTTGTTCTGTTCCTGTAGACTTTAATTCTTGACAAGATTATCCCAGGGTGCTCTGATACTCAGCCAAGTGACCACTCTTGGAACCGATCTACCACTCTCAGTGTGAGGACTGGGTTTGATTTGATATTACCAGCCACTTCCGCACACATCACTATCATGGAGTGTACTTAAAATCTATCCCGTCAGCCTTCCACTTCTCCCTCAGAGTCCTGTGTACGGTAGTCCTAGAAGGTTTAGTTGCTGATTAATATCCCCCTCCACACATGTAGAGAGAGTGTCCTGTTCGAAGGTAGTCCTTCCCTTACAGGAAGCAGACCAGGTAAGGAAAGGCAGAAGACAACACAACAATAACAGACGAAGGAGATTTTAATTCCAAGAGACCCTCATTCTTGTCAAGCCAGTAGAGTTAAAATTGGCTCTACATACAGTATCAAATGTTCTCCACCAGCTCCAAGAACACTGGATGCTACAGTTACTGCATTCACAACTTTACATGATGAAGCATGATTGCAATTTTCAAGCACCTTCCATCATCTGCCCAGCTAACTCCAGAGTCGAACACATCTCAGCTGCTGTCTTCCCTAAAGGAAAAGACAGCTGTGAAATGTGAGGGAGCTTGGGCTTGCCAAATTTTCGATGCCTTCTTGTAAAAATTGCCTGGGGAGGCAGACTCAGAAGTGGTTAAAGGGACAGGCGTCTGCAGGCTGGTATTAGCTCTTATCTTTCCTTGCACTAGCTTGGATACCATATTACAAGGCAGTAAATCTTTAGTCTTTTTGCTGAATTAACAAGTCAACTCCGCTTACCAATGGTTCACTATCCCTCAAATCTTTGATAGACGTAAATTCATATTCTGCCAAAACTGGGCTGGTTTTGGCTGTTTTTTAAATATTGTTCTTATTCAGCGATGTTAAAAAATAAGGTTGCTGTAAATAACAAAATATAAAAAGTTAAAATTTAAAAGTGATTAAATCACAATAAAGCACAATCAGTAAAAATTAATAACTTGCATATTTCTCACTAAGCTCCTTTTGGGAATCCCATTCATATGAGGATTTCAATCCAGTGTCAGATGTGGTTGATATTGAAGGATTACAGCTACAGAACTGTGTGACAGACACTACAAATATGGGTCTACATAAATCTGAGATGCCAACTAGTGAACAGAATGAGTCAGTTCATTATGCCTTAGGCAGAATTAATATCAGCACTGTGATGAAGAAAGCAAAGCCTTCTTGACACAAATGGTTCCCTTTTTAATAAACATTCAATGCATATGCAGTGTTGTGTTGTAATACTGGCCAGTTAAAGTGCTGTCTTTGTTAAAGTGATATGATTCTGATATGATTAACACTTTTCAAATAGTTTGGTTACTGTTCATTCTGATATGCATTCCGAAAGACAATAGAATGACAATAGCATTGTGTGGTTGCTAGTCAGTTTATATTTTGGATAATTTTGCTGATGGTTGGAGATCTCTTTATTCTTCAGATCCCAGAAACTGACCCTCCCAGTTTATTGCACATGAAATAATATGGTCAGTTTCCTTACATTTTCTAAATTCATTTTGGGAATTGGTATTGGTGGAAGGGCTGGCGTTCATTGCCCATTCCTAAATATCTTTGACAAAGTGTTAGTGACCTGCCTGCTTAAACTGCTGAAGCTGGTGAAGGGACTGCCACAGTGCTGATGTAAAGATTTAGACTCAGTGTCATTGAAGGACTGGTACTGGAGTACCTGGCATTTCTATAGTAGGAGTGCAACTTGCCATTATTAACCATAGCAGTATACTATTTAGGTCTTGCTTCATTTGCTAAATATAATCGTAATTGAACACTGGGAATCTTCAGCAAATATCCCAATGTCCAAACACAAGATGGAAGGATAGCCATTGATGGAGCATCTGAAGGAGTTTGGACTTAGGGCATGGTCCTGAGAACATTGTGTGGTAGTGTTCTGGGGATGAGACCACTGACCTCCAACCAGTGTGACTGCAGCTATTGGACCATTTTCCCTTCAATACATCTACGCTCTGTCCGCCAGAGAAAGCAGGATCTCCCAGTGGCCACACATTTTAATTCCACATCCCATTCCCATTCTGACATGTCTATCCACGGCTTCCTCTACTGTAAAGATGAAGCCACACTCAGGTTGGAGGAACAACACCTTACATTCCGTCTGGGTAGCCTCCAACCTGATGGCATGCACATCGACTTCTCTAACTTCCGTTAAGGCCCCACCTCCCCCTCGTACCCCATCTGTTATTTATTTATATACACACATTCTTTCTCTTACTCTCCTTTTTCTCCCTCTGTCCCTCTGAATATACCTCTTGCCCATCCTCTGGGTTCCCCCCCCCCTGTCTTTCTTCCCGGACCTCCTGTCCCATGATCCTCTCGTATCCCCTTTTGCCTATCACCTGTCCAGCTCCTGGCTCTATCCCTCCCCCTCCTGTCTTCTCCTATCATTTTGGATCTCCCCCTCCCCCTTTCAAATCCCTTACTCACTCTTCCTTCAGTTCGTCCTGACGAAGGGTCTCGGCCTGAAACGTCGACTGCACCTCTTCCTACAGATGCTGCCTGGCCTGCTGCGTTCACCAGCAAGTTTTATGTGTGTCCCTTCAATACCTATCAATTTCAATTTTACCAAGACACTTTGATCACATTCAATGCCTTGATGTCAAGGATAATTACTCTCAGGACTGTAGAATGCGAGGTCTCAGCCCAAAGCGGTAACTCCATAGCTGCTCCCCTCCCTGACCTGTGAGGGTTCCTCCACCATTTTGTGTGTTGCTCTGGATTTCCAGCATCTGTAGAATCTCTTGTTTTTATGTCTTCATTTATCACTTTACCTCCTCAGACAACTTTTTACTCGTCTGAATCGCTTCTCTGCCTGTATTTTTCTTTTGAATATTCGGTGTTTTAGTAGTCTGCGCCAGGGTGGTAGCCATCAGTATCAGTCAGCTCTAGTGCAGGAAGGAAATCTTGTAACCAATTATTTTCCTCTTGTCTCCTTCAGAATGACTTCTGCTTACTTGTTCTCTTTTCCCCACCTCTGTTCATTAGTTTTTCAAGTTGTCAAAACCTTTGCCTCTCCACCCACTACATCACTCCCATTACCACTCCTTCCCGTTTCTTATTCTTTTGTTTTTCCTGTTTCTTCCTTCCGTTCATTTGTGCATTGACATCGGCAATTAGAATGCATGTTATTTGTAGCTGTTAACAAATATATATGATATTTTGAAGTTCTTTCTAGTTCAGCTAAGAATGCCTGCACGGCACGGCACGGGATCCCACGCGCCCCTTCCCCCGCTGAAATGAACAAGGTTATTGCGAGAGGATAAGGGCAGAGGTAATCGTGGTTTCATTTCGTTTTCGGAGCCTGAAGGTTTTATGGAAGAGGGAAAAACAAATCCTAAAATACACCAAAGTATTATGAAGAAATATTCATAGAAAGGGGTGGGGGAGCGATCTGATATAATTTGGACAAAACAAAATCGCATCATTATTTCGTGTATAGGGGAGAGGGGTTCACGGATAATGTACAATGCGTTCCATTGTAGAACACTCCAATCAATCCTACAAGGGCATACAGTTATACTGAGAGATGGGTAAATAGCTAAATAAGTGGATAATAATTCATCATTAGTGGCTTACACTGTCATTTTCCAGTAATATTGAACACCTCGCAATTGAGGAATTGTGCCGCGGATTTACCCGGTGCGCTGTCTCAGCAACGATCATTAGACGGCTCAAGCTAGAAGTCCAGGCGAAGCTAATCATTGACAGAGATCAGATATAACCACGAAGTTAAACTAGTGCTTCGCTCATAGTTGGCAACAGGCTTCCGCCGCGGTTTGTTAATATTTTTGCAATAATGAACTGACTCCGTTTGACTTGGGGGGGGGGTCTTAAGCATGCACGATGGATAAATGCGGATTAAGGAGATTTTTCATAACGCTCCTCTTGCTTGACATTGGAAGAAGCACAACTGTTCGAGGCGAAGCTGGGGCAGGAAAAGTTGTCTGGGAAAAATGGAGCCATGATTATATAAAGAACAGCAAACGTTTTCTCTCGGACACCTTTCCGAAAGACTTCATGTGGGGCGTGGGGAGCTCCGCGTTTCAGATTGAAGGAGCTTGGAAAAAGGATGGGAAAGGGCCTTCGGTCTGGGATCGCTTCACCCACAGGGAATTCTCCAGATTCTCCAACACCACTGCGGACATCTCCAGTAACAGCTATATCTTCTTTGACAAGGACTTGGCGGCTCTAGAATTTCTGGGTGTTTCTTATTACCTCTTCTCCATCTCATGGCCCCGGTTATTTCCAAACGGAAAGGTGGAATCAGTCAACAGCAAGGGTTTTCAGTACTACAATACACTCATCGACTCCCTGATAGAGAGAAAAATTATACCCATCGTCACCCTCTACCACTGGGACCTGCCTTTCGCACTGCAGGAACAATACGGAGGCTGGACGAACGAGGCTATGATTGGCATCTTTAACGAATACGCGAAATTCTGCTTTCAGACTTTTGGGAATCGCGTTAAATATTGGATCACAATCCACAATCCTTTCCTGATTGCCTGGCATGGATACAGAACTGGAAACTATCCCCCAGGAGAGAAAGACAATCTTGCAGCTATGTATACTGTGGGTCACAACATGATTAAGGTAAAATCTAAACTCAACCTGCGTTATTTTTCCATTCAAAAATCAGCAATGCAGACATAATTATCTGTTATTGCGAGTGGGTATTTTCTTCTTCAAGATAAACAGCCTGCTCTGAAAACAGAAGAACATCTCATCTGAAGTATGATCTTTAGGAATGAGAATGCATTACTAATTATGCAAAATAACAGGCATTCTTCCACTTTATAATGAAAGATTATTTTGCCCTTACGATGAGATTACATTCGTTCTCCTGTTGTTTTTTGACCGTACATTGGCCTGTGGCTTTCTTGTCCACAATCCCATCATCTCTATAATCGCTTTAGCTGCTTTTCCATTTTGTGAAGAATACATAGATATTTTTCACCTTAAGGCTCATCATGAACGCAAGACTAGTTAGGTCACAGTGGTTGAAGACTATTATCCTGTGAAAGACATAGAAGGCGTGGATTTTTTAAAGTGCCTCCAGAACAGAGTGTAAATAGTCCAATCAGAGAAGAGAAAGTACTGGTCCTAATCTTAGGGCAAGTGGGAGATATGCCAATGAGAGCATTTTGGAGATTGTGGCCATAACCCTGTAGATTTTATGGTAGTTATAGAAAGGGAGAAGGATGATCTGGAAACGAAGGTTCTGAATTGAGGGAAGGCTGGTTTCAATATTAACAAACGGCACATGGCAAAAGTATACTGGGAGCAGACACTCGCAGGCAGGTCTCATCAGACCAGTAAGAGTCATTCAGAAGTGAAATAATAAGAGCCTAGTGATCACAATGGCGAAAATGTGGTGTGCAGGTTCAAGTAACCCTAGATGTTAAGAGATATTGGAGATTGATGAGGGAAACATATGGCAGGTATAGAGATTTGAAAACTTTAGGAGTAGAGAAGCTATAGGGGATACTTAAAAAGTCAAATTAGAAGGGTAAGCAAAGAGTAATAAATAATCTAGGAGCATTTTATAATTATAATAAATGCAAAATGATAACAAAAGAAAGTGAAGGGTTCATTAAGAATCAACATAGAAATCTTACATGGAGCCAGAGGACACAGATGTGGTTTTGAACGAATATTTACCCATCTATCTTCTTTAAGGAAGACATGATAGTTGGAGAATTTGAATGGGTGGTGTGGTAGAGAAGTGCCAGAATATATTGTTATTAAAAGGAGGTAGACATGAAGGGATATGGGATGTGAATATTACACACCCAATAATTGTTTCGATGGTCTTAAAATATTGTGCAAGTTGAACTGTGAATACTTTTTTCTCTGAATACTGATTCTTGCTTTACCTACTATCCTTGTAGGTTTCCTTGTGGACATTACATGTGAGTTTTAAAAAGTGAGCAGGGCCTCTCGGGACTTGTCTGTGGAGCGGGAGATTGTTTGCATTAATAGTAACTAGGGTTAATTAGCAAGTGCCAATAAAAAGAAGTGGGGTTTGATTGGAGCAGTCATTGTTGGAGTGGCCTCTGTGTGAGTGGACACTGTTAGAGTGGTCGGGCTTTGCCTCAACAAATACAGGCTGGAACTTAACTTTGTGAAGTTAGAGGCATAACAAGTGTGAGCAGGATGGTGGTTCAGGCAGTGGGATATTCCACCTGTGAGATGTGGGATCTCAGGGTAACTAATGATCTGCCAGATGACTACATCTGCAGGTGTACCCAACTTCAGCTGCTGACTGACAAGGTCAAGGAACTGAAGCTGGAGATGGATGCACTCAGGATCATCCAAAAGGGTGAAAAATTCAGAGATGAGCCTTTTACTGAGGTGTTAACGTCCAAAGTGAGGCTTCAGACAGATGGGTGACCACCAGGGGAAGTAGGAGGAGTACACAGTCAGTGCAGGGTTCCCTTCTGACCATTCCCCTCAGCAACGCATCTACCCCTTTGGATACTGCTGGGAGTGATGCCCTATCAGGGCACAGAAGCAGCAGCGAGACCACTGGCTCTGAGGCTCAGCAGGGAAGGGTAAAATCAGGCAGGGAGGTAGTGATAGTTAGGAAGACAGACAGGAGATTCTGTGGCTGTAAAAGGGAAGCCAGGATGGTGTGTTACCTCCCAGGTGCTTGGGTTCATAGCAGCTGCAGAAGATTCTCAAGAGGGACCATGAGCAGCCAGAGGTCATGATGCACATTGGCGCATAGGCAGGAAGTAGGAAGAGGTCCTGTGCAGTGAGTACAGGGAGTTAGGAAAAATGTTGAAGAAGGTGACATCTAAGCTAGTAATCTTTGGATTAGTCCTAGTCCTATGTGCTAGCCAGGGCAGGAATAGAATGAAGGTACAGATGATTGGCTGAGAAGTGGTACCAGGGCCAGGGTTTCAGACTTCTGGATCATTGGGATCTCTTCTGGGGAAAGTATGACCTGTACAAAAAGGACAGGTTACCTGAGGAGGGCCATTATCCTTGTAGGCAGGTTTGCAAGACCTATTGGGGAGGGTTTAAAACTGATTTGGCAGAGGGATAGGAACCAGAATGAAAGGCTGAGAATGGGGAAGTTGGTATATGAGTCGACAGGGTTCTAAAAGAGGTAGCTGAAGAGATGATGAGGCATTAGTAATGATCTTTCAAGGATCACTAGATTCTGGAATGGTTCCGGAGAACTGGAAAATTGCAAATGTCACTCCACTCTTTCAGATGTGATGGTGGCAGAAGAAAGGACATTATAGGCCAATTAGCCTGAGTGCAGTAGTTGGAAAGATGTTGGAATCCATTATTAAGGATGACATTTTGGGATACTTGGAGGTGCGTGATAAAGTAGACCAAAGTCAGCATAGCTTCCTTGAGGGGAAGTCTTACAGTACCAGACAAAAGTTTTGGAATTCTTTGAGGAATTAACAGGCAGGATAGAGAAAGGAGAGTCAGTGGCTGTTGTTTACTTGGATTTTCAGAAGGCCTTTGACAAGGTTCTGCATTTGAGGCTGCTAATCAAGATAAGAGCCCATAGTATTACAGGAAAGATACTGGCATGGATGGAAGTTTGGCTGATTGGCAGGAGGCAAAGACTCAGAATAAAGGGGGCTTATTCTTGTTGGCTGCCAGTCACGAGTGGCGTTCTTTTCATGTCACATATCAAAGATTTGAATGACGGAACTGATGGCTTAGTGGCCAAATTTGAGGATGATACAAAGATAGGTGGAGGGGCAGGTAGTGTTGAGAAAGCAGGGAATTTGCAGAAGGACTTGGACAGATTGGGAGAAGGAGCAAAGAAATGGCAGATGGAATACAGTGTAGGGAAGTGTACAGTCCTGCACTTTAGTAAAAGAAATAAAAGTGTAGACTATTTTCTAAAAAGGGAGAAAGTTCAAAACTAGAGATGCAAAAGGGACCTTGTGCATGATTCCCTAAAGGTTAACTTGCAGGTTGAGTCGGTGGTAGGAAAGGTAATTGCAATGTTAGCATTCATTTCGAGAGGACTAGAATATAAAAACAAGTATGTGATGCTGAAGCTTTATAAGGCATTGGTCAGAATGTACTTGGAGTATTGTGAGCAGTTTGGGGCCCTTCATCTAAGAAAAGATGTGCAGAAATTGATAGGTTCTTTGTTAGTCAAAGGTTACAGGGAGATGGCAGGAGAAAGGGGTTGATAGGATAATAAATCAGCCATGATGGAATAGCAGGGTAGACTTGATGGATCCAGTGGCCTAATTCTGCTCCTATGTCATATGGTCTATCCATATAATTTCATAACTTCAGAATAAATTTAACAAATAGAGTTCTCAACAATAGGTAGATTCTAAAATTAAGAGGAGCAAACAGTAAGGAAATAAGTGAAAATGGATATTAAACAAGAGAAACTGTCTCAGTTTCCCACTTTATAATATGTTTCTGGCTTGGTATTACTGCTAATTGTTCATTTCCTGGAAATTGCACTTATATAAAAGGAATACTTTGGGTTGTCTGTCACTGAAAGCTGTGAAGACGGTTAAGCCAACTCTAAAAAATCTTCCAATCTTCTTCATAAAAATATAACAACCATCTGACCCAGAAGCAAGTAAGCCCTGAAGTGCAAACTGGGGACACAGTGAAAAGAGACCCTCAGTGCTGTGCCTTTTGCTGATTTTATATCAGCGTAAAAAGAAGTTTGTTAGTGAATCGTGTTCAGAGAGTACTGAGAGTGGAGAATTTAATGCCTCACATTTCTAGTGCCTTTTAGATAATCCCCTCTATTCTTCCATATTTACTCCATGACATGTATTTGTAAAACAATGAATAAACTTAGGTGAGCCTTTGAATCTATTAAAGAGTTTTGTAATCCATTGTCACCTTCTTGCAGGCACATGCAAACACCTGGCACACTTATGAGAAGGAATTTCGCAAATCACAGAGAGGTTTTGTGTCCATAGTTTTGGGTTCTCATTGGATTAAACCAAAGAGTGAAAACTATAACTACAAAAAATTCCAGCAGTCTATGGACATAATGCTTGGGTGGTTTGCCAAACCAATCTTTGTAGACGGTGACTATCCTGAGAGCTTGAAAAGACAAACCAATCCTTCTCTGCCTAAGTTCACCGAAAAAGAAAAGTGCCTCATCAATGGAACAGCCGATTTCTTTGCATTCTCCTTTGGGCCAAATAACTTTCGATTCCTGGAAGATACTCTCAAACATGGAGATCATTTATCGCTCCACCTTGGACAAGTCTTGAACTGGATAAAAATGGAATACAATAACCCCAAGATTCTTATTGCAGAGAATGGATGGTTTTCTGATAATAGTGTTAAAACAGAAGACACGGTTGCTATTTACCTTATGAAAAAGTTTATAAAGGAGCTATTAAAAGGTGAGTGACTACCATGTTCTTGTTACTTCTATCTTGATTGATAACCAAGGCAATATTTTATAGATTTATTAAAAGCAAAGGAGACGCACATGGGCAGCTGCTGTGGGGATTGCCTTCCAAGAATGGCAACAAGGAGTCTTAAGATTTAGCAGTGGAGTTGCAGTAGAATGGAAGCCAGTGACTAAAGCCGGCAATTCTGCTGCATTATTGAGGTAGGTTACTGAAAAGCAGTTAGCTCATCGGCAGTGCATAGTCTCAGGACCCAAGGAATCATGAGATATGGAATAAGTACAATAAAGTGGTGCAGAACTACTATAGCAAACATACTCTCAATGAATGGGGCAGGCTTCAGGGGCCAAATACTGCTCCTATTTCTTACACCCTTATTATTCTTCTGTCACTTACACCCTTGTATCAGCAATCAGGGAGATGTTAGGGCTGGCCTAAAGAATTTCTAGCAGGATCACTTGTATCATTTAGATCTGGTTGAGAATGAACTTATTGAGGAAATGTACGTTGTGGGGATTCCCAACTAAAAGCCCTTATACCTCCGACACGGTGGACCATGTTTCAGGGAGGAAGATGTTCAGTCAACCTCAGGTCTATCAGAAGTTCACTGCCTGGGCTGTAACTTGGTGCATCTGGCTCTAGTTTGTTTTCCCTAAGGCTGTTGTGTGTGAAGAAATAAGCATTGGGCAATAGAAATTTACTCAAATATCCTATTCCTCAATAACAGTTAATTTCCTTCTTTATTCTGTTGCCATCCAGTTACCTCTCCTTTCATCGTTCTGTTTGCTTTTTTCCTTTTTTCTTCATTTTCTCTCAATTTCTGTGACCCTCCCACTACTTCATTCCCCCTCTCCCACTTACCACACACAACTCCTTCTCATTCTCTCATTGCCTGGTCTTATACAACACCAACACATTCATTCATTGACCGTTCTAATCTGATACATTCACCCTCTGCCTATTCTTTCACCATTTGCCCTGACTACCTATCCCTTTCTTTCATTACCACCCATTTATTATCACTCAAAACACACTCTCAGTTTTACCCGTTCACTCCTCCTGCACTATCACCCACTTCCCAGTCACTCAATGTTCCCCCCGCCCTCTTTTATCACCTGCTCCCCCTTTCATGAGCATCCACTCTCACTCTTATCAACAATCCCATGACTAACCAGCCCACATTTTCACTAGTTACTCACTCCGCCCTCTCACATTCACTCAGTCCTCCTATTACTTACCTCCCTTTTAACCAACCACTAACTCTCCCCATCACACTCTCCACATTTCCACTACCCTATCTAACAGCTGCCCTTTTCATTATCACTTTTCTCCCTCATTGTTACCACATTACACTTTTCCCAAAGTCATCTTCTACCCTCACACTATCACCTATTCACCCAGACTCCAGTTCCCTCCCCACTCCACCCACACAACCCTCACTCCCAGCCTCTCTACCCTTCACTAACACCCGCTCTTCCTTCCTTCTCACTCGCTCTATCTCTATCATGCACTGTGGCCTCTCATTATCAACCACCTCCATCTTTCAATATCGCCCATTCTTCTGCCTACTCCTCAATTACATTCTCTATCTGTTAACTTTCCATTAATGTGCAAAAGATGGCAAACCATACAAATACAAAACGAGAGGAAGAACAACAAAATAATAACAATAACCAATAACGATTGAGAAAGTTAATCGTAGACTCATTGAAAGTGAGTCCGCAGGTTGTGGGAACAATTCAATGATGGGGCGAATGAAGCTAAGTTATCCCGTCTGGTTCAAGAGCTTGATGGTTGAGGGGTAATAACTGTTCCTGAACTTGGCAGTGTGGGTCCTGGGGATCCTGTACCTTCTTCCTAACGGCAGCAGTGAGAAGACAGCATGACCTGTCGCGGGGGCCCCTGATGATGGATGCTGCTTTCCCGCACAGATGTGCTCAATGGTAGGGAGGGCTTTACCTGGGATGGACTGGGCTGTGTCCATCACTTTTTGTTCAAGAGCGTTGATGATTCCATACCAGGCCGTGATGCAACTAATCAGTATACTCTCCACCTCATATCTAAGGAAGTTTGTCAAAATTTCAGATTACATACCGAATCTTCGCAAATTTCTAAGAAAGTAGAGGCGCTTCGTGCTTTCTTCATAATGACACTTACCTGCTGTACCCAGGACAGATTCTCTGAAATAATAACTCGGTTAAATGAAATTAAACTAATAATAATGTAATAAAGAAGACTCGTAAATGAACCCATAGTAATTTCCCAGTTCTCTTTGGTCATTGATTGAATGTGTTTTTATTCCGCTTAGCGATCCGCTTTGATGGAGTCAACGTGTTTGGATATACCGCCTGGTCTCTCCTGGATGGCTTTGAATGGCAGCTCGGCTACACCGTGGCACGGGGATTGTTCTATGTGGATTTCAGCAGCAAAAACAAATCCAGGATTGCGAAATCTTCCGCTCAGTTCTATAAACAAATTATAGAACAGAATGGATTCCCAGAGAATGAGGTTAGCCGCAGCGTAAATGGACAGTTCCCGTGTGACTTCTCCTGGGGAATTGCGGACACGGCGCTGCCGGTAAGTAGAGCTTAATCTTGGAATTAGGGTCGTCTGGTTCAAACGTCAATTGGCCTTCACTGAACCTTTCCCGGGGGGTATGTTGAAGTCGGCATATTAGTCCTCTGTTGGAGTTGGAACGTTAAATTGAGGAAGTTCCGGCTTCTTGTTTACTTTTATCTCTTATTTTTGTGGTGGCAGGTGAATAAAGCGAGCTTTTCTCTCGAGTTTGTTGATCGCAACCTTTACATTTGGAACTGCAGTGGAGATCAGAAGCTTTACAAAGTCGCTGGAGTGACCATGTGGCCCCGTCCAGTTCAATGCACTGACTTCAGCAACTTCAAGCGGCACGTGGCGCTGGTGAGAAGGATGAATGTGACTCATTACAGTTTCGCCTTCAAGTGGTCCCAGATATTACCTCGCGGTGACTTGTCCAGTGTAAACAGGAGCATTCTGAGTTACTACCGCTGTATCATTAGTGAACTCTTAAAACTGAATATTGCGTGCACCGTCACATTGTATCATCCGACCTACCGTGATGTTGATGTACCCAAACCGCTGCTGAGTGAGGGAGGGTGGCTGAATAAACGGACAGCTATGGCTTTCAACGATTATGCAAAGTTATGCTTTCAAGAATTCGGTGATTTGGTTAAAGTGTGGCTCACAATGAATGAACCGAATATAAATGTTCAGAGAAGCTACGATACTTACAAGGCAGCTCACAACATGCTCATCGCTCACGCCCTGGCTTGGAACACGTACAACAGGGACTACAAGGATAAGTATCTTGGCCTCGTGTCTCTGACACTGCGCGCTGACTGGACGGAGCCAGCAAACCCTTTCCTTGAATCGCACCGACAAGCTGCCGAGAGACTCCTGCAGTTCCAGATAGCCTGGTTTGCCGACCCCATTTTTAAAACTGGTGACTACCCACTTACAATGAGAAATTATATCCTGGCAAAAAACAGAAAAAATCTCACGCGATCACGTTTGCCACGTTTCACCGACGAAGAAAAACAGATGATTAGGGGAAGTGCAGATTTTTTTGCTATGAGCCATTTTACCACAAGATTGGTTTTACACAAGCCGAACTTTGGCACCAGGCATGAAATGGATCACGATGGGAGCTTATTGAGAGATGTAACTTTGCCGACATTCCCAGCCCCTTCCCATTCGTCCTTTCCTTTCCCCTCCCGCCGCCAAAATCATTCCGAGATGGCGGTCTCACCGTCGGGGATACGTAAGGTTTTGAAATGGATCAAATCTCGCTATGGAAATTTGGACATTTTTATCACGGCAAACGGAGTTTGGGACAATGCCGCCGTCAGTGATGACCTTCGAATATATTACCATAAGCATTATATTAATGAAGTATTGAAAGGTGAGTCTTAATAAATAGGAACAAAGTTATAACCTTGATCTTGAAAGTGGGCCGATGAGTGGCAAGTGAATTTCAATTATAAATGAGTGTGGGGTGATGCCAATTGTACTATGAATACAGGGCACTAGGGAGTCTAAAGGAACATAGGGGCATGTGCATATTTCGTTGAAAGCGGAGTGGTGGGAAAAGGCATTTAGCACGCTGGTATGAAAAAGTTACCCCTCTGATCCCTCTTAAACCTTTTCCCTCACTCTAAATCTATGCCGTGTAGTTTTGGGGAAAATACTTACCATCCAATCTACCGATACCTCTCATAATTTGAAACATTTCTACAAGGTCGCCCTTCATTTTCCCCTTTTTTTATTTCAAAATATACTTTATTCAAAAATAAATATATACAATAAACCATTCAATAACTTTTCATCCTTTACATACGTTTCCATTATAGTCGGTACATATCCGTATTTATAGCCACCCACGTGGCATTCCAGTAGTTCAGCTTATCATATCATTGTTGAAGGGTATGCTCCCCGCCCACCGACCCCTCTCACTCCCACGGGTGGAGAAACCTATACCGTGGTCCTTCCCCACCGGGCCCTTGCGGTGGCTGCACCTCTGCTCCGAGGAATAAAGACGTAGTCTGGCCAACGCCGCCCTTTTAGTCCTGGCAATATCCTTGGGAATCTTTTAAATTTAACCACATCTTTCTTATCACAGGATAACCAAAACTGTACCCTATTATACTCCCTAGTGCCCCACCATTCATAATACTAATCTTGTGTTGGTTTGACTTTCCAAACTTGTCTGTATTGAAATACTCGGCACACTTCCTGACGATCAAGATACCTCGTGTACCTACTTTACTATCAGCAGCGCCTCCTACTTTCAGCCGAAAACTTATTGGCCAGGTCTTGGGTATTTGCATCCAAATCATTTGTATAAATAATGAATAACAACAACGACCCCTACAGTACATTTGATTTGTTCCTTTATCTCTCGAATTCGGAGAATATATTGAACCTGGCGTGGGCTGGGAAGTTTTATTTACGCATCCCGTAGCCATTTCAAACCTTTGTTCCTGCTGCACGCTCTATTTAGTCTAATTTCGGGCGGACGTTTAGAAAAGCATGTTGCTCTTCTGGTTGGTCAATAAACTATCTATTGGATAGAAACATAGTTTTGAAATGGCGGGGGGTGTCTTGTTTTACTCCAGTAAACAAATTCTTTTTTTTAAATCCACAGCGCATCTCCTTGACCAAGTTAATGTCAAAGGATATTTTGCTTTGAAACTAAAGGATAAGAATTCAAATAAGCATCCCTCGAGATCCCTCAATGCTTCTGAACCAAAGACTTCATTAGAATTTTACCACAAACTCATCGGTGCCAATGGCTTTCCCTTGGGATCAGCTGGTAATCAATGCGCCACCGAGCATGACGGGTCGGTGCAATGCCCCGTTTGTACGTTTATAAGAGAGAAAAAAGTATTTATATTTTTAGGATTCTGTTTCCTGCTTATTACAGTGCTGTTAGCTGCGATTATAATCGTACACAGAAGAAAATAAAACATGGGAGTCCTAAACCTGCAAATTCACGGAAGTATTCCCTGGCTTTGCAGTTCATACGACTGGAAGGATAGCTTTAGCTGGCTGGAAACCATTTTCTCCCTGTATTTCCAATGCAAGAACCGTTGCAAAAATTAAAGGCAACGTGGAAAAGACTAAGGACCATGAATCGTCACCATCAGCTCATTCCAGTTTTTGGATGCTTCTGATTTCTGAACAGGAGATAAATTTTGTGGAGTATTTTATGCGCATTTTTAGAGCGTTTCAGCGAGGACTTTTGATAAAATGTCATTACCTTGTAACTTATTTACAAACTTTTCAGATCTGGAATCACGTGCACTAAGCATTTACAATGCATTCATTTTGGAAAAAAGTTTGGCTAGGACTGCACAGCCAGAATCTGAAGAGGGGAAAAAAATGTATTTTTCAGCAGACACGCATAGCAAAGAAGACTGAAAACATCCAATCACGTGACAATCTTTGGCGCAATGTGCACTGGCTAATAAAGATGAAGTGTTTCGGGATGGTTAATACTACTCTATCAGAAATGGACAAGCGCCAACTGTGTCCACATACTGATCATAAAGATTACATTGTTTAATATAATATAGACGAAGAAAATAAAGAAATGTGGAGATTATGGTGACCTGCCAGAATCTACACACGAAGTAAACGATCATACTCTGTTTCTCTGCAAAATACACGCTTTAAAATGCTTTTATCCTAGACAGAACTTAATTTCAATTCCCCACAGCCCCAAATACAACGCGCAGGTTTTACGTTTTATGTAAGACGGTGAGAATTCCGAGTCAGCTAGCAATGAATGGGATATTAAACTGCATTGAACCTATAATCAGTCGGCAAGCGAAAGACATCTTATTTATCCAATTAAGTAACTTCCGAAACTTCACCTTCCTACAGCTGTTATTCACTTACCTGGGCTTGGAGAATTGCTGGCCTTGTTTTACCGGCCAGTAAAGCGCTAATTATAACGACATTTTTGAAAGCAAGAATAAAAGGACACTGATGGCAGTTATATACAGACCTGCAATCAGTAGTTGGGATGTGGACTACAGATTTCAACGGGAAATAGAAAAGGCTTGTAAAAGGGGCAATATAACGATATTTACAGATTTTAACATGAAGGTAGATTCGGAAAATTAGGTTGGTAATAGAACCCAAGCAAATGAGGGCATACAACAAAAATTAGCAGAAAGATAGAAAAGCTTTTAAAAACCTACAGAAAATGATAATTACAAGAGAGAAGTTGAAATATGAAAGCAAATTAGCAAACAATATCAAAGTGGATAGAAAAAACTTTTTCGAAGCATATGAAAAGATGAGAATGGATATAGGATTGCTAGAAAATGCCAGAGAGATAACAGAGGACAAGGAAATGGCTGATGAACTAAATGACCATTTTGCATGAGTCTTCACTGTGGAAGACACAAGCAGTATGCCAGTTGTTGAAGGGTATGAAGGAAGAGAAGTGAGTGCAGTTACTATTATAAGGGAGAAGATGATGAAAAAGCTGAAAGACCTAAGACCTAAAGGTACGTCTATCACCCGAACCAGATAGGGTCCCATAAGAGGTAGTGGTAGAAAGTGGAGGCATTAGTTAATGATCTTTCAAGAATCACTGAACTCTGGGTTGGTTCAGGAGGCCTTTAAAATCACAAATGTCACTCCACTTTAAGGAAGGAAGGAAACTACAGAAGGAAATTATAGACCAATTAACCTCACCTCAGTGGTTGGGAAGATGTTGGAGTTAGTTGTTAAGGATGAGTTTATGGAATACTTGATAACACAGGACAAGACAAAACACCATTTCCTTAAGGAAAAGTCTTCCCTGATGAATCTATTGGAATTCTTTGAGTATACAAGTAGGATAAGGGGGATGCAGTGGATGTTGTATATTTGGATTTTCAGAAGGTCTTTGACAAGGTGCCATACATGAGGCTGCGTACCAAGTTAACAGCTCATGGCATTACAGGGAAGTCACCGTTAATTTTGTCCATGTTGTCACCTCCTCCACATTGGAGAACAGCCTTCACCTGGGTACATCGCAGCCTTCGAACTTCAAGTAACCCAATGTTACTTTTTTTTTCAGTGAGAAGCCAGTTCCACTGCAGGTCAATCATAATTATCAGGCATCTTTCTCTCTCCACTAACAAAGCACAATCTGTTTAGCATATTGTATATTTGTTTCTAAAAAATATCCTAGTTACTGTTCTGAGTTCATTAACCAGGCAATTTAAATTTAAAATAAAAAGCTGCAGTCACTGTAAATCTGAAATAAACAAATGCTGGAAACTTTCAAGTTACACCTATGGAAGGAAAGACAAATCTAATATTTCAGGACAAACTGTCAGTTGCAGTTTTGATGAAAGGTCAAACAGCATCCATGAAAGGAAAAAGTAAATGCTTAATTTTGAAGACATTTCAGTAGTTTTGATCAGAAAGGCTAATTCCATTTGATTCCACAGATGCTACCCAACTTGATGCCTTTGTTTCATTCACAAAATAATGTTCTCCAGCTAAATGCAGATCTTTAAAGGGCAGCCACCGCTTTACAAGGGTATCATTTGCTTCTGTTAACAGCATTCACTTCACTCCTCCTGCATCCAATTGAATCTCTATTCACAGTAACATTAATTCTGTCCAATATTAGTTTTGCTAATGTAGGTAAGAACAACTGTATACGCAGCTATTCAAATGCAAATATCTGGGTTTGTCCTTGATCCTTTAGTCATATCTTGACTAGCAAGGAAGGCAAATGCAACGTTAAGCATTCATTGAGAGGACAAGAATGGAAGCAATACTGAGATTTTATGCAGCATTGCAGAGGGTTTAGCAGGTTCAGGAGAATGATCTCAGGAACAAAAGGGTTAACATATTAGGAGGGTTTGTTGGCTCTAGGAATCTCATCATCAATAGTCCAGGGCACAGCCTTAGGCCCAAGTACAGGGACATCCCTTTAGAACAGAGTTGAGGAGGAATTTCTTTAGCTGGGGGGTGGAGGGAGGGGTTTGAGTTTGTGGAATCATTGCCACAGACAGCTGAGGATGACAAGTCACTGGGTTTACTTAAAGCAGAAATTGATAGGTTCTGATTTGTAAGGGTGTCAAAGGTTACAGGGAGAAGACAGAAGAGGGGAATAATAAATCAACCATGATAGCATAGCAGGATAGACTCAATGGATCAAATGGCATAATTCTGCTTCTATGTTTCATGAGATTAATTAAAGATCCTAGGAATAGATACTGCTAGTAATGTAATCCTGTGCATCATCTGCAATGTCATTCCTCCTTGGAAAGAGCAGCAGGAAGGGAGCATTAATATCAAGTGTGCAAAGGGAAAATGGCAGAGGAAGTAGTTTGAGCAGTCAAGGTTCCTCACCAATCCAGACTAAAGCCAGGAGGATGGTAGAATGGGATTAAACTGGTTTTAGTACCAGAGTTAGTTAAATCATACCGACTAGAATATAACCCTGGATAAGTGCAGTCACAAAAATAACACCAAATAAAAACAGCAACAAGGCAATCCTCAGCCATTAGAATTTAATTTAACAGCTTTAACAGCCATTGTTTTTATAGATTATCCAGTATAAAGTGTCATTCTCCACTCTGTGCTACAACTGTCCCCTTGTCGCTCACATAGATGCCATCCAAGAATTTACGAATATCCTTCTTCTTCACTGTTGTTGCTTGCTGAATGAGAGCAGCTAAGAATAAAAACAAATAATTACACCAGAGCAAAACAAATTATTAACTAATGTTAAAAACAAATGTTTAACTAATTTTTAACCATACCCAACTTTAGAGGCATCTAATTGTAATGAACAGCTGTATTCTATATTGTCACATTTACAAGGTTAGATGAGATTAAATTTAACATTCAATATTTCCAATTGATCATTTCCCACCAATTTATTCCCTGTTTCACTGGCTTTAAAGTGCACTATGGCAAACTGAAAGATCACAAAATTCATCAAAACACTTTTTGCTGCAACTAATATCTGCAAGCAAATGATTTGTAAAGATGACTTTGACGATATAACATCGCTATCACAAAGCTGCAACAATGTCAAACTGTCAACAATTCTGTGCCATCATGCCTTTTGGCAATGAGAACCTTAAATATTGAGCAATAAGTCAAGATGCTTCACTAAGGGTCTCAAGTCTGTGGAATTTACAAGCACAGAAGTATTTAGGTCATGTCACTTACTGTACTTATGATAATTTTCAAAAGCCAACTATATCAAAGGCTATGGGAGTGGGGAAAAACTGGATGGCAGAGCAGGGTCAAAGGCTGAATGACCTACTCTTGCTTGTTTTTTTATTTACCCAGTAAAATATTTATAAGAAACAAATGGAATTTTTAAAGAATCAATTTTCCCTGTGGACATTCTCCATACTAATATGTTCCATGTTGGCTCAGCATAAAGGGCAGCAAGAATCCATAGAATTTATCTAGAGCCTTGAACATTCAAAATAAAAGCAGAAATACTAATAAATTTAATGTAACCATAATTTAGACATTTTAATAAGCTACAATTTTCAAAATTTAGCAATTATCCTTAAAAATGTCACATTAGTACCCGTGCTGCTTGAATAGTTAATGATAGTGTGCACACAGCCCTTTAAGATGACCAGAAATCATCAAGCACTTTTGCTACTATCCACTCTTGCATCTTTTCTTATATAAACAGTTTCAAAAGATCTGTTATTTCTCAATGACTTCTAGAACAAAATTTCAGCAACATGTGGACATAGCAGTTTAGTGGCTGTAGATCAGGGGTTCCCAACCTGGGGTCCACAGAACACTTCCTTAATGGCATTGGTCTATGGCATAAAGGTCAGGAAGCCCTGCTGTAGATGCTTCATACAAACCCTATGCGTGCCTGCTCCAATGGAGAAGACACAATACACTTTCTAACCTTTAATCCATTATGTCTAAGCTGAAGTCTCAACCACTGCACCCTTCTCAGAGACGTAAATACCATCCAAGAACTTTCGAATATCCTTGTTTTTGACTGTTGTTGCCTGTTGGATCAGGGCAGCTAGAAAAATAACAATTCGTGCAAAAAAATTAACAAAAAGAGGAATCATGCATTTAGGAGCCAAAAGGGAAATTGAAGGAAGAATATCAAATCATATTGCAGCAGCTCATAATCCTTAGGTTATCAATAATTATGTGGTTATACAGTAACCAGCAACTTAAGGGTTGAGCTAAGAAAAACAGTTCTAAAATTAATTCAGTTGACAAAGCAAAATTAAAATCAATTTAAGATTTTCACAATTTTGCAGATAATTGAACACTCAGAACGGCAAAAAAAATCACAAAGTAAGTTTTGGCATATTACGTAAGCCATTCAAAATCAAGCATCATTTAGGGGGCTGGGGAAAGATGAAGGCAGAATCAATCCTATTCACCACCATTTGCATCAACACAAGTATTATATTAAGAAAACACAATGGAATTTGCTGTCTAATGCAAATGGCAGGGAAAGCAATTCATACAAATAGCACGGTGTATTAAAAGCAAAGCCAGGTGCTGATATTCTAAGACTAATAGTGCAGTGTTTAGGGAACAAGGGGAGGAGGAGGAAAAGGATCAAGTAAGTTTCTCTGGGTATTGCAAAATGGTTAGGTTTAGATTCATCCAACTCAAATCAACCTTGCACAAATTGGGAAAATATAACAATTAAAGAATATAGCAAATCCCCAGAGAATGATTTAAACTAACATAATTAAGGAAAATCAGAAGATCTTTAAAGAGGATGATTCATATTCAGATCAGTTTGTAAGGACTCCTGAAGTAGCAGAAAACTAAACAGGAGACTACTCAAACCACTACAAAACTTCTCTAGTCATTAAAATGGTACAGGCAGTCAAAATCCAGGACATTTCAATGATGAAATGGTTGGTTCTAAAATTAGCCTCTCACAAACATTAACTGCATAATATATTTGAAGTGGAGGAGAGAAAACCATCACTCTTTAACCTATAAAGGTCCAGTTCCATGGGTTTTCTGAAACATAGCAATGCAAGCTGCAGATGCATCAAAATATGTAATCACATTATGTTAGTGGACAAAAGATAGCACTTTTTTTTTTAAGACAATCAAATGATCAAGCAATCTATTGAGAAAACATCCAAAGCATAATGCTCATAATTCAAGACTGGGATAATACAAATTCAAAAATAAACAGCATCAGCCAGCAACAGAGAACTTCCATCGGCACAAGATTACAAAGCATTCCTTTGAAGTGGAAAGAAATACTTTAATCAAATCTAACGAAGTGGAGCTCTCTTTTTTAAACATTATAATGGAAGTGGAATCTTAGGTTGACAGATTCCTTCTATAAAACCAAATTCACCACTTGCACCAACCAATTGGCATAAAGTACATTTCAAAGCTATTCAAGCAACACACATCAAAGTTGCTGGTGAACACAGCAGGCCAGGCAGCATCTCTAGGAAGAGGTACAGTCGACGTTTCAGGCCGAGACCCTTCGTCAGGACTAACTGTCTGACTAGTCTCGGCCTGAAACGTCGACTGTACCTCTTCCTAGAGATGCTGCCTGGCCTGCTGCGTTCACCAGCAACTTTTATGTGTGTTGCTTGAATTTCCAGCATCTGCAGAATTCCTGTTGTTTGCGTTTCAAAGCTATACCACCATTTAAATCAGAAAAATATCTGAGAACAACAATGTAGAAGGAAAAGGTGTGTTGAGCTAAAGGCATTTATCTGGCTTAAACTATGAAGTTTGAAAAACAATTTTAAATACAAACTATCACCCAATTCACTTATATACAAATTCTTAGTGCTACTGACTTCCTTCATCCATGATTAAAATTAAACATATATTGTGCAGATCCTGTGATCTGTAGCTTTAAAAAAGGTTGTACAAATTAGACAGATATTTTCAATTCTACTGAGAAGTCAGACACCCGAGGTGACTGTACCATACTAACCAGAGTTTGACACCAGTTCAATATCATTTCCTTCAAGAACAAGCTCATCTTTCTGGGCCTGGGAAACAATGCACGTAACACCTGATGCAAGAAAGAAAGGACAATTAATGCAATTGCAACAAACCTATATTCCCTCAAAAATATTTTCAGAAATTCTAAGTATTCTTGTACTCACCTGGCTTCATACGGACTCTACGAATATACTTCTCTCCCAAGAAGTTTCGGATCTCTACCAGAGACCCTGCCTCTTGAACAACCACATTGATGGGGAAATGAGCATATACAGATCTCATTTTGTAACGGAAACCCTAATTTTGGAAAATTGGATAAAAATTAGATACATTTCATAAATTTGAAGCTTTCAATTAGACATGCTAACCATACTGTATGAAACATCAACAGATTCAACATTCAAGCAACAATTATTCTCTATCAAATGTTCACCAAATGTTTCCTATGAGACTGTAGAAGTTGTTGAAGGAAGAAATAAGCAGACAGAATTAGAAACATTAAGAATAATATCTCTAATAGATTTATCCATAAACGTTTGCTGTGGTAAGTTATCATCATTAACTGTGGTTGAAAGCACAGTTTTAGTTTTAGTCAACCATGTCAACAAGATTGATGGTAAAAGTAAAATCACCAGCATCATTGGTTAGGGCAGGAAGATTAAATGATGAATTTCAAATTGTACAAGACGAGAATTTTTAGTATCCAAGTAATTGTACACAATGAAGAAACCAAGCTCAGCACAAGAGGAAGCTCACTCATTCTGATCACTCACCACTGTGACACCCTTGATCATGTTCTGGACGTGACTACAGATTGTCCGCACTGTTGCTAGCTCCTTCCTGTTACCCCACCATTTGTCAACTCGAAGCTTAGAAATACAAACAACCATGTAGTTATATAGACGTTACTGATTTGCAAAATGGTTATACGGCATCGCTTTAACATGTATGACAGTACACAGTGACTATAATTAAGTTCAGCATGTTACGCTTTAGTAATGTGAAGAACACACTTTGGAGCAAATATCAAGTAATAATTCACATTTATATTCCAATACCTCTAGTTTATATATTCCAGTTATAAGCTTCACCCAAGATAAAATTCAATTTCACAAATATATTTATCCACAGTGTTTTACTAAGATCACCTTGAATCCTTAAACAGAAACAAAGCCGAAGGAAATCTGCTATTATAAACCAGCCATTCCACTCATGCCAGACCGGCTCTGCTTTTATCAGTTACCCAAATGACTATTGAATTGAAAGTGCAAATTGTGGTGTATCCATTTTGAAAACAAAGATGAGGGATATTCTGGTAATTTTCCTTCTCCAAATCAAGTTCAAACTAAATTTACTACAAAAGTATGTATGTTACCATACACCACCTTAAGATTAATGTTCTTGCAGACATTCCCAGGAGAAAAATACAACAGAATTATATGAGAAGTACATATAAACAGACAAGGACTGACAAACAACCACTGATAAAAGAAACTGAGCAAATAAAAATAACAAGAACATGAGTTGCAATGAGTCCTTGAAAACGAATCTGTAAGTTGCAGAATGAGTTCAGAGTTGTGGTGGATGAAGTTATCCACACTTGTTCTGGAGTCTGATAGTTGAAGAGTAATTAATGTTCCTGAACCTATGATTTGGCACGCAAGGCTTCTATACAACCTGCCCATTGGTGGATAGAGAGAAGAGGGCATGACCTAGGTGGTGGGGGGTCTTCGATGAACAGATGCAGTTCCAAGTTACTGCTCCATGGAAATGTACTGAATGGAGGGGGGGGCTTCATCTACGATGGACTGAGCTGTATCCATTACTTTCAGTAATTTTTCCATTCCTGGGGATCGGTGTTTCCACGCCAGGCAGCAATGCAACCAATTAGAACACTTTCCACTGTGCATGGATAGAAGTTTGCCAAAGTTTTTGGTGACATGACCTATCTATGCAGAAGAGGCAGTGCTATGCCTTCTTTACGCTGGCACTTCTGTGCCGGTTTCAGAACTGGTTCCTTTATATGCTAACATGAAGGAATTTAAAGCTACTGACCTTCTCCACCTCTGTTCCAATAATGAGCACTGAATTGAATTGACTTAGAAATACAGTTGCATCAGCATGAATTAATCAGTCTGATGGCCTGGTAGAAGCTGTGCCAGAGCCTGTTGGCGCTGGCTTTTATGCTGCTGTACTGTTTCCCGGATGGCAGCAGCTGGAACAGTTTGTGGTTGGGGTGACTCGGGTCTCCAATGATCCTTTGGGCCCTTTTCACCACATTTGATTCGGCCAACAGTAGTGTCATCAGCCAACTTAAATACAGCATTGGAGCTGTGTTTAGCTGCACAATCACAATTGAGGAGAGCAGGGGACTGAAGCCTGGTTTATACTTCTGCGTTAACTGGACGCCGTAACCTACGCAAGTGGCCCACGCCCATTGAGCATTTATTCTTGTGCGTTGGTGTGTCTGCGTCGCTCCGCAGTTTGCGCACGTCACGCACGCACACTCACCTGCCCGTGCAAAGCTTCATGGTCATGGTAGTCTTGGGGTAAACAAGACGCAAGCATCTTTTTTCGTGCGAAATGTGCCCCCATAATTTCAGAGGTCTGTAAAGCTTTATGGAAAGCATTGCAGCCACAGATCCTTCCCTGCCTTCAGTCACCCAATGGGAAGCTATTGCAGTGTAGGAGGAAATGCAATGCTACCAAGTGAACCAATCACAGCTGTTGCGTTCTGCGTTGCCGCGACGCGCGGTTACATGTTGGGAGAGGTGCATGTCGCAGCAATGCAGGTTCTCGTGTAGGGTTGCGCGTTGGCTTTGCGGTGATGCAGACCTTACGGTGACGCGTTGACGCAGATGTATAAACCAGGCTTAAGAACACAGCACCTGTGCTAGTGAAGAATGTGGAGATGCTGCAAATCTGAATTGACTGGGGTCTGCCAGTGAGGAAACTGAAGATCCAACTGCACAGGGAGATACCAAGGTCCAGGTCTTCGGGCTTAATGATGAGTATCAAGGTGATATAGATGAGTGTTGAATGCTGAGCTGTAGTCAATGAAGAGCATCCTGGCACATGCATCTTCATTATCCAGGTGTTTCATTGCTGAGTGAAGAGTCTGCTGTTGACTTGCGGTGACGGCAGGCACCAGGTCGCTCCTCAGGCAGGAGTGGGTACAGAACCAGGAAACTCCTCCACATCTCAATGCAACTTTCAACTCTTACACATACATCCATCTATACTTTTCCTCCCTACCTTAAACATTGCATTCATGCACGTCGGTTTCCCAACTACATACTCATTTCCATCCATCAGCATTCCTCTGAATTTAATTTGCATTAAGTTTAAAAGGAAAACATATGAACTCTATATATAAAGATACTTCTTCAAATTTTCAATACATAATGTCATTGACTACAGCCAAGTTTCCCCGACCCTGGGGTAAAATAGATTAACCAATCAATGCCACTCAATTTATAAACTTCTACAGAGTACAACCCAAATAGCCGTTTGAAGTTGCTGAAGAATTGAGCACCCAAGATCAGCACTGACTGTCACTGAAGGTTGGTTACATGTTCAAACCTTGGTTTAAAAATGCATTTCAAACCATAAACTGCCTGCTCAGGCAAAGAATCAAGATGATCATGTTCCAAATTTAAAACAATACTACTCCAGTTTTGCAAAGTAACCACTTTATTAGTGGAGGGCTATTAAAATTGCAAATGCCATTCCATTCTTCAAGAAGGGAGGAAGGCAGAAGGGAAATTATAGGCCAGTTAGCCTGACCTCAGTGGTTGGGAAGATGTTAGAGTTGATCGTTATGGATGAAGTTTCAGGGTACTTGGAGGCACATAGGCCTAATTCAGCATAATTTCCTTAATCGGAAATCTTGCCTGACAAGTCTGTTGGAACTGAGGAAATAGCAAGCAGGCTAGACAAAGTCAATGGATGTTGTGCATTTGGATTTTCATAAGGCCCCTGACAAGGTGTTGCACATAAGGCTGCTTAACAAGAACCCAGGGTATTACAAGAAAGATACTAGGATGGATAGAGCATTGACTGATTTTAAGGAAGCAAAGAGTGGGAATAGAGAGCTTTTCTGATTGGCTGCCAGTGACTGAAGGGTCGGTGTTGGGATTGCTTCATTCTACGGTGTATGTCAGTGATTTGAATGATAAAATTGATGGCTTTGCAGCCAACACGAAGATAAGTGGAGTGACAGGTAGTGCTGAGGAACTAGGGAGGCCGCAAAAGACAGATTAGGAGAATCACCAATGTGGCCGATGGAATACAGTGTCAGGAAGTGTATGGTCATGCACTTTGGCAGAAGGAATTGAAGTATTGAAAACCTTCTAAATGGAGAGAAAATTCAAAAGTACAAGGGCAAAAGGACTTGGGATGCCCTAAAGGTTAACTTGCAGTTTGAGTCTGTGGTGATGAAGGCAAATACAATGTCAGTACTCATGTTGAGAGGACTAAGATATAAAAACAAAGATATAATGTTGAAGCTTTACAATGCACTGGTGAGGCCTCATTGTGAGCAGTTTTGGGCCCCCCATCTGAGAAAGGATGTGCAGACATTGGAGAGGCTTCAAAGAAAGTTCACAAAAAATGATTCTGGGAATGAAAGGTTTATCATTATGAGGAAGGATCTCATTCAAACCTGCTGAATGTTGGCGTAGAAAGTGGAGAGGATGCTTCCTATAGTGGGGGAGTCTAGGACCAGAGGGCACGACCTCAGAATAGAGGGACATCCATTTGAAACAAGACGAGGAGGAATTTCTTTAGCCAGAGAGTGGTGACTCTGGGGCATTTGTTGCCAGGCAGCCGTGGAGGCCGAGTCATTGGGTGTATGTGAGGAGGAGGTGAACAGGTTCTTGACTTGTCAGGGCATGAATGATTATGGGAGAACGTAGGAGAATGGGGTTGAGAGGGAAATGGATCAGCCATGATCAAATGGTGGAGCAGACTTGATGGGCTGAATGGCCTAGTTCTGCTCCTGTGTCTTATGGTCTAGTTGATATATTCAACACTTCCATTAAATAATTCAAGTGAAAGGCAAACTTCTTACCTTTTTCTTTTTGATACCAAGAAGACTGAGTTCCAAGTTGATGTGATTAAATTCTCTTCGTAATTTTCCTCGAGGCCCCTTTACAACAACGGTACGGCCTTTCAAGGACACATCAACTATAAACAAGATAATGCCAGTTACTTGCAAACAGTTGATGTGATGATACAAACTTCAAAATTTTAAATTTAAGTAACCATACCATTGTCAGGGATATCAACAATCTGGTTGCTGAGAATGGTCTTCATTCTGGAAAAAAGAGTAAAGCTCGATTTGAGGTATTATGAATAGGAACTCAAAAAACTTCCAAGAAAAGTCAAAGTCAAATGTAGCAGGCACGTGGAAAAATATTATATGCATTTCAGTGTTTTAATCTGAATGTACCATCTGGGAGTTAATGAAGTCAAAGATAAACAGCTAAAAACATGCTTCAGAAATATCTTGGCAGATGGATGAGGAAAGAATAGTCCTCTTATGGGAGAATATCAGTCCTCAGTATCTTTCTCAGAGTGGTGGAACCATCCTTTAATACCACTGAATTAGATTTTGACACAAAAAAAATGGGTCTAAGATTTCTGGAAATAAGCAAGAACCTGGTGCATAAATTTCAATCAAATCTTAATGAATGGCAGAAGGGCTTGGTGAAGTCAAATGGCCTGCACCAGCTTCTGATACAGGTTGCTATGTTATTCAGAACCACTGTAACTTAGATCAAATGTTAAGATCAAGACTTCTGTTGAATTTAATCCTTCAAGACACTTCAGGGCTGGTATTTATATTAAAGTGTTTTGTCAAAATAGGATCTTTTATATCCATCCAAAAGGCCAGACTGAATTTCTGATCAGAGAAAAGGCACTAATAATCTGGTATTCATTATTTGGAACACCAACCCATATTCTGCAGAGAAACCTTTGCACTAAAAACCTATCCAACCTCAGAGCTAAATATCAACAGCCCTAATGAAAAAGCAAGAGTTTGCCCTCAAAGATTACTTCCAAGATACCTGTCAATTTCTGTTACCCAGGACCATGCAACTCAAAAACGAAGTTGGCTACCACAATCTTTTACAAACAATTGATTAAAATATATCAACCAGTGGCCCAGTGTGATCGTGCCAAGGTCTTTCCAAACAATAAAATTTCAGAGGTCCATCATTTCAGGCTTAATTACATCTACATCACCCCCACTTAAAAGCAGATCGAGTGGTTCCACTGGGACTTTGGAAAGGTTCATACGGAAGACAAACTTTGACCAAGTATGGGTACAGAGCAGGGCGTCTAGACCACTTTGCACCTTCGCCTTTTCAGCCGGGTGAGGCAGCTCCCCGGGGTAGTCTACGGACGGACAGTGGCAGAGTTTAGGCCTCTCCGGTCACCCACTAATCCGGCAGGCAGGGCTGGAACGCAATACTCCGCCGCTGCCCCACAAAACACACAGAATCGACCTCCATCAGAGGAAATAACCGCGGCAATATCAGCCTGCCCCGCAGCACAAGACCACCCGCGCCCCATTAGTGCCGATTTCGGGCCAGCAGACCGCAGGAAACGACCGATGATGGCAGATTCCATCCACCCAACCAAACTGCTAACTCCCTCACCTCGCTGAAGATGGAGGAAAGGAAATTACGTACCCTTCCGCCCGCAGTTGTAGCTGTACGTCTTGCGTCACAGTGACGTCAACTCGCAGCGCGTGGTGCCCGGGAGACGTCCCTGATAAAATGCTGCAGATGCTGGAAACCTGCAACGGGAAAACAACGTATGGTGCAGAGAAAGAGGTGGCCGCTTCCCTCAGTCGCTGGGAAACTTTAATGCAGATCCTATTTAATGGTGCCTGACTTTCACAGTATTTTCATTGAGTCCGTTTTTGCTTATCTATTAAAACTCAACGGCAATAAGACCAAGGAATTGATTGTGGACTTCAGGAAGGGAAAGATCTGACAACGCGTCGAAGGGTCGGCAGTGGGAAAGATGAGAGCAGCTTCAAGTTCTTGGGCGTCAGTTAAGAAGAGGCTCTACTTTATTGGAGTGTGAGGAGATTTGGTATGTCACCAAAGACGGGCAGACAGATGGAGAGCGTCCTCATCTTTTGCCTGATGGTCTGGTATGAAAGGGCCAATGCACAGGACCGGAAAAAGCTGCAGATAGTTGTGAACTCTTCACGGACTCCTGCTTCCGCAGCGTTGAGGACACCACACCTTCCGAAGGAGATGCCTCAAAAAGGCGTCGTCCATCATTAGGACCCCCCACCACCCATGCCATGCCTTCTCACTACTCCCAGCAGGGAGCAGATACAGGAGCCTGAAGACACACACTCAACACTTATAGGTTCTTCCCCTCCACCATGGGCAATGAATACTACCTCACTATGTTGTTCCTTTGCACCATTTTATTTTTTGTGTTGCGCTGTAATGCTGGCACAAAGCAACAAATTACATTCACAGCATATGTCAGATATAATAAAACTGATTCTGAATCTATTATTGTCCAGGAAATGTGAGCGTTCGCTCCAAAATCTATTTCACCAACTCTTCTTCTGAGTAAATCTTTCCTCCACCCTGATCCTGTTTGGCCTCACTGAACCTACCGTCTCACACTTCTCCTGATTCAGGAGGCAGGTGCAGGAATCCAATTTTGTCAGGTTTCGGAGGGGAACCGATTCAGGGAATGACTCTGAAAAGGCAAGCGTGCAGCCTCGTCTGGATTTCTTTGGTACAGATAGGCGAGGTGGTAGCAGAGTGGTTAGTGTAACACTATTACAGTGGCAGCAACATGGGTTCAATTCTGCCGCCGTCTGTAAGGAATTTGCATGTTCTCCCCATGAACCTGTGCCTTTCCTCCCACATTCCAAAGACAAAGAGTTTAATTGGTCACGTTGGTGTAATGGATGGTGTGGGCTCATCAGTTCAGAAGGGCCCTTTACTGCATTGTATCTCTAAATTTTAAAAATAACACGACAAAATGGCTACCACTTTAAAACGCAGCAAACCAAACGGAGCTCTGCACTAGGATCCAATAGTAAATCTTCACTAGCAGAAGCGGAAATTGCTGGCATCCAACAAAAACGTTGCATTTTCTGAACAGGCGAATATAAAAATTCCTATGAGCATTTTGCTAAAGTTCTTCAAGAATAATTTGCAACTGTCTTCATAAAAGACCAGGATGATGCCAATGTTGTAATTAGGACACTCAGGTGTGAAATGTTGGATGACACATATTCAGAAAAGGAAGAAATGATAAAGGGGTTATCTTCTTTAAAAATGATCCAACTCCCACATTTTGGCAAAATGCAACCTGGGCTTTTAAAAGAAGCACAGAAGAAAATTGTGAAGTATCAGGCTACAGTTTTCTCAGTCCTTCCTAGGTAAAGGACTGGTGCCAGAGGTCTCCCGACACTGCACCGTTGTTTAAAAAAATGAGGAAGGGATATGTCAAAAATTATGAGTCAGTTAGGTAATAGTGGAGAGCAATTTATTGGAATCCACTCTAAATGACAGTAAAAATATTTATGGGGGGGGGCACAGATTAATCCAGGACAGCCAGTGTCGATTTGTTACGGGAACATTGTATCTAACTAAATTGCTTACTTTTTCTGAGGAAGTTACAAGAATAGTTAATGAGCTTCTAACTTCACCCCGCCCCCCCCCCACCTGGTCTCTCACCTCATACCTGCCCATGCCCTCTCCTCCCCCAACTTTCCTTTTCTGGCTTTCACCCTTCTCTCCAGTCCTGATGAAGGGTCTCGGCCCGAGACATTGACTCTTTATTTCTCTCCAGAGACACAGCCTGGGTGCCGAATTCCTCCAGCATTTTGTCTGTGTTGCCTGAGATTTCCAGCATCTGCAGAGTCACTTGTGTTTATGAGAGGGGTGAGTTTGAGGCAGTCTATGTGGATTTTCGCAAGAATTCTGTCAAGGCCCCACTTGATAGGCAAGTCAGAAAAGTAAATGTCCAAATTGGATTTCAGAAACAACAGGAATTCTGCAGATGCTGGAAATTCAAGCAACACACATCAAAGTTGCTGGTGAACGCAGCAGGCCAGGCAGCATCTCTAGGAAGAGGTACAGTCGACGTTTCGGGCTGAGACTCTTCGTCAGGACTAACTGAAGGAAGAGCTAGTAAGAGATTTGAAAGTGGGAGGGGGAGGAGGAGATCCAAAATGATAGGAGAAGACAGGAGGGGGAGGGATGGAGCCAAGAGCTGGCCAGGTGATTGGCAAAGGGGATATGAGAGGATCGTGGGACACGAGGTCTGGGGAGAAAGACAAGGGGTGGGGGGAACCCAGAGGATGGGCAAGGGGTGTGGTCAGAGGGACAGAGGGAGAAAAAGGAGAGTGAGAGAAAGAATGTGTGTATAAAAATAAATAACAGATGGGGTACGAGGGGGAGGTGAGGCATTAGCAGAAGTTCTCGCAATTCATCCGCCTCTGCCGCATCTGCTCTCAGGATGAGGCTTTTCATTCCAGGACGAGGGAGATGTCCTCCTTTTTTAAAGAAAGGGGCTTCCATTCCTCCACCATCAACTCTGCTCTCAAACGCATCTCCCCCATTTCATGCACATCTGCTCTCACTCCATCCTCCCGCCACCCCACTAGGAATAGGGCTCCCCTGGTCCTCACCTACCACCCCACCAGCCTCCGGGTCCAACATATTATTCTCCGTAACTTCCGCCACCTCCAACGGGATCCCACCACTAAGCACATCTTTCCCTCCCCCCTCTCTCTGCATTCCGCAGGGATCGCTCCCTAACGTGACTCCCTTGTCCACCCCACCCCCCCATCCCTCCCCACTGATCTCCCTCCTGGCACTTATCCTTGTAAGCAGAACAAGTGCTACACATGCTCTTACACTTCCTCCCTTACCACCATTCAGGGCCCCAGACAGTCCTTCCAGGTGAGGCGACACTTCACCTGTGAGTCGGCTGGGGTGATATACTGCGTCCGGTGCTCTCGATGTGGCCTTCCATATATTGGCGAGGCCCAACGCAGACTAGGAGACCGCTTTGCTGAACACCTACGCTCTGTCCGCCAAAGAAAGCAGGATCTCCCAGTGGCCACACATTTTAATTCCACATCCCATTCCCATTCTAATATGTCTATCCACGGACTCCTTTACTGTAAAGATGAAGCCACACTCAGGTTGGAGGAACAACAGCTTATCTTCCGTCTGGGTAGCCTCCAACCTGATGGCATGAACATTGACTTCTCTAACTTCCGCTAATGCCCCACCTTCCCCTCGTACCCCATCCGTTATTTATTTTTATACACACATTCTTTCTCTCACTCTCCTTTTTCTCCCTCTGTCCCTCTGACTATACCCCTTGCCCATCCTCTGGTTCCCCCCCGCCTGTCTTTCTTCCCGGACCTCCTGTCCCATGATCCTCTCGTATCCCTTTTGCCAATCACCTGTCCAGCTCTTGGCTCTATCCCTCCCCCTCCTGTCTTCTCCTATCATTTTGGATCTCCCCCTCCCCCTCCAGCTTTCAAATCCCTTACTCACTCTTCCTTCAGTTAGTCCTGACGAAGGGTCTCGGCCTGAAACGTCGACAGTACCTATTCCTAGAGATGCTGCCTGGCCTGCTGTGTTCACCAGCAACTTTGACGTGTGTTGGTTGAATTTCAGAATCAGGTTTATTAGTATTGTCTTACTTGGTGTGAACTTTGCTGTTTTCTGGCAGCAGAGCAGGCCAGAGACATAAAATTACAATGAATTGTGAAATAAATGACCAGCAGAACACAAAGGAATAGTGTGTGTCGGTTCATGGACTCTTCAGAAATCTGACAGCGGAAGGGAAGAACTGTTTCTGAATTGTTGAGGGGATCTTCATGCCCCTGTACCTCTGCTCTGATGCTAGTAATGAGAAGAGGTCCTGGCTCAGGTGGTGGGGGTTCTTAACGATGGATGCTGTCTTCTCGACGCACCACTTCCTACACGTGTCCTTGATGGCAGGGAATGCTGTTCCCATGATGGACTTGCTGAGGCCGTAACCCTTTGCAGCCTCCTGTGATCCATACCAGGCCGTGACGCAGCCGGTCACAACGCTCTCCACTGCACAAATATGTAAGAGCCTTTGGTGACGTGATAAAACTAAATGAAGTACAGCCGTTACTGTGCTTTCTTCGTGATTGTGTCAGGTCCAGGACAAATCCCGAGCGACGCCCAGGAACTTTCCAGAGGTGACCCTTTGATGAGGACGGATGCGTGACCTCCCCACTTCACCTTCCTGAAGACTACTGTCAATTCCTTGGTCGTGATGACATTGAGTGCAAGATTGTTATTGCAACACCACTCAGTCAGTCAGCAAATATATCTCACTCCTGTACAATTCCTCATTGCTGTCCGAGGTTTTGACAACAACAGTAGTGTCATCTGCCAGTTTACAGATGGCATTTGAGCTGTGCTTAGCCATACGGTCATGAATGTAGACAGAGTAGAAAGCAGCGGGCTAAGCAAGCATCCTTGAGGAGAGCCTGTGTTGATTGTCAGTGAGAAGTCGTTATCATCAATCTTCTCCTCCAGCCCCCACCTTCCATCAACTCCCTCCCCAGTCACCATGGACTCACCTTCACTACTGAGCAGGTGGGAAGGGCTTTGGGGAAATTCAGACATGACAAAGCACCGGGACCGGATGGTGTGAGCCCTAGGGTCCTGAGGGAGTGCGCTGAGCAGCTGTGTGGAGTTCTCCAGCCCATTTTCAGTCTGAGTCTCAGCCTGGAAAGGGTCCGGACTGTGTGGCAAACATCATGTGTAATCCCAGTACCCAAGTAGGGCTGACCAAAAGTTTTGAATGACTAGCATCCAGTGGCCCTGATCTCACACATCATAAAGACCCGAGAGAGGCTGGTCCTGGCTCACCTCCGACCCCTGGTCAGATCAGCCTTTGATCTCTTGTTGTTTGCCTACCAGGAGCACATTGGAGTTGGCAATACTGTCATCTACCCGCTGAACAGAGCCTACTCCCGTTTGGATAAGCAGGGAAGCGTTGTGGGGATCGTGATTTTTGTGATTTCTCGTTGCTGGGGGAAAAGCTTTGTTCAATGCAGGTTGGCTCTTCCATTGTATCCTAGATAATGGACTACCTGAATGACAGACCACAGTCTGTGCAGCTTCAGAGCTGTGTGTCAGACATGGCTATAAACAGCACTGGGGCCCCACAGGGGACTGTATTGGCTCCCTTCCTGTTTATCCTGCATACATCAGACTTTAGATACAACGCTGAGTCATGTCATCTACAGAAATTCTCTATATAACTAGATAGTTGAGAGTATAAAGGGAGGATGGGAGGATGAATACAGGGCCCTGGTGGAGGACTTTGTTGAATGATGCAAGCTGAATCATCTGCAGCTCAACATCAGTCAGACAAAGGAGATGGTGAGATGGTGATGGACTTTAGGGAGACTAGGCCTGCACTTCTCCCTGTTACTATTGATGGTGAGGATGCGGATGTGGTGAGGACCTACAATTTCTGGGGATGCACCTGGATGACAGGCTTGAGTGGAACGCCAACACAGAGGCTGTGTACAAGAAAGACCAGAGTCGTCTCTACTTCCTGAGGAGACTGAGATCCTTTGGAGTATGCAGGCCTCTCCTTCATATGTTCTACCACTATGTTGTTGCCAGGACAACCTTCTATATGGTGGTGTGCTGGGGCAATGGCATCAACACAGGTGATGCCAACTGACTCAATAAACTGATTAGAAAGGCTGGCTCTGTTATAGGAGTCAAACTGGACACAGTGGAGGCTGTGGTGGAACAAAGAACCCCATGGAGAATCCTGGCAATTCTGGACAATGTTTCTCACCCTCTGTATGCCACAGAGGAGCACTTTTAGTAATAAACTAAGACAATTGTGCTGATCCAAACAGCACTACATGAGGTCATTGTTACCCTCGGCCATTAGGCTCTATAATGAGTCAACCTATAGCCAGGGAACTGATGAACCCCTCCCGTTAGACTGTTCGAGGTAACTTATTCTTATTCTTATCTGCTAATATTTACATCTGTGCACTTCTGCTGCTACTGTGACACTGTAATTTCCTTTGGGATCAGTAAAGTATCTATCTATTTATTTGTCCATATTAACTATGGTCTGCTGATAAGGAAGATGAGGATACAGTTGTGGAGGAAGGTACAATTGTTCAGAGTTAGAGTTAGTACTGAGGGGATGATAGTGTTGAATGCTGAGCCGCAATTGACAGTGGCTTGATGTATGTTTTACTGTTGTCTAGGACCTCTAAGCAGAGCGGAGAGAGCCAGAGAATCAGAATCAGGATTAGTTTTAAAATCAGTGACATATGTTGTGAAATTTGTTGTTTTGTGGCAGCAGTACCGTGCAGAACATAAAAACAAACTATAAATTACAATTATAGATATCTAAAACATAAATTAATGAACACAGGTACAGTACAGCAAGTAGAGAGCAAAAACAGTTCATTAAACATTGGTGTGTGTCTTTGGGCTCCTATACCTCCTCCCTGGTGCTAGCAATGAGTAGAGAGCATGTCCTGGGTGTTGGGGGTCCTCAATGATGGATGTTGCCTTTTGAAGATCTCCTTGGTGGTGGGGAGAGCAGTGCTCATGATGGAGCCGGCTGAGTTTGCAACCCCTTGTGGCCAAACTGTACACACAGTACTCCCAAGAGGTGGGGCCTCACCAACAACATATTAGTGCAGTAAAATAAATTGGAAGAAGTCATGGTTGCCATTGAATTGCTGGGCCTCCTGTGCTCATTCTACGCACTGTCCATTGTTAAGGACATAGGATTGGTGCTGGATATCTGCCCATGTGCTATCTATCATTGCAGCAGCACTGGTTGTTCACTGTGTCACTGCTTCAATAGTTGACATGAAGTGGCTACTCCTTGGCCACAGTTCTTTTCCTTTGGATCTTCCAATCCAAGAGCACCTCGCGTTTTGTATTAATCAGCTCCCACCACATAGCGACATTGTCACTGGAGGTGCAGCTGGTAGCTGTTATTGTCATAAGAGCCCGATGACATTAACAGGTGGTCAGGGCTAGAGCGTGATACTGTGACCGGGGGCGCTGCCGGTAGCCGCAGTGATGTCAGGGCCAGGGGGCGGCGCTGTCACTGGAGACAACTCGCAGTGCAGTTAGGGCCAGGGGGTGGCGCTGTCACTGGAGACCACACACAGTACTGTTAGGGCCAGGGGGCGGCGCTGTCACTGGAGACTACTCGCAGTGCGGTTAGGGCCAGGGGGTGGCGCTGTCACTGGAGACAACTCGCAGTGCAGTTAGGGCCGGTGGTCGGCGCTGTCACTGGCGACCACACGCAGTACTGTTAGGGCCGGTGGTCGGCGCTGTCACTGGCGACCACACGCAGTACTGTTAGGGCCGGTGGTCGGCGCTGTCACTGGCGACCACACGCAGTACTGTTAGGGCCGGTGGTCGGCGCTGTCACTGGCGACCACACGCAGTACTGTTAGGGCCGGTGGTCGGCGCTGTCACTGGAGGACGAACGCAGCCGTAGTATTGTCGCGGCCGAGAACAGGTCTCGTCTGTGTGGAGGCCGCTCACAGTATTGTCGCTGAAGGTCGCCAGTGATTTTCCACGTCGTTGTGCCGGTGGCGGATATGAAGTGGCTGCTGCTCGGCAGTGGCCGCCTGCGACCGGTTCGTGTGAGGCTGTGGCCGGGGGTGGGAATGGTTGCGGTGGGGAAAAGAGGGAAATTGGGAATTTATCCAGGGTTGGAGAACGTCAGGGAGGCGAAGAGTCTGGGACACGGATGGGAATATCCGGGGTTTGAATGTGTTACAAAACGGGGAGACCATTCCGCCCTTCTGGTTTATACCTGCTGCAATGAACACTTCCGTCAGTCCTGTATGTCACCTCTTATTTCCCCGTAATCCACACTCTTTCGTGCTACACTGACTCACTTGCACTAAGCCGATTCAAAAAAAGCTCTTTAACCTGCCAGTGCATATATTTTACCCTTCTGTAGGTGCTTCAATTCATTCTCCGCTCTATTCTAAGTTCACTATGTCCCAGTCTATCCTGGGATTTCAGAGCTTCTCGGCTTGGCTGGCTTGCTGTCTAGTTGTTATTAATCTTTTGCTGCTTGACAGGTTTCTGTTTTGCAAAGAAGAAAAATAGATACTTACACAATAATTTTCACCTATGACTTTCAAGTGTAGGAACTTTGATAGAGGAAAGTGGAATTGTCGGAAAGGTGTGGGTGACATCAGTTCAGAATCCGATTTATAATCTCTGACTGGTGTATTATATAATTGTGTTGCTTTGTGCAGCAATGCAGTGCAAATATACAAAAATACTATAACTTACAAAAATAAATAGTGTAAAGAAAAGAAAATTTGATGTGGTGTTCATGGATTTCATGGGCCATTGAAAAACGTGGTGGTGGAGAGGAAAGGAGCTGTTCCTAAATCACTGAGTGAGTGTTAGTCTACTGGCTCATGTACCACCTCCCCCACTAAATCACTGAGTGAGTGTTAGTCTACTGGCTCATGTACCACCTCCCCCACTAAGTCACTGAGTGAGTGTTAGTCTGGCTGCTGTACCTCTTCCCCAGTGGTAGGGAAAAGAAGAGGCACGCCTGCCCTGGATGGTGGGGATCCTTGGTCATGGATGCCGCCTTCTTGAGGCGCCACCTTTTGAAGGCAATCTCGGTGGTGGGGAGGGTTGTGACTGTGATGGAGCTGGCTGAGTCGGCAGCTGCTTGTCCTTCTGTGCATTGGAGCCTCCACACTGGGCTGTGACGCAGCCAGCTGATTGCAGTCGATTGTAGATCTACAGAAATCTACAAGAGACTTTGGTGACATAATGAATCTCCTCAAACTCAAATGAAGCACAGCATTGTGATTGTATCAATATGCTGGCCCAGGATTATCCTCTGACATATTGACGCCCAAGAACTTGAAGCTGCAATGATGACTGGCGTGTGTTCTCCAGATTTCCTATTCATGAAGTTCACAAATGAATTCCTTGGTCTTGCTGATGTTGGGTGTAAGGTTGTTGTTGCGACACCACTAATCGATCTAACTCACTTACGTATGAATTTTCATCACCATCTAAATTTCTGCCAACAACTGTGGTGTCATCGGTGAGTTTATAGATGGCATTTGAACAATCGTGAGTTGAGAGAGTAGAGCAGTGGTTAAGCATACATCCCCAAAGTGCACCTTTGTCCACGAGGAGATGTTCGTCTGTTGGTCCATACCATGGTAAGACCATAATAGGACAGGATCTGAATTAGGCTATTCAGCCCATTGAGTTTGCTCTGCCATTCAGTCATGGCTAATTTCAAGTTCAGTTTATTGTCATTCACCCATACACCTGTGTACCACCAAATAAAACAACGTTCCTCCAGACCAAGTAGCACAACACAGTGCATATAACTCACACACGTACACAGAAAGTAATATCACCACAAATAAAGTAACAAATAATAAGATGCACTTCCAACACGAGCTGAGAGTTAAACGCTACTGACACCTCATGTATGATGAGAGCTGTGTGGGGGCAGGGAATTCAGTAGTCTTACAGCCTGAGGGAAGGAAACTGCTCTCTATCCTCAGAGTTCTTGTCCTAATGTTGCAGTACCTCCTGCCTGATTGTAGCAGGTCAACGAGATCGTTGGACAGATGGGAGGGGTGATTGACAATGCTAACGGCCCTGTCAACATAGCACTCCTGAGAAATATCTCTGATGGGTGGAAGCGCGACCCCAGTGATCCTCTCAGCAGTTTTCACAATCAGGTGCCTTGCAATTCCTGTATGGTGCTCCTGTAAAAAATTGGTTAGAATTTTGGGGAGGGATCTTCACCCTCCTCGGGAAATGGAGATGACGCTGTGCTTTCTTGACCAAAGAGGTGGCCTTGAGGGAGCAGGTGAAATTGTCTGTTATGTGCACACTCCCAGAAACTTGGTGTTGGTGCTCCCACAGAGGAGCCGGGTATATGCAGTGAGGGGTGATCAGCAAGTCCACAAACATCTCTTTGGTCTTATCCACACTGAGACTCAAGCTGTTGTGCTCGTACCACTCTACCAGCTGCTCCACCTTCTCTCCATACACCGTCTCCTTGTCGTTGTTGATGAAGCCAGACACTGTTAAGTCAGCGAACTTGATTCAGTTTGAACTGGATCTAGCAGTGCACTCATGCATCAGCAACGTGAATAGCAGCAGGCTTGAGCTTGCAGCCCTGGGGAGCGCCAGTGTTCAGCGTGATGGAGCTAGAGAAATTACTGTCAATATGGAGTCGCTGAGGCTTTCTATGAAGAAATCCAGGATCCAGTTACAAAGAGGTGTTGAGACACAATGAGATCATTTTACCCACCAGCTTCCGAGGGATGATCATATCAAATGCCAGGCTGAAGTTGATTAGCAGCATCTTGGCAAGTGAGGCATGATTTTACAGGTGGGACAGGACGGAGTGGAAAGCAGAGGCTATGACTTCATCAGTGGATCGATTTGAGGGATAAGCAAACTGGAAAGGGTCCAATGTGGCAGGAAGATGAGATTTAATGCAATCCGTAACCAGCTGCTGAAAGCATTTCATTATTGTTGAGGTCAGTGCCACTAGACAGTAGTCGCTGAGGCAGGTTTCTGTCACCTCCTTGCGCACCAGGATGATGGTGGCTGCCTTGAAGTATGAAGGGACACAGAAATGTTCCAGAGAGATGTTGAAGATGTCTATCCTTTTGTTAAAATATCTGTTATCTGGACTGCATAATCCCTCGGCACCTGACCAGGTATGTTATCAGGCGTCGTAGCTTTACGTGGGTTAACCCTGGCGAGGGTCTTCCTCACATCAGCTGTGGTCAGACAGAGTACCTGCTCCTTGGGGGAGGGAGACCTCCCTCCCCAGCACTTAGGTCTGTGCGCCAAACCAAACGCTAAAGACATTCAGCTATCTTTTCCTCTCAACCCTATTCTCCTGCCTTCTCCCTGTAACCTTTGACCCACCCTTACTAATGAAGTATTATCAATAAGATATATCCAGTAGCTTGACCTTTGCTGCTGTGTGTGACAATGAATTACACAGATTCACCAATCTCTGTCAAAGGAAATTCTTCCTCATCTCTGTTCCAAAGGGATGTCCTTCTATTCTGAGGCTGTACTCTCTGGTCCTAGACACTCCCATTATAGAAAACATCCTCTCCATATCCACTTTATGTAGGCCTTTCAATATTCAATACGTTTCAATGAGATGCTTTCCCCAATCATCCTCATTATTCTAAACTCCAGCGAGTTATGGCCCAAACACTGCACATACCTCAACCTTTTCATTCCCAGGATCATTCTTGTAAACCTCTTCTGCACCCTTTCCAAAGCCAGCACATCTTTTCTTAGATATGGAGCAGAAAGCAGCTCTCAATACTCCAAATATTATAAGATCTCAGCATAACTATATTCTAGTCCTCGCGAAATGAATGCTAACCTTCCTTACTACTGACTCTACCTGCAAGTTAAACTTCAGGGGATCCTGTATTAGGTCCCTTTGCACCTCTGATTTTTGAATGTGCTCCCTGTTTACAATATAGTCTATGCTTTTATTTCTTCTACCAAAATGCATGACCATACGCTTCCCTCTGCCACTTCTTTGCTCATTCTCCTAATCTTGTGATGTGAAGAGTTCCAAACATTTCTGCTTATTGGAAATCGGGACCAGAATCAGGTTTAATATCACCGGCACCAGCGTGTATCATGACATTTGTTAACTTTGCAGCAACAGTACAGTGCAGTACATGATAGCACAGGGGGAAAAACTGTGAGTTACCCTAAGTACATGTCATGGGTTCAATGTCCATTCAGAAATCGATGGTAGGGGAGAAGAAGCTATTCCTGAATCACTGAGTGTGTGCCTTCAGGCCTGTGTACCTCCTCCCTGACAGTAACAATGAGAAGAGAGCATGTCCTGGGTGATGGAGGCCCTTAATGATGAATACCGCCTTTTCAAGGCACTGCTTCTTGAAGCTGTCTTGGATACTGCAGAGGCTAGTGCCCACGATGGAGCTGACTAATTGTACAACTCTCTGCAGCCTACTTCAATCCCGTGCAGTTCCTCCCCCCCAACCCCATACCAGACAGTGAAGCAGCTAGTTAGAATGCTTTCCACGGTACATCTGTAGAAATGTGCGAGTGTTTCAGATGACATCCCAGATCTCCTCAAACTCCTCATGAAATATAGCCGTTGTCTTGCTGCCTTTATAGCTGCATTGATATGTTGGGACCAGGTTAGGTCGTCAGATATTAACACCAGGAACTTGAATTTGTTCACTTTCTCTGCTGTTAATCCCTCTGAGAACTGGTGTGTGTTTTCTTTCATCTTACCCTTTCTGAAGTCCACCTGAGATTCTGCCAACAATGGTTGTATCAAATTTGTAGATGGTATTTGAGCTACGCCTAAACACACAGTCATGGGTATAGAGAGAGTAGAGCAGTGGGTCAAGCACACATCCCTGAGGTGCACCAGTGTTGATTGTCAGTAAGGTGGTGATGTTATTTTGAATCAACATAGTTTGTGATCTAGTTAGGAACTCAAGGATCCAGTTGCAGTGAGAGGTACAGGAGGCACAGGTCCTGTAGCTTTGCAGGAACCAGGAAGTCTTGGTTGGATAAATGTAATTTTTAAAGCTTTTGCTCTAAGTAGAATAAGTTTGATACCTTACTTTCTGTGCTAACACCAGAGTGTCTGTTCAGTCTTACATCTTCCACATAATGGATCTGGTCGAGCCCATAATAGAATGGATTATATACGTTTCTTTTTCGTTTGTTGGGTGTCATTCCATTTTCTGTGGATAGTGGGAGTAGTTTGTCTATATTAATGTGTGAGCCAATAGTGTATGTTAGAAATTGTAATTTTTGAACTACTATTTTTTATGCACTTGGTTTCAAAACATTTATCTATGTGAAGTTTGGACTGATGTTGTGCAAAATATTTTAGGTTTATGTTCGTGTCCTCTGCAATCAGCTAAAGTCTTTCAGTACACTGCCAGACAAAAAGAAACAACTTTTGGAAGAGGGTCCTGACCTGCGGGAGTTTATATCTGGCGAATTATCAGATAAGGGAACATGGGAAGAGTATAAAGGCAACCTGAAGCGCCAAAAAGGAGAAAGGTACAAGTCTAAGCACTCTTTTTTTAAAAATGGTGTTAAGATACTCGTTAGGGAACTCCTGCAGCAATGTCATGTAGCCAGGATGATTGATTTCCAATAAGCACAATCATCTTCATTATATTGGGTATGTCTCCAGCCACTGGAGTGTTTTCCCCTTCATACAGGCCTTCATGATGCAGTGTTTGGCCAAATAGTCCCCTGACATCAAGGATGCCTTGCTTCCTTTCTGGAGCTCTATTTATGATTGGTCCAAGGCTATGGTTAGTACTGCAGTGTCAGATTTTCCAAGCAAACCGGTTATTGGGATGTAAGTATACTTGTTGGCACTGTTGAAGCCATCTTCCATTACTTTCCTGATGATTGATAGAAATCTGATTGGGCAATAATCAGCTGAATTGGTTTGTCCTACTTGCCATGAGCAGGACATACCTGGGCAGTTTTCTACGTTGTCAGGTAGATGTCAATATTGTAGCTATAGTAAACCAGCTTGGATAAAAGCACAATTAGTTTTGAAGCACATGCTTTTGGTATGTTGATTTGTTTCTGGAGCCTTCACTGTATCCAGTGCTTTCAGGCATTTGTTGGCATCAAGTGGAAGGGAGGTTTGTGTGACCAAGAGAAGGTGGAAGAGAAAGCAAGTTACTTGTGAATATCAGTTGATGCATTACCTTTCATTGATACTGCGAATGTGTCCCAGTGATGCGCGGTTGTTTTTCCTTAATACTTTCATCCTTCTTTGAAGACCTCTGAACAGAGCTCTTAGTTCAGTGTTTGGCAAGCTACTTCTGAGCCTGTTCACATTTGCCAGACATCACATAGCTTACTTTCTAAAATACTACTGAAATAATGTATGTTGTGATATTATTTACAATTATAGATTAAGATTGCCTCCATGGTTGAAGACAGAGATTCCTCTTGGGAAAAATTACAATAAATTGAAAAATACTCTTCGGAATTTGAATCTGCACACTGTAAGTACTTTCTGAGGCTTCACATTACACAAGAGCTTTGTCCTGAGAAGTGGCAGTAAACTGATTGTTCCGTTAGTCCAAACCAGTTTTCCCCAAAACTAAGCTTAAAAACTCATTGCCGAAAATAGTTGAACCTTCCCTTTCTGATGTGCCAATTGTACACTCCTTCCCTGAGTACTACATTGCACTGTTGTCCATTTTCTACAGCTATTCACATCGTATGATTCTGTACTTTATTTAACAAAGTAGCCAGAGTGTATATTTGTGATCTGCTGCTGCTGTAGCCTATCCATTTCAGGGTTTGATATGTTGTGCATTCAGACGTGTTCTTCTGCACACCACTGTTGTAATGCATGGTTATTTGAGTTACTGTTGCCTTCCTGTCAGTTTGAACCAACCTGGCCAATCTCATCTGCTGTCTCCCATTAACAAGGCCTTTTCGCCCACAGAACTGCCACTCACTGGATGTTTTTTTTTTGTTTTTTCCATCATTCTCTGTAAACTCTAGAGCTTCTTGTGTGTGAAAATGCCAGGTCAGCAGTTTCTGAGATACTCAAAATACTCAAACCCCATTTGCCACCAACCATCATTCCACGGTCAAAGTCACTTAGATCATACTTCTTCCCCATTCTGATGTTTTGTCTGAACAACAACTGAACTCTTGACCATGTCTGAATATTTTTATGCATTGAGTTGTTGCCACATGATTGGCTGTTTAGATATTTGCATTAATGTATAAGTGTACCTGGTAACGTGGCCACTCATTGTACTTCCTGTGATTTCATTTCATTGAGCACTAACCATAATTAAGTTAAGGGAACATACGTAATTAATGAGTGCATTATATAAGTAGTTTGCATTTCTGTAATTAATTTCCATATCTTAATTGTAAGGAACTAGCAGTTTATCTGTTGGAGCCATAACTACTAATTTTTTCCTTCTTGCAGTCCAAGTACTTTTACTGTCTTTTACTGTAAACCATTGACTTCAGATTGCTTGCATTACCTCTACTGCTGGAAGTTGTTAGTGTACAATAAGTTTTGAAATGTTTCTGGCAACGCTTGTTTTCTGTACCCTGTATGAAATTAGCAAATTGGGAAATGTACAAAGATGTGCTAATAATACATTCTGGAGGTTCGGATGGAATTTGTGGGGATGAGAGTAATTTGAAGAATTGTCCCCATTATCTCTAACTTATTGGGGTAACACCTGTTTTCTAATGTAGATGTGTTCTGTGCTTCATCACTCTTTTTGGCACAATCCGTTGATCCTTAAATCTGTTTGTTTCTAAGCAACTTTAAGTTGAAGAAAAGCTTCCATTTATACGGTGCCTTTTACTGACTTGAGATGTCCTAAACTATTTTGTACATAGTGATGTATTTCTTGAAATGTAATTACTCTTGTAACTCATCCATTCATTCAAAATCATTGGCTTAGAAAATTGAGTACTAGACACCAGCATAAATTAGCTTGGAGAAACAACTTGGAACAAACAAATAATGGATGCAAGGAAATGATTAGACCAAGGTGTTTTATCAATGGGCACAGTCTCAAAGATACTTGAAGTCAAACATTGTTTCCCAAATCCTTCCGTATTTTCAATTAGCATGCAGTGCAGTCACAATAATGATAAAACCAGTGTTCTCCACTTCAGAAAATCTGCTATAGCTGCAACAAATATGAGAGGTCCAGTAAAAACTTAAAGATCTGCGCCAGTCATCCTGTGAGAAGGCCTTGTTTTGGCAAATTTTATAACCAGCATAATTTTGTTTGCTCCATAATTGTAACTCTTTTGATTATCTTTTGAATAGTATAAATATCTTTACCTGGACTTTTACTTTCAGCTGACTTTTATTGTAATGACAGTTTCAAGTGAATTGTCACTGACTACTCCTAACTAATGGTTGAGCTGGTCTCACTGGTATTCAGTTTGAAAGTCATTGCAGCTTTTGATACAAACGTAAGCAATTTGAGTGAGTCCATAGTTCCTTGGTGTGTGATCCTTACACACTGTACTCGTTTTAAATCAGCTTCCTGCTTTCAGGTATGTGAAGAGGCAAGGTGTCCAAATATTGGAGAATGCTGGGGAGGAGAAAAAGGCACAGCTACAGCCACTATAATGGTGAGATGCAGTAACCTATTTTTAAAAAAAATGATTTCAAAATAGGGCTGAATTATTGTTTCTCCTTCCTTTTTCCAGTGACATTAGAACCATACGAACCTCCATCAAGAGAACACGCAAAATGCTGGAGGAACTCAGCAGATCAAGCAGCATTTATGGAAATGAATAAATAGTTGATGTTTTAGGCTGAGACCCTTCATCAGGACTGGAAAGGAAGGGGGAAGATGCCAGAATAAGAAGAGAGGGGGGAAGGGAGACAAGGTAGAAGGTGAAGCTGGGTGGGGAGGGGATGAACTAAGAAGCTTGGAGGTGAGGGGTGGAAAAGATAAAGGTCTGGAGAAGGAGGAATCTGATAGGAGGAGAGAGTGGACCATGGGAGAAAGGGAAGGAGGAGGGGCACCAAGGAGAGGAGAAGACAGGTGAGGAAAATAGGTAAGAGACCAGAGTGAAGAATAGAAGAAGAGAGGGGGGAAAATTACCAGAAGTTGGAGAAATTTATCTTCATGCCATCAGATCGGAGGCTATTCAGACGGAGTATGAGGTGATGCGCCTCCAACTTGAGAGTGGTCTCATTGAGGCAGAAGAGGTGGTCATGGACAATCATGTTATCTATCAAGACACCTTGTTTGTGCTCAATTCTGCTTTGTGAATTTTTGAGAAGAGCATCATTTCTTTGTTCAGATCCCTATTCCACTGTGAACATTTCTTGTAAATGGCTTCACATTTCCTTAGGCATCATTGCAGCAGTAATTATTTAAGCAGAAACACTCTCCCGTAGCTGGAAGAGTGTGGTCTGTCATATATGCCTGTTCCCTTAAAAGATTGTTGTCAACATTGTGGCTCTGACTGCTGGTAGTTGTGGAAGATCAGAGTAGTGGGTGCTGACACAGACAACCTAGGCAATTCCTGGACTTGCTTAGTTGGGAGTCTTTTGCTCCATCACTTTACCTTCAGATGGGGGTATAAACATGATTTACACCGCTAACAAAGAAATAGTGAAAAAACGCTTTCTAGAGAAATTGTGGATTAATGCCTTTTATGTCTCCCTTTATTTTTCTTATTTTTATATGTTTCCAGCAGACTTGTGTGTTAACTTCAGCATTTTTTTTCTAATCACTGGCCTTTAATTTGAAGCTTCTCTACAAGGCTCCTACTTGTTAAAAGTTCTTAATTTTTATGTTAAAAATTTTTTTGTCTTGCCACCTTTTCTAGTTGCGCCATCCCTTTAATAATATATAATCTGATCTGTGTTTGGTTTGGAACAAAACGGAACCTGGGGCCAGTGAACAAGATGCCATGCATGTCCATCAGTGTGATCACGTGAAACACTCAGAATTAGGAAAAATCGCTCGTAGGCTGGATAAGCATAGTATCCCAATATTTGCTTGCGGGCTGGTCAAAATACCTTTGCGGGCTGGATCTGGCCCACGGGCTGTAGGTTACCTACCCCTGACCTAGGCCATGCTCTCTTCTCGATGCTGCCATCAGGTGGAAAGTTCAAGAGCCTCAGGTTGCACACCACCAGATTCAAGACCAGTTACTATTCATTCAAATGACGGGAAGGCAGACTACCTTATTAATATGTATTAGATACTCTCCGTGCACGCTCAGGTTTTCGGATGGGATCGTTCAAATTTGTAAACAGAAACAGCGTCACTGTGTTTTAACAAGAAATCCACGCTAAATATCCTGATATTTACATGTGCTATGATAACTTGTTGAATAACTCGCGTTTTGAAATAAAATCGAAGAAAAAGATTCCAATGGCAATGAATGCAAAACGCAGGAAGGTAGACTCTTGAGTGCCAAAATTTCCAAGACACTTGGACACTAGATTACTTCTTCACCTAGCAAGCTGGGAAAACAATTTGTCTCATTTGCCTAGAAAATGTTGCTGTGAGTAAGGTGGCAAATATCAGGTGACATTTCGAGACCTGCCATAGTGGAAATTTTAACAAGTTTACTGGGCAAGCAAGGAAAGATGAAGTTGAGCGAATGAAGGCTAGTTTCAGAAAACAAACATCATTTTTTGCCAAGAAAAGCAGTGAAAATGAAGGAAATACCCGTGCCAACTATGAAGTCTCAAAACATATTGCAGAAAAGATGAAGCCTTTTACAGATGGAGAATTCGTCAAAGAATGTTTACTGGCATTTCTTGTGGACATTACATCTCATTTAAATAACTTGAATTTACAACTTCAAGGAAAAAAATCAGCTGATACATGAGATGTATGGTCATATTGTGGCCTTTGAAAGAAAGCTGCAGTTGTGGGAGTACCAGCTTCAAAAAGGAAATTGTGCAGATTTTCCCATTTTTCAAAAAAATAAAGCACAAGATCCAGGCATTTTTGTGAATATGGTCCAAGAATTGAGAGAAGAGTTTTCATCTCGTTTTGCTGATTTTCGCTTGCATGAAAATGCGTTCAAGCTGTTTGCTACTCCATTTGATGTGGAGGTGGACTCTGCATCAGAAATTTTTCAAATGGAATTGATTGAGATGCAGTGTGATGACATATTGAGATCGAAATTTAATTTTGAAGATGTGTCAGTGCTTGATTTCTATAGAAAATATATTCATCCAAGCGGGAGCTATCCTAAACTTAACGGACCATGCAAAAAAGATGGCAGCACTTATCTGTGTGAGCAATTATTTCCAAAAATGAAACACACCAAGAACCATTTGAGAACCAGATTGACTGATGCCCATCTGGATGATGTCTTGCTCTTGGCATCAACAAGTCTGACAGCCAATATTGAGAAGCTTTCAAGCAACAAACAGCATCAAGTTTCACATTGATTTATCGACTGTTTGCATTAAAATTTTCTTTTTTATTTTACTTAATTTACCACCATTCAATGCATCAGGTTCATAAGTTTTATGTTTAAAGATTCTTTGTGTCCTTTTAATAGATTCAAAAGATGCCTTAATTGAAATAAATTGCAACTAAACTGAGTTCTTTGCTTACTAATTGACATCCTTGGTTAAGCACAAATGATTTTCTAGCATGCGTTATTCATTAATTTGAGGCAAAACATAACTCGTCGTCGTGGCTATCCCTCGAGGTCGAGGATGATGGTCTTCATTCCGTTGATCTATTTATGGGCTCTCAAGTGGCTTATGAGTCCAATCTTGGCTCTGAAAGTTCTTCCACATTCAGGACAGATAGTTCCAGATGGCAGATCGGGCTTTGGTTGTTGCTCTTTCCTTCGAAAGTTGCTGTTCCTTCTCGGATGATGGCTTGCCAGAGTTTCCTGCCCTTGCCATTGGTTTCCCAATTGTTGATGTCAATGTTACATTTCTTCAAGTTGGCTTTTAAGACGTCTTTGAGTCTCTTCTGTTGTCTGCCTCTTTTACGTTTGTCTTCTTTAAGCTGGGAGTAGAAGATTTGTTTCGGCAGACGTTCGTCTTTCACCTGAACATGACCACTCCATCTTAGTCGGTTCTTGATGCGTAGGCTTCAACGCTTGTTGTTTTTGCTTCATTTAGCACACTGACATTGGTTCTTCTAGCTTCCCAGCTGATATTTAAGATGTTTCGAAGACAGCATTGATAGAACTTTTCAAGTGCCTTCAGATGTCGTCGGTATGTTGTCCAGGTTTCTGATGCATACAGGAGCGTTGGGATTACCGCTGCTTTGTACACTAACATTTTGGTGTCTGTTCGGATGTCACAATCATGAAAGACTCTTGTTCGGAGATGTCCAAAAGCTGTTCCAGCGCATTTAAGTCAATGTTGGATCTCATCATTAAGGTGGACATTGGAGGAGAGGTGACTTCCAACATACGGAAAGTGGTCCACATTTTCCAGGGTTGTTTTGCCAAGCTGAATTGATGGTTCTATCCGATTTGTCTTAATTGGTGACGGTTGATAGATGATCTGAGTCTTAGATGTATTTAAATGGATAATTACCATATTTCAAGTTTTTTATGGCATTTATCTGGCCCACCGTCCGCTCATTAATACGCGATCCAGCCCACAGAGGCAAAAAGGTTGCCGACCCCTGGCCTAGGTGGTGGGGATCTCTGATGATGGATGCTGCTTTTCTATGACAGTATTTCATGTAGATGTGCTCAGTAGTTGGGAGGGCTTTGCCTGTGATGTACTGGGCCGAATCCACTAACTTTTGTAGGATTTTCTGTTCAAAGGCATTGGTGTTTCCATACCAGGCCATGATGCAGCCAGTTAATATACTCTCCACTACACATATATAGAAGCTTGTCAGAGTTTTAGATGCCATGCTGAATCTCCACAGACTCCTAAGGAAGTAGAGGTGCTCCCGAGCTTCCTTCACAATTGCATTTACATGCTGGGTCCAGGACAGTTCCTCTGAAATAGTAACGCCCAGGAATTTAAAACTGTTTACCACCTCCACTTCTGATCCTCTGATGAGGACTGGCTCATGGACCTCTGGTATCCCTTTCCTGAAGTCTACAATCGGTTGCTTCACCTTGCTGACATTGAGTGAGAGATGGTTGTTATTACACCACTCAGCCAAATTTTCATTCTCTCTCCTATATGTTGAATCATCACCACCTTTGATTTGCCCAATGACCGTGGTGTCATCAGCAAACTTGAATATGGCATTGGAGCTGTGCTTAGCCACACAGTCATAGGTGTAAAAAGAATAGAGCAGAGGGCTAGGCATACAGCCCTGTAGTGCACCTGTGTTGATGGAGATCTTGGAGGAGATGTTGCCAATCCAATCTGGGGTCTACAAGTGAGGAAATCTGGGATCCAGAAATCCTTTGAACCTTTAGCAGAGCTTAATTTTATGCCTAGTTTAGGTTTAATCTCTCAATGATGATGCCATATTGAAAAGTAGGTGAATGTGACATTGATGTATTCTGGTGTTAATTTGGAGCTATATACGGAGTTTAAATCTTTTGAAGTATAACGTGAATTCATTAAACATATTTAGCTACCTGAGTTAGATATTTATCTACCTCAGTTCATAGGGATTTGTTATTGAATATACTTTTAATATTTTATTTGGGATGCATTTCAAAGCATTGAAGGAGTACACTGACATTGATAAATAAAAGTTCCAAGTTAACAGATTTTGTCCATCGTTTTCCCCTTTTAGTTAATGGGCGATACCTGCACAAGAGGCTGCAGGTTCTGTTCTGTGAAAACCAGTCGAAAGCCTCCACCTTTAGATCCGGATGAGCCTATCAACACAGCAAATGCAATAGCAGAGTGGGGTCTTGACTATGTTGTGCTGACTTCTGTTGACAGAGATGGTAAGTTGGCTCAAAAATGATCGATAATTATTCACTTGTTTATTCATTGTGAGGAATTTGGAATAGATATTGTTTTGACGTTATATGAGCAATAATACCATTGTGTTACTGATATTAGATAGTGGACAGAAAAGTCTCAATTGAGAACCCTAAATAAAATTTATGCATTTGTAGCTTTGGAAGAGGTAATGAATTCACAGTTTTAAATTTTTTTTTTGCGTTTTTATCATTGTTTTATCATTGTTTACTCTCCATGCAGCCATCCATGTTCTCTCTGCCTTTTCATTTTCCTTCTGGTTCTTCCTTTACATTTTCATTAGCTTCACACAGCGGTTGCATGTGTGTATGCGGTCCACAGGAAGCACTGTGCAATGTGATGTCGCTTCAGTAGGCCCACTGAGACACCATTGCCTCCAAGTTCCCCTTATAATCACTACCATTCTTAAGCCCTCCCTCAATCCAAAAAACACCTTGTTCCTCATTGCCAGTAAAGTATTCCAAATCCCTTTACACAACATCACCTTTGGAATTATCTTCACCACAACCTGTAGCAGTTTAAGAGAGAAGCAATACCTGGCTAATAAGTGGCCTCTCTGGTGATACCTACTACCAAAACCTGAAACTTAAAAAATATTTTTTTCATCCTCTGCTACTTCCAAAGGTTTCAAAGGTACATTTAATATCAGAGAAATGTATACAATATACATCCTGAATTGCTTTTTCTACTTTATTCTGTTTGTCAAAAAGAGATAGAACTTTTCAAAATAGTTATGAACAGAAACTCAAATCTAGATGCGAGGCTTCAGATAAAATAATTTTAGTTAAGCGGTAAAAGATTTCTCCCATTACATGACCAATTTTAATAAGAGAATTCTCACTTAGTTCACAAAACATATTAAAACATTTGTTAAAACATATATTAGACTCTATTTAAGTTTTGTTTCTGAAACATAGTTTGATTATTTAGCAAAAAAAAGTTCTTATGTATACATATGCAAAACCACCAATACTTTAACTGGCAATGTTATTGGGGTACAGTCAGATATCCAGATAGAAGCGAGACAAAAAAAAAGCATTAATAGAAGTGGAGATATCATAAAATCAGCCTCAAAATTGATTTAAACAGAGGTAAGGAGGAATTTTTTTTAGCCAGAGAGTAGTAAATCTGTGGAATGCTCTGCCACAAACTGCGGTGGAGGCCAAGTCCGTGCAAATATTTAAGGCGAAAGTTGATCATTTCCTGATTGGTTAGGGCATCAAAGGATATGGCGAGAAGGTGGATGTATGTGGTTGAGTGGGATCTGCAATCAGCCATGATGGAATGGCAGGGCAGACTTGATGGGTTGAATGGCCTAATTCTGCTCCTATGTCTTAAAATCTCAGGAGGATTAAAAGAAACATGTGACAAATTAGTCCTTGATACATTTGTCTTTTTCAGCATTGCTTTACAATCATCTTCAAATCTAGCAATTAGAGCCTAGCTCCTAGACTCTATGCGAAAGCTCCATACTCCGAGAATTGAAGCAGGGTATCACCTAATGCATTAAAATAATTTACACTGTATAAGTATTGGACATAGCACTGATCCTTGATCTTTTAAGGCTTTTCTGGGTTTTATTCTCCCCAGATTGCTAACAAGTGAGTTATCCAGTACTTGCATCTCCATCATGCTGCATGTTAATGGTATTAAAATGAATTGATTGAAGTACCTGTACTGCTCTATAATCAGTTCTAGAAAGCTCAGTGACTTGCATATGAGAATGGAGATATACCCAAACGTGGTAGTTGTTTGTTCAATGCACTGTTGATAGGGTGGATAACAATAAGAATTGGTGGAATTTTAGACTGCCTGTATTTGGTGTATTGCTTAAGTAAGTGTGGTATACAGTACTGTGCAAAAGTCACATATAGATATAGCTAGGGTGCCGAAGACTTTTACACTGTACTGTATTTGTCAGTGGCGTGGAGAGCGAGTTTGTAAATCTGGCAGGAGCAAAGGATGTTGGGAATGGCGAGGGAAGGGTGTAGGGCAGGTGGTAGAGATGTTGTGCCAGGGGTAGGGGTTGGTGTGGGTGCAGACACACCCAGCCCTGAGACACTAGGCAAGGACATTTGATTCCAAACAATTGGTTTACACCCTATCCTTGTTACATGTGAGGGATACGTTCCTCGAAGTTGTCGCATAATGTGAAATCGCATAATGTGAAAAATTATTTAAATGGAGAAAATAGGGATGCGTCCAGAGGGCTTCCTAAATATGTTTTATCTGTAACTTATTCACATTTTTATACCAATACGACACAAAAGCAGTAATTCAAGACAACATTTGTAATATATTTAATCAATTTAAGGTAATATTCAACGTAATAAATCATAGAAAGTTAACAGTACTCACCAACAGAGGCAGGTGTGTTCGCTCCGGGAGATGAGTGATTGTTGTGGTGTCGGGCAGCTTTACACGGATAAGGTGGATGGTTGTGTGTCATCAGGATCATCAAGGACAGCAAGGGGTGAAGGAAGACTCACAGAACTCTCAGAACTGCCGGCAGCAGGAGATGACACCGATTTGAAAAAAGTGATGAGGGTTGTTTGCTTGGCAGCATTTTGTTTTTCAGCATAAATTTGCTTGTAAGGAAGAAGGCTTGACTGCAGGGAACGACTGAAATGCTGACTCCGTTCTAAACTTGGGTCCCATGTCTGTTGCCATTTGTGCCAAGTGTTCCGCAGCCTTAAAAAATTCTGCCAGTTGCTTCACCATAAAATCCTTCACCTGCAACTCGACACTTTCTTCTTCATTGTTATCACCTTCAGTCTGAGTTACACGCAGAAGGTCATCCACACTTTATTTTTCATCATGAGAATCCAGGAGTTCTACCACGTCAGCAGTCTCGAGATCTGAGAATCCTTCCCCACCAACTTTATGGCCCAGGGCCACACAGCCCTGGACAGCTGCAGTGAAGGCAGGAAACCCCTTGAGGGTGTGCACACACTCCGCCCAAATTGAATTCCATGCTCCATTGAGAGTGGAAGACCTGACCTCTTTCCAGGATTCATCAATGCTGTTGATGGCACGTCTGATGTTGAAGGACTTCCACCATTCCCTCCCCGTTGGTAAACTCCCGGGATTTTCAAAATCGTCTGTTGCTTGCTGCACCTGAGAGATAGTTCACCGTAAAAAAAAAATACACCTTGAATGTAGATCACACTTTGGTCGAGCGGTTGAATCAGCAATGTTGTGTTAGGCGGCAGGAAACACAGTTATGTTAGGATGAATGATGTCCAAATGTTTAGGATGGGCTGGCGCATTATCAAGCAACAAAAGAACTTTAAAGGCAAGATTCTGTTCCCGGCAGTAGCGTTCAGCCACAACAGCAAAATGATTAGCAAACCAATCTTCAAAGATTTGACCAGTGACCTGTGCTTTCTTGTTAGCTGCCCAGTGGACAGGAAGCATATTCTTATTCAAACCCTTAAGAGCATGGGGTTTTAGTGAATGGTAAACTAAGAGAGGCTTCATCTTACAGTCTCCTTCGGCATTGGAACACATAAGCAAAGTCAATCTATCCCTTGCTGCCTTGAAACCTGATGCAGTCTTTTCATCCTTACTTATGTAAGTGCGTTTTGGCATACACATTCAAAAAAGCCCGGTCTCGTCTGCATTAAACACCAGCTTTGGTGTGATGCCTAACTCGGGTATCAAAGCTTGCAACTGCACAGGGTAAAGTTCAGCAGCTTCATGGTCAGCACTGACCTGCTCACCACGCACAGCTAAGTTCTGAAGCCTGTGACGATTAACAAACTTAGAAAACTATCCCCTACTTGCATTAAAGCTAACAATATCACTTGACACTTCCTCACTAGCCTCTGGAAAAAGGCGACCATAAATTTCCAAAGCTTTCACACGAAGATGTTTATAATTTCCAACTTTTTTTCAAGTGTTAAAGCGGTTCTCTGCCGCTTGGCTGATGGCCCAGGACATGACATCGGATGCTTAGGAGGCATAGTTAAATATTTCAGGCACAAAATCAGTGCAACCGTAGGTAAAAACAACAAAATTTTAAGAGCACAAGATCGCACATCCACAGGTTGCCAAAACTAATGCAAGACTGGCGGGAGTGAGACTGTGAATTTGCATAGTCTGAAGACGCATATAACGAGGATAGGGTGTATTAATAATTACAGAATGTCCCTCTGGTGCTTCCCGCTCCCTCCCTTCATCTTTACTTTTTTCCCAACCATGATTCTCCTCTCCCTTCGCCCTCCCACTCTCAGTCCACAATAGAGACCCATATCTGAACCCAGATTTATCATTACTAATGTATGTCATGGTTTTTGTTTTAGGGCAGCAGTACAGTGCAATCCATAAACTTAGTACAGTACGGTACTGTGTAAAAGTCTTAGGCACCTTAGCTATAGTTTTATATATATATATATTTAAGACTTTTGCACACTACTTTTTGTTATTGCACTGTCAGGTTATGATGTCAGAACCACAACTGTTACATGTCCTGTTTTTCCACAGATCTTCCAGATGGTGGAGCGAAACATTTTGCAGCTACAGTATCACAGTTAAAAGAAAGGTGAAGCAGTTTCATTACTATGCAGGTTAACTTCATTTACCTAGTGCAAGAACAGGTGCTTTTATGTTTTAGGGATAAGCTTAGTCAAATTGGATCAGTTTTAGCTAACATTTCATCAGCAAGTTGAAGATCTCCTTATGTTTTACTTAACCCTATACTTCTGTGGTCATGTTTCATTTGCAAGTCTGGTGAATTTGCTCACATTCAATAATTATCTTATGGGGCTGCTTTTATTAACAGAGGTAAAGTAGTTTTTTAAAAAAATTATTTCATTTTAAGTACTATGGTAATTAGTATTTGTAAATAGGTTTTCCATTGCAGATGTTTATTCTTGTAATTTGTCGGTCATCTATACAGTGTAATGTTACAAATATTTCTGTAGACATCCCAAAATTATAGTGGAATGCCTGACCCCTGACTTCAGAGGTGACCTAAAAGCTGTGGAAGCAGTTGCAGTTTCAGGACTTGATGTCTACGCACACAATGTGGAGACTGTCAGGGAATTGCAGAGGTATGGACGTGTGGATGTTGTGTGCTATTTAGTCAAACTGTTCTACTACTACCACCACCTCAGTACAGCCCTCCATCCCCTATGCATTTACTTTCGGTGTCTGTGCACAACAGTGCATATAATCTTCCTGAAAAACAACTATATCAAACCACAGCTCTATTCATCTATCCCACAAATATGATGTTTACAGTTATTGATTTCCAATTAAAAAGTTGAGAAGTGAGAAATATAATTGCTATCACGTGGCAAATGTGATGATGTGAATAGTATTTTTATTCAATTTTTATAATCAACCTAAGAAGAATTTTATTTAAAGGACATTGGCCCAGAAAGATAGCATGTAATTTGAAACAACACACACAAAATGCTGGAGGAACTCAGCACCAGCTAATTTCAAATTCATAGTCTTTTTTTTAAAAAAAAAATTGTTTTTAATATTTCTATTGTTAATTCCATTGGCTGATTGGTTTCATAAGCTATTTTACATAATTTGTGGAATAAAAAAGGAACTTGGAGAAATCCACATGGTAGCAGTAATATTAAAAGCCTGAAATAATTGTACTAAAGTGTTTAATTATTTGTTTTTAATATATTAACTAAAGTTGGAAATTTAATCAGTGCCGTGTGTGGTGACAGCAATAATCATAAATAACACAGGGGAATCAGTGAAAACACAGCAAACAACAGTACTGATGTCACAAGAACCTGAAGCATTAGGTAAAGCAGGGATGGCCAACCCATGGAGCATGCGCCAAAAGTGGCGCATTGCACCCCAGTGATAATAATAAAAAAGTAAGCCTACTCATGCAAAAAGTTTTAACCAAAGACTCATTTGTGGAAAAAAAATATAACGGGAATTCAAGTAGCTTAGAGCTAGAAACGGGTATTACTGAGAATAAATCTAAACTTAGCAATTAGTTTTAGTGATTTTATTATTTCATGCACATCTTTTGGTGAGTGTTATCTTCTTTCACATTAATGTGTTTTCAATTAAAAATGTTCAGAGTCAAACTAGGAAAGAAGGACTTTTGTTCTGCAGTCATTCCATAACTGTCCAATACACATTTGATACTTGTTTGATCCTGAGGCGCCAGGCGTCTGCACCAGCAGTGCGTCGCTGGTTTTTGCCTGTCAGTTTACAATTGACACTCGTGCACTACGGAGTTGTGCTTTGTTCGTCCTCTGTGAACATTTGCAGTTTTGTACTGTTTTGAAAATTAAGCCTTGTTTTTACATTCAGTTACCCATCACAGTGCAAAAGCAAAGCAGAAAGTGATAGTAAGCGTGAATTCATTGAACAGTGGGAAAATGAGTTCTTATTTATAGCGGGTCCATCAGGAAAACCGTTGTGCATCGTCTGTGAAAACACTTTCTCACATAATAGAAGACATGATCTTAATAGACACTATAAAACACAACATCAGACTGAAATAAAAGGAAAACTGAAGCTAGTGCTTGGGTCTGAGTTACTGAAAGAATATGTGATTAAGAAAAAGGAAGAAATCAAAAGAAGACAAAATATATTTGTTAAAAGTCTCATCAAGGTAAGTAATGTTTCTCTTGTTTTTATATTAAATCAACATATCATGTAAAAATGCTGAATATGTCTATATTAACATACTTTTACAAGAATTGAATGGGGGTACAAGAGTTGAATGGCGCGTCTGAACTCGTGTGAAAAAATTGACGCTTGGAATGTAAAAGGTTGGCCACTCCTGAAATAAAGCATCATAGAAAAGATGGTGAAGCCAAAGATGAGTCTACTCTGAACATTATTGTTGGTCTCATCAAAATGTTAAAACCCACAGACGAATACTGATCCCTCATATTCAAGGGAATGCAGACATGCAAATCTTAGTTTGTATCCTGTTAGCCAATGAAATTTTTAAATGACACTGTTCAATGAGTAGAAGCAGCTTTTGAGAAGACTTCCAGAGTAAACTCCAAGGAAAAAATCCACTCATGGGGAAGGCTCTGGGAGTAAACCCTGAGGAATAATTCAGAGCTGGAGTCCCTAAGGCGGTCCTACATTGAACTCAACGCTGACTGGTAGGAGTTGTTGTCAAACTGTATCAATCTCTGTCATTCCTTTGGATTCATCAGCTGAGTGGGTATGGGGAGCTTTCTGCATGGGCGACTGCTTGCGTACTGGCGTGCATATTGACTTCAGCTTGGATGCGACTAACGGAGGGACCTAAGAAGCAGCTATAACAGATGGAGTGCAATGTCACGTAACATTTTGGGGGATAGCCTATGAGCTATGAAAGAGGAAAGACGTTTTGTTGGTTTTCTACATAAGTTCTACATAAGTACAGCGAGGCTAATGGAATGTTGATTTTTAACACAGTGAGACTGGAATACAGATGTGAAGAAAAAAACATTTTTGAAGCCTTATTCTACATCCGGAGGTGTATTGGACATCACAAGTCATCTTTAGCTAGTTCATAATTCCCCTCCAAAAATCTGTCTCTGTTTGCTAAGCATCTCAGTTTTCATGGTCCTGTTGATTAGAGAATTCTAAGGATTCACACCCTCCACCTGAAGAAATTCTTCACATCTGTCCTGATTGGCCAACTCCTTTCTTTGAGACAGCGACCCCTTGTACAGATAATCACAGCCAGATAGTTATGGATGTCTCTGAGTGAATAGAGTTGAAAGAGGCAAGCCATTGTTCTGTTATCTCCTTAGGTATGTGCGGGATCCTCGGGCAAATTTTGATCAATCGCTGAATGTATTAAAATATGCAAAGAAAGTGAAATCTGGTCTTCTTTCAAAAACATCCATAATGTTGGGACTTGGTGAGACAGATGAACAGGTGTACTCAACGCTGAAAGGTGAGGACATAATACAAAGCCATTCAACGTAAGTGTGAGCTGTTCTATTTTACTACATATCAGTTACTTTAATTTGTTAGTATCCAGACAGTTTCAAGAATAATATACTGTAATTAGTCTCATCATGAAAGATTATTTTTCAGCAATCAGATTATTTTGTTTAAGATCACAGAATCATTCCTTTCATTAAAAACAGAAAATGCTGGTTACACAGCATTTCTAGAAAGAAAAGTAGAGTTGTTGTCTCAAGTTGACAGCCCCTTGTCAGATCCTGCTGAGTGTTTCCAGCATTTTTGGTTTTTGGTCAGATTTTTAGCATCTGCAGTACTTTCAATTTCATGAATTATTTCTTTTAGGTTTTTAACTTAAACAATTCATGCTAATTAGAAATTGTACAAACCATCTCATATACTAATTTATTTGCATATTATTTTTGGAAGATGGTGCTGGTGTACATCGGTGACTGTCTGTGGGCTGCAGGAATTTGTACCAGTTCGTCTCTTAAATATACTCCCTTTGAACTACTTTCTCTACAATCTGCAGCATGAAGCTTTCCTGCTGACAAGGGACTACAAAGTAACCTCAGTGATCTTCAGATCTCACCTTTGATGGTTAAATTCGGAGCAGTTAAGCGCGGTGCCTTTAAGGGTCAAGGCCAAGGCCGAAAACGTAGCAGTAGGTGCGGGATTCAAACCAGGTTAAAGCGTAGGGTTAATGTGCAGTCACTTGAAAATAAGATTGATGATCTCACAGCAATGTTGCTGCATCAGAGGCTGATCTCAATTGTTAGTTGCATTGCGACTTGGTTCACAGCGAACACACTGGACACAGCTATCTGGCCAGAAGGTTTAATGATTTTCAGGCAACACATACAAAATGCTGGAGGAACTCAGCAGGCCAAGCAGCATCCATGGAAAAGAGTTCAGTCAACATTTCGGGCCAAGATCCTTCATCAGTGTGTCGTGGAAAGTATGCTGACTGGCTGCATTACAGCCTGGTATGGGAACACCAGTGCCTTTGAGCAGAAAATCCTACAAAAGGTAGTGAATTTGGCCTAGTACGTCACAGGTAAAAGCCTTCCAACCATTGAGCACATCTCCATGAAACGTTGCTTTAGAAATGCAGCATCCATCATCAGAGATCCTCGGGCAATACTCTTTTCTCTCTGCTGCCATCAGGCAGAAGGTACAGGTGCCTCAGGAATCACACCAAGTTCAAGAACAGTTACTACCCCTCAACCATCAAGCTCTTGAACAAAAGGCGATAGCTACCCTCATTTAAGGACTGTTATATTATTTCATGCTCGCTATTTATTTATATCTGCATTTGCACAATTTGTTTTCAGTTTCTGATGTTTACAGTTACTGTCCTATAGATTTGCTAAGTATGCCCGCAGAAAAGGAATCTCAGGTGTGTATGTGGTGACATTCATGTACTCTAATAATAAATTTTACTTTGAACTTTGTTAATGCCAAATTTTTAAAGCATCCTTTCATTTCAGTTAATTGTTTTTCATGTTTTTAGAGTCCCTAATTAGAGTCCCTATTTGTCAGTTTTCCACTGATAGTAAATTATCAGAATGTTTGTCTGACATCCATTATTGGTTTTCTGAATGTTTTTCCAAATTAACACAGTGAGAACAAAAGTTATTGTCATTGTTTGCATCCCCAGCTCTCTTCCCAGCCCAGATCCTCGTATTTGTCTCGTTCCACCACCATAACAGTGGTCCAACTCTATTCCTTCCTCATGCATGCATTTGTTAACTCCTAGATGTCATTATTTCCAATCAAGGAGTATGAGATTGTCCCATGAAAGTGGCACTGAGGTACACCAGACATGATACCATTGCTGAATTTTACTGAACAGTGGATCTGTGAAGTGCCTGGGATATTTTGCTTTGTAAAAGTATTATGGCAGGTTGTTGTTATTGTTGAATTAAGGTGGTGTCAGTGTACTCATTTCAAAAACATCTACCACATGAGTGAGAGCTCTGCCTCTGTTCATTTGTGAGATGCAGATTTGCAGGCAAAGTCAAGATTTTATTGTTGATCTTGGTGAAGCACTGTTTTGATCTGCAGTACATTTGGTGAAGATAACCTCACCATGATGTTAGAGGGGGCATTCCTGTACTTTGAGTAAACAGTGACAGAGTTAACAGCATTATTTGCAGGTCAGTATTGCAGATAATGTGGAGAGGAACTTGGAGGTCCTTGTCCTTCAAGGTGGTAGACATTGTGGCTTTTAGAGAAGTGGTCAAAGCCTTAACAAGTTACTACGTTGTACCTTTAGGATGTATTGCAGCCAATGAATCCTGCTCAATACCATCCAAAACTTTGTTGAGTGCTCTTGGAATTGAATTCATGCTGGCAAATAGAGAGTATCCTATCATTGGTCTTTTAAAAGAACGATAACTCAAAACATGAGCATAAAAGGATAATAGTTGTTTTCAACTCTGAACCGGAAGTGCATTGTGTGAGCAATGTAAACTACAACTTTTTGGCCTCTGATACTGAATCCACAGATCATTTGTGTTCCTCACAGAATTACGGGAGGCTGGTGTGGATTGTCTGACCTTGGGACAGTACATGCAACCAACAAGACGGCATCTAAAGGTATATATACTTGTACTGCACATGTTGAAAAAATTAAATAATTGGAAGCTTATGTCAGTTTTGGAAAATAATTTTCTGCTAAGTTAAGACCATTTTGATGAGCTGGTATAGACGCTCTGCTGTTGTTTCTAATTAACCCGAAGTACACATACTGCAGAATGTGATCTATGTTGATACTTTGGATTAACTATCTTTTATTGCTGTTAATGTCGAGAGCTCCCATGTTTCTCAGCTAAATGTAGAGTTAAACCTACTTTAATTCAGCCTCAGCAATAAACTCCAGTGTCAGAATACAATTCTCTCCCCCACCCCCCACCCCCTTATTTCTTACCTCTTTCGATTGGAGTTCCTGGCAAATTTGGGACAGTTTTTGAAATGTACCTAATAGATGTTAGTTGAAACAACACACTAATTTCATACCGAGACAGTCAGCAACTAGTCAAAATTTCATTTTATGAGTTTAATTTGGATTTGAGCAACAGCTGACAGGAATAAAAAGACACAATTTTTAAATTGTATTTATTTTCTGAACCAAAGAACTTCTGAAGAAATGTTAAAATCTTGACTGCAGTAAGGCACATTGTTTTAATACATGATAAATCTTTTTACATTCTCACTGGTCTACATTTCTGTAACTTTGAAACTCATCTTAAGTTGTTCAGGAATGAATTTCCGAGATAGTATTAGTCAATAATGGACAAATTTCAACCTAGATGTTTCGTGTTTTTAATTTTCTAAATATAGCATTGTGCCATATCTCCAATTTTGCTAACGTAATTAAAAAACAGCTTAAAAAGGGATTTCTGCTTGTTATTTCTGCAAGCAGGCACTTGCTGTTATGACCTCCATTAGCAAGAATAGTCAGAAGTCTGTAGTTATTTTCAAACTGCTGTGTGTATAATTGTTTCAGTAACCAAAAACAGTTGTTTCTGATATCTTCGGATCCTTGATTTGTTGGTTGAGTGTCATTTTTTAGGTACTCACACTTAGATTCTAATTGCTTACCTTCTCAAAAAAAACGAATTCGATACAATCCAGTACAGACTTAAATTCAAGTGAATGCTCTGAAAACAAGTTACCAGAAGCTTCAGTTTTGGAGCCATTTAAGGTTTATACTGCTATAATTACCACATTTCCAAGAAACAATTCCAACAGTGAGCCAAACATTATCATCAATTCATTAATGTTAAATAATGTAGTCTTGATTCTTTTCCATTAACCATTTCGTTCATTTTCATTAGGTGGATGAGTACATAACTCCAGAGAAGTTTAAATACTGGGAAAATGTGGGTAATGAACTTGGATTCTTATTTACTGCCAGTGGACCCTTGGTACGCTCTTCATATAAAGCAGGTGAGGAGCTAGCTTCGCCAATTTTCTTACAACATTAAAGGCATATAAGACCAAAAAATATAGGAGCAGAATTAAGCCATTTGGCCCATCAGTCTGCTCCATCATTTGCTCATAGCTAGTCCAATTTTCCTCAGGGCCCTAATCTCCTGCTTTCCCTTGCTTTCCCTATGTATCCCTTTATGCCGTGACCAATCAAGAATCTATCTTTCTTTCTTTTTAAATCTTTTTATTGAGTAAGTATACAAAAAAGGTAAGCCATATAAACATTAATACAATGTTAAAGTATAATAAAATTCCAAAAGATAACAATACCAAAAAGAAAATACTACAAACAATGTAATTTAAGCATAAGAAACCAAGATAACATAATAGTATACTAGATTTTATATATATCAATGGAAAAAAAAGAAAAAAAAACCCCAAAAAAAAAACCCACCGTGCAACTAACTAAAAGCAAAGCAAAGCAATGGGCTAACTTGAAACCAAACAGAGTTAAACTTAAAATCACGTCCTCAATCCCGACCTCCATTAAAACAGTGAAAAAAAAACAAGAAGGGTAAATATTACATTAAATGAAAATATCGAATAAAAGGTCCCCAAATCTGTTCAAATTTAAATGAAGAATCATAAAGGTTACTTCTAATTTTCTCCAGATTCAAACATAAAATCGTCTGAGAAAACCAAAAAAAGGTAGTTGGAGCATTAAGCTCTTTCCAATGTTGTAAAATACATCTTTTCGCCATTAAAGTAAGAAATGCAATCATTCTACGGGCTGAAGGGGAAAGATTACTAGAAATTTTAGGTAGTCCAAAGATAGCAGTAATAGGGTGAGGAGAGATATCTATATTTAATACCTTAGAAATAATATTGAAAATATCTCTCCAAAAAGTTTCCAAAGTAGGGCAAGACCAAAACATATGAGTTAAAGAGGCTATCTGCCCCGAACATCTATCACAGAAAGGATTAATATGCGAGTAAAAACGCGCTAACTTATCTTTGGACATATGTGCTCTATGAACCACTTTAAATTGAATTAGGGAATGTTTAGCACAAATAGAGGAAGTATTAACTAATTGTAAAATCTGCCCCCAATCATCCACAGAAATGGTAAGCCCCAATTCCTGTTCCCAATCTACCCTAATCTTATCAAATGGAGCTTTCCTAAGTTTCATAATAATATTATAAATCATAGCCGATGCACCTTTCTGACATGGATTAAGGTTAATTATCGAATCTAAAATATATATAGGAGGAAGCATTGGAAAGGAAGAAAGTATAGTACTTAGGAAATTTCTAACTTGTAAATATCTAAAAAAATGTATTCTTGATAAGTTATATTTATTAGATAATTGTTCAAAAGACATAAGGGAACCATCTAAAAATAAATCCAAAAACCGTAAAATACCCTTAGTCTTCCAAGTTTGAAAAGCGCGATCCGTAAAAGAGGGAGGAAAAAATATGTTACCTAAAATAGGAATCGCTAACCCGAATTGATTAAGATCAAAAAATTTTCTGAATTGAAACCAAATGCGCAAAGCATATTTAACTATCGGGTTAGAGACCTGCTTAAGGCGTTTCGAATCAAAAGGAAGAGAGGAACCTAAAATAGAACCAAGTGTATAACCCTGAACAGATTGTAATTCCAATGCTACCCATTTAGGAATAGATAGTATGTCCCGGTCAAGTAACCAAAATTTCATATGTCGAATATTAATAGCCCAATAATAAAATCTAAAGTTAGGTAATGCTAAACCTCCATCTCTCTTAGCTTTCTGTAAATGTATTTTACCCAGTCTCGGATTCTTATTCTGCCAAATAAATGAAGAAATTTTAGAGTCAACTTTATCAAAAAAAGATTTAGGAACGAAAATTGGTAATGCCTGAAACACATATAAAAATTTTGGCAAAAAAAACATCTTAACTGCATTAATACGACCAATCAAAGTTAAATATAAGGGAAACCATTTAGATGAAAGTTGAGTAATATGGTCTATTAATGGTAAAAAGTTAGTCTTAAATAAATCTTTATGTTTACAAGTAATTTTAATCCCAAGATATGAAAAATAATTATTAATCAATTTAAATGGAAATTTATAATATAAGGGAAGATGTTTATTAATCGGAAAAAGTTCACTCTTACTAAGATTTAATTTATAACCTGAGAAAAGACCAAATTGTGCTAATAACTCTAAAACAGCAGGAATGGATCTCTCAGGATTAGAAATATATAAAAGTAAATCATCAGCATAGAGTGATAATTTATGGGACTTTAATCCCCGAGTTATCCCAGTAATATTTGAAGATTCTCGAATAGCAATTGCAAGAGGTTCTAATGCAATATCAAATAATAGGGGACTAAGAGGACAGCCTTGTCGAGTACCACGAAAGAGAGGAAAAAAAGGTGAGTTTAAGGAGTTAGTACGAACCGAGGCTACAGGGGAGTGATATAACAGTTTAATCCAGGATATAAATTTCAAGCTAAAATTAAACATTTCAAGCACCTTAAATAAATAAGGCCATTCTACTCTATCAAAAGCTTTCTCGGCATCTAAAGAAATAACACACTCAGGAACATTTTGTGAGGGAGTATAAACGATATTTAACAATGTACGAATATTATAAAAAGAGTAACGACCTTTAATAAAACCCGTTTGGTCTTCCGAAATAATAGAAGGAAGTACTTTTTCTAGTCTATTTGCTAATAACTTAGAAAAAACTTTAGAATCAACATTTAATAAAGATATTGGTCTATAAGATGCACATTGAGCAGGGTCTTTATCCTTCTTTAGTATTAAAGAAATTGATGCTCTATTAAAAGATTCCGGAAGTTTACCAAGTTTCAAAGAAGCCTCAAAAACCTTATAGAGCCAAGGAATCAATAAAGAAGCAAAACATTTATAAAATTCAACGGTAAACCCATCAGGGCCAGGAGCTTTCCCCAGATTCATAGAAAAAATAACATTCTTAATCTCATCCATTGTAATGGAAGTATCTAATAAAGAAGACATATCCTGTGAAATCTGAGGGAAGTCTAACTTATCTAAAAAATCATTCATATATTTAGAATCTCGAGGAGACTCTGATTGATATAAAGAAGAATAAAAATCACAAAAGGTTTGATTAATCCCCACATGATCCAATATCAATCGATCATTTTGGTTATAAATCTGATTGATTTGAGATTTAACATAATTAGATTTCAATTGATTAGCCAGCAGCTTGCCAATTTTATCACTGTGAACATAAAAATCACTTCTTGTTTTCTTTAATTGGTTTACAATCGAGGACGAGAGTAGTAAACTGTGTTCCATTTGAAGTTCAGTTCTTTGTTTGTATAGCTCCTCAGAAGGAGCCATAACATATTTCTTATCAATTTCTTTAATCTTGTCCACAATTGCCATCTCCTCCTGCTTCTGTTTCTTCCTCAAAGCAACGGAATACGAAATAATCTGACCCCGAATATAGGCTTTAAAAGTGTCCCAAAGAGTGTTAACCGAAATATCTTCTGTATGGTTAATTGTAAAAAAAAGCTCAATCTGTTCATTCATAAAATTAACAAAGTCCGAGTCCTGAAGCAACAGCGAATTAAAACGCCATTGTCTATTGTTTGGTATATTGGCCATAATTTTAATAGAAAGCTTAAGTGGAGCATGATCCGAAATGGTTATAGAATCATAATCACATTTAATCACTGAAGGAATGAGACGAGAATCAATGAAAAAATAATCAATTCTTGAATAGGAATGATGAACATGTGAAAAGAAGGAAAAATCTTTTTCCTGAGGATGCAGAAAACGCCAAATGTCCGTCGACCCAGAATCAGAAAGGAAAAAATTAATCAAATTTGCAGATTTATTAGGTAAAGTCCGTAAAGGAGCCGAACGGTCCAAAGCTGGAGATAAACAGGTATTAAGATCTCCGCCCCAAATCAATGAAAACTCGTTCAAATTCGGAAACTGATCAAACAATGATTTATAAAATTCCGGACAATCCATATTAGGAGCATAAACATTAACCAAAACTACTTTTTTATTAAATAGTAAACCACTAACCAGTAAAAATCTACCATTCGGATCAGAGATAATATCCTGTTGTATAAAAGTAACTGAAGAGTCTATAAAAATAGAGACGCCTCGAATCTTAGCATTGGAGTTCGAATGAAATTGTTGTCCCTTCCAGAATTTGAAAAAACGTAGTCTGTCCCCCCTCCGTACATGGGTCTCTTGTAAAAATAAAATTTGTGCTTTAAGTCTCCGGAACACTTTAAAAACTTTTTTCCTTTTAATAGGATGATTAAGACCATTAGTATTCCAGGAGACAAAATTAATAATAGACTCCATAAATCCTAAAGTCAACCCATAACAAGGAGGATTGACAATAGGCGCGACCCACAAACCCGGAGAGGAAACAGAACATACAAAAGATACTGGGGAAAAGGACGCAACCAATACTTCAATAATGTATATAGCCCAAAGAGAAACAAACTAAAACGTGAAGCCCCTCCCACCACCCCCCACCCCAAGACCCCAAGGCGAAATCTAAAGCAGACCCGCCAGAAAGAAGCAAGCGCTAAAACTACCCCCATGACTTCCGGTATACGCTCCCTAAAAAAAAGGTATAAATATGAAAAGGGTCAGCTAATTGTAAAACAGTAAAAAAATAAGTAAAAAAAAGTTAGTTCAATTAAAATACACACAGAACAGAACAAAAGCCGGAAAGTATATATTAAAAAAAAACCACAATAAACCTCAAACTCATGAATAGACACAGCAACAAAAAAAAATAGGATTATTAACATAAATCAAGAATCTATCAACCTCTGCCTTAAATATATATAAATCTTGGCCTCCAGAGCTGCCTGTGGCAAAGAATTCCACAGATTCACCACTCTGGCTAAAGAAATTCCTCCTCATTTCTATTCTGAAAGAATGCCCCTCTATTCGAAGGCTATATCCTCTGGTCTTAGACTCTCCCACCACAGGAAATATTCTCTCCACATCCACTCTATCAAGGCCTTTCACTGTTTGATAGGTTCAATGAGGTCACCCCTCATTCTTGTGAATTCTATTGAATACAGGCTCAGAGCCATCCTGCCAATCAGCCACTGCTTTATCCATGCTCGAGTCTTTCCTGTTGTAGCTTGTTAAGCAGCTTCACGTGTGGCACCTTTTCAAGGGCCTTCTGAAAATCCAAGTACACAACATCAACCGGTTCTCCTTTGTCTATCCTGCTTGTTATTTCTTCTAATAATTCCAACAGATTTGTCAGGTGGGATTTTCCCTTGAGGAAACCATGCTGACTATGGCCTATTTTATCATGTGCCTGCAAATACCCTGAGACCTCATCCTTAATAATTGACTTCAACATCTTCCCATTCATTCAGGTCATGCTAACTGGCCTATAGTTTCCTTTCTTCTGCCTCTCTTCCTTTTTGAAGAGTGGAGTGATATTTGCAATTATTTCCAGTCATCCAGTATCATTCCAGAATCTAGTGATTCTTGAAAGATCATTACTAATGCCTCCACAATCTCTTCAGCCACCTCTTTCAGAACCCTGGGGTGTACACCATCTGGTCCAGGTGATTTATCTACCTTCAGATCTTTGTTTCCCAAGAACTTTCTCTCTAGAAATGGTAACTTTACATACTCCATGACCCCTGACACCTGGAACTTGCATCACACTGCTAGTCTCTTTCACAGTAAAGACTGATAGAAAATACTTATTCAGTTTGTCCACTGTTTCCTTGTCCCCCCATTAACTACCTCTCCAGCATCGTTTTCCAGCGGTCTGATATCCACTCTCATCTCTCTTTTACTCTTTATGTATCTGAAGAAACTTTTAGTATCTTCTTTAATTTTATTGGCTAGTTTACTTTCGTATTTCATCTTTACCTTAATTACTTTTTTAGTTGCTTTCTATGATTTTTTTTATAAGCTTCCCAATCCTCTAACTTCCTACTAATTTTTGCTCTATTATATGTCCTCTTAGGTTTTTATGTCAACTTTGACTTCTGTTGTTAGTCACGGTTGTGTCATCTTGCCTTTAGAATATTTCTTCCTCTTTGGGATGTTTATATCCTGTGCCTTCAGAATTGCGTCCATAAATTCCAGCCATTGCTGCTCTGCCATCTTTCCTGCCAGTGTTCTTTTCTAATCAATTCTGGCCAACTCCTCTCTCATGCCTCTGTAATTCCCTTTGCTCCACTGTAATACTGATACATCTGACTTCAGCTTTTCTTTCTCAGATTTCAGGGTGAATTCGATTGTATTATGCTCACTTGCCCCTAAGGTTTTTACGTTAGCTTTCTAATCAATTCTGGTTCATTGTACAATACCCAATCCAGAATAATTGAGCCCCTAGCGGGCTCAGCCACAAGCTGCTCTAAGAAGCCATTTCGTAGGCATTCTATAAATTCCCCCCTCTTGGAATCCAGCACCAACCTGAATTTCCCAATCTACCTACATATTGAAATCCCCCATCACTATTGTAACATTGCCGTTTTGGCATGCATTTTCTACCTCCCATTTTAATTTGTAGATCTCATCTCTATTACTGTTTGGGAATCTGTATACAACTCCCATTAGGATCTTTTTACCCTTGCATTTCCTTAGCTCTATCCACAATGGTTCAACACCGTCTGATCGTATGTCACCTCTTTCTAAAGATTTGACATCTAGTCATTACTACTCCCATTCCTCTACTCATTTTACTATAATTTCTTCTCTCTCACTGATCAGCTCCACCCTAATTCTACCATAAAACAACATTAGGTGGCCACTAGTACATCTCTGGAATATGGGAAGAAACTGGAGCAGACAGGTAAACTCACGTGATCGGGGGAGAGTGTGAATTCCAGGTGGACTGCAGGGATCAAGATTGAGCACAGATTGCTGGGCCTTTAAGGCAGCAGCACTACCAGTTGTACCACTGTGCTACCTATAGGTTTGCTGATAATACTGAGCTAGGTGGGAAAATGAACTGTATGGATACAATATGTCTGTAAATGGATATCAACCATAAAAGCAAGCAAGTTGAAAGGTGGCTTGAACCTGAGAGAGTGAAATAATTTACTTTAGGAACGTATAGTTTTTTAATTAGGGGAAATCATTCTCTATGGATGGAATTTAAACGTAAACAACAGGAATTCTGCAGATGCTGGAAATTCAAGCAACGTATATCAAAGTTGCTGGTGAACGCAGCAGGCCAAGCAGCATCTATAGGAAGAGGCGCAGTCGACGTTTCAGGCCGAGACCCTTCGTCAGGACTCTATGGATGGATCTTTGCACTGGTTTGAGGCTCAAAATTGATATTTATCTACAGTTCGTAATCTAAAAATCAAATGATCTTTTAGCGTTCAGTGGGGGTTGAAGTATGAAAGTAATTCAGTCTTATTGGAATTGTTACAAGCCTTTCAGACTGCACCCAGAGAACTGTAGGGATTGTTCTTCAGAGCTGAAGAAAGATACATTTACATTAGAGACATTAGAGATTGATATTAGTCTAGGAAAACTATAGATAAGAATTAAAGTGGTCTTATTGAAATGAAGTTCCATGCAGGTTTAAAGGACTATTTCCTCAGCCTGGAAGAGTCCATGAATAGGGAGTATTGGTTTAGGAAGAGAGATTGGTTATTGAGAACTGATGTGAAGCAAAATTTCTTTAGACAGAGTGTTATAAATATTTGGAATTCTACCTGTATATGCATCTTCTTGAGCACGTGCAGGTCTGGGAATGATAGATTTTTGGAAACAAGGTTTGGGTTGGAGAACAGTCACCAGCTATTCTCCAACATCTCCAGCCTCTATGTAATGAAAGAAAATACTAAAAATAACTTAATTTATCCTTTTTCTATTGTTTTCAGGTGAATATTTCATGAAGCAGCTCCTAAATAAACAAATAGCTAAGCCAAGTTAGATGACGCTGAAAACTGTTGACTACTTAGCTTTTAGAACTTCATACTTCCAAGAACACTTAATTTACTGTCCTTGAATTTGTTCATGGGATTTCGATCTGTGCAAAGTTTGCTCTGAGAAAACTGACAGATGGCACTGAACCACTTGATGGTGATCATATGTTGATATATATATCGGTTATCTGCCATCATGTAAATGCTTTGTGGATCTGCTTCACGTGCAGTTTCTTCTCGGGATAATTTTTCCCCCACTAAAAAGACTTCATTTAAATTTTGACTGCAATTCAGAAGGTGCATTCCACGAAAACTTCTCTGGCCATGGATTTTTTTCCGGTTGATTTTGGGACATTGCACAAGAGTTTGTGACGTGAATGTGGAGTACAAGACAGCTATGCCTCCGTGTCCTGGGCAGTAATGAATATTGATTTGTTGGGAAATTTAGCAATTCTGTAAATCATTTATGAGACCAACCATTTTAAAATACATTTTTTTCTGCAACACTGCAGACTGAAGATTTGATCAATATAATATTGTGGAAAACACCACAATAAATAATGTATTCCTATCTGAAGTGTTCAGCCACTGTTCTAAATTTGTGTTACTATCTATATTGTAATTGAACTCCTTTGCCACCATATTACTAAAGGTTGGAATAAATTTGCTGTAAAATACAGAAGTGATGTTTTCATATGCTTGAGTCAGGAGATGTGCACTGTAATCAATTAAATCCTGGATGTGTGCAACATACATGTGAATGAACAATACATCTTGGCTGTATTCAGTAAAACTACGTTAAAGATTTGTACTGTACTTTCTGAACATGTAAAATTCAGAGAGCAATATAGCACAGATACAGGCCCTTTGGCTCAATGAATCCATGGCAGCTGGTCCCAATTTCCTGTATTTGGCCCATATTCCTCTAAACCCTGCCCCTTCTTGTACCACTAGAACCACTTTCCAGGTGTATCTGTTTCAACCACTTCTCCTGGCAGGTTGTTTACTGTACTCACCAGCCAATTCATGAAATAGTTGCCCTTTGAGGTCCCTTTTAAATCTTTGCCCTCTGACTGCCAAGTCTATGCTCCCTAGTATTGGACTTGCCCACCTTGGGGAAGAGATTGACTATCCATGTTGTCTGTAAGGTTGCCCCTCATTTTCCTACACTCCGTGAATAAAGACCTAACCTGGCCAACTTCTCCCTATAACTCAGGCCCTCCAGTCCTGACAACATAAAATCTTTACTGCAGTTTAACTACATACTTTCCAAGGATAGGATGACCAAAACTCTATGTACTACTCCAAGGGTAGTGTTACAAATGACTATTATGACATGTCCTAACTTCTAAACTCAATGCCCTGACTGGAAGGCCAGCGTGCTAAATGCGTTTTTAACCCTGTCTACCTGTAATGCCACATTCAACAAACTCTGCACTTTTACTCCAAGATCTCTTAGTGTCATTACACTCCCTAATGCTTTACCATTCATAGTCTCAATCCTATGTTGGTTTGACTTTCCAAAATGTATCACCTTACTTATCTGTATTGAAATCCATTTGCCACTCCTTGGCCCACTTCTGTAACTGATCAAGCTCCACCTTGATCTACAAATAATAATCTTTACTATCGACAGTACTAAAGATTATTATAGATCGAAGGGGATTCTGCAAACTTACTGATCAAACCTTGTGTATTTGCATCCAAATCATTTATGTACTGATGTGAGGAGAAGATGGCGTGACACTGTGTGCTCGGTTGCTCCAAAATGATATCGTACGTGTTAACTAGGGGCCGTGTACAATCCTGATTTGATGGAGACGAACGTGAGAAGCACGGAGGACACCTGGAGAAACTTCTGAAATGCCTGCTTCGCTGCCACTGCTACTGTGCGATCGAGAATCTCCGGAGGGGAAGGCTCCAAATCCTCGGCTTTGCACATTGCCTGTTGCCAGGTTGGGGTTGAAGTGCTCGGCAGAGATGGTGCTTGGTGTCAGAGGGCTGATCGGAGGCTCGAAGTTTTCGGACGGACTCAAGAGTCGGCTATGGTCGGGTGCTTCCAGGATGCTGCACCGGCAAGTTTGCGGTGCTGGAAGCTCATGGCAGGAAGAGGTTTTTTTTTCTTCCTTCTACCGTCTGCGTGAGATTATGGGACTTTCGAGAGACTTTGAGACTTTTTTTTACTGTGCCCATGGTGTTCTTCATTAAATTACGGTATTGCTTTGCACTGTTGTAACTATATGTTATAACTATGTGGTTTTTGTCAGTTTTTCAGTTGGTTTGTCTTGTGTTTCTGTGATATCATTCTGGAGAAACATTGTATCATTTCTTAGTGCATGCATTACTAAATGACAATAAAAGAGGACTGCGTGTCCTCATAATCTAAACATCAGAGGTCCCAATACAAACCTATAATCACCAGCCTCCATTCCAGAATCAACCTTCAACTAGTTAGCCTCTACTTCCTCTCTCCAAGACAAATTTGAATCTACTAAGCTAGCTCTCTCTGGATTTCATGGGACCTAACCTAATGTGACCTTGAAAACGATGTGACCTTGAAAGCAATGCTATAGTCTAAATAGACACTACCCTAATTTCGTCTACTTTTCGGTTATCTCTTCAAAAAAGGTTCATAAAGCATAAAGCCATATGGTAATGTACTGTAAGGCTGCAAATACTTCCTCCCTGGTATGTCCTACAAAGCATCACCACTTGAACAACTTTCTCTTCAGTAAAAGACAAAAAAAAAATCATTAAAATACCACCTGTCTCCTGCAGCTCAAGACAAGAGGCCCTGCTGATCTCTTTCCCTTGCCATCCTTTTACTCCTATTATAGCTATTGAACCTCTGGGGATTTTCTTTAACTTTACCTGTCGGATCCACCTCGTACACTCTTTGCCCCCTTGATTTTCCTCTTAAGAATATTCTTAATTTTTTAGTGAAGAGATTCACGCAGTCTTGACCTCCTTCCTGTGTGCAGTTCTGGTCACCAACCTACAGGTATCAATAAGAATGAAAGAGTAGAGAGAAAACTTACAAGGACTTGAGGACCTGAGTTATAGGGAAAGGTTAAGTGGGTTAGGACTTTTCCCCAGAGTGTAGGAGAACGAGAGGAGTTTTGAAAGAGGATATAAAATTATGAGGGGTATAGATAAGACAAAAACAAGAAGGCTCTTTCCACCGAGGTTGAGTAAGACTTGAACCAGACGTCATAGGTTAAAGGGGTGAAAAATTTAAGGGGAACCTGAGGGGGAACTTCTTCACTCAGAGAGTGGTGCAAGTGCGGAATGAGCTACCAACGAAATAGCGAAATAGTAGATGTGGGCTTGATTGCAACATTTAAGAGAATTTTGCGCAAGTGTATTGGTAGGATGGGTATGGAGAGCTATGGTCCAGGTGTGGGCCGATGGGACAAAACAGAATAACAGTTCGCCACAGACTTCTGAGCCATAGTGCTATATGACTCTGGCAAAAGTATAAATTATGTAAAATGCAATCTCTTCTTTATACTTCTGCTATACTTATTACATCTTTGTGTGATTGTATTGGGTGTGCTGTCCATAAAGTTCTAAACTCAGGCGAAGACCTTCAGCTTTGTCAGATATAAATAGCCATGAATACTCTCACTAAAAGGAGACTATACTGCATCTACTCGATCTTCAGAGACTTGTTCACTTCCCTCTGTTTATTCTCCATGGTGAGTTTAGCTGCCTATACCCACTATTCAAGTGGTGGGTTTCCTCTCCCTACCAAGGAGAAGATACTTCCAACTAACAAGGTTGTTTAAAACACAGTTCATTTATTTTCAGCAACGCACATTTAAATCCAAGCAACACGCTTAAAACAAAGTTAAAACTCCTAGACAATTTCTATGTTAAACACATCCAGATCACAAATCATTTCTTAAACACAAATTTCACAAAGGAATTTCAAAGCAAGATACTATTCCTATAAGAAGACATACCAACAAATTGCAGACGAACAAATTGTCATAAAAACTGAGGCTGGAGGAATCAATTCTAGTTCCCCCTATTTTTCTTCCAAGTTTATATTCTTTACTCCTCTCCTCATAATCCTAAATTGGTCTTTAGATTCATACTGTTTTTCTTCCACTTGGGTGACTTCACACATATATTTCCTCAAATATCCTTTCTGGAGGCATTGATATCAGCTAATGCTGTAAAGCTAAATTGAGTACATAAAATTCCCAACTATAAGCACATCAGTTACTGATGTGCTAAATGTTATTATCCATCTTGCCTATAAGTTTTCTTGAACAAAGCAACTTAGAGACAAGGTTTTTGTTTCAAAACAATTCAAATTAAACAACCCATTGTCTTATACTGCATCTCTCAAGCAGTAAGACTTGTGGTATGAGCCAGCAAATCTGAGGCTCCATACAGCTAATTTGCAAAGCTGCTCTATAGACAGTATTTTGTTTTAACTTCAAACTGATTATTGCTTTCCATTTTCATTTTAAGAACTAAAGACTGACTTCCATTAACGACAATGAGTTAAACAAAGCAATATAGTTAGAAGTTTATTCACAACAGTTTTGATCTTACAAGTGGCAGATGCTCTGTTTAGAAAGCCAAGATTGGCTAACAATCAAGGAGTATAGGAAGTGCATATCCATCACACCTGTAACTATTCCCCTATATGTGGTATTCCCTGCCTAGGCTCACTTATTTGGAGAGGCCTTGGAGTTGATTAGAATCAGTAGAATTATGTTTCGGCAACAAATTTTAAACCCTCAGGCAAGAGAAAGAAGTAAATTATCAAGGGAAAATGCATCATAATTCAAATTTATTACAATAATAGTCTTCTCAAATGAATGGAGAGTCATTCTTGTTGGTCCTCCATATCACAGAGTCTAGAGGCATAGACTTGAGTACAGCCAGCACCTCTGACAATGCAGTGAGGAGGCTCAATCCTCTTGTTACATATTTTAGAGGTTTTTAAATATATCTGAAAAGTGACACCCCAGGATAACAACGTTCTTATGCTTTAGCTTACCGTGCCATGAGAAGAACGCATGGAGGAGGCCTACGAGCCAAAAAGAACCAAGTATGAAGATCGGAAGAACAAATGCCAAAGAAGAGCCTGGAGAGCAAAGTGTTGGCCTGTGGAGGTCGGGTGTCGTGGCTTTACAGGCCAGTCGCTCTGCAGAGTATACACTGCACCTGGAATCACGGGAGAGAGAAGAAGGAAAGCCATTTCTACCACCACAGATGCAGCAGAGAAAGTGTCAAGATGGCTCTGGATAAAGGGGGCAGATACGTGGGTTACTGCTAGGGCACAGGCCAGGGTCTGATCAACCCCAGTCGGGCCACCTGGGCGAGAGTGTATGATGTTGAAAGACCCGAAACACCTGACGATCCCAGGTAACATCACTGATGATGTGCCCTAGCTTAGCATCATGCAGATGTTTCTGTAAGAAGAAGAAAGAAGAAGAAGGAGATGAAAACAGAAAATGTTGGAAGCATACAACAGGTCTTGCAGCTTCTGTAGAGAGGCTAATTAAGGTCAGGTCCAAAACCATTAATTAGAGCTAGGAAAAATGAGCAATATAACCAGTGTAAATTGTAAAGAATTCAACAGAGTCAAAGGGAACTAAAAAGAAGGCTTGTGGAGATCAGATGACATGTTGGTGGTTCCACCAGAGGAGGATGGTGGAGTAGCATGACTGATTGGACCTCCGTTCAAGGAATAAGAAAGAGGTCTCTTGATATGGGATAAGGTGTAGAGGGATTGGATATGCACAGTGGAAAGAAGCAGATTTGGTGCAGGAAAATAGATGACTGAGGACATGAAAACCATTACAAATGGAGTGAAGAGACTGGATAAAGGGAGAATGAATAATATCACAATGTTGTGAAAGCAAGATGAAAGTTTTGAGGGACAAAGACAGACATATAAAAGGTCCATTGGGATACTACTGTGTGTGAATAGAGGCAAGGAACTCAAAACAAATGATGTTCAGGGAATCATTAGAATGATGAAGGGAAGATCTCCAAAAGAAATTGTTCACTGACTGGGAAAAAGATGGCTTAATGACCTGTGATGGATTTATGGTCAGAATGAGGTGTGGAAGTTTTATATAGTTAGAATTCTTCCTTTGCAAGGTAGAGGTCAATTCACAAACTTGTCTGCAGGTTTAATGATCATATATGGGTTGACCTTACTGAGTGGAAAGCTGTATGTTCGGAAGGAGAGCTGGAGTAAGTGGATGTCAGCAGTTCATGATGAATGGAACTAGAAAGGATGAGAGAGTATAGAGAGGTTCCAGTTAGACCAGAACTTCTGAAGACAGGGAAAAATGTTTACTTTCTGTGGTGAAGACTCCTGGTAAAATACAGATTGTAAATTTGGTGTATTGAGTTTGCCAGTAAATCCAGAACTGCCACACATGCAGAGGTCTGGGACTTCTCCTGTCTAAGCGGTTAAATGCCAGTGGTTTCACAATAGCCAACAAGATCCAGTCTGCTATTTCATAAAGAACTGACACCAAATACATTTATAATCCTTTAGAAAAATGAATGAAGTGCAAGTCATATTCATTAAGTGCACTAGTGTAAGTTAGAAACATAGAAAACCTACAGCACAATACAGGCCCTTTGGCCCACAATGCTGTGCCGAATATGTACTTACTTTAGAAATTACCTAGGGTTACCCATAGCCCTCCATTTTTCTAAGATCCATGTAACCATAATACAGAATATTACGAACTCATAACTTGGCTGGAGAAGTCTGAACACAGAATTTGAGGTACTAAGGTACATCTGTTTTCCAAATCAGTTATGATTGATTTTCATAGATACCACTACTGTATATCTGAGTCAACACTTTCAGAATGTGATAATGAAGTCATCAATACTTTTCTCATGTGGAAGGCGATTCTAATCTGAATGGACCTGACTATAAAACACAACAAATTTTTCTCAACATCCTGAGACACAATAATTAATTTTGATTTGATCCCCTTTTCACTTTTGATCTTTGACTGCAGTTTTTCAATTACTTTTATGAAAGAGTAAGATGATTGGTTCATAATTACATTGATCAAACAACCAATGGTAGAAAGTGATCAAAAAATTGAAAGTTTATATCAACCCTAATTAACAATAATATGAATAAGACTGGTGTTGGAGATTCAAAGTTGTTTTATTTGCTACAATGGCATTTACACGTCCCCAGCTGAGCATCTGTAGCCATTCTCCTTCAAGTTAGAGTTAATAAATGGACTTTCCATGCAAATGACACCCTTCATGTTAGCAAGAATTGAACAAAACAATTCTATCATTGGATATGAAAATAGTTATTAGGACGTTTTAATGAAGTTTAATGTTATGACCATTTCACAGTCATATAAATGTTGATTTAGAGGTGATAATACTGATTAATGTTACAACAATCTGTTTTTGAAGAGTCTCAAATCCATATATCTTGAGTGAATTAATGTCACATAATAGAAATTCTTGTACCCTGGGTGCCCATCAGTTGAAACAGAACTGGTTTCCCAGAATTATTCCATCAATGAGAAAAATGTTACAAAATGTGCTCACAACAGATGGCTTTATGGCAGGAACTGCCTATCAGGAAATCATGAACTGCTAGCCATGGCTTTATATCCATTTAAAATTACTGCTTCATTCCTCTAAATGTATTCCCGATGAACAAGGTTAAACACAAAGTGGCTTCATAAGATCCTCTCAGTGAAAACTGTCAGCAAATGATACAATTGTTTCAATGGTGTGGTTGGATCTTTAAACTGAATGCTAACCATGGGGACTGGTGATGTTGAAATACTAGTTCCAAATGGCTGAGTCTCATCACGTGTGGAAAATTCTGTATGACTAGTTACCGATGTCAACAAAGTATCGATTCCAGTTTTCCACACTCAAATACAAAGTTATGGTTTAAAAGCTGCTTTAAAAATGAGAAAAAGGCTGACTTTTAAACCATTTCTCCATGTTTAGGTGTTTAGAGCATGGCTGTGATGTTTATCTAATGAATCCATTCATTGTATTTATCTCACACCCTATATTGGCCAATTCAGTAAACAGGTTGGTGATTGCTACCACTTAATCAAACCACAATCTGAGTCTGTGTAGTATTAATTCAGATTTTAGAGATGTCATCACTAGCCTTTCTCCGATTTCTAACTCGAATTCTGAAATCATTTAAAATATCCAAAGTTGTGTTTACATTATGGACAAGATGGCAACTTTAAAGTAAGTATTACATTCAGGATTTAACAAGACTAATTACACATTAAGTGTTACACAAATGATGGGTTAATTTGGTACTGTGGCATCATATAGGCTGGGAAGCTCCATGTGTGAATCATTTGATTTCAGTCCAGGTTGCTGTAAACTACAAATGGTGAAACTGAAATAAAAACAGGAAGGCCAGCATCTATGGAAATGTTGCCCAGCCTGCTGACCATCTTCCTGCTTGTTTGATTTAAAATTTAATCTGCTTTCCGATTGTGGTTTAACTCACTGCATTTCCTTTCCAGGATAACTCACACAAAATGCTGGAGGAACTCAGCAGGTCAGGGTGCATCGTGGAAATGAATAAACAGTCGGCATTTCGGGCTGAGACCCTTCTTCAGGACTGGAAAGGAAGGGGAAAATAACAGAATTGAGAAGTGGCAGGAGGGAAAGAAGAAAGCTAGAAAGTGATAGGTGAAGCCGGGTTGTGGGAAAGGTAAAGGGCTGGAGATGAAGCAATCTGATAGGAGAGGAGAGTGGACCCAGAGGGAGGTGAAAGGCAGTTGAGAAGAGGTAAGAGGCCAGAGAGGGGGAGGGAAACATTTCTTTACCAGAAGGAGAAATTGATATTCATGCCATCAGGTTGGGGCCTACCCAGATGGAATATAAAGTAATGCTTCTTCACCCTGAGGGTGGCCTCATTGTGGTACGATAAGAGGTCATGGACCAACACATCAGAACGGGAATCGGAATTAAAATGTTTGGTCACTGGGAAGTTCCGCTTTCGGCAGATGGAATGGAGGTGCTCGATGAAGCGGTCCTCCAATTTACAACTGGACTCACCAGTGGAGGCCGCATCGGGAGCACCGGACCGGACACAACAGATGATCCCAGCAGATCTGCAGGTGAAGTGTTGCCTCACCTGGACAGACTATTTGAGGCCTTAAATGGAGGTGACAGAGGAGATGAATGGGGGTGAGAGAGGAGGTGAATGAAGGTGAGAGAGGTGAATGGGGGTGAGGGGGAGGTGAATGAAGGTGAGAGAGGTGAATGGGGGTGAGGGGGAGGTGAATGAAGGTGAGAGAGGTGAATGGGGGTGAGGGGGAGGTGAATGGGGATGAATGGGGGTGAGAGAGGAGGTGAATGGGGGTGAGAGAGGAGGTGAATGGGGGCGAGAGAGGAGGTGAATGGGCAGGTGTAGCACTTTGGCCGCTTGCAGGGATAAATGTCAGGAAGGAGATTAGTGGGCAGGGGTGGATGGACAAGGGAATCATGGAGAGAGCAATCCCTACAAGAAGCAGAGAGAGGGGGTATTAATTTGGGAATCCTCCTGACCGACTTAGCATTTCCAGCATTTTCTGTTTATATAATGGCAGTAAGGGCACTACATTCCTTAGAATCCCTGGATGAGGAAAGAGAGAAAATTCAAGTGTTCGTGCTGGAAAGTGTAAATATATGGAATCAGCCTGCTGGAAATGTCTGCCAAAGAATTAGGATGAAGTAGGTAGCACCTGCAAATCAGCAACTTTAGAGAGAAGAAAAGTTATAGGAAGGAAAACATCAGTCCAGTCAGTATAAATCTACAATCAGGGTAAAAATATACTAGCTAGTGTTTGTCTTTTAATAGTTTCTTGTATTTTGTTTTATTAAAATCTCATTTTAAAAATAAAGTTTAACATTTATCCTATATGTATACAAGACAAATTACTCATAAAAAGACAAATCAGCATATTTCTCTGAATTTACAACTTGACTTTCTTCGGTGGAGGTTCCTGTAGACTGAACTTAGGGACTTCAGCCGTGGGTGTGAAAGGAATCCTCTGAACTGTGACCTTTTTGCCAATGGTCTCCACCTGGAAGTGAAGGTTCAAACATTTCATGAAACAGACAAATTCAAGATGGTCTGATTTCTGCTTCAAAAAGATTTCAATACTGTTCAGTAAAGAGATAATCTGTAAAATATGTTTTCCTATTAGTGAGAGAAATTCAATTTCTTTATACCTGGAATCCTAGTTTCTGAAGTTTTGGATGTAGATCATCTAGAACACGCCTGCCATCAAAGATAAAAGCTGGCTTTAGCATGTTCTTATGAATGAGTTCATAATCCAGCAGCTGTGAAGCAAAGATACATACACATCAGAAGAATTCTAAACTATGAAGGCAATTTTCAAGTTTGTGTTACCGCCTGTCACTTTCGCAATTTCTGGACCTGCTACCCAAAAAACTCCATTCGTCTAAATTAATGTCTATCAATTTCCCACTTCACTTTGTTCAAAGTAATTTTTGTTCTCCTTTGCACTGACCATTCAGAAGGTAAAGCAATGGCATTCTGATATATTCATAGAAACATAGAAAACCTACAGCTCAATACAGGCCCTTCAGCCCTCAAAGCTGTGCCGAACATGTCCCTATCTTAGAACTACCTAGGCTTACCCATAGCTCTCTATTTTTCTATGCTCCATGTATCCATCCAGGAGTCTCTTAAAAGACCCTATCATATCCGCCTCCACCACCGCTGCCAGCAGCCCATTCCACACACTCACCACTCCCTGCGTAAAAAACTTACCCCTTACGTCTTCTCTGTACCTACTTCTAAGCACCTTAAAACTATGTCCTCTCATGCTAGCCATTTCAGACCTGGGGAAAAGCCTCTGGCTATGCACACAATCAATGCCTCTCATTATCTTGTACACCTCTATCAGGTCACCTCTCATCCTCAGTCGCTCCAAGGAGAAAAGGCCGAGTTCACTCAACCTATTCTCATAAGGCATGCTCCCCAATCCAGGCAACATCATTGTAAATCTCCTCTGCACCCTTTCTATGGTTTCCATGTCCTTCCTGTAGTGAGACGACCAGAATTGAGCATGGTACTCCAAGTGGGGTCTGACCAGGATCCTATATAGCTGCAATGTTACCTCTCAGCTCTTAAACTCAATCCCATGGTTGATGAAGGCCAATGCACCATACGCCTTCTTAACCACAGAGTCAACCTGCGCAGTTGCTTTGAGCATCCTATGGACTCAGACCCCAAGATCCCTCTGATCCTCCACACTGCAAAGAGTCTTACCATTAATGCTATATTCTGCCATCATATTTGACCTACCGAAATTAACCACCTCACACTTATCTGGGTTGAACTCCATCTGCCACTTCTCAGCCCAATTTTGCAACTATCAATGTCCCACTGTAACCTCTAACAGCCCTCCACACTATCCACAACACCCCAACCTTTGTGTCATCAGCAAATTTACTAACCCTCCCTCCACTTCCTCATCCAGGTCATTTATAAAAATTGCAAAGAGTAGGGGTCCCAGAACAAATCCCTGAGGCACACCACTGGTCACCAACCTCCATGTAGAATATGACCCGTCTACAACCGCTCTTTGCTTTTTGAGGGCAAGCCAGTTCTGGATCCACAAAACAATGTCCCCTTGGATCCCATGCCTCCTTACTTTCTCAATAAGCCTGGCATAGGGTACCTTATCAAATGCCTTGCTGAAATCCATATACACTACATCTATGGCTTCATCAATGTGTTTTGTCACATCCTCAAAAAATTTTTTCATCAGGTTTGTAAGGCATGAACTGTCTTTGACCAAACCATGCTAACTATACCTGATCATATTATGCCTCTCCAACTATTCATAAATCCTGCCTCTCAGGATCTTCTCCATCAACTTACCAACCACTGAAGTAAGACTCACTAGTCTATAATTTCCTGGGCTATCTCTACTCCCTTTCTTGAATAAAGGAACAACATCTGCAACCCTCCAATCCTCTGGAACCTCTCCTGTCCTCATTGATGAGTGCAAAGATCACCGCTAGAGGCTCAGCAATTTCCTCCCTCACTTCCCACGATAGCCTGGGTTACATCCCGTCTGATCCCGGTGACTTATCCAACTTGATGCTTTCCAAAAGCTACAGCACATCCTCTTCCTTAATATCTACATGCTCAAGCCTTTCAGTCCGCTGCAAGTCATCCCTACAATTTCCAAGATCCTTTTCCTTAGTGAATACTGAAGCAAAGTACTCATTAAGTATCCTTTAATTCTAGGTCTTTGCTTTTGGTTCGTACACCTGGCAGAAAGCAATGATTTGTAATACTCTCTGATTCTCCTTCTCTGAAATATTACCTAATATCAGTTCTTCCAAAGGTTCTAGCTCTGAAGCAATTGTCCTAATCCATCCTACTCTTCACTGTCTGAAATATGGATTTATATTTACACTGCAAAAGGGGGCAAACAATCAATTTGTATAAATTTTGGAAAATAATTTAAAATTATTTCTCATTGCTTAGTAATTCTTGCGCTCAATCAAAAACAAAGGCTGTTTTCTACTGTCATCACTAAAAACTGACAAGATACAGAAACAAGAACTAACTTTCAACACATATTGATCCAGCTATTAAAGAATGTTACAGGAATGGAGGTTGCTAATTTATCCAAAAAACCTGGGGAATTTATGTGAAGAAACATATACCTTGTCCACTCTCTTTATCCACACTCTTTAGTTTTAATTCTCCAAAACGTCTCCAATTTTTAAGTTATCATCAATACTGATTCCACCACTGTTGCTAGTAAAACATTTAACTTCCCAACAAATTTATAAAAGATCCTTATTACTTCTTCTATTGCTGATAACTTCATGATCCCTGCTTTCCTCCCCAATGTATGATTTCTAATATATACTTCCTAGAATAATGTAGTCATTAAGTAAACAGAACTTTAGTGACATCAAGGAACATTAACAATATCAATATGTCTCAATCTAAGCCCTTTCCAACACTATCCAGAATATACCACAGTGATGCTTTCGATACTATAAATTTATTACACACTGTGCCCTTTCAGCAGACAGAAGGGAAGTCTTATTTAATCAGAGCCTGATCCAGAAATAAAATTAGTCTTTAACCCATTGTATTACACAGCTTGACTTTTATATATCTAGAAATTCTATCCTTGTTAGTGTTTTATGAAAGTGTATCATCAGTTCCTCATCTCTAAAAAAAACTTAAGATTTATGTAGCTCATGAACTTGTTAACCCTTTCAATTGCCTGTCTCCTCTATAATTTCCTTGATATTTCTGAGGCATCTTGTCTGTTCCCAATGCCTTATAACAGAACATAGAACAGTACAGCACAGGAACAGGCGCTTCAGCCCATAATGTTGTGCCGAACCAGCTAAAAAGTTAAAAACTAATCCCTCCTACCTACACAATGTCCATATCCCTCCATCTTCCTCACATCTATGTGTCCATCTAAATGTCTCTTAAAAGCCTCTAATGTCTTTGCCTCTGCCACCATACCAGGCTGCACATTCCAAGCATCCACCACTCTCCAAGTAAAAAACTTAACCCTCACATCACTTTTGAACCTTTCCCCTCTCACCTTCAATACATGCCCTCTGGTATTAGACATCTCTACCCTGGCAAACAGATATTCCCTGTCTACTCTATCTATGCCTCTCATAATCTTATAAAACTCCATATCAGATCTCCCTTCAGCTTCTGCTGCTCCAAAGGAAAAAAAACAAGTTTGTTCAGCCTCTCATGATAGCACATGCCCTCTAAACCAGGCAGCATCCTGGTAAGCCTCTTCTGCACCCTCTCCAAAGCCCCAATATCCTTTCTATAGTGGGGTGAGCAGGACTGCATGCAGTACTCCAGATGCAGCCTAACCAGAGTTTTATAAAGTTGCAACATAGCCTCTTGACATTTGAACTCAGTGGCTTGACTAATAAAAGCAAGTATTCCATAAGCATTCTTAACCACCCTATCAACTGTGTAACCACTTTCATGCAGCTATGAACTTGGATCCCAATATCTCTCTGCTCAGCAACACTTTTAAGGGTCTTACTGTTAAGAGTGTACTGTGTCCTTGCATTTTCCCTACCAAAGTGCAACACCTCAAATATATCTGGGTTAAACTCCGTCTGCCATTTTTCTGCTCATATCTGCAACTGATCTATATCATGCTGTAATTTTTGCCAGTCTTCTACGCTATCCATGTCTTCATATCACCTGCAAACTTACTAACCCACCCATCTGCATTTTCATTCAGGTCATTTACATACATCACGAACAGCAGAGATCCCAGCACAGATCCCTGCAGAACACCACTAATCACAGACCTCCAGCTTGACTAAGTCTCTTCAGTCATTACGCCGTCTTCTATGGGCAAGCCACTTCTGAATTCAAGCAGCCAATTTGCTGTGGACCCCATGCATCTCAATCTTCTTGATGAGCCTCCCATGAAGAACTTGGTCAAATGCCTTATTAAAATCCACACAGACAACATTCACTGCCCTACCCTCATCAATCTCTATAGTCACCTTGTCAAAAAGTTGGTAAGACATGACCTGCCCCACACAAAGCCATGCTGACTCTCCCTAGTTAGGCCATAGATTTCCAAATGCTTATATATCCTATCCTTAAGAATTTTCTCCAGCAATTTTCCTACAACTGATGTGAAACTCACCGGTCTATGGTTCCCAAGACTTTCCCTTGTTCCCTTCTTAAACAGAGGTACAACATTAGCCACTCACCTATCCTCCAGGACCTCACCTATGCCTAGAGGACATGAAGATACTGGTTAAGGGCCCAGCAATCTTGTCTCTTGCTCCCTGGGGTAAATTCCATCAGGCTCTGGGAACTTATCCAACCTAATACTCATTAAGAGGCCCACACTTCCTCCTTCTTGTCCTTAAAACACTCTAACATATTTATACACTCAGCACTGATCTCCTGGTCCACTGGGTCCTTTTCCTTGCTAAATACTGAAGCAAAGAAATCAATAAGTACTTCACTCACATTCTCCGCGTCCAAGCAAATATCCCCCTCTTTATCCTTGAGTGGCCTTACCCTCTTGCTCTTTATGTATGTATAGAATGCCTTGGGATTCACCTTAATCCTACTTGCCAAGGACTTTTGATAGCTCCTCCTGGCTTTCCTAATTCACTTCTCTAGTTCTTTTCTGCCTTCTTGAAAATCCTCATGTTCTAAAATTTATCTTAACTTCTGAAGCTGTGATGACTAGACGATTTTTATTAAATATCTCACGTACAAGAGAACTGGAAATGCTCCGAGTAGAATTTTATTAGGCGAGATCTTTCCTTTTACCTTGAACTCATCCCACTCAGTACAGATGACAATGGCGTGAGCTTTGTCACAGGCTTCATATGCATCATTGCAGATTGTGACCAAGCGAGAGACTGTACACAAGGACAAATTTAGTTCAGTGAATTGAAATAGACCTACACATACATTATTTGTGCATTGTAAGCATTTCTAATCATTAGTAAAATTGCTTGTTTTAGAAATCATTCAATATTCTATAGGTTGAATAATTTAATGAGATTAAAGGCTACTTTAGTCAGTTTAATTATGTACCAATTTCAATAAAATCAGGAATGCAACAGTTGTCTAAAACTGAGTTGACTGAGCCTTCATGGAGAATAATGAACAAACGACACAGAAAAGCACAAAACAATCTTACACGTAAAATATAGTAAGTTGTCAGACAGAGGTGGAAATGATGATGAAAGGTCAATGACATTGACTCTATTTCTCTCTCTACAGATTCTGCCTGACCTGCTGAGTATTTCTGCCATTTTCTGTTTTTGTTTCAGATTTCCAGCATCCATAGGATTCTTTGTTTGTTTTAGGGATAAGAAATTATTCTGACTACTGCTTTAAAAATGTAGGTTAATTGTGTAATGATAAACTGAACTGAATTACTATGATATCCTGTGCCAGAGACAACAAATATAGAAATAAAAATTCTACATGTAATAAATGAAATCCTTTTTCCAGTTCATTCTTCTCCATCTTTCTGAAACTGAAGCAATTTTACCCACAATTCAGTTTTCTTTTATTGGTTGTCAGAAGTCAGTACATTGCATTTAAATTAAGTGAGAGATTGGTGGAAATACTTTACCGAAATTAAGGCTAGCATTGTATCTGGATACATAAATGGTGCTAGATATTTTAAAAAAACAAGCATAAACAATAGGAAGAATTGAACCAGTTGGATAGGAAGATGACTTGTTGACAGGAAGCAGGGTTGGTGTAAGTGGATGTTGTACAGAGTGGAGAAAGTTTCCCAAAAGGCCAGTACTGGCTCCATATTAGTCAATAGAAGACTAAACTTAAAAATATGAGAAAGACTGAGTCTATTTTAAAAACACACTATGTTTTCAGTAGTAAAGATGAATGGGTAAAGGAGAAGTGTTGTGTTATATTATACCTTGACCAGAGTTATCCTGAGTTATGTTGGGATGTGACAGGTCACGAATGATCTGTTCTTTAAGAACCTTGGGGTCAAAGATGTGAAGATTTGCACCTTCATCCAATAGGTACTTGCTAATGTAGATACTGGAACTCTCCCTAAAATTAAAAGAAAAATGTTACAAGCTGTGAGCCAATTTCAAATCCTGCAGAATGAGATTAAAAATTTTAAATTCACTCAGAAAGAATCTCACGATATTCAGGTAGAGTACCAACGTTTTCAATGCAAAACAATCCTCATTCAGAAGTTCTGTTTTTGAGATGTGATTCTCAGTAATGTTGGACCCAAAGCAACTTCATGAATGACGCAGACTGGTTCTCTTATTTACTAGTACATCAATGAAACCAACTCCTGATTAGTGATTATCACCAACATAACATCTGTGGAACCAGAGGAGCCAATACACTTGACCACTAATTACGTCACCATCAAGAGTGCTTACCATGCTATCCCATGCCACACTTTGGAAATTCTGACCTCCTGGCTGTACTTCTACACCCTGAGCATAGGCAGAGATGGACAACTGCAGCACCAGCAGAGAGGACCAAGAAAGTATAACAGCATGGTGCAGGAGCACTTACAGGACTGCTTTGAATTAGTGGACTGGAATGTATTGAGGGATTCATCTTCGAGTCTGAATGAGTACACCACAGCTGTTATTGACTTCATTAAAACCTGTGTGGATGAGTGTGTGCCTACAAGAACACACTGTACACACCCAAATCAAAAGTCATGGATGAAGCAGGAGATACGTAGTCTGCTAAAGGGCTAGATCTGTGGCATTCAAGACTGGTAAACCAGGACTATATAAGGAGGCCAGGTACAGTTTACAGAGGGCTATCTCAAAAGCAAGAGAACAGCTCTGACTGAGGTTACAGGGGAAATCATTTGCAGGTTAGCTCTAGCAGGGTTTGCAGGCCATTACTTCCTGCAAAGTGAAACCTAACATCATGAATAGCAGTGATGCTTCACCACCTGATGAGCTCAATGCCTTTTATGCGTGGTTTCAAGGGGAGAATAAAACTATGGCTATGAGGATCTCTGCAGCACCAGGAGACCCTGTGACCTCTGTGCCAGAGACTGATGTCAGATTGTCTTTCAGGAGGGCGAACCCTCGCAAGGCAACAGCCCCTGATGGGGTACCTGGTAGGGCTCTTACAATCTGTGCCAACTAACTGGCAGGGGTGTTCAAAGACATTTTCAATCTCTCACTGCTATAGTCAGAAGTTCCCAGCTGCTTCAAAAGGGCAACAATCATACCAGTGCCCAGGAGGAGCAGGGTGAGCTGCCTTAACAACTACCATCCAGTAGCACTGACATCTATGATGATGGAATGCTTTGGGAGGTTGGTCATGGCTATAATCAACTCCTGCCTCAGCAAGGACCTGGACCCCCTGCAACTTGCCTATCACCATAATAGGTCTACAGTGGATACGATCTCATTGGCTCTTCACATGGCCTTGGATTACCTGGACAATACTAATACTTATGTCAGGCTGCTATTTATTGACTACAGCTTAGCATTTGACATAATCATTCTCACAGGTCTGATCAAAAAGCTCCAAAACCTGGGCCTCCGTACCTCCCTCTGCAACGGGATCCTTGATTTCCTCACTGCAAGACCACAATCTGTGCGGATCAAAAATAACATCTCCACCTTGCTAGCAATCAACACTGGTGCACATCAAGAATCTGTGCTTAGCCCACTGCTGTACTCTCTCTACACCCATGACTGTGTGGCTAAGCATAGCTCAAATGCCATCTATAAATTTGCTGACAACACAACTATTGTTGGCAGAATATCAGATGGTGACAAGAAGGCACACAGTAGTGAGTTATATCAGCTAGTTGAGTGGAGTTGCAGCAACAACTTTATGCTCAATGTCTGTAAGACCAAAGAATTGATTGTGAACTTCAGAAAGGGTAAGACAATGGAACACACACTGGTTCTCATAGACGGATCAGAAGTGGAAAGGATGAGCAATTTCAAGTTCTTGGTTGGCAACATCTCTGAAGGTCTATTTTGGGCTAAACATATCAATGCAGGCACGATATCGGCTATATTTAATTAGCAGTTTGAGGAGATTTGGTATGTCACCAAAGGCACTCGTAAATTTCTATAGATGTTCCGTGGAGAGCATTCTAACTGGCTGCATCACAGTCTGGTGTGGGGAGGGGGGTAGCGGTGGGAACTGCACAGGATTGAAATAAGCTGCAGAAAGTTGTAAGCTCAATCAGCTCCATCATGGGCATTAGATTCCCCAGCATCCAGGACATCTTCAAGGAGCGATGCCTCAAAAAGGTGGCATCTAATATTAAGGATCCCCATCACCCAGGACATGCCCTGTTCTCATTGCTACCATCAAGGAGGAGGTACAGAAGCCTGAAGGCACACACTCAGTGATTCAGGAACAGCTGAATATACTTTCCGTTGTAATTCAGTTTTGATTATTATGTATTGCATTGTACTGCTGCTGTGTAACAACAAATTTCACATCATATGCCAATGATATTAAACCTGATTCTGATTAACAGTAGTGGCAAAAGCAACCAGCAGCTGTAAGATTATTTTGATTTCATGATTAACTCTAACAGGTGTATCAAAAAATATGCTTCTTTAATCAGTGTTTGTTTTACAGATTTTTGATAACACATATAAACTGCTATTGAGTGAATATCTCAGTGAAACATATTCACAGCCCGTACTTCTGTCATAAATATTTTCTAAAGAAATTTAAAATTAATATAAGATCCTTTCTCAACATTATGCCTACAGCACACTATGCCTACAAGTCAGCACAGAAAAGCTGAATGATATCACAGCAATAAAATTACCGTGTGTCACCAGTGTCTTTTTTGAAAGCAAAGCCTAAAAGGGCTATCTTTTTATCTGTGGCAGTATTGAAGAGACAGTCAATAATTCGGGAAGCAAACCTTCTCCGTTGGTAATCATTCATGTCAATCACCTGAAAGGTAACAAATTTTCAATGAAATACATACATAGTCACTATTATTTGAATGTTATATTTATATAAATGTATTTGTACAGCACTAAAATCCTTGGTAAGGCAAACATAAAGGTTTAGAAAAGTAAAAATATTGACATATTGCAGGCAGTTCAGCTGCCTCATATTCCACAACATTTAACTACAGGCTAATTACTTCCAGAGAAGTGAATCTGGGTGCGAATTCCAAGAAACAGATGCAAATATTACTTGTGGTGCATTGATTGGATATATTCAGTTCAAGACATTAATGAAGAAATCAAGACCCAACCTGCAAATTCGAGAATACTCATCAAGTTACACTGGACTGGTGCAGAAGTAAAGCTTCAACAAATCCATAAAAGATCAAGTCTTGGGCATCAGAGGCCTGTTTAGTAGGCAGAATGCTTACTGTTCAAGTCCACTTCTACACTTGAATCAGCAAATCTTTTCGGAAACAGTTACCTTGAAACCTTGAAATGGATTAAAGTTTCCAAAAGGAAATATTGCATGGGGAATAATGTCATCATGTGCATGGCTGACAGGAAATCAGTTAAATTTTCTGAGCGGACCTAGAAATGATTACTTTCATGACTCATTTATGAATAAAAATTGATTTTCAATTGCACATCAATAAAAAAGCAGCATACTGGCATCTGAGCTTTCAAGCAAATATATTCTAGTAAATCTCATTAAGTTACCTGCTGCCAGTATTGGGCCACTTCAGGTAAGTTTAATGCTTCACATAAATACACGAGGTTTAGAACATCTTTCTGGAAACAGCTCCCTCCAAATCCTGAAATAGATCAAAAGCCCTGAATTTTAATAAACGTCTGCAAATCTCAACCATATCTGCAAATGAAAGATCTGGATCTCTGTATCACAAAAACAAATTACTAACCAACACTGGCTTTGAGAAATTTGCTTCCAATTCTGTGATCCATGCCCACAGCACGAGCAACTTCCTCAACATCAGCACCAGTTGCCTCACACAGAGCACTGATTGAGTTAATACTGCTTATTCGCTGAGCAAGAAATGCATTGGATGCCTTATGAAAAGGAAAAACAATAAATATGACTAATGTTTCATCTGCCTCATCTCATTGCCTGCCAAGAACTTCATCCGTGCCTTTTGTAGCCACCAGATTTGTTTGTTTGTGTGTGGTTATCTTCTTTCATTTTATCCTCCATAATCGAGAAGCAGCCCAAATAAGGCCTATGTCCTAACTTGCACTGTCCCACTCACAAATATGTCCTGTGCTCATTATCCTAGATTGACTGCCTTGATTTTGAAACTTTCATCCATTTTTACAAATCAGTCTTGACCCACTCTGCATGAAAACAGAAAATGCTGGGAACACACAACAGACCAGGCAATATCTGTGGAAAGAGAAACTGATAAAGGGTCTTTGAACTAAATTATTGGTTTTGTTTCTCCTTCCACAAATGTTACCTGACCTGCTGAGTGTTTCCAGCATTTTCAATATTTATTTCAAATGTATAGCATCTGTAGTTTTTAAAATTTTCTCTCCCTCTTTATTTTTGTTCTCCTCCAACGCTACCATCTTCAAAAACATTTGTATTATTCTAATTCTGTAAACCGAATCATTCTTGAGTGTAATTCCTCCATTGATGGCTTTTGTGGCTTCAGCTGCCATGGTGTTAAGCTCTGAAATTCCTCCTCTGTGCTCTGACCACTCCTTTTCCCACTGACACTCCTTAAAAAACTATCTCTTTGACTGAGCTTTTGCCCTAACATTGCCTTAAGAGGTTTAAATCGGGTTTTGGTCGATAACCTTCTCACTTCAGGGTGGTTTACTTTATTTTACAGACACCTAGATAAATATAAGTTATTGATCTGCTTAGTGTCTATGTGCATTTATTCAGCCAAATTGCTGGCATTAATGCTGAAACTGTCCAGGGGCTGCATATAACTTGGCTTGCTGGAATATAGGGGCCAATCAAAGTGCCAAAATGGTGCAGAATTCAGCACGAAATTCCCAATTTTAGGAAGCAGAGTGATAAAGAAAAGTTTGGCAAGCTTAGTTTTTCATTATTAAAAGAAATCATAACAATTAAAACAAAAAAAATCCTGCCACAGGATGGATCATAAATTAATTTTGAACAGTGACAACAAGTTTGTTAACTAATACAATTCAAAAGTAATTTTAAAGTTACACTTGAAATATTGGAAAGAGATCTTCAGAAAGTCTAGCATCATGTTGTAAGATGAGACTATTACATAAATAAAAGGAAAACTGTTTTATTAATGACAATTTAATTACTTGTTCGGGCAGATGGGGCTTGTCAGCTATGGTTGGCAGTTGGTATTGGAGAAGGAAAAGTGATCTCAAGTCTCCACTGCCTTGCGACTATTTCCACTCATGGGGAAAGCTTTGGGAGTGAACCTCAAGGAAAAATCCAGAGCTGGAGTCCCTAGGACAGTCCTACGTTGAGTTCGAAGCTGACTGGCAAACCCTGTGACACCACCGGTGCCAAACCTTTCAGTCTCTACCATTCCTTTAGATTCATTAGCTGAGTGGAGAGGGCAAGCCTGCTAGATGGGCAACAGCTTGCTCTGCATATCATAATGGCCTGGCTTGCGTACTGGCTAGTGTATCACATAGACAACTAGGACTTCCATGGTCGACCTCAACCAACCGAGGGCCTCAATGACTTGGAATTACAGCTGGCTCGTGTATAAATTATCCAATTCAGTAAGAGATTGCATGAATTATCGAGCAGCACAAGTTAACAGCGAGATCTAATTGTAAATCAATCTTAGAAAATAGGAATTTTCAGAATATAACAACTTGGACTTATCAAACTTCTCTATCTGAGAAAAACTGCTTCATAAGAATGCAGTCTACCAACACGTCAGGACAGCAGATTTTGGCAAAGGTAAAAGTGAGTATACCAGCTTGGAAAGTTCCGAGGACCACGTGTTAGTTGTGATGATTTTGCTTCTTGGTACCCAGCGCTCATACACCGCACAAAGCGCCTGAATCGCCTCCTGACCTTCGGGCGTCTCATCACCACCAATCAGCACACGGTCTGGGTTCATCAGATTGCTAATAGCTGTCCCTTCGGCCAGAAATTCTGGGTTCGATAGTACCTACATGGTAAATGGGCTCATGATTAGTATCAGTGCAAAATGTCTGAGGAAATTTGCGGCAAAACAAATACCAGACCAAGGGCTGACTGCCCTTTTTAATTATTGGGTTAAAACTTCTTTCCTAATAAGTTCAGTAAATTGTAGATCTATACTTTGCTAACATTTCATACCTAATGCAGACAGGCATTTATCTCCTTCATTCAACATACACATTAAATAATTTCATGTGCCTCCCTAGCAATAGCCAGGTTGCAGAGCTTCTTCTGGTACAGTAAGTGTGTTTTTGACCTGCAGCATTACCCAGTAGAATACTGCCTCGGCTCACCTGAAGAGTTAGATCTGGCTTTGTGTTTGACTGGAATATTCTGCGAATACTCTCAGCAGCTCGCACAGGCACAGTGCTTTTCTCAGTGACTATTTTGTACCCGTTTGACACTGCTACGATCCTTCGCGCACAGGATTCAATATATTTCAGATCTGCAGCCCGACCTTTTCCCATTCCATAAACTTTTGTGGGTGTGTTTACCTATTACAAAGTCAGAAGAATATTTAAAGTTAGAACTTGTATTCACTGCAAGTCAACACGTATGATTTTTATTTTTTCAATTATGCAGTTTACAGCTTCAACGGCTTTACACTGTATTAAACATTTTCAGATCATGAGCACTGCTCCCAGTTATTTCACGCGACAGTTGTTGGCAAAGATTCTGCCTTTGTCATCTTCAGCTCCTGCAGATGCTCTTGTCGTTTTATTGCCTGGTAACCTGTTGTGACCTCTCCCATCATCCCTTGTTATTTAGCTTCTCTTCACTTTTTGCTGATCACAACTTTCTTTCCTTCCCCACTGACATTGGTTTTGCTGTCTCTTCATTTTCTTAAAATCCATTACATCCCTATTTTTTAGTTCTAGTGAAAGGATATCAATCTGAAACATTATATATGTTTCTCCCTCCATAAATGTTCCCTGAACACCTGAGTATTTCTACCATTTTTTTGTTTTATTTTAGCCAGATCTTCAATCCTGGATCACTGGCGAGTGATTCCAACTGAGAGACATCATGTGGTGATCCAGATCTTCACTCCTGGATCACCAACTGGCGATTCCAGCTCAGAGACATCATGTGCTGATCCAAATCTTCGATCTTGGATCACTGATGAGTGATTCCAGCTCAGAAACATGAGGTGATGTATTTTGGCTTGAGTAGTAGGACTTGATGAAGTTGTAGTCCCTCTCTAACCTGCTGGATGAATTTGCACATGATCAAAGATCACCTGGTCAACTGCTCACCTGTAAGAATCTTGGCCTTAACTAATCCCCTCCAATGTCTCCCCATTTGGGTGGAACTCCATTTATTCTGTTCTACCCAGATATAGGATTAGAACAGTTTGCAATGGCGTTTCTTCCTACTTGCTGTCACCCCTGGTATCCCTGAGCTGCACTGCCCAGTGACCACCAAATTAACCCTAGCCTAATCACGGGACAATTTATAATGACCAACTAACCTACTACTCGGCATGTCTTTGGACTATGGGAGGAAACCGGAACTTCTGGAAAAAACCCACATATTCCATGGGGAGGATGTACAGGCTCCTTTCAGAGGATGCTGGAATTGAACTCTAAACTCGGTCACCCCGAGTTGTAATTGCATCGTGCTAACCACTATGATACTGTGGTGCCCTATTGTACTGCATCATAGAAACATAGAAAACCTACAGCACAACGCTGTGCCGAACATGCACTTACTTTAGAAATTACCTCGGGTTACCTATAGCCCTCTATTTTTCTAAGCTCCATGTACCTATCCAGGAGTCTCTTAAAGGACCCTATTCTATCTGCCTCCACCACAGTCACCGGCAGCCCATTCCATGCGCTCACCACTCTCTGTGTAAAAAACTTACCCCTGGCATTTCCGCTATACCTACTTCCAAGCACCTTAAAACTGTGTCCTCTCATGTTAGCCATTTCAGGCCTGGGAAAAAGCCTCCGACCATCCACACGATCGATGCCTCTCATTATTGTATGTCATCAAAACACTGCATCAGTTTCTATATATGCAACAGCCAGCTCTACCCCTAGTACTGCTTGACCACTCCACTGTCTCCAAATTGTCTGATTCCTTTCCGGCATTCAATACTGGATGAGAGGAAACCAACTGCTCTTAAATAGTCGGAAGGCCGAAGTCTTAGCTAGGGAGATGTCCCAGTGCAACTCTCTATCCCACCAATTCCAAACCCCTTCCTGGAATTCGTGAAACTAAACACGTCTGTTCCCAACCTTGCTATGATATATGACCCAGAGTCGAGTTCCTGATCACATAACCATGCAATTGTTAAAGCTATCATCTCCTTATCTCCTTCATCTCCTTATCACTCAATTCCAGTTCTGCCTAATATCTGCTGCCTTGTTATCCCTGGAGGCACAAGAGATTCTGCAGATGCTGGAAAACTTGAACAACACACATAAAATACTGGGGGGACTCAGCAGTTCAGGCTGCATTTATGGAGGGAAATGAACAGTTCCTGTTTCAGGCTCAGACCCCTCATCAGGAATTCATCAGGATCCCGGGTGAAGGGTCCCAGCCTGAAATGTCAACAGTTTATTTCCCTCCATGGATGCTGCCTGACCTGCTGAGTTTCTCCAACATTTTGTGTGTGTGTGTGTGTGTGTGTGTGTGTTGCTTTTTACTTCAATGCAGGTCAGTTTCCTTCAATCTACTTCTGTAAGTTTGCCATTCAAAATGTTGCTACTTCTGTCCTAGTTTTTTTTTAAATATTAGTCTGTGTTTACTCAACTGGATTAGCTCCTGCTTAAGCAATATTGAGATTTAACCTCCATGGCCTCTCTCTCCCTGTCCCTGTAATCTCCATCAGTCCTGTGAACCGTCAAGGTACCTATAACTCACCTACATTATCCTTGCAGAAAAATAAGCCAAGTGCTCATTGTCAACAATGCCTTCAGCTCTGGAATTTCTGAAACCTATGTTCAAGTTCAAATTTAATTGTCATTCAACTGTACATGAATACATTGAATTGACTTTATTTCTTACATCCTTCACATACAGAGGAGTAAAAATCTTTACGTTACATCTCTGTCTAAATGTGCAATGTGCCATTTATAATAAATAGTACGTACAACAGGCTAGTCAATATAACATAGAAATACAGTTGTGTCAGCATGAGTTAATCAGTCTGATGGCCTGGTGGAAGAAGCTGTCCTGGAGCCTGTTGGTCCTGGATTTTATGCTGCGGTACCATTTCCCGGATGGTAGCAGACGGAACTGTTTGTGGTTGGAGTGACTGGGGTCCCCAATGATTCTTCGGGCGCTTCTTACACACCCGTCTTTGTAAATGTCCTGAATCATGGGAAGTTCACATCTACAGATGCGCTGGGCTGTCCGCATCACTCTCTGCAGAGTCCTGCGATTGAGGGAGGTACAGTTCCCATACCAGGCAGTGATGCAGCCAGTCAGGATGCTCTCAATTGTGCCCCTAAAAAAAGTTCTTAGGATTTGGGGGCCTATACCAAACTTCTTCAAACATCTGAGGTGAAAGAGGCGCTGTGTTGCCTTTTTCACCACACAGCCGGTATGTACAGACCACGTGAGATCCTTGGTGACGTTTATGCCGAGGAACTTAAAGCTGTTCACCCTCTCAACCCCAGATCCATTGATGTCAATAGGGGTTAGCCTGTCTCCATTCCTCCTGTAGTCCACAACCAGCTCCTTTGTTTTTGTGACATTGAGGGAGAGGTTGTTTTCTTGACACCACTGTGTCAGGGTGGTGACTTCTTCTCTGTAGGCTGCCTCATTATTATTTGAGATTAGCCAATCAGTTTAGTGTCATCAGCAAATTTAATTAGCAGTTTGAAGCTGTGGGTGGCGACACAGTCATGGGTATACAGAGTGTAAAGGAGGGGGCTTAGGACACAGCCCTGAGGGGCACCTGTGTTGAGGGTCGGGCGAGAGGTGAGGGAGCCCACTCTTACCACCTGCCGGAGATCTAACAGGAAGTCCGGGATCCAGTTACACAAGACAGAGTGAAGACCAAGGTCTCTGAGCTTCTTGTCAGGCCTGGACAGAATTATAGTGTTGAATGCTGAACTGTAGTCCAAGAACAGCATCCTTCTTCTCCGGATGTGTAAGAACGGTGTGTAGAACTGTGACTATTGCATCATCTGCCGATCGGTTGTGTTGGTAGGCGAACTGTAGGGGGTCCAGTGTGGTCGTAGGGGGTCCAGTGTGGTTGTAGGTGGTAGCATGCTGCAGATGTAGTCCTTGACCAGCCTCTCAAAGTATTTGCCAAACAAAAGAGCGTTATACTCCGGGACAAGATGCAAAACACAATATGAACAATTACATAGCTTAAGGCACATATAACGCATATAAGAGAGCAAGCACATGTAAGGTAACAGTAAAATACAATCACACGCACCGGAACACTTCACTTGAGAGTCTGTTGGGGTCATCTATTGAATCCGGTGCTCCCGTTGTGGCCTCCTCTACATCGGTGAAACCCGATGCAGATTGGGGGATCGCTTCATCGAGCACCTCCACTCCGTCCGCCACAACAGACAGGATCTCCCGGTAGCCACCCACTTCAACTCTGTTTCCCATTCCCATTCGGATATGTCCATACATGGCCTCCTCTACTGCCATGATGAGGCTAAACCCAGGTTGGAGGAGCAACACCTCATATACCGTCTAGGTAGTCTCCAGCCCCTTGGTATGAACATAGAATTCCCCAACTTCTGGTAATTCCCTCCCCCTCCCTTCCTCTATCCCTATTTCACTCTGCCCCCTCCCCCAGCTGCCTCTCACCTCCCTCTTCTACTACCCATTGTTTTCCTACCTATGACGTCCCTGCTTCCCCTCCCCCACCCCTTTGTCTTTCAAATTACTGGTCTTTCAACTGAACCTATAAGCATTCTTCAAATCCTTCCCCCTCCTTCTATCTTCAGTCCTGACAAAGGGTTCTGGCCCAAAACGTCGACTCATCGTTTCCACTGATGCGGCCCAACCAGCTGAGTTCCTCCAGCGTGCTGTGAGTGTTGCTTCCAATCCTCTGTCTTCCCACAAATTTTTGCTTTGTTGTATGCCCTCTCTTGGTTTTACATTAGCTTTGACTTCCCATGTCAGCCACAGTTGCACTATTTTGCCATTTGAGTGTTTCTTCACTTTTGGAATACATCTATTCTGAACCTTCCTCACTTTGCTCAGAAACTCATGCCATTGCTGCTCTACTGTCATCCCTGCTAATATCTCCTTCCAGTTTACTTTGGTCAACTTCTCTCTCATACCTTTGTAATTTCCTTTACTCCACTGAAATACTGCTACATCAAACTTTACTTTCTCCTTTAAAATTTCAAATTGAACTTAGTCATATTGTGATCACTGTTTCCTAAGGGTTCCTTTACCTTAAGCTCCCTAATCACCACCAGTTCATTATACAATACCCATTCCACTATAGCTGATCCCCTAGTAGGCTCAATGACAAACTGCTCTAAAAAGCCATCTTGTAGGCATTCAACAACTCACTCCCTTGAAATCCATTTCTAACTTGATTTTCCCAATCGACCTGCATGTTGAAATCTCTTATGACTATCATAACATTGTCCTTTTGACACACCTTTTCTACTTCCTGTTGCAATCTGTGGTTCACATCCTAGCTACTGTTGGGAGGCCTATATATAATTGCTATCAGGATCCTTTTATCCTTGCAGTTTCTTAACTCAACTCACAAGGATTCAACATCTTCTGATCCTGTGTCACAGCTTTCTACTGATTTGATGCCATTCTTTACCAGCAGACTCATGCCACCCCCTCTGCCTACCTTCCTATCACTCTGATACAATGTGTAACCTTGGATACTTAGCTCCCAACTACAACCATCCTTCAGTCACGATTGAGTGACGGCCACAGCATCATACCTGACAATCTGCAAAAGTGCAACAAGATCATCCACCTTATTCCTTATACTACACGCATTTAGATACAACATCTCGAGTAATGTATTTGCTATCCTTTCTGATTCTGCAACCCTAATGCACTGATACTCACTCTGCTGGCTGCATTTATATCCTATCATCTGCCTGCCCTTCCTGACAGTCTGACTGCACACTATCTTTGCTTTTCACCATCCGACCTATCTTGGCGACCCTTTACTCCAGTTCCCAACCCCCTGCCAAATTAGTTTAAACCCTCCCCAACAGCTCTAACAAACCTGCCCACGAGAATATTGGTCCCACTTGGGTTCAGGTGCAACCCGTCACTTTTGAACAGGTCACACCACCCCCCAGAGGAGACGCCATTGATCCAAGAACCTGAAGCCCTGCACCCTGCACCAGCTTCTCAGCCATGAATTATCTGACAAATCACTCTGTTTCTACCCTCACTGGCGCGTGGCATGGGCGGCAATCCAGAAATCACTACCCAGGAGGCCCTACTTCTCAACTTTCTACCTAGATCTCTAAATTCTCTTTTCAGGATCTCATTGCTTTTCCTTCCTATGTCATAGGTACCAATATGTACCAAGACACCTGGCTGTTCTCCTTCCCTCTCCAAAATGTTGCAGATGTGATCTGAGACATCCCTGACCCTGTCACCTGGGAGGCCTCACACCATCTGGGTGTCCCGTTCACATCCACAGTATCTCCTGTCTGTTTCCCTCACTATCAAGTCCCCTATCACTACCATTCCCCTCTTCTCCCTCTTTCCCTTCTGCACCACAGACCCATGCTCAGCTCCAGTAACCTGCTCTCTGTGGCATTCCCCTGGGAGGTCATCCCCCACAACAGTATCCAGAACAGTATACTTATTATTGAGGGGAAAGGCCACAGGGGTGCTCTGCGCTAACTGCCTAATTCACATTTCCATGTCTCCTGACAGACACCCAGCTACCTGCCTCATGCAACTTAGGGGTGACTACTTCCCTGTAACTCTGATCCTCTCCTCGCTCTCCTGTACAAGCCAAAGGTCATCAGCTGCTGCTCCAGATCCCTAAGATGGTCTTCAAGGAGCTGCAGCTGGAAGGCCCTTGCGATCACAAGAAAAGAGTCTAAGATGATCACTCGCTGTTAGACTGCACACCTCCTTTGCACACTGATGCCTCTCTGTGGCAGACGGCATTGCAGTCTGTACCAAGTCCAGCTCCTTCAGTCTTTCCGCCAACGAGCAACTCGCTGAGGGGTAGACCTGTGGTATTTTATGTTCAATGTCCACCAGGGTCTTGTGATCGTAAAAGATACTTTAAAAAATACAATAACCCCTCTGGTCGACCCCGTAGAAGCTACTGCGGCTAATCGCGCCCCCCCATCTTACAAATCTTTGCCTCTCTAATTCTCTTTCACAACATAAAACCTAGCTCTTTGCCCACGATTCTGCTTGTTCACTCTGCTGTCTCCTTGTATGTCTTGATTTCATGCATGACTTATTAAATTATACTCTTAAATTCTTGGAGAGTTTTGCTATATTGAAAGCACAATGTGTGTGTTGTTGATAAAAATTACCGAAATAAATATAAGGTCAGATTCTTGAATGGCAGTATCGATGTCAGCTGAGAAAAAAAGGTTCTTCCCTCTGCATGACTCTACCACTTCCTTTAAACCAGGCTGCAAAAAAAAACAAAATTGAAAATAGCAACTAAATATATATACCATCAGAATGACATGCAGCAAAGAATTTATGAAACAATACATTGGATGAATATTTCAGTAGTATACCTCATAAATTGGAAGTGTATTTGAGTTCCAGGCTTCTATTCTTGCTTGGTTAACATCTACAACCGTAATGTGAATCTCGGGACACATGTGAGCAATAACACTGCATGTTGGACCCCCAACATATCCAGCTCCAATACAACAGATCTTCTTAATTTCAAACATTCCTGCAGGAAAAGTGTTGTCAACATGGAAATGAGATTGTTCAATTCTGTAATCAGAAGTTTCAAACCTTCATGTTACTTTATGTTAAGCCATCAATAAAACCAAAGAACAATGGTCATGATTGTTGTGGAACAGAGGGATATAGGACTACAAGTATATGGTTTCCTGAAAGAGGCATCACAGGTAGACAAAGTATTGAGGAAGGCTTTTGGCATACGAGCCTTTATTAGTCAGGGCACTGGGTATAGAAGTTAAGATGTTATACTGAGGTTGTACAAGATGTTGGTGAGGCTGCACTTGGAGTATCATGTTCAGCTCTGGTCATTCTGTTATAGGAAAGATGCCATTAAGCTGAGCAGAGTTCAGAAAAGATCAAAAACTAGAGGAATAGGTTTAAGATGACAGGTACAGATTTAATAGAAGCCTGAAAGGCATTTTTTCATACAGAGGGTGGTGTGTATATCGATTGAGCTGTGAAAGGAGTTGGTTAAGGCAGCTACAATAACAATGGTTAAAGGATGTTTAGATAGGGATTTCATTATTTATTATTTAGGGATACAGCGCAAAACAGGCCTTGTCGGCCCAATAAACCACACTGCCCAGCAGCCCACCTATTTAACCCTTGCCTGATCACAGGACAATTTACACTGACCAATTAACCTGCTAGGGGCACGTCTTTGGTGGACTGTGGAAGGAAACTGGAGCATCCCGAGAAAACCCACACATTTACAACGAGTACATAGAAACTCCTTACAGAGGATGCCGGAACTGAACTCCAAAATTCGATGCCCCAAACTGCAATGACGTCTCGTTAACCGCTATGCCACCGTGGCACCACAGGAAAGGTTTAGAGGGATAAGGGTAAAATGCAGGCAAGTGAGACTAGCTTAGATGGACATCTTTCCGGGTATGGATGAGTTGAGCTGATGGGCCTTTTTCCATGCTGTATGACTCTCTGGACAGTACAACTCATCAGCGTGTAAGCATACCAAATAATAAACAAGACAGATCTCCCTAATTTACAAAGGATGCATGGCATAGACATAGATATTGTAATCTGGTCCATGTCCATGTGTATGTTCCATTTGAACGTCTTTTATATCAGAAGGTTAGTTTGCCTAAATTAGTTTAACTACCTAACTACTTTTCTATTGCCTAGATTTCCGTAGGAGAAAAAATATTTCCAAGTAAATTTTCAATCTTAAGTCCAGACTAATAGCCTGTTGTCTTACCTTCTCACGTTCACAGTCTGAGTGGAAAATCCATACAAGGCAACGCCTATAGTCATACAGTACAGAAGGCTCAACATGTTCATGCCAACCAACCTAACCCTAACCCTAACCCATTTGCCCCACATTCTCCTAAATTTTCCCAAACTATGTTTCTATTGAAATGTCTCTTAAATGTTGTAAATGTACCTACCCCCCCCCCCCGGCATTTTTCTCCCTGCAGAAGTGGTTTGCCATTGTCTTCTTCTGGGGAGCGTCTTTACAAGACAGGTGATCCCACCCATTATCAACAGTCTTCACAGATTGAGCACCTAGCATTAGTGGCCACATTGCCAGGACTTGTGACGTGCACCGGCTGCTCATAGACCATCCACCGCCTGCTCACACAGCTTCACATGACCCTCGTGTGGGGCCAGGGGGCTAAGCAGGTGCTACACCTTGCCCAAGGGTGGCCTGCAGGCTAATGGAAGGGAGCACCTTCTTCCTCCTTTGGTAGAAATGTATCTCCACCCCACCACCTTTCCCTCCCAATAAGCCCTCCCCCACTCATTTTCTATCAGCCATGTGCCTATCTAAGAGTCTCTTAATTTTCCCTAATGTATCTACCTCTGACAGAGTTCAAACATTTTATAAACCAGCAGGACATTTCATCGCATCAAGGAACTTTTGTTAAACATATTTTAGAAAAAAAAAACTGATGAACTTCAAACTGCCTTAAAAGGGACCAATCTGCCTGACTATCTTTAACGGATGCCCTAGTTGGAAATGTGCACGTCGTATTCAGTGACAGCGGAACGACGGGATTTCCTGTCAGTAGATGGTAACTGCACGGGACAGGAGTTGTGAGAGCAGTAGCTTTGCTTCTCCTGTAGAGACGCTCGGTGAATCTCCCGCACACATCCCCAGTCCTACATCTAGAAGTCAGGCGAACTTCAGAGCACTGTCTCTGTTCCGCTGGAGTATAAGCAGAGATTTACCTTCCGCCAAGTTTCAGCGTTGAGGCTCTACTCAGCGTTTAATACCTCTTCCGCATTTGACGGCGCATGATCGACTTTTGACCTGAAAGATGAAGTGAATTATGATGAAGTGACGGGCACAACCAATCCTCGTTCGCTCAACGTCGGACTGGCGCCTCCAGGTTGGGAGGATCAACAGGGAGCGGTGAGAACAGGGTTTGCGTGAAGGCAGAAATGATGTGGTAACCGTGTACAACCTTGCACTGGCCCAGGTTGTAATATTAATGCCCCCACCCGCTCCAACTATCGCTGTCACTCCTCCCCAAGGGAATGCACTTATTGGCGGATAAGTGCCATGGCGTAACTGGACTGGAGGTGCTGCGAGTTCTCGAGTACATAGGTGCGTGAGAAATCGATGCCGGAACAGGCCATAGGGGACTGTTCCGCCGCTTAATATCTGATTATGGACTCAACTGTTTTGTATGCTCCTACAAACTTTCATTCCCTAACAAGCGCCTGGTGTAAATGTCACCATCAGCCCAATCCTGAACATCATCGGGTATTTTCTGCTTCTTTGTTTGAGGTGCTCTGTACGGAACTGATCGTTGCCATGCATCATCAAATGCCCACCCTGCAGACTTCGATGAAGGGAAGCTACAATGAAGCTAAGAATGGCTGTGCCTAAAATAGTGTCCCGAGGCACTTTGCCTAAGATTTCGTGACTGGCCTCCAACACCCACTAGCTTCGTGCAATTATAGTTATTAAAATGTTTTCCTCAAATATTCATTGATTTCAGTTTTACTAGGGCTCCTTGATGCCACATTTGGTTAAGTGGTTCAGTTAAACCTAGAGCTAACAGAATCAGGGCATCCATTATTAATTAGCTAACAATAGATTAATTTTCTGTAACTGATCGATATTTATGTATATTAGATACTTTATGCAAATCAGATTTGTTCAATGGTTAATTTCTCTATTTATTTAGGCTATTTTGCTCTTATGCCCCCTGCTTATCCAAAGAATATTTTGTTAAGATAAATGTTATCTTAAACTTTTATTATGATTTCCCTTTGATGGCCAAGATTTAACTCTTCCTTTTATATGGTTGGTGCTCAAGGTGCTATTTTAGTCAGTTGCTTGCTGTCCACTTACAAATTAATCAATACATCTTTAACCCTGCCCTTGAATTCACTGTGTCCATTACTGGTATTACCTTCCCCTTTTACAATCTCTGGAGACAAACTGTTGTTCTACAACTTTTGTAAACATACTGATTCCCACAGCTGTCTTGACTATACCTCTTCCCACCCTGTCTCCTGTAAAAATGCTATTCCCTTTTCGCAGTTCCTTTGTCTCTGCCACAGCTGTTCCCAGAATGAGGCTTCCTTTTCCAGGACATCAGAGATGTTCTCCTTCTTCAAAGCACATGGATTCACTTCCTCCAGCATTGATGCTGTCCTCGCCTACATCTCCTCCGTTTCCTGTACACCCACGCTCGACACATCTTCCCACCGCCAACAGAAATAGAGTTCCTCTTGTCCCATGACCTTCTGTCATGGTCCCGATCGTTAATTCCCCATCTTTCTCCTAATTTCCTTTGATTGTGCCACGGTTCCAACCATTAATTTCCCAATTGCTTCTAATTCCCTTTGATGATGACACACCTGGTTTCCATCAAGACCTGCAGCATAAGAACCCCGGTGTTACAACTGCTAGTCGCCAGATTGTTGGTTTTGACTCTGTGGTAATTAATGTTTCCCGGGCGCTTTGGACCGTGTGTTCTAAGTTTTGCTCCAGTTTCAAGGTTTACCTATGAAACTCTGTCTCTCTGTGTCAAGGCTCCCTGTCAAGATCCCTTCCGTTTGCTGTTCGACGTTCACGTCCGCGTAAACTAACTCAATCTCCATGTCTGTGTCCTGCACTTGGGTTCGCTTCACTGGGTCATTGCAACAGAATGATCTGGCCACAATGGACCCAGCGGACACGAATATCCTGCAACAAGCCCTCGCCAGCCAGGGCTCCCTACTGGGTCTGCACGATCAACTTCTCTGGGATGTCATGGAGAACCTCCGTTCCCTGTCTGCTAACGTAACGAAGATCGGTGACCAGGTGGACCATGTATCCACTCATTTTACCCCATTCACTCCTGGAACTCTGTCTAACCAGCCCAGACAGCCAGTAGTGACAACCCCCTACGTGTCAGCAACACCCCCGCCAAGAGAACTGCACGTACCAGAACCAGAACACTACACTGGGGATTTGGGGAAGTGCCGGGCCTTCCTTCTGCAATGCTCCTTGGTGTTCGAACAGCAGTCATTCGTGTACTCCGCGGATAAGTCAAACATAGCTTATATCATGGGTTGTTGCGGGGAAGTGCCTTAGCATGGGCTACAGCGTTTTGGGATAATCAACCGGATATCTGTCCCCACATTTATCGCGGAAATGAGAAAGAATTTTGACCACCCCGTCCATGGTAAAGATGCCACTAAGCATCTACTCACTCTCTGTCAGGGCTCACGCAGTGTTGCCGAATATTCTGTGGAGTTCCGGACATTAGCGGCCGACTCGGGGTGGAACAATGAGGCACTCCAAGGGGTATTTTGGAATGGTCTCAGCGACATGGTGAAAGACGAGTTGGCGGCAAGAAATGACGCTGACAGCCTGGATTCCTTGATCTCCCTAGCCACCAGGTTGGACAATCGTCTTCGAGAACGCCATATGGAGAGAACTGGTCGTCCTCCACGTTTGGCCACTCCACAGCATTCATTACCGTCTCCCACCAGCACAAGCCTCTCTTCTCCTCCTGCTTCTGGAATAGCTCCCAACCCGGCTGTTTCCACCGCCCTGGGAGAGGAACCCGTGCAGTTGGGAGGGAACTGTCTTTCTCCCTCAGAGCGACTCCGGAGATTGAGAGCGGGGGAGTGTCTCTATTGCGGCCAGTCCGGCCACTTCCATGCTACCTGTCCCCTTTGGCCAAAAGGGAAGGCTCACCAGTAGAAAGGGGGACCCTGGTGAGCCAGATAACATTCCCTTCTGTCCCCCGAACCCAGATGCAGATCCCGGCTACTTTACGTTATAACCAACAGTCATTGCCTCTGTCAGCTCTGGTGGACTCTGGCGCTGAGGGAAACCTTTTGGATGAAAACATAGCTTCCCAGGCCAGAATTCCTCGGGAGCTGGTGAGTACCCCTCTGGAAGCCCGGGCACTGGACGGTAGACTTCTGGCCCGAGTCACACACTGCACACCACCCCAGTCTCTTATTCTCTCTGGGAACCATTGGGAACAGGTACGATTTAACCTAATTTCCTCTCCTCAAGCTCCTATAGTTCTTGGGTACCCCTGGTTAAGGTACCCCTTATTACCGCCATAATCCCCACATTGACTGGTCCACCGGGAAGATAGAAAGCTGGAGTCTGTTCTGTCTCTCCACTTGTCTACAATTGGCCCTTTCCCCTGTGGAAGTCACCGCGACCTTGTCTGCCGCTGAAACCAACTTATCCAAGGTTCCAGCAGAGTATTATGATCTGGGAGAAGTATTTTGCAAAGAATGGGCTCTTGCCCTGCCTCCACACCACCCTTACGATTGCGCAATTGACCACCTCCCCGGAGCCCCTCTACCCACCAGTCGACTGCATAACCTGTCCTGGCAAGAAAGGGAAGCAATGGAGGATACCTAGATGACTCTCTTGCAGCAGGCATTATCCGACCCTCATCTTCCCCTGTAGGCACAGGTTTCTTATTTGTGGGGAAGAAAGACGGCTCACTGCACCCCTGCATTGACTACCGTGGCCTGAGTAGCAGAACCATAAAGAATAAGTATCAACTCTGCTTTCGAACCCCTTTGTGGAGCCACCATCTTCTCTAAGTTGGACCTACGAAGTGCCTACCACTTGGTCAGGATAAGGGAGGGAGATAAGTGGAAATCAGCTTTTAACACCCTTCTTGGTCACTTTGAATACCTGATCATGCCATTCGGTCTCACCAATGCCCCCGCTGTTTTCCGAGCTCTGATAAACAATGTCCTTAGGGACTTTATTAACCATTTGATTTTTCTTTATTTCGACGACATCTTAATCTTCTCCCGCAGTCTTCAGGAACACATCCACCATGTCCATCAGGTTCTGCAGAGGCTTTGGGAGAACAAACTATTCGTGAAGGCTGAGAAGTCCCTTCCATCAGTTTCCTGGGGTACATCATTGAGAGCGGGCAAGTGAGGGCAGATCCCGAAAAGATCCAGGCAGTGGTAGAGTGGCCAAGACTCATGACGCTCAAGCAACTCCAGCGATTTCTGGGGTTCGCAAACTTTTATCGTCGCTTCATCAGGGATTACAGCCGGGTGGCAGGGCCCCTTACTCGACTCACCTCTAATTTTCACTGGGACCCCGAAGCAGACTTAGCCTTCTCGGAGCTGAAGAGGCGTTTCACCCTCACTCCCATCCTGGTCCAACCAGACCCCTCTCGCCAACTCATTGTGGAAGTCGATGCCTCGGACTCTGGCGTGGAAGCGGTCCTCTCCCAACGCTCCGGCCCAACCGAAAACTCCATCCCTGCGCCTCTTCATGCCGGCTATGCCCTGCCAAACGGAACTACGATGTAGGGAACCGGGAGTTACTGGCCGTCAAATTTGCTTTGGAGGAGTGGAGGGAGCGGAACATCCATTCATCGCTGGACTGATCACAAGAATCTCGCATACATCCAAACTGCCAAAAGCCTGAATTCCTGCCAAGCCTGTTGGGCATTATTTTTTGGCTGTTTTGGATTCACACTCACCTATCGGTGGGGGTCCAAGAACGGGAAGCCCGATGCTCTCTCCCATCAATACGTCTCTGAGGAGGGCCCTTCTGACCCCGAGATCATCCTGTGTAGTGGCTGCCCTCACCTGGGAGATCGAATCCATAGTCAAGGAGGCCCAACGGACTCAACCTGACCCAGGCACTGGACCTCCCCCCCCCCCCCATCGCCTCTTCGTGCCTGACTCAGTTCGGTCTCAGGTTCTCCAGTGGGGGCACACTTCCTGTTTTGCCTGCCATCCTGAAATCGATCGGACTCTGTCCCTTCTGAAGAGACATTTCTGGTGGCCCTCCATGGACGCTGACACCAGTTCTTTCGCCGCTGCCTGTTCTGTTTGTGCTCGTGGAAAAGCTTTCCACCAACCACCTGCTGGGTTGCTTTGTCCCCTACCTGTCCCTGGCCGCCCTTGGTCTCACATTGCGCTGGATTTTGTTACTGGACTACCCCCTTTACAAGGGAACACTGCTGTACTCACCGTGGTGGACCGCTTCTCCAAAGCTCTGCATTTCATAACCCTTCCCAACTCCCTACAGCCGTGAGACAGCCGACCTCCTTGTTCATCATGTCTTCCGCCTTCATGGAATTCCCTCTGACATTATTTCTGACCGGGGTCCCCAATTCATCTCTCAAGTCTGGAGATCAAGCCCTTGGAGCCTCAGTAAACCTGCCTTCTGGCTTCCATCCACAGACTAATGGTCAAACAACCTAAGCAAACCAGAATTTGGAAGCAGCACTGCGCTGCATAACCGCCGACAACCCGTCATCCTGGAGCACCCATCTCACTTGGGTGGAGTATGCCCACAACTCTCTGGTCAGCACTGCCACCAGAATGTCTCTCTTTGAATGCCCCCTCAGTTACCAGCTCCCCTGTTTCCTGCACATGAAGATGACATTGCTGTGCCTTCAGTTCAGGCCCATCTCTGCCAGTGCCGCAAGATCTGGAAGGATGCACGTGCGGCCCTGCTCCGCTCAGCCAACCACAACTGGAGCATTGCCGATTGCCATTGAATTGCTGCGCCAAACTATCAGGTCGATAGTTTGGCTCTCATCAAAAGACATCCCCCTCAAGAATGAACCCATGAAACTCGCCCCTTGCTACCTGGGACCATTCGAGATTGAGAGTGTCTTCAACCCCTCGGTGGTCAGACTCAAACTGCCCAGATCCATGCACATTGAGCCCACGTTCTACGTCTCCCAATTGAAACCTGTATCTGTCAGCCCTTTGTGCCCTCCTGCTGAACCCCCTCCATACGCCAGGATCATTGACGATCACCCAGTGTACGCCGTCCGGCGAATACTGGATGTGTGCTGTCGAGGCAGGGGTCTCCAGTACCTGGTCGATTGGGAAGGATACGGCCCAGAGGAACACTCCTGGATTCCCCGCTCCTTCATCCTAGACCCTTCCCTCATCCGTGATTTCCATTGAGACAATCCGGACAAGCCTGGTAGTTCACCTGGAGGCTCCTATTTTGTGGGGTGGGGGGGGGGGGTGTATTGTCACATTCCTGATCATTAATTCCCCATATTTCTCCTAATTTCCTTTGATTGTTCCATGGTTCTGACCATTAATTTCCCAATTGCTTCTAATTCTCTTTGATGACGGCACACCTGGTTTCCATCAAGACCTGCAGCATGAGAAGCCCGGCGTTACAACCACTAGTCACCAGATTGTTGGTTTTGCCTGTGTGGTAATTAATGTTTCCCAGCTGCTTTGGACCGTGTGTTCTAAGTTTTGCTCCAGTTTCAAGGTTTACCTATGAAATTCAGTCTTTCTGTGTCGAGGCTCCCTGTCAAGATCCCTCCTGTTTGCTGTTCGACATTCGCATCCGCATAAGCATCCTAACTCAATCTCCGTACCTGTGTCCTGCACTTGGGTTCGTTTCATTCGGTCATTGCAACACCTTCTGTATGAACCTATCATTCTCTGCAACTTCTACCATCTCCAAAGGGATCCTACTAGTAAACACATCTTAACCTCTTCCCCCCACTTTCAGCTTTCCACAGGGAATTCCCTTGGTAATTCCCTTGTCCATTCATCTTGCCCCACCAATCTCCCTCCTGACAGTTAAGCCTACAAGCAACCAAAGTGCGACACCTGTCCATTCACCTCATTACTCACCTCCATTCAGGGCCCCAAACAGCCCTTTCGGGTGAGACAACACGTCATCTGCGAATCTGCTGGGGTTGTCTATTGTATCCAGTGCTCCTGATGCGGCCTCCTCTACACTGGTGAGACCCATCGTCAATTAGGGGACCACTTCATTGAGCACCGCTGTTCCATCCACCAACAGCGGAACAGTTTGATTCTGATTCCCATTCCTTTTCCAACATCTTAGTCCATGGCCTCCTCTTGTGCCATGATGAGGCCATCCTCAGGGTAGAGGAGTAACACCTTATATTCTGTTTGGGTAGCCTGCAACTTGATGGCATGAATATCAATTTCTCCTGGTAAAAAAAAATCCCTCCCTCTCCCTTCTATTTCCCTCTCTGGTCTCTTCTCTGCCTATTACCTCACCCTGGTGCCTCTCCTAGTTTCTCATATGGTCCACTGTCCTGTCCTATCAGATTCCTTCGTCTCCAGCCCTTTACCTTTCCCACCACTTGGCTTCACCTATCACCTTCTGGCTAACCTTCTCCTTCCCCACTTTTTTACTCTGGCATCTTCCCTCTTCCTTTCCAATCCTGGAGAAGGGTTTCAGCCCAAAATATCAACTGTTCATTTCCACAGATGCTGCCTGACCTGCTGAGTTCCTCTAGCATTTTGTGTCTGTTGCTTTGGATTTCCAGCATTTGCAGAATTTCTTGTGTTTAAGATCTAGCCTTGGTATTTCCTCTAGGCCTGGGCTGGCAAATCTTTTTGGCAATAATCTTCTGAAAAAACTATCACACGTGCCACGGTAATTTTGAACAGGGATTATCATTGATTCATAAACTAGTAGCAATAATTATGGACTTTTTAAAGGAAAAGGGATGAGTACTGTTGTTTATTTATGTGTTCATTGTTTTATTATTAATAAAATTCTAGGGGACATTGAAGTACATGAAACATTTTACAAAACCTGTTCAAAAGTGATTAATATTAATCTTTTAAAAAGACAATTGGAAAAAGAACATCATTTCTAAATAGTAACATTATTGTAACTTTTTACTATCCAAATACTGATATATACACTATTTCAAAATGTTTCATCCAACGTCATTTGTTCTCGCAACTCTCTAGCTGGAACCAAGCTGGTGTGAGACATTTCTGTGAAAACATCTCGCTGCTGTCAGGTTAAAAAAAAACATTTGTTTTATTTGGCAGTAAAGAGAATTATTATAGATGGGGTTTAAAGAATTGAGGGGGGTATTGCATGTCACGCACCAACATAATATTTTGCGTGTGTCATCTTGGGTATGCCATCCCAGCTCCAGGCTATACATTTTGGTACATTTACACCTATCACTATCTCAGAACACCCCAAAAGTCAATGCACTGATGTTGTAATGGATTGAACTCTGGTAGCTAATTTGCTAATATGGCAGACAGTCTATGCCACAGAAATAGCCTATTTGACCCAATAGGTCACGACTGGTGTATATGGAGTTTCCTTTCACTCCATTTCACACAACTCTGTCAACATGTTATTTTACTCCTTTAGCTCTCATGAATTTCCTCTTGAACACAATGTTTTGCTTCAATTGTTCACTGTGGTTGCAAGTTTCATATTCTAACCACTATCTCCTGACTTTGATAATGACTATCAAATACTTATTGCCCCACTTGTTATTTCTCATAACTTTACAGATACATATCTCATCATTTTAATCATTTGTTTTTGCAGCTTCTCCAATTTCAGCTTACCTATGACACCTCCATTGCTTTCCAAAAAAGATTTGAGACAAGTTTGGCATTGCTTCTCTCTTAATTTTTATTTATCTTTAGGAATCAACAGGTGTTTGGCACAAACAAGAGAAAATCTGCAGATGTTGGAAATCCAAGTAACACACACAGAATGCTGGAGGAACTCAGCAGGCCAGGCAGCATCTGTGGAAAAAATTAGTTGACATTTCAGGCCAAAACCCCTCAGTAGGACTTCTGAATCCTGCTGAAGGGGTTTGGCCTGAAATGGTGACAGTACTTTTTTCTATAGATACTACCTTGCCTGCTGAGTTCCTCCAGCATTTTGTGTGTGTTAACAGGCGTTTGGTTTGGTTTCGTATTCTGATCTTATTGATCTGCACATTACTTCCAATGATCTCTACCTCAAATCAGTCTATTCATCTGTCTCGACACTCTCCAAAACATAGGTGGCCTCCTTGTTCATCTTCACACAGTTACGTTGAAGATTATTCACCAATTACATACTCATTATTAAAGACTGTAACTCTGCCATGGGTGGAAAAGGAGGAGGTTGGGCATGGGGCTGTCAACCCCATCCCATATAAACCCAGAGTTACAGAGACACTAACAGACGCTCCAACGACTTCATCCCTGGGAGAGGAAGGACACTTGTTTAGAAGACGTATGAAATCATGTGGTGAAAGCAGCCAATCTTTGGCCTGGACAGAGTTCTTTGGTGAGCTGCTTTCAGTGGCCTATGCCCCAGCTGGGGTGTTTTGCTTTGGAAGAATTAAAGATTGGAATAAATGATTAGCTTATCTATTTTTATGATTATGGTTTAAGGATAATACTGGTCATAGAGTCTAGGTAAATATTTCAATGGAAGGGCAGAGAAAACCATTGTAATATCTCATCTGGGAGTTCAACATTCTGTCAGCACTACATGGTCTCGATAATGTACTCTGGTCTTTTACCAGATCTTTCAACTTTTTTCAACTATGTATTTTTAAAATAGTATTAGCATTCCTATCTCATTGTGTATAGATTTGTGGGTCAGAGAGATATAATAACATCTATCTCTCCACTCTATTAATCCCACTTTAGCCTTTTGCTGTCACCTGAACTAATTTCAGCTTGTTGCCAGAAGCATCATCAATTGTACATACCAATACCAGCACTCGTCAGACATTTTATTTTCTCCATCTTAAAGAACAATTATCTATATGGTTGTTATCTCAGTATCAACTGTTACTGAGTCAGGCAATTCCAATTTTAAAACATCTTTTAGCCATCACCTTCTTCGAGTAAGTTTTTCCTCCCAAAAATGGACTATTCTACTATAGATGGTTACTAATGTGATGGCAATTCATAAGGTACATTAAAGAACCATTAAAGCACTTCACAGTTCGGTATACAAAAATGATTCACTGCTGGGCAAATTAAATGGCATGACCAAATCATTGAAAATAGTTTTATTTTCTTAAGGGTGGAGCAGTGTTGACAAATAATCAATTGCTTTACTAAAAAATCCCAATAATTGATTAAGTGACTGGCCAGATATACTAAAGGAGGTGCCTTTGTACTTAACTGATTAATAATTTAGTCTAATTTTATTTGCTTTGGTTTGGTTTATAGAATCAATTATAAATACTATTACGTTCTTAATGCATTTGTTTTATGTCAGTATGCAGTAGACGATTGTATATTCTTTAAAACATTTTCAGGCCTCTTCTGCAATGTACCTGATATGCAACAAATATCCATACAGAAGAAGGAATAACTTGTGATTGTTTTTATTCCATTTCCTTATCACATGGGATACTATTTTATCCCAATTTTAACTCTCAATAGAAGACTGAAAATAAATCTGTTCAGCTTGTCGATAAATTATCCCATTCACCAAATTCCCATTATCCCAGTCTCCCATTCATTGGAGACTGTATCTTCCACTTGAATTGCTAAACGTAACCGTTTTCAGGTGAGTGACAAGGTGCAGTGGTACCAGTGTTTGCCATGCTCCATAGCAGCTAACTTCCTCCATGTTAGAAGATTGTGGAATTGGATTTGAATGCAAATGAAAGACACATGATCCAGCCTGACACTGGTGCAATCCCTAAGGCTAACTCCACTTTCAGACTTGCCACACTTTGTCTTTTAAGGGCAGCATGGTAGTGCAGTGGTCGGTGTTACTCTATTATAGCACCAGCCATTAGCAATTAGAGTTCAATCCCTAATGCTGTCTGTAAGGAGTTTCTATGTTCTAGCATAACTGTGTGGATTTCCTCCAGGTTCTTTGGTTTCCTCCCACATTCCAAAGAAATACAGGGTTAGTAAATTGTGGGCATGCTACATTTCCATGGTGACACTTGCGGGTTGCCCTCAGCGTATATTTGGACTGTGGTTGTCATTGATGCAAATGATACACTTCACTATATGTTTCAATGTCTGATGTCTAGGTGATAAATAACAATGCTAATCTTTTCAGAAGAATGTTAAAGTAAGATCTTCAGCACTCAGCTGGACAAAAGAATCACTTGTCACTGTTCTGTTGTAATACAGGTAAGATTTTCAGCAGTGGTGCAAGTATGTACAGTATTTCTACATCCCTTTGTGTATTTCTGAAGGCAGAAATTAGTTGTTGCATTTCTCAGATTACAATAGTAACTATACCTCATAAGTATTTTATTGGCTACCTTTGGATGCCATGGACTTGTGAAAGTTGTGAAATAAAGTCTTAATGTGACAGGTAAGAAAATCAAGAGAGTACAACCACCCTGAAATATGTACAACAGGTAGATCTTAAATGCTTAAACTAATGAGTAAATGCTGAATTCAGTTCAATTCCCTGAAATAGAAAATATTTTATGGCACCAGCCCATGAAATAACTTGATAAAGAAAATTGGTTTTCAGAAATTATAATTTGTATAATTCATTCCATGTCTAACCTAAAGGATAATTCTTCCCTAATAATGCCCCTTCAAAAACAGAATTAAACTAAAGTTAGACAGATGGACAACTTGAATTTAACTGAGACTTTCAAGCTGATAAATTCATGTTCCTCTGTGTATTGCTTTTGTTTCGTAGCTTTTATGCTGTTTTGTTCATGGTAGTTCTAATTGTCCCCCATTATCCCATCAACTATGTGACTTGTACCTCACAACTCTGGCTTCACCATCTCAGGGATATTCTTTGCCCAATTCACTTTCCACCTACCATGACTGCAACTTAAAACCAATTTTTTTTCTTCCATTCCCAGTCCTAACAAAGAGTCTTTGAACTAAAACATTAAATGCATTTCTCTTTCCAGAGGCAGCCTAAACCGAGTATCTCCAATACTTTAGTCCAGTATCATTCTGGCAAATCTTCATTGCATCCTATACAATATAAACTTTCTGGAATTAATTGGCCAGAGTCAAATACTGTGCTCCAAATGGGATTTAACCAGAACTCATCAGCCTTTTGCATTAATTTCTTGTCCCTGTCCAAGCAGCTGATGATTTTACAATTCCAGCATCAAACATGAATAACACTGAATGAATGTACAGAATATGTCATCGTTTCAAGGCAATAATGGAGCAGGTGTTACTACTTCCTAAATGACTGGCTGCTTTGAATTAACTCTACTCAATTTATACCAAAAAAACTTGACTCCAGTGAAGAGGTCATGTTCATATTAAAATTTGTCAGCATTCATTAATTATATTTGTGTTTTCTTTCAATTGATTTTGAAAATTGCTATTATCACAGAAAAGAGATAGATTAGCTTTATTTGTCATATGTGCAGTATAAATATGTTGTGTCAACGACCAACACAGTCTGAGGATGTGATGGAGACAACTCTCAAGTGTCACTGCTTCTGGCACCGACACAGCATGCCCACAACTTACTAACCAATACACCTTTGGAATGTAGGAAACCCAGATGATCATGGGGAGAACGTAAAAACTCTTTACAGACAGTGGCGTAAATTGAATCCATGTCACTGGTACCATAAATCATTATGCTAACTGCTATAATGCTAACATGCCATGCAGGCACGATCAGCAACTACAGCACGCACTTGAAGGCTTCAGCCACAACTTATGCATTTGCAATTTATGGAATTACCATAGGCAAAAAAAAGTTAGTATTTTCAATTATTTCTAACAAGGGATATTTTTCATTTAAACAAGGATTTCAGCAAGATTGTCCTTTTTTTTGTAATGGTAGGTGACTAACCTCCAGTAGATGCAGTTGGTATTTTAAAATTTTCCATTTACTGTAACATTCTGACTGATTACATCTTCCAGTCACTGACATGCTCATGGATACGTGCCACATCCCCTTCAGATAAAGATCACAAGGTATGTTTTACACAAAACCTATTATAGGATTGCTAAAAACTGACAATATATTACTCTTTATTGGCAAAATGAAAAAAGTGTGGTCTGATACTAATTTTTAAACTACTTTTTTGAATTGCCAAACTTGCTTCAAACTATTGAATGAATGAGTTTAAAAAGTATTTAAAATTAAAGTCAATATTTTATATATACGTTAAATAGGTCACACATAACTGGGAAGATCACAGATGAAAGTTACTACCTCTTAAAGGTCAATAATAGTAGCTAGATTTTAATGTAAATTAAATGGTTGAAAAAGGTTTCTGTCTTTATGCACTTTAAAGAAAAAATACAATTAATTCCGTGCTTATAACCATATAAACCTTTAATAGAAACAAGAAAGTGCAAAATAGAAGCCATCATCCCAGTGACAATTCCTTAAAGTTTTTAAAAAGCCTTGAATGGCACTAATTACAGTACATAAGCAGAAATCAAGAGTCTTACAACTATTTTACATAAATTTAACATGACAGCAACTTTTTATTGACATATTTAGAAATCTAATTTACAGCATTTTGGAAAAGAAAGCAATGCATCCCATAACTTGTGACAGCAATAAAAATAATATTGCAAATTTGCCAAAGGCCATATTACCCTTTTACTTTTTTTCTGGCATCGTTTCACCTTTCGTGGCCAAGAAGTTTGGCAGCCAACTTCTGATCATGTCCTTTCTGTTTTCGCACTCTTCCTTGTATGATTGCATCTGGCCTATGTTAGGTTTCTGGCTCCATAGTAGTTTACAAGCTTAAATGTAATTTTATTTTGCATTAGATTTGATGACATAACTCCCCTTCAATTGTTCCCAAATGGTTCTAGTCCAGTGTGGATATTAGGCATGGAGACAGAAAGGAGGTGAATCATATACACTAGTCATGGATAAACCTTTATAACAAAATAGATCAGTGGGAATATTTTAATTAACAATGTATTCCTTTAAATTAAAAGTAGCAATGAAAACTAAATCCAAACAATATATCCTTATGTATACATAGATGATATTACTCTCCATATTAACACTGGAATTCTTTTTCCTTGAGTAAAATGAAAAAAAAAGACACAGACTTTGATGGAAAACAATTATGTCTCAGTTATCTGTATGTTAATCGTAGGTCATTTTGTTTGATAACAATTCTAATCTTAGAGGTTTTCTTTCTAGCACCACAAATTTACACTGGCAAACTGTTATTCAGAAGTGATGTTGCAACAAAATAACCCTTCAATAATGTTCAAAAGGTTAAAAAAAAACTCTCCAAGTGGCATTACTTTCCAATGAAATTAGCCAACCTAACAGCATCAATAAAAACAAATTTTAAGTGATTTGAGAAAACAGTGAAAATGTGTATTTTGTAATATTTCTCATCGAAACAGCGATTGTTTGTCTCTCCTCTCACTGTGGAAAGAGCAATATCTATCTCTCCCTTGTTAGTGAGAGAGAGCCTAAAGGATGTTGAAATGTTTGGCGTTTTTGATGGGCTGTAGACCATGGTCTCTCTGTGAGGGCTTTATTGATGTTTGCATGGTGGGTGCTGGGATTGAAAATGCTTTATGCTAGAAAAAGTGGGTGGAGGGGGAGAGAATTGATGTTACTTGTTGCATCTTCTGCATGGGACGGGTAGGAGGCTTTGGGATTCTTACATTTTTTTCCCCGTCATTCATTCTGTGGGGCTTTTCCTTCTGTTTTGTGTGTCTGCGGAGAGTGAGAATTTCAGGTTGTATATTGTATACATTCTCTGATATTAAATGTAAGCATTGAACCATTAAAATGTTGGTTTCCATTCCTATCTGAGCAAATGACATAGAAGGTAAAGTTCTATAAGAGGAAAAATATAAAATATTAAAAAGCAGAAGCGGTGAATCAATCTGGACATAGCTGTTAGGGCCAAGTGTTACACCAATCCAATTTCACTATTCATATAGATCAAAAGATTATTTTTCCAGATTGATTTAAATAGCAAAGTTTAATTGTCAACCAATTGGAGCAAAATTTATTTTGGTAAAAGTTGATCAATAGCAATGAATTCTCCTCACCATATCATTCTACAGGTTAAACTCTAGCTACCCTTCCATAGGCAATTTAATTTTGTCCGGAATTCTGAATCTGCTGATTTAAGAAATCAATAACTTAACATTAAGGAAATCATAAGTGAAAAGTTTGTAATTTAATGAAAAGAACAAATTCCTCATTATGGTACATGTCCACATTCCACTGTCAGAACAAATTCAAAAGGCAGAGGATGTCCCACTGTTTGACAAATAGTGATTAGCTACAAACCTAGACATGGATTTCTATAATTAGTTATGAATATTGAAACCTTCTTTGGAAAGGTTTATATTTTATTTCTCCCGAACACCACATTTTGCTAGGTCATTTATATGGTTTACAAATGTTGCATTGAAAAACATTTTAATTAATAAGTCTCAAAACTTAGGGAGTTTTATTAATAATTCTACATTTTCTACCAAAATGACAATGTCATATGGAGACTGTTCTACTGATCGACTGAAAAATAGGCAACTTCAGCAAAGCCACAACATTTTAATTTTCTTCAGTTTTAACATTACTTATCAGTCTTTGTGCCAATACTGCAGAGATATTTCCACTGGTGGCAGTTTGTCTTTCAGTAATTTGCCTCAACATGCAGTACCCAACTGTTGGTGAATGTACTTTGGTTATTCACCCTCAAGGATTATCCAAGCTAAACTCAACTATGCCCTTCACATTATATATATTTTAGTGGTAATTCTATACAATGACTTTGCTCTTCTTCACTCATGAGAGTTATGTCTAATTGTAGCAACCCTGTCCCTAAATTGGCTGAAATATGTTTCTGCAGCACAGTCCATGAGCTGAGCTTTGCTGACTTGAATGACTAAGAGATAGAAGTTACCTCAGTTTTCAATGCACAATCTACTAAAGACAGTGGTACACTCAATCAGAAAAAAGTACTAATAGAGCTATTCCATTAATTAAAATGGGGGGGGGGGAGGGGGCAGGGAGAATATCAGCATTATTCCGAACTAAGATAATGTGAACTTACATGATCTAGTGTGCTTGCATCCAAGCAGGTTGACCAATTCCACAAGATGAAATTGAGTACAAAGAAGTTTCTTATTTTCCTTCCTATTCCTGGGGCTTCACCTATGTAATACTATAATATATTTTAGGAATGTACAAGTGGAGCTCCGATTATTATTAGATTTACTAAACTACCCATATTATGCATTTTATAACAATACTCATAAAAGACACAGAGCTGAATAAGGAATTGTGGCCATGAGTTAAGTGTTACTGCTCCACATTCATCATACATTAGTCTTTCAATTAGAACAATTCACTCATATAAAATCAAAAATACCATTCTCAAATGCCCACAATTATGAAAATGATGAAGAAAGATATTTCACATACACATTTTAAAGCCTAATTCAGGCATTGCTTCCTTAAGTGCAAAGATTTTCTGTTATACAACACAATCTGAATAGACACAGCAACAACCCTTTCATACAATGAACAGGTACTACTGTACAATTACTTTTGAGTCTAGTGTGTAATAAAATTCTCAGGTCCTGGTCAAATGTTATGTGAGAAACATCATGGTAGAGAAGTCTTTCCCTGGAATTAGGATTAAGGCATCAGATTGCCTTCTACAGAACATTATAAATTGGCATTTAAATAAGAGAGGAATATTGGCACTGGAGTTGCAAAGAATTCAGTGGTGCATCCTAGCGAATGAAGGATGCTGGTGTACAATAAAATAATACATATGCAATATCGATTGGCACTAGTATACATCATACTGAATTATGAATATCAGAACATTTAAATGAAACATACTGATAAGCCAAAAGGTATATGGAATGTATGCACTGTATAGAAAGGAAATAAGGATTTCCAAAAAGTCTGCATGTTACAGAAAAGGATTTTAAAATAACTACTTCAAACAAGTTACAGCTAAAACCTACTGGCATCAAAATCTTAAAGGAGCAGTCAAAACGATACAATAATGCGCAAGCCATTTCTTGACCAATTACCATCCAAAAACAGGCATAAATAAAAGTTATTATTATAACCTTATTAGGGTAAAGTACAAATGATTTGGATAACCTGCTAGCACTGTACCCCAGTGTCAGGTACAGTGACAGAAGTAATAGTGATCTATCCCATGATCCCTGCACTTTTTATGTACAATATGTTAGTAACAAAGCTGGCAGAGATCAGTGTAGGAATGTGCATCTTTCCCAATCGCTTTGTAACAGAAAATGTGTCCATTTGTCTAAAATGTAAGAGTTTAATTTTTTTAAAGTAGTGCAATTAACTGTTCAACTATTGTAATAACTATATTGGGAATATTGATTTTTTATGAAAATATTGGTAAAATATATATCAGTAAACTAACTGTTTTGAGAGTATTTCAGGCCACAGTTATTGGTTTGGTCGGTTGGTTTCTTAGCTGGTAATGATAAGAAATCCACTTCCATAAATCTAATCCACTGGAGGAGCAGGAGGTTCTTGCCTTGGATTCTGAAAAATAAATAGAATGGCATTAAGTACAAATCATTACGAATACTAGTTCATTTGTGTATTTTCACAGTATGCCATTCGGGTTCAATTGGTTTCATAACTAAATACATAAATGAAGGAATTGCAATGTGCAAGTGGAATAAATTGATCCATAATGACCTGTTCTTGTAATATTACAGAAAATAATTACAAAAAAGCCTTTCCTAGTTAAATTATGTAGAGCAAGTAAACAAAGGCTAAGATACAATTGCTCACTGTTGACTTTGAAGGGATTCAATCCAGCTTTCAGTACAACAAACTGAAACAAGTCAGATTAAAGCAAGGATGAAACAAGAAAATAAGACTGATTTCCAAGTCATTACAGTGATCAACCAGCAGAACGGCTATATAATGGATTAAAATACAGTGCAAAGTATTTGATATCCTGTGTGAGCCAACTACAAGTTAAAGCAGCAAAAATTCCAGTACTTTTTGAACCACCTCTGACCAAGAGGGTGAATAAATACAGAAATATGCATTTTCTGATGAAACACTCAGTTGTTGAAAAGATTCTGGATATAAAACTTGGTGGAACAGCAGTGCTGCTCTAGGCCTTCATTATCAGTGCCAGCTCGCATTTGCGCTCTCCTGATTATATCTTGAAATAACCTTTATTCCTGATGTTCCTTGGGCCATCAGCTGACCCGCTCCCTGGCCAATCTTACTCCCCCCCCCCCACCCGCACAATCAACTGTCTCCTAGAGCCCTTTTAATGACTCAAGAGGATCAACATTATTTTCGCCTCTTTCCCATCAATTTTGCTACTGATAAATCCTCAGCCATCTCTTTCCTGCCTCCAAAGTGATTACTCTAGTATAATTGCGGCCAAGCAGACTCATTCTGTTTCCATAAATCCTAAATAATTCACAATATGTGCAAGTGTATTCCAATTTGCATCAAGCTCCATTCATCTGTATCCTATGTGCTTACTGACCTATGAAGGATATTGGTCGAGAGTGCCTTTTCAAATACTCACGTGGCTTTATCCCAACAGTGTTCTATGACATCTAATTTCTTCTTCGACACATACCCAATTTTATTTGCTCCATTAACTGGTTGTGTTCCTTTAGCCATCAAGGCTTACAGCTCTGGAATCTCCTTCCTAATTTATGGGTTGTAGACTCAGCCAGCTCCATCATAGGAACATGCCTAACCCACCACTGGTGCCATCTGCAAGAGGTGGACCCTCGAGAAGGTGGCATTCATTATCAAGGACCCTTAGCACCTGGGATATGTCGTCTTCTCATTAATACCATCAGGGAGAAGGTACAGGAGCCCTGAAGACACACACTCAGCTTCATAGGAACAGCTTCTTCCACTCTGCCATCAGATTTCTGAGTGGTCCATAAATCATGAACAGTACCTCGCCATTCCTCTTTTGTACTATTTATTTGTTTCTTGTAATATGTTGATGTTCTGCACCGTACTGGTGCCACAAAAACAATTTCACCACGTCAGTGACAATAAACCTGACCTTGATTCTAACATCTCCCTACATGCACTCATGTTATATTAAGTTTTGATAATGGTCTTGCAAAGCACGTTGGAACATTCAAATACTTTAAAGATGTTCCATAAATGCAAGGTGTTGTGCTTCATATCTGAAAATTGATGCAGCAAATTCCCCGGCCTATCTTTCAAAATCAAAATTTTGTTGGCCACCTAATGATCAGGACAAATGATCGACATTGGAATATGGGGCAACTTTGTTTATCAGATTCAGAATCATTGCTATTGAATAACAAACATGGAATTAAAACATCAGATATATCCAGAAAATATAATAAAATACTAGCTAATGCAGCTGTGATTTGTTTAACTTAATGTTTTGGAAGAGATGTACATTTTAAACTTGGCTGTTGTGCAAGTAAAGCTTTACCAACTTACATTGTGGGGCCCTTGTGATTTGCCACCTGTTGGATATCCTCTCAGGCTAGCAGGTCTCATCAGGAACAACACAAGGGCAATGATTATCCAAGCCATCATAATCATTGAAAATGTTAGACTGCCGTCATTGGTAGAGTTTGGTCCAGGCACTGGAGAGAAAGAGTGGATCTTGAAATTACTGTGCCAAAAGATGGTATGGGGCAATTTAATCTAATCAGCCCCGGGGAAAAGAAAAGGACACCTGCAATATTGGTCTGCATCCTTTTTGATGTTACTTTCAACTGAAGACAAAGAAAAAATATTTTGGGTAGGGTATAAAGCGGTGTTTCACACAATCTTGTACAGTATTTTTTTGCTCACCCAGCCAATTAGTTTAAAATTATTCCCAAAGTTTTAAAATCAGATTGTGTGTGCAGGCTTGAACATAGGGATGAGAAAATACTGAATCATTTACATCATTGTACATAGTTTCCAAGTCTATCTTGTTTGAAAAAATAATGAAGAGGCTTCACAGGCCTAAATTGACTTTACCCAATAAACTATGTTTACAGGAAGTGTAAACTGTATTTGTGGTTAAGCACATACAATAATATATATTGTATGCAGTAAATCTCAAATATATGTCTGTGCAGAGAGAATATATACCAACTGACAGTATATTCTGCAGATCTGGTAAAATCTAGGGGTGAATTTAGTTATACTCAAGAGTTTCTGCAGATGCTGGAAATCTTGAGACACACACACAAAACATAGATCAGGCATCATCTAGGAAGGGAAATTAACAGCTAACATCTTGAGCTGAGACTCTTCATCAGGACTTGAAAGGAAGGGAGTAGAAGGCAGCATAAAAAGGTGGGTGGGGGTGGGGAAGGAGCACAAGCTGGCAGGTGATAGGCAACTCCAAATAAAAAAGGGAGGAAAGTGGGTGGGGGAGGGGTGGTGAAAGGAAATGAAATGAGAAGCTTGGAGGTGAGAGGCAGAAGAGGTAAAAGGCTGAAAAAGAAGGAATTTGACAGAAGAGGAGAGTAGATGATGGAATAGAAGGAAGCCAGGGAACCAGAGGGAGGTGATGGGCATGTCATGAGGGTAGGGAAAGGGGAAGAGAAGGAGTGAGAGGGCCACCAGATGAAGTAAAACAAAGGTGGGGGGTGTGGAAGAGAAAGGAGAGTGGTTACTGCAAGTTACAGACATTAATGTTCATGCCATCAGGAGGGAGACTACCAAGATGGAATATGAGGTGTTGCTCCTCCAACTTGCACTGTGCCCTCTTCTTGGCAAAAGATTAGGCCATGGGCAAACATGTTGCTGTGGAAATGGGAAATAGAATTGAAGTGGGTACATCAACAATTTGAGTCACTCATTTCTAAAGCTTTCAAATTCAACAATTACTTTTTTTCCAAAAAAGGTAATATTTAATATTACCTGATGATACTGTTTAATTTTATTGCATTAGAAGTAAATTCCTAATTGTTTAACTCATTGACAAGATGACATCTCAGTTTATACTCACAGCAACACTGCTCCTACCATATCAGATATATTCCCTTTGACCTGTCAGTCCTTCCCCTACCCTCCTTGAAACTTAAAACACACTTATTTTCTCTCTTCCCCCATTTTCACAAAGGATCCTTGACTTGAAACATTAATGGTTTCCTTCCTCAGATATAACCTGACCCGCTGAGTATTTCCAGCATGCATTTCCTTCCTAACTACATTAATTCATTCATGGCTGGTAATAAAGCAAATAGAACCATAGAATCCTCACAATACTGTGATTATATATTTTTGGGTCAGTAAGAATGCATTCTTGTTTAAAACTTAGAAACATAAAAAATAGGAGAATGATTGGAAAATTGTCCCTTCAAACCTGCTCCACCTTTCAACATAATCAAGGCTTGTTATTCAAACTAAGTACTCTGTTCTAGTTTTTTGTACAAATCTAGATCCAAGAACAAGGTCTAAATCCTTTAAATATAGTTAATGATTTGGCTTCAATTGCCTTCTGTCATAAAAATATTCCACATTTTCATCTCCCAGAAGGTGGTGAACATTTTCCTTGTCTCGTTCTTAAATGGCTGACTCCTTCTCCTTAGACTATCACCTTTTGTCCTACACTTCCCAGCCATTGGAGCATTCTTCCTGCATCTAGGCTATGCAGTCCTATTATAATTCTTCAGATTTCTAGTGAGCATAACCTTAATTGACTTCAACTCCCTTAATACATCAGTCCTGCCATCTCAGGAATTAGTCTCCAAAATCTTCACTGAATTCCTTCCATAGCAAGAACATCCTTCCTCAGATAGGAGATCAAAACTGCGCAGAATACTCAAAGTATAGTTTCATCAAGGCTCTGTAATATTGCATCATGACATCACTGTTCCTATTCTCAAATCCTCTTGCCTCGAGGGCCAACATATAACTTGACTTCTTAATTGCCTTCGGTGACTGGTGCACAAGGCCACTCAAGAGAAACCTCTCCATTTCGAATTCAGGTATGAAACTGCCTTCCTGCTCTTGGATCCTATACTCCTGTACTCTGAATTGAATACTAGTTAGAGAGTCTTTCAAATGGCTTTTTGATGACTTTCCTATCAACTGCCTTGGAATATTATAGTAAGAAAACTTTTAAAAAGCAAGCTGCTAATGTGGTTTTGGTGGTGGTGTAATCACTTTGTGTAAAGAACTTGACTATTTTTAATATTAAACATGAAACATTATGGTCTAAGTAAATGGAATATTCAATGAACAGTCCAATAACTCCAAGGTCAGAATGATGTGGATTATGATTGTAGCCAGTCTTCCAATTACATCAGGCTATGATGTTGCTGCAAGTTTCATTTACTAGATGTACAGTACCTTTCTTACATTAATAGCAATACAGAGGTTTCCAGCTATAAAAGTTATTCAAATAACTATAATTTGTAATAGTGTTCCCTTTTGATACCATGAATTTACAAATAAAACAGCATGTTTGTCAGTTACTTTTATGACTACAGAGTTTCTAAGGGGTTGCGCATGACCTGATTTACCGAAATTTGACTTTGCACAAATTCTCCAAAAACATTTTAAAGCATTTTTCCAGATAACAATAAGATTTTTCTTGGTTTTCGATAATGTCCTTTTATAGTATATATTCCATTGGTTTAATTTTGCGTAGTGTTACGGTGATTATTAAATGAAATGAAAGAATTACAGCAAGTTATATATAAAAATGTCTGGGTTACTATCGAAATCCATGTTTCTGACTTAGAGAAATGGAACTCTTACATAACCTGAGGACTGTTTGCACTCCTAGTAACTAACATATTGGCATTAGGAAAAGGGAAGATTAGAAGATTAAAGGCAAGATTAGTAATTTGAAGTTCAAGATTACTAATTCCTAAACTGTAGCTGGATAATTTTTAAAGTTTGTTCATGTGAATAACTCAAGGTCACTGACTTTTCAAATGTGACTAAAATTTGCAAGATTTTACCGATTGAACTTAAATTAAAACATAACTTACATTCTTGCAGACACTCGTTGTCTGTGCAATAAGACTGTGACTGTCGCAGCTGAAATACAAGAGAAGGGGGGGTAAAACTCATTTTTTTGTGATACATAACAAATTAGATATGTGGATTATTTGCTCTCTTCTCTACTGTAGGTAGCTTATAACTATAATCAAAAACCAATTCTAGCTTATAGCAATGACTGCTGTAACTAGAGTGAGGGTTCCAGAGGCTGTGCTGGGGGGCAGCCTGCAAGTGTCACCGCACATTCCCACACCAACATAGCATGTTCACAATGCTCAGCAGAACGACACAACACAACAAAGTTCAAGGTACATTTATTATCGAAGCATGTACACTATATACAACCTTGCTCCTTACAGGCAGCCATAAAACAAAGAAACCCAATAGAACCCATTAAAAAGAAGACCGCCATACACCTAATGTGCAGAAAACAAAACAATAGAAGTAAGCAAATAACACTCAGAACTGAAGTTCACGAAAATCGGTTCACTGCCATGAAGCCAGCTGATTCAGGAGCCCTTTAGTTGCAGGCTACAGTTCCAGTTCAGCACAGAGACGAGTAAACCTCATTGAGCAGTGAGCTGCAAATGGCCTCTAAGCCCTGACACTCTGACCATTCCAACCTTTAAAATGGCCAAATGGCAGGTTATATTCCTCACTCTCAGAATTGGGCCCTGCTAGTTCGATACATGCTGAGACCTGGGACCTGCCACCTCGATTTGGAACATACTCAAGCTTTCCAATCCGGCCTGGCACTAAAATCGGTCAAACATCGGCTTGCTCCTCACTCTCGGGCGCAGGGCCTGACACCACAATTTGGCCCATACATGCCACGCTGCAACAGTCCTGCACCTCCAAAACTTCAGTTCACATTGCAAAAATGCCAGGTCATACAGGTGATTCAAAAACTCCACTCTGAAAGGGAAGTTTAGACTACTGATTGCAGTGATCGTTTCAAGAAAAACAGTGATTAATAAAGTAATTATTAGTTTTGTTTGCTGATAGCAAGTCATCACTGTGCTTCTCCAGCACTGTCTTAAACCAAGCAACAAACAACAGCAGCAAAAATAAGCTCTGTTCTTTCCTCCCACCCATGAACATACAGTCCTTCAAGAGCAGGGCAGGCTCTGGTGGACATGGACTCAGTCCTGCAGACACCAGGTTTCAACCTTCCCAGCAGATTTGCAGAGATTCACAGACTCAGCTCTGTCAATGGGCCTCAACTTCTGGTTTGACCCTCAGGCATTGATCACTGAACACTAGGCCTTGAACTGTTGACTTGCCAATGATGGGACCCCAAACCCTGGGCCTTGAATTCTGGTCTCACTATTTTGTGAACCCAGGGTCACCTGAACTCAATCTTCCTGCCCACACAAACTCTGACTCTGGAACCCACCAACAACTCACAGACCTGGGTGAGCCTCGTCCACTCTCTGCAGGTCTGGCATACGATCAAAGATGTCCCATGTCCACGTCACTGGTCTTCGAATGTGGAGCGGAGACTTGAACTCTGGCCTGACCTCTAATTCCTCCACATCCCTGTCTCTAAACCCTAACCTAATCCCCAACTCCCCTTCCTGTCCCCAAAACCATCCTTAAACCCTAAAATAAAATTAAACAATTCAAAAGCAACTCAATCTGAGCTGGGACTCAAAAAAGGTTGTAGCTTGGCACCATCTTGGAAAGGACTCAAAGTGAAAGTTGAAGAATTGGAGAACAATGCGAATTGGAGTCGTGGGTTAGATTGCCAGGGACGGAGTGGAGTATGCAGGGCCAATGATCTGAGAGGGAACAGAGAAACGAGAGGGAGCTTAAACAGAGAATATTGGCAGTAATGAGGGGGTGGTGATTAGAAATGCTGGTATTTTAGCAATGCGCCAGTTAAGTTTCAAGCCATTAAACTGATGCCAAAACAAACTTCAACCAAACAGCTGAGACCAAAGGGAAGTTTTGCAGACAGGTGGCCCCCGTTTTCCAAATGTTCGCTTTATGATACCTCGCCGTTACGAAAGACCTACATTAGTTACCTGTTTTCGCTAACAGAAGGTGTTTTCACTGTTACGAAAAAAGGCAGTGCGCGCCTGAACAGCCAAGCTCCTCCATCGGAACTGCATTCTAGCCGCCATTGCTTAAGCACGTGCTTTATCTCGATTTATTTTGTGCATCCGTTAGCAAGATGAGTTCTAAGGTATCGGAAAAGCCTAAAAGACCTCGTAAGGGTGTTACACTTAGCGTAAAACTAGACATAATTAAGTGTTTCGATCGTGGTGAACGAAGTAAGGACATTGTCTGCCTGTTGAACTTGCCTGTGTCCACCATTCGCGCTATTTATACGCAGAGAGAAATGGCGTTTGGTTATTCGTATAAGCAAGTGTTTAACTGTGACAAAACTGCAATTTACTGGAAAAAATTGCCGAGCAAGACATTTATTTCGATAGAAGAAAAGCAGGCTAAGGGACACAAGGCATTGAAGGACAGGTTTACCCTAATGCCTATTATTAATGCCACTGGTGATGCTGTCCTTAAGCCTCTACTAGTGTACCATTCAGAAAATCCGAGGGCACTTAAAAGTGTTGATAAGAAAACACTTCCTGTTGTGTTCTGTTCACATCCAAGTGGTTGGAATACCCAAACAACAGGAATTCTGCAGATGCTGGAAATTCAAGCAACATACATCAAAGTTGCTGGTGAACGCAGCAGGCCAAGCAGCCTCTTCCTATAGATGCTGCTTGGCCTGCTGCGTTCACCAGCAACTTTGATGTATGTTGGTTGGAATACCCAAGTACTTTTCTCTGAGTACATGAATGGATACGTTAGTCCTTTTGTTGAAAAATACTGTAGAGAAAATAACGTTGATGAAGGTGTCTTGTGATTGTTGATAATTGTGCTGCTCATCCACCTGGCATTACCGAGTATGGCAGTAACATTCCTGTTGTGTTCTTACCGCTGAATACAACATCGTTGCTGCAGCCGTGCGACCAAGGCCTAATAGCCACAATTAAGGCAAAATGTGATGCGTTTTATTGTAAGTACCATTGACAGAGAGGACAACTCTGAAGCGTCTTTGCGAGAGATCTGGAAAGAATACAATATAAAATTGGCAATCACCAACATTGGAGGTGCTCTCGATAGGCTAACAGTCTCGATGAGAAATGGCATTTGGAGGAAACTGTGTCCCGAAGCAGAACTATTTTAAAGGCTTCGAACCATCAACAATAAATATGGCAATAGTGAGTTTGGCTACTGTACATACATTATTTCTACTTTATATAGGCTGTGTATTTTTATGCGTTATTTGGTATGATTTGGCAGCTTCATAGCTTAAAGGTTACTGGAGGGAATGTTTCTGCCGAGAGTGCTTCCGCTGAGGGTGCTGACATGAGATTTTCACTGCGCTAGGCAGTGCTGAAAAGTATTTCTACTTTATATAGGCTGTGTATTTATCATATCATTCCTGCTTTTACTATACGTTACTGTCATTTTAGGTTTTATGTGTTATTTGACATGATTTTGTAGGGTATTTTTTGGGTCTGGAAATGCTCAAAAATTTTTTCCCATATTAATAAATGGTAATTCCTTATTCACTTTACAACATTTCGGCTTACGAACCATTTCATAGGAACGCTCTACCTTTGCGTGGGGGGGGGGGGAACCTGTATTGTATGTTGTTCCTGTGAATGCCAAACAGACTCATGCCCTGAATGTCACCTGTAGTGCTGACAGCAATTTCTGCCTCTGTCCTCTGGTGTGACCTGTAAATGAACTTCAAACTACAAAGGTTTAGGCACCTCTGGATTAAACAGTACATACCAATTACTATATTGGCAGGAAATGGTGAACCTACATAAGGCAAAAACAATGAAGTACGGTGATAAAATGACACAAGGCTGGAGGAAAGGGAATTACTCCGCCTAAAAGGCCTCAAAGAGATCAATGTCATTTTATAAGTAGGAGCACAAAAAGACTGAAATACTAAAGGTAACTTTGCACATCTAATTATTTAGGCTAGTTACTGCATCACAGAAAGGACACTGAATCCTGGGAAAGTATTTGGCATAGATTCATACACCAAGATAATGAAAGAGATGGGTAATTACAGCTTTAAAGAAAAGACAAGTTACTGAAACAATTTCCACAGAATAACAGATGAACATGATTTCATTTTAAAAATTGAGTCAGTAACTCAAGAACAATAGGGGGTGAATGAGTAAAGAATGTACAAGAAAATTCTTTATGTGAAGCACATTCAACCATTTGAAAGCATTCCCATACAGTATTCCACAAACTTTGTTCTACCATCACATGGTCATTGTTTTTTTTTGACAATGCAAACTCCTTATCATGCACTATTAACAGTATCTGCTTAATTCGCTCAATCTGGCATGCCTAGAATTCCACAGAGCTGGGGGAGGCAAAGTGTGACACCTCAGGGGGTGCAGGCATGAGATGACTGGCTTTTTAAAAATTGCAACCATGTTCATAACTACCAGAAACTATAGTTCTAGTGGAAAGATTTCCCTCCACCCCACTTGCATCCTCATTGACACCAACCTTGCAAAACAAGAACAATGACTCTCACCATCTCTATACAATTCAGCTATTTTGTCATGTGTCAGAGACCCTAAAGCTAAACCCAAATTGACCATCAAAAAGCAAATTATTGGACTTATCACTTTTCACATTGGCACCAATGTTGGCTATAGTCATGGTTTACTCTACATTACGAGTCTTCCAGTAAGATGGTGGCACATTCAATCGCAATGGCTTCTATGGGGTTAAACAAAAGTGTTATTGTCCTTTATGAACATATTTTGTATGATTGCAAGACCCTGCTGGACATTAAGAACTTAAAGTACTGCAGGTCTACCCCGGCAGCGAGTTGCTCATTGGCAAAAAAACTGAAGGAGCAGGACTTGGTGCAGATCGTGCTGATACTGCGTCAGCACGCATCAAAGGAGTAAAGATGGTATGTAGTCCAACAACGTTTTAATTGCTTTTCTTGTGATTCTTCTGATACACTGATTTATTGGTGGATGGTGGGGGACTTGCATGGCCTCAGTTGTAGCGACGACTAGGCCTCAAGTTGCACTGTCGCCCACGTATGGCCGCTTAGGAGAGAGACGTTGGAATCGGTGCGCTCCACCAGAACTGGTGTGCTACACTGTCCAAGCTAGAGTTGATGCTATCCCGCAGTGTTTGGTCAGCAAAAGGCAAGCTATAGAATGTTTGACTGCAGATTTCTGCAACGTTCATGGACTCAGGGTCTTGGACTATGTTTTTTTTGGTGACTGTTTTACTGATATCTTAAATGTTCTTGTTACCTTATATGTACCTTCCTAATTATCTCCCTCTCAGCACTTATCCCCTTCCTTTCCAGTCTTCAAGAAGGTCCTCGGCCCAAAACGTCAACTGTTTATTCATTTCCATAGGTGCTGTCCGACCTGCTAAGTTCCTCCAGCATTTTGTCTGTGTTGCTTTAGACTTCCAGCATTTGCAGAATTTCTCATGTTTGTGATGTGTTATATGTGCCTTGTGCTGTGTGTGACTGTTGGTAAGGTGTTTTACACCTTGGTCCTGGAGTAACGCTGTTCCATTTGGCTGTATTTGTGATTATTCATATATAGTTGAATGACAATTAAACTTGAACTTGGACTACAACACATGACAAAGCACATCTTCAGGATACACAGAATCTCCAAAATCAAATGCTCCCAGCTACTTTAGATTATTCTGCATTGGCTGTAGATTGACTTCCATTCCAGGGGAACATCAAGATGAATTATCTACGCAGCACTTCAAATTGGTTGCAATTAATTATGCCTGGAATTTCTCACATAACTTTGTATTTTGACATATTCTGAGAGATTAATTATCTGTCATTATTCAAAACTGGACATTGTAAGATCTGTATTATCTGCTGGTTCTGGAGTAGTTTACACTGTGTGGAGCAGCATCATATTTATTTTATTCATTTACAGGATGTAGGGAGTACTGGTTTCAGTGCCACTGCCAAGTGGAGGAGTACTGGTGCATCTGCTAAAGGAGAAGGGTAACAATCTCTGGGTCTTTGTTGATCTGTCAAGCCAGGTGACAGGATGTAAACAAAAATGTGATGCCTGACTAAAATGATTAATTTTACAATGTACGGTAATGTCAGACTATTAAATCCCTAGGGTGTGGACCAGCTCTCCTAATTTACTTATCAGTCCCCAAATATTTGTGGAGGAGGACAATGGAAATATACACACAGCCTGCAATGTTCACAATTTCACTACAGCAGCTAGGAAATTAAAACTTGTGCAGTTAAGCAACTCTGGAGTAAAAGGCTGGGTCAAAAGTGGTTTATTATTTTGGTTTATTCCTGTACTTGTTTATAGCATTTTGGTACACTGAGTGGATTGCTACAGGTATTCCATTTCTGAAGATAGTTAAGTGACAACCATATTGCTTTGGTTGAGAGTTGCACTTGGGCCAGACTAAATATAAGGGAACTGATGCTTCTCCTTAAAAAGACCTTAGTAATTTGGTAAGTTAAACGATGAAAAATCATTGTCTTGAAACGTTAACTGTTTCCCTTTTAATAGAATGCTGCCTGGTCTGTTATTTCTAGCACAAGGATTTTTACTTTACAACAGCTTAAAAGTTTCATCATTTTCAGTACTACTAGCAGCCTTCTAATCCAGATTTACTTAATTAAATATTTAAATTTCCTGGTCACAGTCATGAAATGTGGGTAATGTTGCTTGTCATAGTCATACTTTATTGATCCTGGGGAAAATTGATTTTTGTTACAGTAGCACCTTAAATAATTAAATAGTAATAAAACCATAAATAGTTAAATAGTAATATGTAAATTATGCCAGGAAATAAGTCCAGGACCAACCTATTTGCTCAGGGTGTCTGACCCTCCAAGGGAGGAGTTGTAAAGTTTGATGGCCACAGGCAGGAATGACTTCCTATGACGCTTTGTGCTGCATCTCGGTGGAATGAGTCTCTGGCTGAATGTACTCCTGTGCCCAACCAGTACATTATGTAGTGGATGGGAGACATTGTCCAAGATGGCATGCAACTTGGACAGCATCCTCTTTTCAGACACCACCGTCAGAGAGTCCAGTTCCATCCCCACAACATCACTGGCCTTACGAGTGAGTTTATTGATTCTGTTGGTGTCTGCTACCCTCAGCCTGCTGCCCTAGCACACAACAGCAAACATGATAGCACTGGCCACCACAGACTCGTAGAACATCCTCAGTATCGTCCGGCAGATGTTAAAGGACCTCAGTCTCCTCAGGAAATAGAGACGGCTCTGACCCTTCTTGTAGACAGCCTCAGTGTTCTTAGACCAGTCCAGTTTATTGTCAATTTGTATCCCCAGGTTTGTAATTCTCCACCATGTCCACACTGACCCCCTCGATGGAAACAGGGGTCGCCGGTACCTTAGCTCTCCTCAGGTCTACCACCAGCTCCTTAGTCTTTTTCACATTAAGCTGCAGATAATTCTGCTCACACCATGTGACAAAGTTTCCTACGGTAGCCCTGTACTCAGCCTCATCTCCCTTGCTGATGCATCCAACTATGGCAGAGTCATCAGAAAACTTCTGAATAGAACCACTACTTACCCCAGTTCCTTGTGTGTGTACATTAATTCTTACACTATATCAACTGGAAGTTTCAACGGCATGACAGGATTTTTAAATTGGTTTAATTTTGAATTAGATAGCCTCTAACTTGTAACTTAATTGAAATAAAAATACATCCTTGAATTCAACAGGACAGGGTTATACTGTTTTTGTGAGTGCGCACAAATTATATACAATTCACAGTGATGATGACCCATGTGCCTCTAGATTCAAAATGCCTAGTTCAACTGAGAAGTACACAGCACAATACTGACTGTGGCTTACAAATAGAACATAGAATAGTACAGCACAGTACAGGCCCTTCGGCCCACAATGTTGTGCCAACCCTCAAACCCTGCCTCCCATATAAGCCCCCACCTTAGATTCCTCCATATACCTGTCTAGTAGTCTCTTAAACTTCACTAGTGTATCTGCCTCCACCACTGACTCAGGCGGTGCATTCCACGCAACAACCACTCTCAGTAAAAAAACCTTCCTCTAATATCCCCCTTGAACTTCCCACCCCTTACCTTAAAGCCATGTCCTCTTGTATTGAGCAGTGGTGCCCTGGGGAAGAGGCAGTGGCTATCCACTCTATCTATTCCTCTTATTATCTTGTACACCTCTATCATGTCTCCTCTCATCCTCCTCCTCTCCAAAGAGTAAAGCCCTAGCTCCCTTAATCTCTAATCATAATGCATACTTTCTAAACCAGGCAGCATCCTGGTAAATCTCCTCTGTACCCTTTCCAATGCTTCCACATCCTTCCTATAGTGAGGTGACCAGAACTGGACACAATACTCCAAGTGTGGCCTAACCAGAGTTTTATAGAGCTGCATCATTACATTGCGACTCTTAAACTCTATCCCTCGACTTATGAAAGCTAACACCCCAGAAGCTTTCTTAACTACCCTATCCACCTGTAAGGCAACTTTCAGGGATTGTGGACATGTACCCCGAGATCCCTCTGCTCCTCCACACTACCATGTATCCTGCCATTTACTTTGTACTCTGCCTTGGAGTTTGTCCTTCCAAAGTGTACCACCTCACACTTCTCCGGGTTGAACTCCATCTGCCACTCCTCAGCCCACTTCTGCATCCTATCAATGTCTCTCTGCAATCTTTGAAAATCCTCTACACTATCTACAACACCACCAACCTTTGTGTCGTCTGCAAACTTGCCAACCCACTCTTCTACCCCCACATCCAGGTCGTTAATAAAAATCACGAAAAGTAGAGGTCCCAGAACAGATCCTTGTGGGACACCACTAGTCACAATCCTCCAATCTGAATGTACTCCCTCCACCACCACCCTCTGCCTTCTGCAAGCAAGCCAATTCTGAATCCACCTGGCCAAACTTCCCTGGATCCCATGCCTACTGACTTTCTGAATAAGCCTACCGTGTGGAACCTTGTCAAATGCCTTACTAAAATCCATATAGATCACATCCACTGCACTACTCTCATCTATATGCCTGGTCACCTCCTCAAAGAACTCTATCAGGCTTGTTAGACACGATCTGCCCTTCACAAAGCCATGCTGACTGTCCCTGATCAGACCATGATTCTCTAAATGCCTATAGATCCTATCTCTAAGAATCTTTTCCAACAGCTTTCCCACCACAGACGCAAGGCTCACTGGTCTGTAATTACCCGGACTATCCCTACTACCTTTTTTGAACAAGGGAACAACATTCGCCTCCCTTCAATCCTCCGGTACCATTCCCGTGGACAATGAGGACATAAAGATCCTAGCCAGAGGCTCAGCAATCTCTTCTCTCGCCTCGTGGAGCAGCCTGGGGAATATTCCGTCAGGCCCCGGGGACTTATCTGTCCTAATGTATTTTAACAACTCCAACACCTCCTCTCCCTTAATATCAGCATGCTGCAGAACATCAACCTCACTCATATTGTCCTCACCATCATCAAGTTCCCTCTCATTGGTGAATAATGAAGAGAAGTATTCATTGAGGACCTCGCTCACTTCCACAGCCTCCAGGCACATCTTCCCACCTTTATCTCTAATCGGTCCTACCTTCACTCCTGTCATCCTTTTTTTCTTCACATAATTGAAGAATGCCTTGGGGTTTTCCTTTACCCTACTCGCCAAGGCCTTCTCATGCCCCCTTCTTGCTCTTCTCAGCCCCTTCTTAAGCTTCTTTCTTGCTTCCCTATATTCCTCAATAGACCCAGCTGATCCTTGCTTCCTAAACCTCATGTATGCTGCCATCTTCCTCCTGACTAGATTTTCCACCTCACTTGTCACCCATGGTTCCCTCACCCTACCATTCTTTATCTTCCTCACCGAGACAAATTTATCCCTTACATCCCGCAAGAGATCTCTAAACATCGACCACATGTCCATAGTACATTTCCCTGCAAAAACATCATCCCAATTCACACCCACAAGTTCTAGCCTTATAGCCTCATAATTTGCCTTTCCCCAATTAAAAATTTTCCTGTCCTCTTTGATCCTATCCTTTTCCATGATAATTATAAAGGCCAGGGAGCGGTGGTCACTGTCCCCCAGATGCTCACCCACTGAGAGATCTGTGACCCGACCCGGTTCATTACCTAATACTAGATCTAGTATGGCATTCCCCCTGGTCGGCCTGTCCACATACTGTTACAGGAATCCATCCTGGACACACTTAACAAATTCTGCCCCATCTAAACCCTTGGAATTAATCAGGTGCCAATCAATATTAGGGAAGTTAAAGTCACCCATGATAACAACCCTGTTATTTTTGCACCTTTCCAAAATCTGCCTCCCAATCTGCTCCTCTGTATCTCTGCTGCTACCAGGGGGCCTATAGAATTCCCCCAGTAGAGTAACTGCTCCCTTCCTGTTCCTGACTTCCACCCATATTGACTCAAAAGAGGATCCTGCTACATTACCCACCCTTTCTGTAGCTGTAATAGTATCCCTGACCAGTAATGCCACCCGTCCTCCCCTTTTTCCGCCCTCTCTATCTCTTTTAAAGCACTGAAATCCAGGAATATTGAGAATCCATTCCTGCCCTGGTGCCAGCCAAGTCTCTGTAATGGCCACTACATCATAATTCCATGTATGTACCCAAGCTCTCAGTTCATCACCTTTGTTCCTGATGCTTCTTGCATTGAGGTACACACACTTCAGCCCTTCAACCTTAATATCTTTACACCATTTATTCTGCTTCTCTTTCCTCAAAGCCTCTCTGTATGTTAGATCTGGCTTTACTCCATGCACTTCTTTCACTGCTCTATTGCTCTGGGTCCCATCCCCCTCGCAAATTAGTTTAAACCCTCCCGAACCATGTTAGCAAACCTACCTGCAAGGATATTGCTCCCCCTCGAGTTCAGATGCAACCCATCCAATCTGTACAGGTCCCACCTTCCCCAGAAGAGATCCCAGTGATCTAAAAATCTAAAACCCTGCTCCCTGCACCAACTCCTCAGCCATGCATTCAACTGCCATCTCCTCCAATTCTTACCATCTCTGTCATGTAGCACTGCCAGCAATCCTGAGAACGTCACCCTTGAGGTCCTGTTCTTCAGCCTTCTGCCTAATTCCCGAAACTCACACTTCAGGACCTCATCCCTCTTCCTGCCTATGTCGTTGTATCACAACTTCTGGTTGCTTTCCCTCTCGTACCAGGATGTCGTGCACCCGGTCAGAGACATCCCGGATCTGGGCACCCGGGAGGCAACAAACCATGTGGGTGTCCTTTTCACGTCCACAAAATCTCCTGTCTGCTCCCCTGACTATAGAGTCTCCAATGACGACAGCTCTCCTCTTCTCCGTCCCACCCTTCTGCACCACAGGGTCAGACTCAGTGCTGGAGGCCCTGCCACCGTGGCTCACACTTGGTCGGTCGTCCCCACCGACAGTATCCAGGACGGTAAACTTATTATTCAGGGGAATGGCTACAGGGGTGCTCTGCACTACCTGTCTGATCACCTTCGCTTTCCCCCCTCTGACTGTCTTTCAATAGAGATTACGATGGTACATTAGACATCAATGCAAACATCCAACAATAATATATTATTTTAAACTAACAAGGCCCAGAAATTCAACAAGATCAGATTACACCCAGCTACCAGTCCATAGTTACAGTATCTCAGTTGAATAGCCACCATTATTTTGTAGTGATGGAGTGGATGAGGTGCATTGCATTATTGGGATATCCAAGTAAAAAATTCAGAAGTAAATTATCAAAGGATGTAGATTTCAACAAATACTACCCTGAGATTCATTTTCTTACAAACATTCACAGCAGAAAGTATAATACAATCCATAAAAAACAACAAAGACTGACAAACTGTGCAAATACATGAAACAATAGTAAACAAATGTACATAAATAAGTAAATAAATAATACTGAGAACATGAGCTGTAGAATCATTGAAAGTGAGTCCATAGTTTTTTTTTCCCAATGATCAGGTCAGTGTTGTGGTGAGGCAACATGTCCATAATACACATCTGAAGAACAAACCGGAGACAAATGAAGTTTTATTTCCTGTCACTCTCAAAACAAGTTTTCTTCCACAGAAAGAAAGACAATCTAATCAGGAGGAGGAAGAGGAAATGACCAGGTTTTGCTGCAATTAGCATTCAGTAAAGCAAGAATGGATGCAGGAGTAATTTCCCTACCAAATAAATTATTGTTTCTCCACCTTTCAAATAGGATTTGTATTATATTTCAAGACAAGGTCCATATCTAAAGTAATTTAACACTTGCAGTTTCATCCATTTAGGGCCAGTCATTGATTTTAAAATCATGTGTTATTGCATGAAATGAATCTGCCCAACTAACATTGATGAGTCGGCCAGTGGTGTAGTGGCATAAACACTGGACTTGGAAGTGAGTGGTCCCAGATTTGAATCCGGCCAGCTCCCTGCACACGTTCCATCTGTGCTTGGTTGAACGTCGAGCCAGCAATTCAGCCTCATAAAAAACAGACAAAATGCTAAAGAAACAGCAAAGTTGCTGCCCAGTGTGTCACAGGGCACGGAGAGAAATAACTAAAACAATATCGACAACGTGGAATTGGGCATCATACCCAACCAATCAAGTAGGCAATTATTCTCCAAACAAGTGCAAGTTGTATTTTAAGTGTCTCAATTTCTACCTTCCTTATTAGTTTATGTCATTCATTGATGTTGGAATGCTCTTACAGTCATGTGTTCAATTAATTTTTGAAAAAAATTCTTTCATGCATTCACACCCTCATATACCAGAAATATGTTTCTTGTATATACAGTTGCAAGCAAAAGTTTGTGAACCCTTTGCAATTACCTGGTTTTCTACATTAACTACTCATAAAATGTAGTCTGATCCTCATCCAAGTCTCAATAATAGAACAAACACAATCTGCCTAAACTAATAACACATAAATGACTGGACTACTTATTGTCTATACTGAGTACAGCATTTAAACAATCACAGTCTAGGTTCAAAAAAGTATGTGAGCCTTTGGGATAATGCCTTCTACAAAAGCTATTTGGAGTCAGGTGTTCCAATCAATGAGATGAGATTGGAGATGTAGGTTGTAGAGGTGCCCTGGCCTATAATAAAAGACACACTAAGTTAGACTACTGACAAAGCCTGCTCTTCTCATGAAGGATCTGTTTATGTGCACCAAGCCTTGATCAAAACAACTTTCAGAGGAGCTTAGAAAAAGAATTGTAGAGATGCATAAAGCTAGAAAAGGCTACAAAAGCATTTCTAAAGACCCGAGTGTTCATCAGTGCACAGTAAAAGCAATTGTCTACAAATGGAGGAAATTCAGTACCGTTGCTACTCTCTCTAGGGATGGGCGTCCAGCAAAGATCACACCAAGAGCACAAGATGCAATTCTGAAAGAGGTGAAAAAGAACCCCAGGGAAGCAGCAAAAAAAAAACCTGCGGGAATTTCTAGAACTTGCTAAAGTAACTGTTCATGTGTCCACTGTAAGAAAACACTGAACAAGAATAGTGTTTATGAAAGGACACCACAGAGGAAACTACTGCTCTCCAAAAAACATTGCTGCACATCTCAAATTTGCGATGTTCCACAACGCTTCTGGGACAATGCTCTGTGGACAGGTAAGAGAAAAGTTCAACATTTGGCAGAAGTGTGTAACACCTGTGTAGTGGTCATCTTATTTCATGTGACTGGTTGCCACACTCTTTATAGGAAAATCAAATTACATAGTACTACACAAAAGGCTAAAAGGCCATCAGAAGGAGGCAGTGAATTAAAAAAACACACATTTCTAGATATGTTTGTTTATAAAATATTTACCTGAGTAAGAACAATTCAAAATTCCAACATTCTGTCTTAGTCTCCCAATCTCAGATATTAATAAAAACAAATTCCTTTTTAGTTAGAATCACTGAGATTCATTAGAATAACCTTTATTACTCCAATTTCTCAAACTAATTAGATCTAGTATTATTCCCTATTTAAAAGTTTACAGACTAACTATTGCCTTTCTATTTATCCCTAGTTAGTTAGGAAACTAATTGAATTCCTATTCTTAAGTATTATGGTTAACTTCAGTTTCAGTTCAGGTCAGTATGTCAACAAATTCAACATCAAAGTATTTTTTTATACAACTCCTTTCACGACAATTCTCCAATATCACAACTTTAACAAAGTAAATCTCATTCTGAAACTTATCAAAGTCTTTGCAAAAATAATCAGTTCTTCCATGAAATCAAATTCAGACCCTTTAAATGAAAAATAAAACCTACACATCCAACTGTATTAAATCCTTTACATCTTGAAACATTTCACTCCTGCGCTAGCTCTTCAATCTTGGGTGCTTGCCATCTTGTTTCTTGGTTACCTTGGAGTACTGTGTCCAGTTCTGGTCGCCCCACTATAGGAAGGATGTGGAAGCATTGGAAAGGGTACAGAGATTTATCAGGATGCTGCCTGGTTTAGAGAGTATGCATTATGATCAGAGATTAAGGGAGCTAGGGCTTTACTCTTTGGAGAGAAGGAGGATGAGAGGAGACATGATAGAGGTGTACAAGATAATAAGAGGAATAGATAGAGTGGATAGCCAGCGCCTCTTCCCCAGGGCACCACTGCTCAATACAAGAGGACATGGCTTTAAGGTAAGGGGTGGGAAGTTCAAGGGGGATATTAGAGGAAGGTTTTTACTCAGAGAGTGGTTGGTGCGTGGAATGCACTGCCTGAGTCAGTGGTGGAGGCAGATACACTAGTGAAGTTTAAGAGACTACTAGACAGGTAAATGGAGGAATTTAAGGTGGGGGCTTATATGGGAGGCAGGGTTTGAAGGTCGGCACAACATTGTGGGCCGAAGGGCCTGTACTGTGCTGTACTATTCTATGTTGTATGTTTGTTGGATGAAATAGTGTGGCTCATCCACAGTAAGTCAATTCACAAAATTTAAACAAAAAACCTGATCTGTATACAACAGGATTATATATGCATTTTATTTTTTTTTTCATAATCTCCAAACATTTCTCAGTTACAACACTATGGAACATATTTCACAAATTATATACTCGGAACAGTAAAAGTGTTATAACTCACCAAATCCCTTGGTATGATTCAACAGAACTAATTCTCAGTTACATGGTAGAGATCTTAGACACTCATCTCTGCCGATATTGTCTCGCTATAGCTGCTGCTTGTTATAGCCGCAACTTCAATAAACCTTTTAATCGCTATTGTCTCTCCTTCCAGATTTTACCCTGAGGTTTTCAAATAAGTAGGATAGAGATACACAGTACTAAATCCACTTTTAACAGCTTACATCTTTAGTTTCTAATAGTTTGCTGCGTCTCTCACTTATCCGCACCTGCATCAGCCACTCCTTGTCCTCACATAGCTTCCGCCCACTCCAGTTTTATTTTTAGAAATAAATATATTGGTAAACCTCCCCGTTTTCATCCCTCCATGGGTGGAGATTTCTAACATTATATCTTTGGGTTTAATTAACCTGGGTTACAAATGTACACCACTATGTTTGGAGGAAAAAGGCAACTGCACACCAACACCAGAATCTCATCCCTACTGAGAACCATGGTGGAAGGAGCATCATGGTTTGGGCTGTTTTACTGTCTCAGGGCCTGAACAGCTTGCAATCGTTGAGGGAACTACGAGTTCAAAATGGTATCAAGATATTTTTACAGGAGAGTGGCAGGGTAGCAGTCCATCACCTGAAGCTTAACAGAAGTTGGATGATGCAGCAAGGCAATGTTCCAAAACACAAGAGTAAATCAACAACAGAATGGTTTAAAAAGAAGAAAATTCATGTTCTGGAATGGCCAAGTCAGATTCTAGACCTTAACCCAACTGAGATGCTGTGGCATGACCTGCAGAGGGCTGTTCATGTAAGGTATCCCAGAAATACTGATGAACAGAAATAGTTTTGTATGGAGGAATGTCCTAAATTTCCTCCTTGCCGTTGCGCAAGTCTGATCAAGTTTGGCGAAGGTTATTGCTGCTAAACAAGGTTCTACCACTTATTAAATACAGCGGATCACATACGTTTTCCAGCCTGGACTGTGAATGATTAAACAATGTGTTCAGTAAAGACATGAAAAGTACAATTGTTTGTGTTATTATGTAGGCAGATTGTGTTTGTTTATTCACGTTTGGCTTCATTTCTTGCTGCTTAAAGCATCAAGCAAGACTGAAATCAACAAGGACGAGAGTGGAAGGTGAGTGCGTGTTCAGTGCCATCTGCCTGCATTTGACCGAATTCTCTCTCCAGTTTGCTCGCTGCTGCTGAACGAAGGTGCAGGAGTCTTGGGTCTTGGGCAAGGTTTGATCAGCATGGTTTGTGGATTAGACTCAATTTTAGAGGACTCTGCAGTTCATGTTAGGCATGTGTCTAGTTTTTGGTTTCTCTTTTTTATTGTTATTTTGGGCAATTCTGATCAGGGCAGATTGGCTCTGCATCCTGCAGTCAATGAATGACACAGTGCCAAAATGAACCAAGCTAAACTGAACATTCCTAGACTATTTCAAGGACTCTGTGGTTTGATGTTTAATATTCTGTTTGTTATTCACTCATTTTTTGCCATTTGCATGATTTGTTCTTTTTCTGGCATGTTGAGAGCTAAGATGTTTCTTTGAATGGGTTCCATGGTATTTCTTGGCTGTTTGCGAGCAGACGAATATCAGGGTTGTATACTGCATGCATACGTTGATAATAAATGTATTTTGAATCTTTGAAAATTGAAAAGGGCTACAATAAATTACAGAAGGGCATAAATAAACTTGCTGAATAGAAAAATAAAGAACAGATGAAGTTTCAAAGAGATAATATGAAAAGAAAGTACATTTTGTAGGATCTACAGGGGGATCACTTCGGGAAGGTGGGTGTCTAAATAGGGGAGAGGAACAAAGGGATCTCAGATCACAAATACACACAATAAAATGTTGCACCGCCTGCCATAAAGAAAACAAACCAAAAACTAGAGATTATTTTCGGAAGGATGGAACTGAAAAGTACTAAATATGTGTTAAACTACAATTACAGTACAAAATACCGTTCTGGTCACATTATGAAGAGGTGCAGAGAAGATTTAAGATAAGAATAGTACTGCAAAGATGAACATATGGAAAACAAGAATCTGAAGAAAACTGAGGGGTAACATAATCGAAGATCAAAAAAAAACTGCCATTTAAGGTTCTGGTGCAGTGGATAGAGGGAGAAGAACAATTCTAGAGTCTTTCAACAAATGAAAGTCGCCAAGAAATCCACTAGGGAAATCAAAAAAATCCCTAGGAGTGGCAAGAATGTGGAACTTACTACTACAAGGAATGGTTGCCTTAATGTGGAGGATGGACAAATTTAAAAAGAGATTTAGAAAGCTCAAGTGGAGCAAAAACACTGGCCCAGACTGACTGGCCCAAATGACCTGTATCTGTTTTGTGTATCCTACATAATCCATTGTTCTATAATTACTCAATCACTTCATCTTTAAACTCCTAGTCCTGAGTCTCAACACCTCCTTTTGCAAATGGATCTTTGACTTCCTCACCAAGAAGCCATAATCAGTAAGGATAAACAGGAACACGTCTGCTATTATTATCCTCAACAATGCATCCTCAGCCCTCTATTCTACTTTGCAAATGATACTTTTATAGTGGGATGCATCTCAAATGATGACAAGTCAGAATATAGAAAGGAGATAGAGAGCCTACTAACATAGTGTTATGACAACAATCTTTCCCTCGATGTCAGCAAAACAAAAGAGCTGGTGATCATTAACTTCAGGAAGGGGAGCAATGCACAAACTCCTATACACATCAATGGTGCTGAGGTCAAGAAGGTTGAGAGCTTCGAGCTCCTAGTTGTTGACATCACCGATAGCCTGTCCTGGTCCAACCACGTAGACACCAAATGAAGGAAGCTCACCAACACCTCTACTTGTTTGGGTGGCGATAAGGAAATTTGACATTTCCCCAATAAAACCTCACTAATTTTTAATCAATGCACCATAGAAAGTATCCTCTCTGGATCAATCAGGCTTGTAACGGCAACTGCACTGGCTATGACCTTAAGAAACTATAGGGAGTTGCGGACAGAACTCTCTACATCATGGAAATCAGCCTCCCCACCTTGGCTGTATGTACACTTCTTACTGTTTCTGTAAAGAAGCCAGTATAATCAACGATCCCAATGACCTTGGACATTCTCCCTTCTTCCCCTCTCCCATTGGGCACAAGATACAAAGCCTGAAAACACATACCATCAAGGACAGCTTCTACCTCGCTGTTATAAGACTATTGATTGGTTCCCAGAACAACAAGATGGACTCTTGACCTCACAGTCTAATGATTAAGACATGCATCTTATTGTGTATCTGCATTGTATTTTCTCTACAACTTTATTCTGCACCGATACTGTTTTACTTGGTACTACCTCTATGCATTATAGTAATAGTATGTAAGACAACTTTTTCCACTGTACTGTGGAAGTTACAGTAAGACAAAGGTTAAAGCAAGGATAGCCTGGTGCAGTTGTCATCAAGAGAGACTTTTGAAGAGAGACTGCCAGAGACACCTCTGCTTACTACTGTTGGAAACCACTTTTTAAAGTAACACTTTTATAAGATTTGTACTTTTTAAACAAACATGAATTTTTCCCACTCACAGGCGAAAGTGGTATAGCAGCTAAACTAGGTTTATCACCATTCTCATTTTTATTGGCTAAGTATTAACACATTACCCACGTGATGTAATTGTTTTAACTATGTAGCCTTTACTTTCACACACTTAGATCAACTGCCCTAGCACTCTGCTATGCACCTGCAGAATACTGTGCACCTGTGTGGGGCAGATCAGCCCATGCGAAGAAAATAGACCCATTGCTTAACGAAGCCTGCCGAATAATCACGGGCACACTGCGCCCCACACCCACTAATATCATTTACAGACTTGCAGGCATTGCTCGCCCAGAGATCCGAAGACACACTACAACAAAAATTGAAAAAGGTAAACAGAACTCGGATCCACGGCACCCACTACATCATCATGTGCCAGTTTCCAACCGCCTAAAATCGAGGAAAAGCTTTGCTACAGTGGAGGAACTACCTCACGGAACATCCCCCCAAACATACAGGATTGACCTCTGGCAACAAACAGAAGCCAGAACCCCACCAAACAATACAGTGCAAGACCCCACAGAAATGTTACCAGATGGGGCACTGTTTGACAGACGGAAGTGGTGCACTCTCAACAGAGCGAGAGCGGGAGTTTGTAGAATGGGAGACAATATGGTGAAGTGGGGTTTAAAGACCAGCGAATCCTGTGAGTGTGGTGAAAGGGTGAAGAACATTGAACATGTTCTGTGCAACTGCCCACTCTCACTTGATTTAGCTGACACTGACCTGATCAACATCAACCAAACAACACTAGAGTGGCTGGCTGTCTGGTGCGACAAGCTATGATGAGGAACTATGTAGCCGATTAATTAATTCATTTCTATCCAGGGATTTTTTAAAAATCTATCTATGAAAGTGAGATTTTTCCAGAAGTGTCAGTCTTAACCCCCTTAACACTAATTTCCCTCTTAGCATCATTTCTCAGCTCTTTAGTTTGCTGAGTTATTTTTGTATGTTTGTTTGTACTCTAAAATAAACTGAAATCTTGGAGTTAAGACTGCTTGCCATTTTTGACTCCCGGAGGAACCCCAAGGATCAGAAATTAAACAGAGATCAACACCACAGACAAGATAGGCTGGACTGACTGAGGCAGTATGTACTCAAGCCAAACGAGTGAGACCATTGCAGTAAGACTGCCAGAGACAGACAAGATAACAGAAGAAACATACCCAGTAACTAATACCCAAGCATCTTCCCAACAATACCCAAGATTCTATTGTCTTTACTAACTTCAAAATATAATTGGTCGCCCGCCTGAAGTTTCGATTGACTTCTATTATGAACGGCGAATGATCTTGTTAGTAAGGAATCCAAACATATACAATGATCAATATCCGTCACTTCTGTATAAAAGCAGCAGTTTTCTGTTCAGACTTCTGAACAGTGTGGGTGACAGGGACCACACACTGAGTCATAAGAATGCATGTGTCCAGGGCCCAGTTATTTTAGTTACTTTATCAGCGATGACAGTACCTCAATAAATGTGATAAGAAATAAATTTAGTTATAACTGCCAACAGTTTGTTTCTATCTGCCTTATCTCATCTATTCATAGTTTCCAAATTTTAAAAAATTCTAATTTCCATACATTTCTAATTCATTCTTCACATTGTATTTCATAAAACCTGGCAGCAGTACAACAAATTCACTTTAATCTAAGTTTTAACCTCCAACTTCAATTTACAAAACATGCAGTGTAAGGAACAGACAAACTTAAATTTAATGAAAAACTCTACAATCTCCTAAATCAACAGCAGGCTTAATTAGCACTATAGTTTTCCCTCTACCAAAGTGGAAAGGGCTCTCAGCTGCATCTACTCTATTTTCTGCACTTCTATTCTCACATCCTCTTCCCCTACGCAGAATACAGATAAGGCTCCCCATGTCCTCAACCACCAGCCTCCACATTCAACAGATGATCCTCCATATGCTCCACCAACTTCAAAAGATGTTGCCATCAGGCACACCTTCCTCCCCTCCCCTCCACCTCCACCCCCATTTCAACATTCCAAAAGGGACCATTCCTCTCCAATTCCCTGGTGCTCTTCCATCTCCAACAACAAACATCCACTTCTCAGAGTACCTTCCCATGAAAGTGCAGGAGACGCAAGATAAACACGAGAGCATCCGCAGATGCTGGACATCCAAGCAAATCCTGATGAAGCGTCTCAGCCTAAAACGCTGATCATTTACTCTTTTCCATGGATGGAGTCTGGCCTGATGAGTTCCTCCAGCATTTTTGTGTGCGTTGCAGGAGATGTAATCCTGCCATTTTAACTCCTTGCATCATCCAGTAGCCTAAATGGTCTTTCCAAGTGAAGAAGTGATTCACTTGCACTCCTGCAAATTAGTGCTCACTATCTGGCTATACTGGAGAAACCCAATGCAAACCAGGCAAAACCTTGCAGGAGACCTCCATTCAAACTGAAAAGGTAACCCTGAGTTTACACTTGCTTGTCATTTTAATTTTCCATCCCATTCTAACTTCTTTATTTAGATTCTAATGGGGCCCAAATAAGCAGAATGGCTGGTTAGTTTTAATGCAAATTCATCAATTCATCATATTATCTGTTTATCTCCCTCTCTCCATAGGTGCCATCCGATCTGTTGAGCATTTCCAAAGTTCTCTTTTATTTCAATTTTTCCAGGAAGTGCTTTGTTCAAATATTGCATTCATCTTTCCTTTACACCTTCTACAAATAGATAGAAGCAATGTACAAGCATTCACTACCATCTCTTGGATAATATCAACGTTTATTTCACCTGGATTGTCTTGATCTTCACATTAACACAGGCATTGCCTTTGTTCTGTTTACCCCTCCCCACCTGCCTAATTTGCAATTTTCATCTGATGGGACCAACCTGAAATATTAATTCTGTTTCCCACTGCACAGATGCTGTATCCCTAGTATTCTATTCTAGCATATGCTTTTTGTACCACCCAGTCAGATTTCTGCCAAAGGGTACTGATAGCCAAACTATATAACCTCAATGATTAAATGCAAAACAAGGAGGTACAAGATCTTGAACAAAAAATATATTTTCCAATTTCAAACATTGCTTCAGTTTTAGCATCAGACTAGAGTGCAAGAGTCAAGAGCAAGGTCTGCTTCCATTTACCTGTAGAGACAATATACAATGGACTCTGGTTAATTGGGCCATTGGTTAATCAGGGCAGTGACTTATTTGGGACACCTCTTAATCAAAAAACAATTTGAAAAAATAGCGGGGATTCCCTTGGTCTATTTGGGACAATATGCTGCTTAATTGGGACAGGAAACGGCTAGTCAAGTGCACTTATGTAGCCATTAGACATTATACCGCGCTTAGAGCGAACAGTTGTGCCAGTTGCACGTGCTTGTGTTATGTTATCCGTTTGGACAAATGTACACAGATTCAAAAAGCAGTGATTTGTGATTTTTTAAAATTTTAACTTTAAAAAAGCTTAGAGACCCTCACCAAGATGCCACAAAACAGATTTGACACTAACCAAAACAAAAATTACCTACTGGACCAAATTAAAAGCCTTCCGCCTAACACCACTCATCATTAGCCGGCAGAGATAAAAGGAGTGCTGAAATTTATAATTATATGCTTCATATATCAGTAAGATAAACTGCGAGAAGAAAGGGCATTATGCAGGGGACAATGGGGAACATCCCAAAAACAAAAGAGTAAAGGCAAGGATCCAGATGTTGAAGAGGCCGTCAATCAATGGTTTTCCATTGTAACTGTACGAGGTGTGCGTGTCAGTGGACCAAAGTTAAAAATCATGTCAGAGAAGCTAGCTAAGAAGCTGGGTCATGAAGACTTTAAAGCAACAATCAAACTAAAAGGTGAGGGTGTGGCAAATGTGACAGTTTAACCTTCAAATCATCAGTTCTTATACCATGACAAGAGTGAGCATAGCAACAAAACATAAGATGGTTATCCTGCATCAGGAAGGTCCCCCTAAGCAAATATTTCACGGCAGAGTTCCAAGATGTGCTGTCTAAGTTCTTCTGAAGAAGCACAAAGAAACAGGCAAGGTTCAGGACCTGAAACGCATAGGTCAGCCATGGAAACTAGGTGCAAAAGACAACAGATTCATCAAAACTGATGTCCCTTCTAAATTGGAAGTCCAGCACTGCTATCAGCTCTGAACTTACAGAAACCACTGGAACCCAAGTACATCCCCCTACAGTCCGCAGAAGTCTTGTCAGAAGTGGTGTTCATGGAACAGCTGCTGCCAAAAAGCCATTCCTCTGAAGTGGAAACAAAGCCAAAAACATCTATGCACAAAAACACAAGGACTGGGGGTATTGAACACTGGCAGTAAGTGCTCTGGACTGATGAGTCAGAATTTGAACGTTTTGTCTCAAATAGGAGGCAGTTTGTCCCTAAAAGAGCCCTACATGGATGAGCGTCTGCAGCCAACAGTGAATGTGCTTCAAAAGTATTTAATTGACTTTAAGGTACATTGAAATATCTTCACTCCTCAGCTCATGAATGATTTTTTATTATATTTGTTTCCATTGTGAAATATTTGCTTGTAATTATTTCCTGTGTACAGTAATTGCCTAAACAGAAACCTATAGCTGATATCATATACTGAAATTCCACAAGGGTTCAGCACATTATTTGTAGTAAAAGAGGTAAAACAAGCAGAGATTTAATGGAATAGACATGTAGCATTCATTGCATTATCGTTGTTGCTACAAGAGTTTCTTCCAGTGTCATGGTTAAATTTTATGACCTATGTTTCATTTTTTTCAACTCATCATGTCCTATAGTCACAAATCACTATAGCACAGAAACAGTTTGTTTACTCAAATAGTCTGTGCTGAGCTGTTATTCTGCTTAGTCCCATTGACCTGCACCTAGACCAATGCCATCCATATATTTATCCAAACTTCTCTTAATTGTTGCAATCAAAACCACATCTACCATTTCTGCCGGCAGCTCATTCCACATTCTTGCCATCCTCTGAGTGTGGGAGATCCCCATCGTGTTCACCATAAATATTTCAGCTTTCACTCTTAACCCATGACCTCTAGTTCGTTTCACCCAACTTCAGTAGAGAACGGCTGCTTGCATTTACGGTATCTATACCCCTCAACTGTGTACACCTATCAAATCTCCTCTCATTCTTCTATGCTCCAGCGAATAAAGTGCTAACTTATTCAACCATTCCCTCTAACTCAGGTCCACAAGTCACGGCAACATCTGCTCTCTTTCAATCTTATTGATATCTTTCCCATGGATAGTAGACCAGAACTGCACACCAGTCTTCATCAGGTAAGCAGTTCCAACCTGGGTGCCAAGATCTCCCAAGATATGTCCTGGGCCCAACATTTTAATGGAACTGCAAAGAAGAGGACTATATTTCAATAGGAGTTTGGAGGAGATTTGGTATGGCACCAAAGACTCTAGCAAATTTCTACAGATGTACCGTGGACAGCATTCTAACTGATTGCATCACTATCTGATATGGAGGAGGCATAGGATCAAGAAAATCTACAGAAAGTTGCAAACTCAGCCAGCTTCATCATGGGGACTAGTCTCCCCAGCATTGAGAATATCAACTGTCCCTAGATTTGGCATGATATCTTAAACTTTGACAAACTTCTATAGATATGTGGTAGAGAGTATATTGACTGGCTGCATCACAGCCTAGTATGGAAACAACAAAGCCTTTGATTAGAAAATGTGACAAAAGGTAGTTGATATGGCCCCGTCCATCATGGGTAAAGACCTCACAAACAAGAGAAAATCCGCAGATGCTAGAAAAACAAGCAATGCACACAAAATGCTGAGGAACTCAGCAGGCCAGGCAGCATCTATGGAAAAAAGTACAGTCAACGTTTTGGGCCAAAACCCTTTGGCAGGACTTCACAAACCACAAAGAATATCCCTTGAAAACCAAGGTTCCCTAAACCTGTTAGCCTTGCCTTTTATTCTAACAGGAATATACGAATAACACCCTCTTAATATTACACTTTTGAAAGCTTCCCACTTATCAAGCATCCCTTTGCCAGGAAAACAACCTATCCCAATCCACTCCTTCCTGATACCAACAAAATTGACCTTTTTCCATTTAGAAAATCAATCCGAGGGCCAGTCCTGTCCTACATAATTACCTCGAATCTAATAGAATCATGATCATTAGTCAAAGTGTTCTCCTACACATGCTTCTGCCCTGTCTCATTCCCTGGTAGGAGATCCAGTGTCACGCTCTAATTGGGGCCTCTATATATCGATTAAGGATGTTCTCTGTTTATTTTAGCTTAATGGCTATATTTTTGTCAGGCAAAGATGAAACAACTTAGAAATTGCAGAGAACACAAACCTCTCCTGTTATCTGCACATTTAATTTTGTACCTATCCATGAATATTAATGCAGTGATGTAAACTACAGGACATCTGCCATCATCTTATTGAAGGTGCTTAATTACCAAATTTAACGAGATTGCACAGGTCGGCTGTTGCTGCAGCTTTGCAAGCTACTGATAATTTCAGCATCGAAATCAGATTTATCACTGACGTATGTCATGAAATTTGTTTTGTGGTAGCAGTATTTTGAGCTGATAGCAACTATCCAAACTTTGCTGCAGGTTTTTAAATGATATATGTCACAGGAACAGCATGGCACAGGATTAACAGGTTTTTAAAATATCACAGAAATGAAGCAATATTCAAGTGCAGGTGCAAGAAAAGCAAAGGCATTCAAGGAATAAGGTAAGGAATGATTTCATTCAACAATTTGGAGAAGGCAGAAGGGACTGAGTGGCTTACTCCTGCTTCTATTTCTTAGATTTTTAATTTCAGAACTGCAAGCTAACGCATCAAAAGGAAACAATCCTCTTCAGTTTCAGTTCATCTACTGGGAATGAAAGTTATTTTCTAACTTTCTTTAGCTTCATTCTTCCTTTTCTTTTGACTCAGACTATAGTCTATATACCTAAGTAACATTTTCATATTTTCAGATACAAATTTACATATGTAAATTCCCTCCTGAAACAATGATTAACAAGTTCCCTTTTTCATGTGGTTTGGGCAGTCAAAAAATGGAGACCAGAACTGTTATTATTGGAAATCAAGTATCACTGAACACTTAGTATTAACAGTGTGTGGCCTTAACACGTTTAGGCAGATCTACAAAGACTACTCTGCTATAACCGAGAAACATAAAACAGTATTTTCCAGAAATCTGAAATAAAAATACTTATTTTTGTTATTTTTTATCATTAAAAATAATTACAGAGAAACTAGCAAAGCTATCATTTCAGGCCAACATCTTTTCATCAGAGCTCACTGACCTGAACTATTCCAACATTTTCTGCTTTTAACTTCTCTGTTTTGAATTGACAAAACCAACTATTCAAGCAAATGACTCCAAAATTTGGAAGCAATAGTAATTTAAGATACAGTCTGCAAGTACTTCAGGAATTTGTATCTATGGACAGCCTTCTTATCAAAGCTATTAGAAATTTAACAAGAAATTCTGATCAGCCATTCAAACAGGCAGAAACTAGCTGAATCAGGTAGAATCTTCGTGAATGGGACCTTATAATTGCGTTGTTTCCAATGCAGTTCTAATGCTTGAAAAACACAAGTATGAACTCTGAACCATGTAAAGCAAACATGGATCTCTGCTGCCACCCCCGCCTCGAACCATCAAATCCCTCTGTGAACCCTAAACTGTACCTAGTACTGAACTCTTGAGAACAACTTCCACTCCTTAGTAAATGGTGAATAGTAGGGTACAAAGCCAATGAATAAAAGTAATTTCCCATTGCCTCACAGTCCAGCCTCTGGCTGAGATAGGAACATGACTATAATGTGACAGGGTGTCACTATATAAAAATAATGGGCTGCGTAGTTAAGGCAGAGATGAGGCACAAAGGACAGCATAAGAAGAGTTTTGAGTGATTTTTAAGCAAAGATACAAGGTTACTGCAGGCAGTAGTAAATAAATAGATGAGGTCACAGTTTCATTAGCTATGATCTTATTCATTGGAGCAGTGAGTTCAATGGGCCCAATAGCCTATGCCTGCTCCTAATTTGCATGCTCATGTAGAACCTTACTTGTTTAAAAGGGGTGTAACTCAAGCAAAAACTGTGAAAGCACAAGGTGCGGTTTGGCAATGATAGATTAGGCAAATTACATCAAAACAAAAATCAGTCTATTGATGCATTTTAAGGAAATAACACTGGACAACAAACACTTTGCTTCCTGATTACTTTTGGGTGTATCTTGTGGATTTTAGGTGAAAGGAGGTGTAAGGCACTCCTTCCGTCCGATAGCCTGCAGGTCACCCTTGGGCAAGATGTAGTACAGGTCGCCCTTCACTAATCCAGCACCATTGGGACCTGAGGAGTGCTGGATTAGTGAAAATGCCGAATTACAGAAGGATCACATTAAGCATAATCGGTGCCAGATTATCGAAGGAACCAGATTACAGGCAGTTGGATTAGTGAAGGTTGACCTGTACCTGTTTAGCCTCCCAATCAGGGTCACATGAAGTCATGGTTTGCAGGTGGTGGATGTTTTTACAAGCAGATTCTACAATTGGAATTTATGGTTGTAAAACTGAAAACGCCGGGCAGATGAATCTGCTGATCAATGGCCAGGGTTACCCGTCCAGTATGGACACTGTAACTGAAGAAGGCAATGGGAAACCACTTCAGTATTCCTCCTTTGTACAATCATGAACTCAAATCAACTACGGTCTCAGCCTGAGGGAGCATCATCCGGTAGAGGATCTCATGCGCCACAGGTGAACCTCAACCGTTATCCAGCCACTGTCGGCAGATTATAAAGAAAAGAAGATCAGACTAGCAACCTGGAATGTAAGAACCCTTAACAACCTGGTAAACTAGACAACATCAAACAGGAAATGGAAAGATTAAAAATCAACATCTTGGGAATGTGTGAGATGAGGTGGAAAGGAGCTGGTAAAACAAGCTCAGAGGGATATACCATCATTTACTCAGGAGGAGAAATACATGAAAAAGGTGTTGGAATTATCTTCGATGAAGAACATGCAAAATCAATAAAAGGTTATTGGACAATGTTACTTGTGAAACTACATGCAAAACCTTTTGACATTAACATCGTTCAAGTTTATGCCCCAACAGCAGAAAGCAGTGAAGAAAGCATCGATCAATTTTATGACGAACTAGAAACAGCATTAAGACAGTGTAAAAGTTCAGAAAATACCATTATTCAAGGTGACTTCAACGCAAAAGTAGGCAAGACCAGGAACGAGGACAATGTTGGGCATTTACGGCATAGGTGAGAGAAATGAGAGAGGTGAACGACTAGCTACATGGGTCACAGAAAAAGATTACATAGTCGGTAATACCGTCTTCAAGCAACACCCGAGAAAACTATGGACGTGGAAGAGCCCAGGGGATAACACCAGAAACCAGATTGATTACGTGCTTATAAGGAGAAGGTATAGAAATGCTCCGAAATCATGCAAAACATATCCAGGTGCAGACTGCTACAGTGATCATGTACCAATAATCAGCGTGATGTGCCTGAGACTCAGAAAGCTTAAAAGACCAAGAGTAGAGCCAAAGTTGAATTTGAGACTTTTGAAAAAAAACAGCGACATCAAAAATGAATTCCAAATAACAGTGAAGAACAAATTCGAGGCTCTACAAAACATCACTATTATAGAACAGCATTGGGAAAACCTCAGAGACAGCATAACACAAGCAGCACAAGAGGTGATTCCCAAACAACAGAAAAAAGCTAAAAAGAAATGGATGACAGAAGAAATTCTGAATCTCATGGAACAAAGAAGGAAGTGTAAAGAAAACGAAAAAGCCTACGTATCCTTGCATGCACAGATAACAACCAAGTGCAAGGAAGCAAAGGAAAAGTGGCTTAAGGACAAATGTGAGTTAATAGAACAATTGCAGAAGACCAACAGCAGCAAACGTATGCACGATGAGATCAACGAGGTCACAAATCGAAAGAAAAGCAGGGCAACAACAGGATGTATAAAAGCAAAAGACGGCTCTACAATTATGGAAGAAGGAAAATAATGCAAAGATGGTCAGAATACATCAAGGACCTATACGACGACAAAGACCAATAGGAGAACTTTGACGTTGGCAACAACAACAAAGGCCCAGCAATACTGAAAGAAGAAGTGGAACATGCTATGAAGAAAATGCGAAGGGGAAAATCATCAGGACCAGATAACATTCCCGTTGAACTGTATGAAGCGCTAGAAGACTTTGGTGTAGAGAAATTAACAATCTTATTGAATAGAGTATACAACAGTGGCAAAGTACCAGAAGATCTTTTAAAGACAGTATTCATTGGACTGCCAAAGAAACCAGATGCAACAGAGTGTGGACAACACAGAATTAGTTTAATGAGCCACCTCACAAAAATTCTACTTAGAATCATCAGAATGCTCAGAATAAGAAACAAAATTAAACCATAGATCAGTGAAGAACAGTGCGGCTTTGTCGAAGGCAAGGGAACATCAAACGCCACTTATATTCTCAGGAATATTATCAAAAGGTCAATAGAAGTACAAGACCTATACTTCTGTTGCATTGACTACACAAAACCCTTTGACACAGTGAAACACCAAGTCATCATGAAAATGCTTAAAGATATTTATATCGATGGAAAAGATCTAAGAATAATCAGGAATTTCTACTGGCAACAAAGTGCAGCCATACGGATAGACAACGAGATTGGTGAATATCAGCCAATAAAGCGAGGAGTCAGACAGGGTTGTGTTCTATCACCAGACCTGTTCTCCCTGTACAGTGAAAGCATCATGAGAACCATACAAGACCTATCTGGAACAAGTATAGGAGGATACAATATCAACAACCTCCGCTATGCAAATGATACAGTGCCGACAGCAAACTGAAGTAAATTTACAGAAACTAGTATCTACCATCAACAGAGAGCGAAAGACTTGGCCTAACCTTAAACAAAAAGAAAACTGAAGTAATGGTAATATTGAAGAAACCTGATATCCCAAACTGTAGGATCGTATTGGGAAATGAAATCCTGAAACAAGTTCACAACTTCAAGTACCTTGGATCATGGGTAATATCGAATTGCAAATGCGAAACAGACATAAGCAAGAATAGCAATGGCAAGAACAGCATTTACAGAAATGAGAAACATCCTAACGAACAAGAAAATAGCAATTGACATCCGCCTCAGAACTCTCAGCTGCTACATTCTTCATATATTGATGTATGGCTGCGAGTCATGGACCATCACAAATGCAATGGAAAAAAGAATCAATGCAGCAGAGCCGTGGTTCCTCAGAAGAATGCTATGCATATCATATATGGACAGGATAATCAACAAAGAAGTTCTACAGAGAACGAAAACAAAATGTACATTACTTAAAAAAAAATTCAGAAAACAGCAATCAAGGTTCTTTGGACACATCATGCGAAGAGAGACATGAGAACATTTAGTTACAACTGGAAAGCTGGAAGGAAAAAGAAGCAGAGGCAGACAGAGAATGAAAATGATAGATGGAGTAACATCATGGTTAGAAACAGGGGAGGCAACAACTACAATTCGGAGGGTCAGGGACCGTGGTGGATGGAGAGACATGATCGCCCATGCCAAACAGCAAGGCACCTGAATGAATGATCATGAAAGTTACCATGAAATTTCCCTATCAAGTACCATTTTAAGACCAAAATCACACACATTTGTTATGTCAATTCATAACTCAACTCAATTTAAAATGTTGCCCGTGATGTAAGCTGAAACATTTTCTATTTTGACCAGGCATGCCTGGGCATGCTTAGATGGGGTGAATTCTGCATGGCAGGCTGGGTTTGAGAAAGGCTATAAATTTCCATGAAGGCTTTCAATATTTGGGACATATGTTTCCCAGAATAACTAATGCCAAGATCAAGGAAAGCATGTTTGTTGGTCCCCAAATTAAACAGATCATCAATGGCAGGCAATCTGAAGAACTTCTAGTTGGACTGGAGAAAAATCACATAGAAGGCATTCAAGGATGTTGTTGAAAATTTTCTTGGCAGCTACAGAGCACCAAACTATGTGCAGCTGGTTGACAACATGCTTCAAGCATACAAAAACTTGAAGTGCAACATGTCACTTAAGATTCATTTTCTGCATTCCCATTCAGACTTTTCCCCTGCAAATCTTGACACTGTCAGTGACGAGCAGTCATGGAGAAATGGTATCAGGGTGACTGGGATCAATCAATGCTGGCTGATTATTGTTGGACACTTAAGCAAGGAACCTCAGACACCAAGTACAAACAAAAATCATTAACAAAACATTTTTAGTTCAGTTGAACACTTGCAAGGCGTCAGTACAGTTATGCAATTAAAATGCATTATATTCAATAAATGTTAATTTCTTATTTCTCCAAATTCTTAGACGATACAAGTAGTCTGAAATTATATTTGTGTTCAGCTTTAAGCAAAAACAACATTTTAAGGAAGCAACACTTTTGAAAAAAATTGTCCAGTGTATTACTTGCAATCGATATACAATTCCATAAGGCACCAGAGACACAACAGGAAATGTCCAAACATTGGTTAAAATAAATTAAAGGTAGCTTTAAATACAAGAAAAGGCTTAGAAACTTGCCAGAAAAAAACCTGTAAACCTGAAGATCATTTCTTTGCTAATGAGCCTGCTAACTGATCTGTAATCAATAAACAGCAGCTTGACATACATAGTGCTGCTGTCCAGGTGGTCTTATGCCAGTGGTACAGCCCGGAGCTCTTGAACGAGGTGGTGACAGAGATGTGGAAGTTATTGTGCTCAGTATATACAGGTAAATGAAGAAACACCTTGCCATTTTATCTAAAATGCAAGTGAGAATTGACAGCAATGATAACAATGTTAAGATAAAATTGTTTATTTTTCTCTATTTTTTGCTTGACAAGACCACCTCACAGAACAGGTCACGCAAACACGAGGAATTCTGCAGATGCTGGAAATTCAAGCAACACACATCAAAGTTGCTGGTGAATGCAGGAGGCCAGGCAGCATCGCTAGGAAGAGGTACAGTCTACATTTCGGGCCGACACCCTTCATCAGGACTAACTGAAGGAAGAACTAGTAAGAGATTTGAAAGTGGGAGGGGGAGGGATGGAGCCTAATCCAAAACGATAGGAGAAGACAGGAGGGGGAGGGATGGAGCCAAGAGCTGGACAGGTGATTGGCAAAAGAGATATGAGAGGATCATGGGACAGGAGGCACAGGGAGAAGGAAAGGGGGGGGGGACCCAGAGGACGGGCAAGGGGTATAGTCAGAGGGACAGAGGGAGAAAAAGGAGAGTGAGAGAAAGAATGTGTGTATATAAATAACGGATGGGGCACGAGGGGGAGGTGGGGCATTAGCGGAAGTTAGAGAAGTTAATGTTCATGCCATCAGGTTGGAGGCTACCCAGACGGAATATAAGGTGTTGTTCGAACCTTACTTGAATCTTCCTATTCAGGTTTCTTTCTTTATAAAGTACTGAAACAGGTCTCACCAATCGCACTAACAATATCCTTTGTGATTGTGACAAAGGTGATCCTAGGTCTTTCAATTTACCTTCAGCCTCTGATATGGTTGACTTCACTATTCCCCTTTAGTATTTTGCTACAATACTTATTTTTGTTAATTATATGTATAGTACCTCCAGAGAACCACCTGTAATAGTTTGTCTTCCAGCACCCACATCAGTGCTTTTGGAATTCTTAAATATTTTAGCCTTGGTCACTTCCCATTTCTCATATACAAAATACAAAGAAACAAACTCTTTCCAATCTAGGTATTGTAATTACACCAATACCAAGACCAACTACTTTCAGCTCCGCAACGTTACTTACATTCTGTCCCTACCTCAGCTTTTTGTTTCTGAAAATTCTCATCCATGTCTATTACCTTCAGACTTGGCTACTCCACCTCTCTTGTCCTGTAAGTTTATGATCATCCAAGATTCTCCTGTCCTAACAACACTAAATATCATTGATTCAAAGTTTAACAGGAGCAAAGTTTAAAATTCTGGCCTTTTACTCCAGTGCTACAAGCCTCAGATTCTTCAGTATTCCGGTGTTGGTACTCATCACCCAAATTCAAATCACACCATTACTGGTGAACGTGACCTCTGCTATCAATGCTGTGCTGTCGAGATCCATCCTCAGCCTCTAGTCCCTCTTTGGAACAACTCTAAATCTCCCTGGCTCACTGTAAAAGTTTGTAAGTAAACTCCTATGACATGTCTTGGGGTATTTTGCTACGTCAAAGAACTCAATTAACGCAAGTCATCATTGCTGCTTTACAATACTATATACAAGTGATATTCAACTTCAATCATTCATATAAATAATGGAGAAATGTTTATGCAATAATTGATTATAAAGCACTTACCAAATTTATCAGCCTTCTCATAGCATATTCATGTGAGCAGATGCATTCACATGGGTCAAAACCTCCTTCCGCCATTATAGGATAAAGATTGTCCAGCTAGTCTCTGTTAATTGTCAAATGAAAACAATTATAATATATTTAACAGGGGCAGTCCTTATTCAAAGTATAACCTAATTTTAAAAACCCTTTGTGGGTTCTCAATCAACAAATGTTTTGAAGTACATAAAAATACAGTGTACATAGAAACTCATGATACCAGCTCATCTCTTTGCAAATTATTAAATATTCAACCAGTTTATGTTCTTCACCTTCATTGGTTCAATATTGTGGAACGGATAGAACCAAAATGCAAATATTGATCTGATACTCAGCTTGTGCCATGTTCCAGTGATAAGGGATGCAACAGCATTGTCATTTTTGCATGACGTGTAATTTGAGATTTTGAAAAGTTCACCTTGTTTTTTTTTCGTGCTCTGCAATTGCACTATTGATTTGCTGCAACATTTAAACATACGAGAAAGGAGCACCATATTGATTACAAGGAAGCTATCTAAATCACTAGTTTCAGATGGCCACTGAATCAATACCACTTGGCACTTTGTTTTTCCTTCTCTGGCCTTGACAATTAATGTGACAGAAGATTAGTAGTTATAAGGACTTACACTGAAATATCTGTGGCTATTTTGACAAACAAAATTCTGTAGCTTGGAATGTAAAAATGAATTATAAGACTAGAAGACATACAGGCAGAATTAGGCCATTCTGCCCATCAAATCTGCTGCCTTTCCATCATGCCTAACCCATTATTTTTCTCAACCCCATTCTCATGCCTTCTCCCCATAATCTTTGACGCCCTGATTAATAAAGAATCTATCAACCTCCACCTTAATGACTTGGCCTTCACAGCTGTCTGTAGCAGGAGTTCCACAGATTCATTACCATCTGCCTAAAGAAATACCTCATCTCTGTGCTAAATGGATGTCCCTCTATTCCGAGGCTGTGCCCTCTGGTCCTAGACTTATCCACTATATTCAACCTATCTAGGTCTTTCAATATCAACTAATGCAGGTAATCAAGTAATCGTTATCAAAGTAATTTACTTTATTGGGCAACACTATCACAGCATACCTTCATCTCTTGGATTTTCCATTTGCCTATAGTGTTTAATTTATGGACTTTTTTGAACCTGGAGAAGGTGTGTTAACACTTGGAGGCATAAAACAAAACCAATTATATACTAACTGAAAAAAAGTGGTTTACATGTATTTAAAAATTATCTCACATCGCATTTTTACAAAACTATATTAAATGGTTTGTGGAAAAATTGCAGCTGAGGAAGTACAAGCAAAATAAGACATTTGCATAGTGCACTGAAGCTTTCAAAACAGCTGGTCGGTATGTAAATATCTAGTCATCTATTTTTAAATCTGCTTCCGCACCAGACATACAATCGAAATAGAAATGAATCACTTTCACCAGTACTTATTCAACTTTACTTTCTAAAATTTGTGATTTTACTATTTCGTGCAATAGTAATAGAAGTGTTATGTTTATTTAAACAATTCCAACTATTAACGATCAAAAAGTGACCAGACTCATGAACGCACAAGATGACGAACTGTAGTTACGTATGTCACTAATCTAAGACACACATTTAGTTCGTGGGTTAATTGCTGTAGAAACAGAATTTACAGCTCGTGGTTTATACAAAATCTTGAACTTAACATGTAACCTTCATTCTAAACTGAATCTGTTAATTGCTTTATATCGGGGGAAAACACAAAACGGCAAGAAAGGGAACTTACACTAATGGCTTTGGTCAATTTACACTAATTACATAGCTACAACCGGGGCACACTTTTAAAATCAAGGAATCTGCGAAATGATGCTAATTATATAAACTTCCGTCATCCATTGTCAATACGGCTAAGTTTAGAAATGTAAATCCTAAAACAACCTGAATAGAAATGAAAAAAGGTCGAAAATAGAAGTAGACAAGACTTTAGCTTTTCCTCCTGTATTATTTGATCGCGTTTAGAAAACACAATATCGTTACAGCTCGTATCGCTGGCACCGGAACCGAGCATAAAATGGGGATCCCTTCAGATGTGACGGCAATTTGTTGACAAAGCTGGGTCCTTTGATAAAATTCATCCCTTTCCCCCGAGCTGAATGATTTCCCAGGGCGACACAGGCCGGCAGAATAAGACTGCAGCGCTCCGGGCCCGCGTTTCCTTACCCGTATCCGTATCCGTATCCGTGTTGGTGTTGCCGTTCTCAACAGACAGACAGACAGCCCGCTCCACTCCTCCCGTCCCGGTCGCACCTCGCCACTGTTTTGACACAATAAACACCGCGCTACGTCACAAGGAGGCGGGGCCGCGGTACCCGGATCTTTGCCACCTGGCCTTCTTCGGCGGCGCGCACGCGCGCGCACCAAGCGCTCGTGGTGTTTTACTGGGAGATAGAAGTCGAATATTCGGCGCCACTTTACGGGAGAATGCATCAGTCAGGGGAGAGAGGCCGGACTGTTGTTATTTTATTATCCAACTCATAGGCCTTGCAAATTCTAGGATTTATTTAGAGCGATCAATCGAATACGCAGGTAGCATTTCCCGTGCGAAGTAAGACGCGGTGCAACCTGTTAGGGGGCGCCATCGTGGGAGGGTTGTTCCAGCGCCCGAAGCCGAGGTCGTGTCTGTATTCGGTTGGCCCGGTGCGCGCGGCGTCAGTTGGAGGCTGGCGGGGAGCGGTGACGTGCGGACGCGAGAAAAGTTGCGTGCGAGCAGCGCCGTCGAGGTGGCCGGAAGTTCGTGGAACAGGCGACCGTTAGCGCTAGGCGGCGCGAGCTGCTGGCGGTTCTCGTGACGCTGGCCGGCCGGCGGGGTGCGGGCAACGGTGGATGAAATAATTTACATGCGGACTAGTGAGCTATTACATACATTTTAGGAAGAAAGTCAGAACTGGAATGCGTACTGACTGGAAAGACTAGAATGTGGAGGCACAGCGAGACTTGTGTGAAATGCAGGTAGATCACAACATATCCCAAAAAAAAGCCAACGAGTAAATTGCATATGTTGGTTCGAGGGAGGGAAAAATGTCAGGAGGGTGCCTTCGTTAACATTATCTTGCACACTTTTACTTGGTAAATTCGAATCAATTGCTGACCAGATTGCAATACTGAATGCATTTATAAACTGAAATGGATGAACATCCTTCTCAAATTGCGTTGGCGCTGTCGCTTATCTTTTAATGACTTTCGAAATAAAAAAAATGAAAATGCCGGAAGAGTCGGGAGGTCAAACAGACTCTTCAATTTGAAATAATAATCCTGTTTCTCTTTCCACAGATGCTGCGTGTTTCCAACATTATCTATTTAATTCAGATACTGGTACTACATAAAGTTAAAATCTGATGTCCTCGATAAACTGCTGTAACATTCTGTAGTCGTTATCAGCATATAAATGCTGGAAGAGCTCAGCAGGTCAGACAGTGTTTACATTTTGATCATTCTTCACTGTGGCAGACACTGGCAGTGTGGTGGAAGTTCCAAGTGTCAGGGGTCATGAAGTGTGTGAAATTACCATTTCTAGAGAGAAGGTTCTTGGAAAACTGAAAGGTCACTTGGATCAAAACACGAGGAACTCTGCAGATGCTGGAAATTCAAGCAACACACATCAAAGTTGCTGGTGAACGGCAACTTTTCCTATCATTGTCTTCTATCATTTTGGATCTCCCCCTCCCCCTCCCACTTTTAAATCTCTTACTAGCTCTTCCTTCAGTTAGTCCTGACGAAGGGTGTCGGCCCGAAACGTCGACTGTACCTCTTCCTACAGATGCTGCCTAGCCTGCTGCGTTCACCAGCAACTTTGATGTGTGTTGCTGGTCACTTGGATCAGATGGTGTACACCCCAGGGTTTTGAAAAAGGTGGCTGAGGAAATTGTGGAGGCATTAATAATGATCTTTCAAGAATGCCTAGATTCTGGAATGGTTCAGAAGACTGGAAAATGGCAAATGTCACTCCACTCTTCTGGATGGGAGAGAGGCAGAAGAAAGGAAACTATAAGTCAGTTAGCCTGTCTTCAGTGAATGGGAAGATGTTAGAGTCGATTATTAAGGATGAGGTCTCGGGATACTTGGAGGCACATGATAAAATAGGCAACACACATCAAAGTTGCTGGTGAACGCAGCAGGCCAGGTAGCATCTCTTGGAGGAGGTACAGTTGACATTTCAGGCCGAGACCTTTCGTCAGGACTAACTGAAGGGAGAGTGAGTAAGAGATTTGAAAGTGGGAGGGGGAGATCCAAAATGATAGGAGAAGATGGGAGGGGGAGGGATGGAGCCAAGAGCTGGACAGGTGATAGGCAAAAGGGATATGAGAGGATCATGGCACAGGAGGTCCGGGGAGAAAGACGGGGGGGTGGGGGGGAACCCAGAGGATGGGGAAGGGGTATAGTCAGAGGGACAGAGGGAGAAAAAGGAGAGTGAGAGAAAGAATGTGTGCATAAAAATAATGGGGTACGAGGGGAAGGTGGGGCATTAGCAGAAGTTAGAGAAGTCAATGTTCATGCCATCAAGTTGGATAAAATGGGCTGCGGTTAGCATGATTTTCTCAAGGGAAAATCTTACCTGACAAATCTGTTGGAATTCTTTGAAGAAATAACCAGCAGGATAGACAAAGGAGAATCGGTTGATGTTGTATCCTTGGATTTTCAGAAGGCCTTTAAAAAGGTGCCACATATGAAGCTGTTTAACAAGCTACAAACTCATTGTATTACAGGGTAGTTTCTAGCAAGGATAAAGCAGTGGCTGATTAGCAGGAGACAATGAGTGGGAATAAAGGGAACCTTTTCTATTTGGCTTCCAGGGAATAGTGGTGTTCCACAGGGGTCTGTGTTGGGACTGATTCTTTTTACATTATATGTCAATGATTTGGCTTTGTTGCGAAGTTTGCAGTTGATATGAAGATCGGTGGAGGAGCAGGCAGTTTTGAGGAAGCAGATGTTACAGAAGGACTTAGATTAGGAGTATGGGCAAAGAAATGGCAGATGGAATACAGTGTCAGGAAGTGTATGATCATGCATTCTTGATAGAAGAAATGATAGACAATTTTCTAAATGGAGAGAAAATACAAAAAACAGGTGTAAAGGGAGTTGGATATCCTTGTGCAGTATTTCCTAAAGGTTAATTTGCAGGTTGAATCTTTGGTGGGGAAGACAAATGTGGTGTTAGCATTCATTTGAAAAGGACTAGAATATAAAAGCAAGGATGTAATGTTGAGATTCTTCAAGTGAGCAATTTCAAGTTCCTGGGTGTCAAGCCTTTGAGGATCTAACCTGGTCTGAACATATCGATGCAGCTCTAAAGAAGGCAAGACAGTGGCTATATTTCATTAGGCATTTGAAGTGATTTGGCTTGTCATCTAAAACTCAAAAACTTGTATAGATGTACTGTGAAGACTATTCTGACAGGCTGCATCACTGTCTGGTATGGGGGGGGGAGCGGGGGCGGGTGGCGGGTGGCTACTGCATAGGACCGAAAGAAACTGCAGAGTGTTGTGAAATTAGTCAGCTCCATCTTGGGTACTAGCCTCTGTAGTATCCAACACAACTTCAAGGAGTGGTGCCTCAGAAAGGTGACGTCCATTATTAAGGACCCTCACCTCATCACTCAGGACATACCTGTTCTCATTGTTACATCAGGAAGAAGATGCAGAAACCTGAAGGCACACACTCAAATATTCAGGAACCGCGTCTTCTCCTCTGCCACATGATTCCCAAATGGACATGGAACCCATGAATACTATCTCACTTTTAAAAAATATATATATTTCTGTTTTGCGCTGTTTTTATTCTATTTAATTTACATAAATAATTGATCTATTATTACTTTTTTCTTTTTATATTGTACTTTTGCTGCTGAGTTAACAAATTTCACGAAACATGCCGGTGATAATAAATCTGACTCGGATTCTGATTTTTTAAGCACTGGTGAGATCTCATTTGGATTATTGTGAGCAGTTTTGGGCCCTGTATCTTAGAAGGGATGTGTTGAAACTGGAGAGGGCTCGGAGGAGATTCACAAAAATGATTCCAAGGTTGAATGACTTGTCATGAAGAGTGTTTGATGGCTCTGGGCCTGTGTTCACTAGAATTCAGAAGAATGAGGGGTGACCTCATTGAAATCCATTGAATGGTGAAAGGTCTTGATAGAGTGGATGTGGAGAGGATGTTTCCTATGGTGGAAGAATCTAAGACCAGAGGACACAGCCTCAGAATACAGGGTGTCCTTTGAGAAAGGGGATGAAGAGGAATTTCTTTAGCCAGAGAGTGGTGAATCTGTGGAATTCACCACTACTTATCCCAGGCAGCTGTGGAGGCCAAGTCTTTATGTATCCTCAAGGCAGAAATTGATAGATTCTTGGTTGGTCAGGGTGTGAGGGATACAGGAAGAAAACAGGAGATGGGGCTGAGAGGAAAATTGGATCGGCCATGATGAATGGTGGAGCAGCCTGAATGGGCCAAGTGGCCTAATTTTGCTCCTATATCTGGTTGTCTTATGGAGGGAAATAAACAGTCAACATTTTGGTCGGACACTTCATCAGACTATAGGCACAGCAATTTTATTGCACACCTTCCCCAGAATATATCGATTATGCTCTGATACAGTATTTTTTTTAGGTTTTGGCTATAATGTACTTATCATATTATCTGTTCCTTGGGATCATTTGTCACCTATGTCCAGTTTTGTGACTTCTGAAATTAGTAATAACATCAATGTGGACTGCAAGGATTTGACAGCTGGGATAAGTAGATGTGTAATTTGTCAGATGGTGGTGTTCTACTGTTAATTCCAGAATCCTGTGTGCTGATGCACGGACTAGATGCATTGAGAATCTCAAGTCCGTGCATCAGCACAGACTCCATCTTGAATGCTTCTTTTCCTCTTTGATTTATCATATGTCAGGAGTTCCCAGAATTCAGTGGAAAAGTTATGTTTTCAAGGAATCTTTAAACACATAATTGAATCTTTTCTTCTGTCTGGTTGTGATTGACTCTATACAATAGACCATTAGATATTGGAGCAGAATTGAGGCTGTTTGGCCCATTGACTCTGCTCCTCCATTTGATCATGGCTATTCAATTCTAATCCTAATCCGTCTTCTCCCCGTAACTTTTCACACCCGGGTTTATCAAGAATCGATCAACATCCACCTTAAATACACTCAATGACCTGCCTCTAAAGACGCCTGTGGCAACAAATTCCACAAATTCACCACCTTTTGGCTAAGGAAATTCCTCTTCATCTCCATTCTAAAAGAATGTTCCTCTATTCTGAGCTTGTGTTCTCTGGTCCAAGACTCCCCTACTATAGGAAACATCCTTTCCATATCCACTCTACCTAGGCCTTTCAACATTTGATAAGTTTCAATAAGATCCCACCTCATTCTTCTAAATACTAGGATGTACAGGTGCAGAGCCATCAAATGCACCTCATATGATAAGCCTTTCAATCCCGGAATCATTTTTGTGAACCTCCTTTGAACTCTTTCTCATGTCATCACGTTCTTCTTAATGAAGGGCCCAAAACTGCTCACAATAGTCCAAGTGAGGCCTCAAAAGTGCCTTATAAAGCCTCAGCATTACATCCTTGTTTTTGTATTTTAGTCCTCTCAAAATGAATGCTAACATTGCATTTGCCTTCCTCACCACCAGCTCAACCTGCAAGTTAACCTTCAGAGAACCCTGCATGAGGATTCCCAAGTCCCAATGCACCTCGGAGTTTTGAATTTTCTCCCGGTTTAGAAAGTAGTCTGCTCCTATTCCTTCTGCCAAAGTGCATGACCATATACTTCCCAACACTGTATTCCACCTGCCATATTTTTGCCCATTCTCCTAATCTGTCTAAGTCTTGCAGCCTTGCTGCTTCCTCTACACTGCCTGCCCCTCCACCTATTTTTGCATCGTCCACAAACTTGGCCACAAAGCAATCAATTCCATTATTGACATACAATGTAAAATGAAGCAGACCCAACACCAACCCCCACGAAACACCTCCAGTCACTGGCAGCCAATCAGAAGAGGCTCACTTTATTCCCATTTTTGCCCCCTGAAAATCAGCCAATGCCCTATCCATGCTAGTGTCTTTCATGTAATACTATGGCCTCTTATCTTGCTAATCAGCCTCATGTTTGGCACTTTGTCAGAGGTCTTTTGAAAATCCAAGTACACAACATCCACCATTTCTTCTTTGCCTATCCTGCTTGTTATTTTCTCAAAAGATTCCTACAGATTTGTCAGGCAAGATTTTTCCTTAAGAAAACTATGCTGACTTTGACCCATTTTATCATATGCCTCCTAGTACCCCGAAGCCTTATCCTAAGGAGTTGACTCCAATATCTTCCTAACCGCTGAGTTCAGGCTAACTGATCCTGTCTTCTGCTTCCCTTCCTTCTTGAAGAGTTTAATAATATTTGCTACTTGCTAATTCTCTGGAACCAAGGCAGAATCTAATGATTCTTGAAAGATTATTAATAATGCCTCCACAATCTCTTCATCTACTTCTTTCAGAACCCTGGGTGTAGTCCATCTGGTCCAGGTGATTTATCTACCTTCAGACCTTTTGGCTTCCCAAGCACAGTAATAGCAACTCCACTCACTTCTGACCTCTGTCATTCAAACTTCTTGCATACAGCTAGTGTCTTCCATAGTGAAGACTGATGCAAAATACTTACTCAGCTCATCTGCTATTTCCTTGTCTCCCATTACGACCTCTTCAGCATCATTTTCCAGCAGTTCAATAGTGATTCTCACCTCTCTTTTACTCTTTATATGTATCTGAAAAACATTTTTGGTATCTTCATTGATATTATTGACTAGCTTCATATTTAACTTTTTTGCTGGTTATGGCTTTTTTAGCTGACTTCTGTTGGTTTTTAAAAACTTCCCAATCCTCTAACTCCCCACTAATTTTTGCTCTATTATGCGGCTTCTCTTGATTTTGTGTTGCCTTTGACTTCCTTTTTCAGCTACGGTTGCATCATCATGCCTTTAGAATACTTCTCCATCTTTGGAATGTATCTATCCTGTACCTTCCGAATTGCTCCCAGAAACTAGCCATTGCTGCTCTGTCGTCATCCTGCTTGTGTCCCTTTCCAATCAACTTTAGCCACTCCTCTCTCATGCCTCTGTAATTCCCTTTACTCTACTGTAATACTGATATTTCTGACTTCAGCTTCTCCCTCTCAAATTGCAAGGTGAAGTCTATCATATGATCACTGAATCCTAAGGGCTCCTTTAAGTTAACATCCCTAATCAAATCTGGTTCATTACTGAACAACCAATCCAGAATAGCTGATCCCTTAGTGGGCTATGATGCTTTAAGAAAGCGAACTTGAAGGTATTCTACAAATTCTTTCTCTTGGGATCCAAAATCAACACTAACCTGATTTTTCCAATCTACCTGCATATTGAAATCCCCATGACTATTGTAACATTGTCCTTTTGACATGCATTTTCTGTCTCCAGTTGTAACTTTTACCCCACATCCTGGGTACTTTTTGGAGGCCTTTATATATAACTCCTATCAGGAGTTCTTTAACTCTACTCACAATGATTCTACATTTTCCGATCCTATGTCACCTCTTTCTAAGGATTTGATTTCATATTTTTACCACAGTGCCACAGCACCCCCTCTGTCTACCTGCTTGCATTATCGATACAATAGGTATCCTTGTGATGTTAAGCTCCCAACTATAATCTTCTTTCAGCGACGGCTCAGTGATGCCAACAAAATCATTGTCCTTGTTACACTGCAAATCATTCCACTGACAGCAATTTTGCCCTATCATCTGTCTGTCCTTATTGACAGTCTCACTACACAATACCTCTGCTTGTATACCAACTGCCCCATCCTCAGCCCTATCATCCCACCCCCTTCCAAAATTAGTTTAAACCCTTCTTAACAGTTCTGGCAAATCTGTTTGCAAAGGTATTGGTGCTATCTGTCCCTTGTTTACACGTCATACCTTCCCCAGAAGAGATATCAATGATCTAGAGATCTGAAACCCTGCCCCCTGTACCAGTTCCTCAGCCATGCATTCATCTGCCAAGTCATCCTATTACCCTCACTGGTGCGTGGCCCAGGCAGCAAACCAGAGATTACTACCCTGGAAGTCCTGCTTTTCAGCTTTCTATGTAGCTCCCTAAATTCTCTCTTTAGGATCTCCTCTCTTTTCCTACTTATATTATTAGTGCCAATATGTACCAAGAATTTTGGATGCTCACCCTCCTCCTTTAGAATGCTGTGGACCTGATCTGAGACGTCCCTGACCCTGGCACCTGGGAGGCAACATCTGGGTATCTCTATCATGTCCAGAGAACCTCGTGTCTACTCCTCTAACTATGGAATCCTCTTATGCAGTCCTCTTCTACCCCTTCTGAGCCACAGTGGCAGACTCAGTGCCAGAGACCTGACCGCTGTAGTTTCCCTCTGGTAGGTCATCTCCCCCAGTGGTATCCAAAATGGTATATTTATTATTGAGACCAACAGCCACTGGGGTACTCTGCACTGGCTGCCTATTCCCTTTTCCTCTCCTGACAGTCACCTAGGTACCTGCCTGTTGCAACTTAGGGGTTACATCCTCCTTGTAGCTCCCATCTATCACCTCTTCAGTTTCCTGTATGAGCCGAAGTTCATCAAGCTGCAGTTCAAGTTCCTTAACACATTCTCAGAGGAGTTGCCACTCAGTGCAACTGGTGCAGATGTGGTTATCTGGAAGGCTGGAGGTCTCCCAAAATTCCCACATCTCACTCAAAGAATAACACAGCCGCTGGAGCCTTCCTCAATGTACTATGTAATTACAGAGGAAGAAGAAGAAACTTACCAGGTACTTACCTTGCCGGAGCCTGATGAGCCAAACAGTGGAAACGAGTAAAAACAGGGTATCTGTACTGAAGATATTGGCTTGGGTAAAGGCATTGATATTAGTTTCCTTATCCTTCCAGTGAATTTACAAAGACAATGTAAACAATATTTTCAGTACTTGCTGTAGGTAGCATAGCTCCCAGAAGCTTATAGGACAGCAAGAATTACTGCTGACCAATAGATCATGAGATCAATGTTAAGATCTGAGATTTTGACCTCAGACACCCTTTTCCCCAGTCAACAAAATGCTGTGCTGGTGCATTGAAAGCAATGTTGAATTTCATTATTGATAAGGTTAGGCAGGTTAAGGTCAACAGGTTAGGCAGCATCTATAGAAATGAATAAACAGTTGTAGTTTTGGGCTGAGGCCCTTCATCAGGACAGGAAAGGAAGGGGGAAGATGCCAGAATAAGTAGGGGGAGGGGAAGGAGGGCAAGTTTGAAAGTGAAAGGTGATACTAGTTGGGTGGGTGAGGGGGATGAAGTAAGAAGCTGGGAAGTGATACGTGGAAAAGGCAAAGGGCTAGAGAAGGAGGAATCTGATTGGAGAGGAAAGTGGATCATGTGAGAAAGGGAAGGAGGAGGGGCACCGGGGGAGGTGATAGGCAGGTGAGGAGGAATGCACTGCCTGCAGATATGGTGGAGGCAATTTCCATTGTGACAAGTGAATTAGATAAATACATGATAAAATATTTGATAGGCTATGGAGAAATCGAGTGTAATGTGAACTAAGTGAGTTCTGGCAAAGAAATAGTGTAGTTATGATGGGCCAAATGGTCTCCTGTACTGAAAATGAGTGAATATATATTAAAAAATGGTTGGGAGGTAAGACATGTAGAGGAACAAGTATATCTTGCACTTCAGAGTTCCTGTATGTATGGGGTTAAGAAAGCATATGGGATGCCCTTTATTAGATGTTAGAGTACTGTGAGTAACTGGTCGCCTCATTACAGGAAGAATGTGATAGCACTGCAGAAGTGCAGAAAAGATGTCTAAGAATATTGACAGGACTGGAAACTTATGATGGGAGAACTTGAGTAGGTTGGGGGTTATTTCTTTGGAACAAGGAAAATTCAGGGAAAAGTGTAGATGAAGTGTACAAAGTTATGAAGAGTGTAGCCAGAGTGAACAAAATGAACTTCACTCAGAGAGTTTGAAAACTAGAGGACATAGATTGAAGTTAATTGGTGTAATGATAAAAGGGTTGAGGATTATTTTATCTCTTGAAGTACTGGGAGTCTAGACAATACAACTTGAAAAACCCTCGTCACATTTAAAAAGTATCTATTTGAGCACCTGAAAATCCATAACTACTGAATGTCTCCATGAATGTTAAGCAGAGACATGAGCCCTCCTATGTTTCATTACATAAAATAAAGTATTTCTCAGATTTCCCCTGAATCTTCTGCCTATCATATTAAAACTAGGGGTGCATCCCTGAACCATCCAATGCAAGAACTGCTTCTCATTGCTTAGTCTATCTAAATCCTTCAAAGAAAATCCTACCTAACACCTCAACTCCCAGCTTCTATTTGACAATTTAGCTGAGAACTGCCTTCACTACAACCATACTAGTAAATCTTCTCTGCACCACCTCAAAGACCTTCAAATTCACCCTTAAATGTAGTGACCAGAATTGTGACCTGTACATTTTTAACATATACCAAGGTTCTATACCTTTTACTTTGTTTTCTAAACTGATTCTGTTGTGGAATTTTCAAAGATTTATGCACATATACACCTGTTCTGTTTTTATATATATATATATCTATTAGTCACCATTCAACCTATGTTGTGTCTCTTTATTCTTTCTGCCAAGATTACTAATGCTTCTATATATTACATTTCCATGAGACACAAGAACACAATTAGGCCATTTGCTCGATGAGTCTGTTCCAGTACTTGGTTATGTGTAGTATGTTTTTCTTCTCAACCCTATTCTCCTGCCTTCTCCCTGAAACCTTTGACATCCTTACTAATCAGGAACCTATCAAACTCCACTTTAAATAGACTTGGCCTTCACAGCTATCTGTGGCAATTAATTACACAGATTCACCAGTAGAAATTCTTCCTCATCTCTGCTCTAAGGGGATGTTTATCTATTCTGAGACTGTGTCCTCTGGTCCGAGACTCTTCTACTATAGGAAATATCCTGAGCTATCAGAGCTATCAAACACTTCTCAGACATTAACCCTTTCATTCCTAGGATCATTCTTGTAAACCTCCTCTGGGCCCCCTCCAATGCCAACACATCCTTTCTTAAATAAGCGGCCCAAAACTGTTCACAATATTCCAGATGTAATCTGATCAATGCCTTATAAAGCCTCAGCATTACATCCTTGCTTTTATATTCTATAACATTGCACTTGTATTTCTTACTACCTACTCAACTTGCACTTTATCAGCAATTTCATCTGCTGATTCCCTACCCACTCTACTAAGGTATCTATGTCCTTTTGCAATCTGATATGAAGATTAATTTACCTCATGATTTTGAGTGGTGTCCTCTACAAATTTTGTAATATTATTCCACAATGCATACTGTATGTATTGAAAAATTATATTGGAGCATTCTAAGAGCAGTAACTACTTCATTTAATGTTTGTTAAATTATTTAGAAATATGTGGGCAAATATGATAGCTCTGGGAATACAGTCTAAGCACTAAAGAGATGGTTGGAATTTTGTGGGAAATTAATGAAAATTTGATAACTTTACAAATAGGTATTTTAATTTTTAAACATTGTTTTATATCTTAATAATGTTATGCATTTATTTTATAGGTGCATTTACTGAACTAAATGACAAACTGACATAGGAGCAAGAATACATTCTTGTTCCCTTGTGATGTTCTACATTCAGCATGATCAGCTCACCTGGTTATAACACACTTGCTGAACAGAAATCTATTGATTTTATTCTTTAAGATTTAAATGGATTGAGAATGCACAAGGTTTACATAATATTGTGGGGAAAAGTGATTCCTGTCTCATTCCTAGGTGGCCTCATTGTAATTTTAATATTGTGTTTTTTTCTCTCTGCATTTTCATACAAGAAGTAATAACTTTTCTACATATACAATATCTATTCTGCACAAATCCATCACTCATTTTAAGCAAATTAAGTACACTTCATCTATGTAAACTCAGAAGAATAGCAGCCAAGTTCATTTCTTTCCACGCACTGGCTTTTTTATATTCAGGTTTATCTTTTGAATGGAAGCTCATGTAGATTGAGGAAATCCCTATTGAACATCTGCTCCATGGTGTTTTAAGTCTGTGATCCGATTGGTTATCTTCGAACATGGACAAAAAGTAAAAGGTAAAAATAGAAATCCTTATAAAAATATTTTATAACTAGCAGACCTCATGTGACACTGTTAAGGGTTAATTTGATTAATTATTTTAACATCAGGAATTGCTGTGTTGAGCCAAGTAAAAATGTAATACTTTGCTGCCAGTGTATTTGCATTAAACTGACCTTTAAGTTCATAAAATCTAACTGTTACATATGGACAATTTTAAGCTCTAGGGTTAATTATTGTTTTCAATCAAAACTTAGTGACAACTAAATTCTGAAGAAACCCAAATGAAATAAATAATGTTTTCTATTTTAAATATTTTGAAATTGATGTCCAACCCTATATTTAAAACCTTATTGATATAGTGATAAATGGGTTGAAGCCTGTCATGACCTTGCTTACATGGACAAGCTAAAAATACTGCCGTACTATATAAACTGGAAATCCAAAGCAACACACACAAAATGCTGGAGGAACTCAGCAGGTCGGGCAGCATCTATGGAAATGAATAAACAGTTGACATTTTGGGCTAAGGCCCTTCATCAGAGCATATATCAGAACACTATATAAATGTATTTTGCTCCACAGAAAGTGGGTGATACGTTCCATTTCAAAATCATTTACATAAACATAGACAATGACCAAAATTGTTCCTAAATTGTGTGACAATGCAGGATGTTCTAAGGAAAGAGATTAAATTCAAGGACATCTGTAAAAATGTATCAAGTGTGCTGACTAAACTGCATGACATTGAATATGAAGTGTTACTAAAAATACAAACAGAATTGTAAAGTGAATGGTCCATTATTTAAAAAAAACTAATGTTAGGTTGTGTGGTGGTCCTTTGAGTATTTTGTAAAGGAAGTGAATGTTAAGTATGTACAAAATATTTATTTCACATTCACTGGTCTATATCTCAAAAGATACGTTATTTGAATTTGTAAGCTTAAATCATGAATTACTAAAATAGTATCCATTCACTGAATCTTAGTAATCATTTCTACTTATTATTCAAATGCAATGTTCAATGTTTTATTTGAAAAAAAAGTTTTTAAAGCTGCTGCATTGTTATGGAACATTAAAAATTAGTTACACATCATGTAATGATGCCAATGCCACTCCCCTGAGAAGTATTAATGAACCATTTGAGCTTTTACTATAACTTGACAGTTTTCATGGTCCATTTTTGGGGTGCATTATTGGATTTGAGCCCATTATCACTTAATTAAGTCTTCTACGATAACTGGGCCATTTCTATTTATTTAGGAAGCTATAAAAGGTTTTGTGGAACTATTATGAAGATGAATAGAGGAGTATACTGCCATTGTTTATAATTCTGTACACACAAAATCATGTTATCTAGCTGTTATCACGCTTGTTCTTAGTAGGAGTTTCATATAAATAAATTGGCTATTTTCTACATTACCATATTGACTGCAGGTAGTTCACATGTTACATAAGGGTTCTGTTCCTGAGAATTGTCCATAGGTTTGTTTCTTGGTAAGTTAAAAATGTCCATTTTCTATAGCTATCTATATCATATTGGTCTGCATACATTCCTGCAAAAATTCTTTCACTTCATTGAATAGTCATACGAACACTACTATAATTAAACTAATGAAATATATATCGTCACCAGTCAAAAGTTCAAAGTAAATTTATTATTTAAGTACATACATGTCATCACATTCAGCCCAGAGATTCATTTTGTTGTGAGCACACTCAGTAAATCCATAATAGAATTATAACCATAATAGAATCAATGGGCACCAACTGGGCTTTCAACCAGTGTGCATAAGACAACAAGCTGTGCAAATACAAAAAGAAAGAATAATAATAAATAAACAATATCGAGAATATGAGATGAAGAGCCCTTGAAAGTGAGCTCATAGCTTGTGGAAACAGTTCAGTGAAGGGCAAGTGAACTTTAGTGAAGTTATCCCCTTTGGTTTAAGAGCCTGATGGTTAGGGCCAATAACTATTCCTGAACCTGGTGGTGAGGGTCCTAAGACTTTTGTACCTTCTTCCTGATGGCAGCAGTGAGAAGAGAGCATGACCTTGGTGGTGAGTTTCCCTCTTGATGAATGCTGCTTTTCTGCGACAACACTATGTGTTTTTGCGTTCAGTAGAGGGAGGGCTTTACCTATGACTAGGCTGTATCCAGTACCTTTTTGTAGGATTTTCTGTTCAATGGCATTAGTGATTTCATATCAGGCTGTGAATCAGCCAATCAATTTACTCTGCATCACACATCTATAGAGATTTGTCAACGTTTTAGATGTCAGACCAAATCTTCACAAACTCCTAAGGAAGCAGAGGTGCTGCTATGCTTTCTTGGTTAATACACTTATATGTCGGGCCCAGGACAGGTCTTCAGAAATGATAACACAGGAATTTAAAGTTGCTGACCGTCTCCACCTCTAATCATCCAATGAAGACTGGCTCATGGATCTCTGGTTTACTCCAAATGAAGTCAATAATCAGCTCCTTGGTATTGCAGAATTGAGGAAGAGGTTGTAGTTGTATCACCACTCAGCCAAGTTTTCAATCTCCCTCCTATATGCTGATTCATCACCACCTTTGATTTGGCCTTCAACAGTGGTGTCATCAGCAAACTTGAAAGTAGCAGTGGAGCTGTCATTGACAAATATAGTGGGATATTTATAGTTAAGTTTATAGCTAGGTTAAATGCTTTGGAATTGTGGATTATTTGCATAAAGTCTGATTTAAGTAAGTCAGGTAATTTATAATTCAGAGAATTAAGGTGAATTCATAGGCTATGAAGTGATTTGGACATCCTGACATTTTTGGTTATACTAATTTGGGTCTTTTTATAAGACCTTCCCACCAGAGCATGGGGTTTCATGCTCTGGTGGGAGGTATCCATTTAATGATGTAGTGTAATCCTATTTACAAGATTTTACAGCATTGTTTTTTTTTAAATCAAGCTAACCAGAAGCCACGATTAAAAATAGCATCTGGTGTGACTCCTGTCTCCTTTTGAACTGGTAGTTAGGGTGCCCTTTCTAAATCAAGGTACGGAAAGCGATTGCACATTCAGATTGCCTTGTCATAAGAGGCTGAAGTTTGGGAAAAGTCAATTTAAATCTCGAATTCACAGAAGTATAGTACTTCAAATGGTTGTAAAATGATTAATACTAGAATGTAATAAAGTTTAACGTTTTGCTGACAATATAATAAAACGTCTCGCAGTAAAATAATTTATCCTACTAGGACAATCAATTTAGAATAGCACAGAAGATTGATATTTGAACAGGTCCTGGCGATTAACAAGCTGAATTCTTTCCGATGAATATTCGAGACAAGAATTATTGTAAGTAATGGCTGCCATCAGATGCATATGGCCTACACTACGTAACATCTTAACCTCTGTGCTGCAATAAGCTTGTATATGATCTACATCAACAAGTCGGGGAGTAAGTGGATGAGTATTATGACAGGTAGTCTTATACCAGCTGTCATTTGACACGGGTGTGGGTGAGGGGTGGAGATCTGGCCCTGTCCAGGTGTACACTGGACGGTATTACTGGCGGCCTAAATCTACTGAATGAAGATTACAACAGGAAAACTGCTACAACATTTTGCAGTCAATCTGTGAGCAGCGCTTCTTGCGGACAGACATAGAGCTGCAGTGCGCCTGCGCGGAAGCGCCGCCATTTTGGCCGTGCTGATAGTCTGATGTTGTAAGGAAGGCTGAGCCAAGGCCGAGCAGCGTGTCGCGAAATGGCCAATATTGCAGTGCAGCGAATTAAAAGAGAGTTCAAGGAGGTCTTGAAGAGCGAAGAGGTGAGATTTGCGCGATGCTCCCTGCCCTAATCTGGTTTCACCTTCTCTTCGTTGACCGGCTGCTGACGGGAAGCGGGTGGGGAGAGTGGGTTCATGGTGATGGACACGGGACCGGGGTGACGGACAAGCGCCGGCGGCGTTTCGGGAAAGCTCAGGGTGCGGTTGCGCGGCTCAGCACAGGTCCTTTTAGATGCATCTGAAACGTCACATCTCTTTAATGGCATCCTGGGGAGGGTCAGGTCGAAATGAATCGCGGTAAAGCCGGTGAAATTCCGGATTTTGGAAGATCGGCCGGGTGATGCCTTGAATACTCAGGTTGTAGCTAGGGGTTGTAGGTGTGTAGGATTCTTGTACCATAGTGAGAGGTACTAACCTATGGTGACGACTCCCCATTAAAATTTGTGAAGTCTATACATTTAGTGCCACTGATCGTAGGTGAGATTAGGATGTGTGATTTTATTTGTACCCTTTGCTGATAATCGTCTTTACAGTTCGAAACAAAGGAAAGTGTAGTAATATAATCATCTACTTGAGTAACAGTTGGGTTAATACTAATGATATTTGGTTATTTTGCCATGGTAGCATTCTTTCGATTACTTTTACTTCCTCATAGGTAACTTCAGTTAAAAATGCACGGTAATGCATTTCAATTACACGATTAAACAAAACTTGCGTAAAGTTTTATGATAGTTATGACGGATTTTACTTGTAAGTTGGTTTCAGTACTTTATGCATATTGTAGAATCTTAGTGATTATCAAAGTTTTACCAGCGTTCTTATTTATTATAAACTAGCTAATCATTTTGGGGAACTATTACCACGCTAACGCACAGTATGACGTATTGAATCCTTTATAGTTCAGTGGTTGATACCTTGCTTGCATCACTACTTTGTGTGTCACCGCAATTATGTAGACCTGGGTCTTTAAATGAAAGATTTCACAAAATTAATTTTGAGCTTGTTAACAGTGAATATATCTGAACCTATTTTGCAGTGGCTCAGCCAGGTTTTGAAATATGATAACAGTTTTGTTCAGTTTCTCAAACAACAAATGAAATGAATATTAAGTGGCTAATATGTTTTGGAGATATTGACCAGTACATTATCTTTTATGAATAGTAATATTCTATCTTTCAAAACTAAAAGTACTATAGATATTTGAAATGAAACTGAAAAAGCTGGAAATAGATCAGGCAGCATTAAAGGAGAGGGTAACAGTTAATGTTTTAGGTAGAGACATTTTATGCCTGTCTGAACTGGAACAACCAGACAGGACCACATTAGGAGACCAAAGTTAGTACTGATAGGAAATAACATTTCTTTCTTGCTGGCAATCAAAATCAGTGCACTCAAGGATGCGTGCTTAGCCCACGGTTCTACTCTCTACACACATGATTGTGTGGCTAGGACAGCGCAAATGCCATCTATAAATTTGCCAATGACGCAACTGTTGTTGGCAAAATCTCAGACGGTGTACAGGAGTGAGACGGATCAGCTGGTTTAGTGGTGTCGCAACAACAATCAATGTCAGTAAGACCAAGGAATTGATTGTGGAGTTCAGGAAGGGGAAGTCGAAGGAACCCTCATCAGTTCTCATCAGTAGTGTAAGCAATTTCAAGTTCTTGACTGTCAACATCTGAAGATGCAATTATGAAGAAAATTGGCATGCCAGTGGCTATATTTCGTTAGGAGTTTGGTGATTTGGCATGTCACCAAAGACTGTAGCAGATTTCTACAGATGTACAGTGGAGAGCATTCTAACTGGTTGCATCACCATCTGATATGGAGGGGTTACTGCTTAGGATCGGCAAAAGCTGCAGAGGATTGTAAACTTGGCATTAGCCTCATTGCTATTAAGGACATCTTCAAAAGGCAATGCCTCAAAAAGGTGGCGTCATCATTAAGGTCCTCCATCAACTAGAAGCCTGAAGACACACATTCAATGTTTTAGGAGCGGCTTCTTCCTCTCCACCATCAGATTTCTGAACAGACAATGAATCCATGAATGCTACCTCACTATTTTTTGCTCTTTTCTTGTACTTGAATCTTTTATATATTTCTTAGAATTTATAGTATATTTTATGTATTATACTTTACTACTGTTACAAAACAGCAAATTTCATGAGGTAAGTCAGAGATAATAAACCTGATTAAGATTAACTCAGTTTCTTGTTTAAAATGTCACCTCTGACAGTACAACATTTGGCAATTGTACTTCGGCCTGCAATGAAGTGGCCTTGCTCTTCCAACTTTGACTCTGAATTGAGTGTAACTCTTTATTAACAGTTAAGTGTGAGATATGTTGCGTAGTTAAATTTCACATGTCTCTTGTCATTGTAAAAGTATTGTCCTGCTTTGATAAGATATCAAAGGCAGGAATGGAGTCTCAATATTCCTGGATTTCAGTGCTTTAAAAGGGATAGAGGGGGAGGGAAGGGAGGAGGGGTGGCATTTCTGGTCAGGGATACTATTACTGCTACAGAAAGGGTGGGTAATGTAGCAGGATCCTCTTTTCAGTCAGTATGGGTGGAAGTCAGGAACAGGAAGGGAGCAGTTATCTATTGGGAGTATTCTATAGGCCCCCTGGTAGCAGCAGAGATACTGAGGAGCAGATTGGGAGGCCGATTTTGGAAAGGTGCAAAAATAACAGGGTTGTTATCATGGGTGACTTTAACTTCCCTAATATTGATTGGCACCTGATTAGTTCCAAGGGTTTAGATGGGGCAGAGTTTGTTAAGTGTGTCCAGGACAGGACAGGACAAGTGTATGTAGACAGGCCGATTAGGGGAAATTGGATAACGAACCGGGTCAGGTCACAGATCTCTCAGTGGGTGAGCATCTGGGGGACAATGACCACCGTGCCCTGGCTTTTAGCATTATCGTGGAAAAGGATAGAATCAGAGAGGACAGGAAAATTTTTAATTGGGGAAGGGCAAATTATGAGGCTATAAGGCTAGAACTTGCCAGGTGTGAATTGGGATGATGTTTTTGCAGGGAAATGTACTATGGTCATGTGGTCAATGTTTAGGGATCTCCTGCAGGATGTTAGGGATAAATTTGTCCCGGTGAGGAAGATAAAGAATGGTAAGGTGAAGGAACCATGGGTGACAAGTGAGGTGGAGAATCTAGCCAGGTGGAAGAAGGCCGCATACATGAGGTTTAGGAAGCAAGGATCAGATGGGTCTATTGAGGAATATAGGGAAGCAAGAAAGGAGCTTAAGAAGGGGCAGAGAAGAGCAAGAAGGGGGCATGAGAAGGCCTTGGTGAATAGGGTATAGGAAAACCCCAAGGCATTCTTCAATTATGTGAAGAACAAAAGGATGACAGGAGTGAAGGTAGGACCGATTAGAGATAAAGGTGGGAGGATGTGCCTGGAGGCTGTGGAAGTGAGCGAGGTCCTCAATGAATACTTCTCTTCGGTATTCACCAATGAGAGGGAACTTGATGACGGTGAGGACAATATGAGTGAGGTTGGTGTTCTGGAGCATGTTGATATTAAGGGAGAGGAGGTGTTGGAGTTGTTAAAATACATTAGGACGGATAAGTCCCCGGGGCCTGATGGAATATTCCCCAGGCTACTCCACGAGGCGAGGGAAGAGATTGCTGAGCCTCTGGCTAGGATCTTTATGTCCTCGTTGTCTACGGGAATGGTACCGGAGGATTGAAGGGAGGCGAATGTTGTCCCCTTGTTCAAAAAAGGTGGTAGGGATAGTCTGGGTAATTATAGACCAGTGAGCCTTACATCTGTGGTGGGAAAGCTGTGGGAAAAGATTCTTAGAGGTAGGACCTATGGGCATTTAGAGAATCATGGTTTGATCAGGGACAGTCAGCATGGCTTTGTGAAGGGCAGATCGTGTCTAACAAGCCTGATAGAGTTCTTTGAGGAGGTGACCAGGCATATAGATGAGGGTAGTGCAGTGGATGTGATCTATATGGATCTTTTAGTAAGGCATTTGACAAGGTTCCACACGGTAGGCTTATTCAGAAAGTCGGAAGGCATGGGTACCAGGGAAGTTTAGCCAGGTGGATTCAGAATTGGCTTACCTGTAGAAGGCAGAGGGTCATGGTGGAGGGAGTACATTCAGATTAGAGGGTTGTGACTAGCGGTGTCCCACAAGGGTCGGTTCTGGGACCTCTACTTTTCATGATTTTTATTAACGACCTGGATGTAGGGGTAAAAGGGTGGGTTGGCAAGTTTGCAGGCGACACAAAGGTTGGTGGTGTTGTAGATAGTGTAGAGGATTGTCGAAGATTGCAGAGAGACATTGATAGGATGCAGAAGTGGGCTGAGAATGGACAGATGGAGTGCAACCTGGAGAAGTGTGAGGTGGTACACTTTGGAAGGACAAACACCAAGGCAGAGTACAAAGTAAATGGCAGAATACTTTGTAGTGTGGAGGAGCAGAGGGATCTAGGGATACATGTCCATAGATCCCTGAAAGTTGTCTCACAGGTAGATAGGGTAGTTAAGAAAGCTTATGGGGTGTTAACTTTCATAAGTCAAGGGATAGAGTTTAAGAGTCACGAAGTAATGATGCAGCTCTATAAAACTCTGGTTAGGCCACACTTGGAGGACTGTGTCCAGTTCTAGTCGCCTCACTATAGGAAGGATGTGGAAGCATTGGAAAGGGTACAGAGATTTACCAGGATGCTGCCTGGTTTAGAGAGTATGGATTATGATCAGAGATTAAGGGAGCTAGGGCTTTACTCTTTGGAGAGAAGGAGGATGAGAGGAGACATGATAGAGGTGTACAAGATAATAAGAGGAATAGATAGAGTGCATAGCCAGCGCCTCTTCCCCAGGGCACCACTGCTCAATACAAGAGGACATGGCTTTAAGGTAAGGGGTGGGAAGTTCAGAGGGGATATTAGAGGAAGGTTTTTCACGCAGAGAGTGGTTGGTGCGTGGAATGCACTGCCTTAGTTAGTGGTGGAGGCAGATACACTAGTGAAGTTTAAGAGACTACTAGACAGGTAAATGGAGGAATTTAAGGTGGGGGGTTATGTGGGAGGCAGGGTTTGAGGGTCAGCACAACATTGTGGGCTGAAGGGCCTGTAATGTGCTGTACTATTCTATGTTCTACAATAAGGTCTGCCCATTGTTCCAAGTATGAAGTAATTGAAATTTTAGAAACCAACAGTGGAAGCAAAATATTGTTTGAGACAATTGTAGTTGTATTTCATCTTGAGAAAAAGTACTAAGATTTTGGATAGTGTTCTGCTGTAGTTCTGTTCAATATTTGGAATAATTTATTTTGAGGCATGAAGTCGAATCTCATATCCAAATTTAATGCTACTTATTTTTTTTAAATGATATTGATTACATTCCTTGCATTGCTTTCACATCAAGCCCCTTAAAGTCCATCCATCAGAATCAGGTTTAATATCACTGGCATATGTCATGAAATTTGTTAACTTTACGGCAGCAATACATGATAAATATAGAGAAAAATACTGAATTATGGTGCGTGCGCGTGTGTCTATTAAATAGTTGAGTTAAAATAAGTAGTGCAAAAAAACTAATAAAAGAAAGTTGTGTTCATTGGTTCAATGTCCATTTAGAAATCGGATGGCAGAGGGGAAGAAGCTGTTCCTGGATCGCTGAGTGTGTGCCTTCAGGCTTCTGTACCTCTTTCCCGATGGTAGCAATGAGAAGAGGGCATGTTCTGGGTGGTGGAGACCCTTTATGATGAATGCTGCCTTCCTAAGGCAACACTCCTTGAAGATGTCTTGGATACTATGGAGGCTAGTTAGTACCTGTGATGAAGCTGACTAATCTTACAAGTTTCTGCAACTTACTTCGATCTTGTTCAGTAGCACGCCACCCCCTTACCAGATGTGATGCAACCAGTCAGAATGCTTTCCATGGTGCGTTTGTAGAAGTTTTCAAGTGTTGTAGTTGACGAACTATACCAAACTCCGAATAAAGTATGGTCGCTGTCTTGCCTTCTTTTTAGTTGCATCAATATGTTGCATCCAGATTAGGTCCTTAGAGATATTGACATATTGACACCCAGGAACTTGAAATTGCTCACTCTCTCCATTTCTGATTGCTCTATGAGGATTGGTTTATGTTCTCTTGTATTCCCCTTTCTGAAGTCCACAATCAGCTCTTTAGACTTGCTGACGTTGAGTGCAAGTTTGTTGCTGTGACACCACTCAACCAACTGGTATATCTCGCTCCTGTACACCTTTTCGTTACTATCTGAAATTCTGCCAACAATGGTTGTATCATCAGCAAACTTATACATGGCTTTGAGCTATGCCTAGCCACGCGGTCAAGAACGTAAAGAGAGTAAAACAGAGGGCTAAGCACACATCTCTGTGCTGCGCCAGTGTTGATTGTCAGCAAGGTGGAGATGTTATTTCCAATCTGCACAGATTGTGGTCGTCCGGTTAGGAAGTTGAGGATCCAGTTGCAGAGGGAGGTACAGAGGCCCAGGTTCTGTAGCTTTTCAGTCAGGACTGCAAGAATAATGGTGTTAAATGCTGAACTATAGTCAATAAACAGCATCCTGACATAGGTATTGGCATTGTCCAAGGTATCCAAGGCCACATGGAGAGCCATTAAGATCACTTCTGCCTGCTGTAGACCTATTGTGGCGATAGGCAAGTTACAGTGAGTGCAGGTCCTTCCTGAGACAAGTATTGATTCCAGCCATGACCAATCTCTCAAAATATTTCATCACCGTAGATGTGAGTGCTACTGGACGATAGTTGTTAAGACAACACATTCTGCTCTAATTATTGCCCTTTTGAAGTAGGTGGAAACTTCTAATCGTAGCGATAAGAGGTTGAAGGTGTCTTTGAATACCCATGGCAATTGGTTGGGACAGGTTTTCAGAGCCTTACCAGGTACTCCATCAGGCCCTGCTGCCTTGCGAGGATTCACCCTCTTGAAAGACAGCTTGATGTCGGTCTCCGAGACAAAGATCAGAGGGTCACCAGATGCTGTAAGGGTCCACATAAGTGTGGTTTTATTCTCCCTTTCAAAGGAAGCATATAAGATATTGAGCTCGCCTGGTAGTTGAGCATTGCCATCATTCATGATGTAGAAAGTGATGGACTGCAAACCCTGTTGAAGTTGACGTGCATCCAACAAGCCTGATTTAGAACACAGAACACTACAGCTTAGGAATAGGCTCCTTGGCTCACAATACCTGTACCGAGCATGGTGCCAAACTAAACTAATCCCTCTGCTTGTACATGATCCATATCCCACCATATTCAGGTGCTTTCTGAAAGTCTCTTCAACACCACTATTTACTTCCACTATCAACCTGGCACACATTCCAGTCACCTACCTCTCTCTGTGTAAAAAAAAACAACAACAAATTGCTCTGCAAATCTCTTTAAGTTTACCCCTCTCACCTTAAGGTTTGCCCTCTAATATTTAACTTCTCTACCCGGGGGTGGGGGGAGAAGAGATTCTGGATGTCTCCCCTAACTATACAAATCATAATTTTATAATCCTACATCAGAAATCTGAAGTTCTGTCATCTTTGACAAGCACCGATGTATCCTTGTGATACAGGAATGAATTTAAGATTATATCCTTTTCTCTCAAGGTTTTCTTTAAAAAAAGTTCATAGGATGTGTGCATTCTGACAATGTCAGTGAGTATTTTCCAACCCTAATTGCCTGTAAATTAAGGAGTCAGTTAAAGTCTATGACATTCGTGGTTCTGAAATCAAATGTAGATGAGACCAGACAAGGATGATAGATTTTTCACTGTATCGGGGGGCTATAAGGTCCATCTTGGAGCACTCCCACCAGTTCCATGCCACCGTATTTCCCTGGAGCTTGTTCTCCCTTGTTATACGCATTAACTCCCTCCTGATTTGTATGGCAGCCACCTACATTAAGGGCAAATAATAATAGTTAATTACATACTAGTAGGTCTTTGGGGTAAGAGAGGAAACCAGAGCACCTGAAAGATAACTATGTGGTCACAGAACAGACAAGCTTCTTGCAGACAGCAAACTGGATTGAAACTGGTCTGATGGAGCTGTGCTACAGCACCACCAACTGCTGTGTTACTGTGCTGCCTTAAGGACATCACTGAAGGACATTTGTGAACAAAATGGGTTTTAAGCAACAATCTATGTTACTGTTATCAAGACTTTAGATGTCCAAATTTAAATCTCAAGCTGTCGGAATCATATTTGAACTTGAGCCTCCGGATCAGTGGTCTGTGTTTCTTCTAGAACAGAAATTTATCTACTTTGGTGCTGTACTTCTTACTTGTCCTCCGTGACTCTTATTTCAATTGTATGTCTCCACGGGCAGCCCCTAAAGCTTATTTGCTTTTCAGCTACTTTACCACCACTTTAAAGAATTTTTCATTAACTTCACTTTACTTTCACTCCTACCTCAGAAGGTTCTTAAACTCTCTTCAGTTTTTCCCTCATGTTTTCCATCTGCTTAGATTCATTTTGTTACCTATCATTCTAAAGTGCTCAGGGGTCTTTTATGAGCATTGCATTTAGCGACTTGCTTTCTGAGACCTGTTCCACCTTTGGACCCATGGACTCAGTACTACAGCACAGAAACAGGAGCTTTAGTCCATCCAGTTCATGCTGAATTGTTATTCTGCTAATCACATCAATTTGAATCCTCACCATCGCCTCCCATAGCCTTCCCATTCATGTACTTATCTAACTTTTGATAGATAGGAGCTACAGGGAGATATTCACCCCTAGGTTGCAGGAGGCAGGTAACTGGGTGACTATCAGGAGAAGGAAAGGAAATGGGCAGCTAGTACAGGGCACCCCTGTGGTCATTCCCCTAAATAATAAGTTTACCACTTTGGATACTGTTGAGGGGGCTGACCTACCGGGGCGGCGGAGGTGGGGGGAGCCGCAATGACTGGGTCTCTGGCACTTTGGTGCTGTGGCTCAGAAGAACATAGAACATAGAATAGTACAGCACAGTACAGGCCCTTTGGCCCACAATGTTGTGCCGACCCTCAAACCCTGCCTCCCATATAAGTCCCCACCATAAATTCCTCCAGAAGAGAAGAGAGGTGAGGAGGATGCAGTAGTGATGGGAGATTCCATAATCAGGTGAACAGAGACAAGGTTCTTCAGGCATGATAGAAACACCTGGATGGCATGTTGCCTCTCTGGTGCCAGGGTCAGGGATGTCTCAGATCGGGTCCACGGCATTCTAAAGGGGGAAGGTGAGTAGCCAGGAGTCCTGGTACATATTGGCACCAATGACGTAGGTAGACAAGGTGAGGAAGTCCTGACGAGAGATTTTAGGCAGCTAAGTAGAAATCTGAAAAGCAGGACCTCTAGGGTAGTAATCTCTAGATTGCTGCCCGTGCCTTGCACCAGTGAGAGTAAGAATAAGATGATTTGGCAGCTGAGTGCGTGGCTGAGGAACTGGTGCAAGGGACAGGGGTTAAGATTAATGGATCATTGGGATCCTTTTTGGGGAAGGTACGACCTGTACAAAAGGGACTGGTTGCACCTGAACTTAGGGGGGACCAATATCCTTACAGGTAGGTTTGCAAGAGCTGTTTGGGAGGGTTTAAACTAATTTGGCAGGGGGTGGGAACCGGAGTGACAGGGCTGAGGACAAGTCAGTTGATTTACAAGCAGGCAATGTGTAGTGAGACTACTGGAAAAGACAGGCTGATGATAGGACAAAGTTGTAGTCAGCGGGATGAGCTGCAATGTAAAAGGGGGACAAAATTGAAAAGAATGATGAAGCAGCAGTGAAGGTGTTATATTTGAATGCACACAGTATGTGAAATAAGGTAGATGAACTTGTAGCACAGATCAATCTGCATGATGTTGTGGGTATCACTGAGTCCTGGCTGAAAGAAAATTATAGCTGGGAGCTTAACATCCAAGGATACACATTGTATTGAAAGGACAGGCAGGTAGGCAGAGGGGTTGGGGTGGCTCTGGTAAAAAAAAAATGAAATCAGATTATGAGAAAGAGTTGTCATAGGATCAGAAGGTGTAGAATCGTCATGGGTTGAGCTAAGAAATTGCAAAGTTAGAAAGCCACTGATGGGAGTTGTATACAGATCTCCAAACAGTAGTAAATATGTGGTTTATGAATTACAACGGGAGATACAAAACACACGTCAAAAGAGCAATGTTACGAAAGGCATGGGGGATTTCAATATGCAGGTAGATTTGGAAAATCGGGCTGGATCCCAAGAGAGGGAGTTTGTAGAATGCCTGTGAGATGGCTTTTTAGAGTAGCTTGTGGTTGAGCCCACGAGAGGATGAGCTATTCTGGATTGGGTGTTGTGCAACGAACCAGAATTGATTATAGAGTTTAAGATAAAGGAACCCTAACAAGGCAGTGATCATAATATAATAGAATTCACCCTGCAGTTTGAGAATGAGAAGCTAAAGTCAGGTGTATCCATATTACAGTGGAGTAAAGGGTATTATAGAAGCACGAGGGAGGACCTGGCCAAAATTGATTAGAAGAAAACACTAGCAGGGATGACGGCAGAGCAGCAATGGCTGGGATTTCTGGGAGCAATTTGGAAGGCACAAAATAGATACATCTGGCAGAAGGCGGCGTTTTCTAAAGGCAGAATGATGCAACGATGGCTGACGGGAAGTCAAAGTCAACACAAAAGCCAAAGAGAGGGCATATAATAGAGCAAAAATTAGTGGGACGTTAGAGGACTGGAAGCTTTAAAAAACCAAATAAAAACGTCGTAAAGAAGGAAACGATGGAATATGAAGGTAAGCTAGTCAATAATGTTAAAGAGGATACATATAGTTTCTTCTGATATATAAAGAGTAAAGAGAGACAAGAGTAGACATTGGACCATTAGGAAATGACGTTGGTGAGGTAGTAATGGGGGACAAGGAAATGGTGGATGAACTGAATACATACTTTGCATCAGTCTTCTCTGTGGAGGGTACTAGCAGTAAGCTGGAAGTTCGAGAGTGGGGGCAGAAGTGAGTGCAGTTACTATTACTAGGGACAAGGTCCTTGGGAAGCTGAAAGGGAGAATAGATAAGTCACCTGGACCAGATGGACTACACCCAGCGTTCTGAAAGAAGTGTAGATGAAGAGATCGTAGAGGCATTAGTAGATCTTTCAAGAATCACTAGATTCTGCGTTTGTTCTGGTGAACTGGACAATTACAGATGTTACTTCACTCTTCAGGAAGGGAGAGACACAGAAAAAAGGAAATTCAGGCCAGTTAGTCTGACCTCAATGGTTGGATTGATGTTGGAGTCGATGGTTAAGAATGTGGTTTTGAGGCACTTGGAGGCTCATAATAAATTAGGCCAAAGTCAGCATGGCTTCCTTAAGGGGAAAATACTGCCTGACAAATCTGTTGGAATTCTTTGAAGAAATAACGAACAGGACAGATATATGAGAATCAGTGGATGTTATTTACTTGGATTTTCAGAAGGCCTTTGACAAGGTGCCATACATGAGACTGCTTAACACGATAAGAGGCCAAGGTATTTACAGGAAAGATACAAGCGTGGATAGAGCATTGGCAAGAGGAAAAAGAGCTGGAATAAAGGAAGCGTTTTTTGGTTGGCTGTCGGTGACTCGTGTTCTACAGGGGTCTGTGCTCGAACCGCTTTTTACATTTTACATCAGTGATGTGGTTGATGGAATAGATGCTTTTGAGGCCAAGTTTGTGGACAATATGAAGGTGCACGGAGGGGCATGAAGAAGCGGAGAGGCTACAGAAGGACTTAGATGGATTAGGAGAATTGGAAAATAAGTAGCAGATGGAATACAGTGTCGGGAAGTGTATGGTCATGCACTCTGGTAGAAGAAATAAAAGTGTAGGCTATTTTATAAATGGAGAGAAAATTCAAAAATCTGAGGTGCAAAGGGACTTGAGAGTCCTTGTGCAGGATTCCTTAAAGGTTAATTTGAAGGCTGAGTCAGTGGTGAGGAAGGCAAATACAATGTTAGCATTCATTTAGAAAAGTTTAGAATATAAAAGCAAGGATGTAATAATATTAAGGATTTATAAGACACTGGTGAGGGCTCACTTGGAGTATTGTGAGCAGTTTTGAGCCCCTTATCCAAGAAAGGATATGCTGACATTGGAGAGGGTTCAAAGGAGGTTCACGAAAATGATTCTGGGATTGAAAGGCTTATATGAGAAGCATTTGATGACTTTGGGCCTCTAGTCACTGGAATTCAGAAGAATGGGGGGGGAATCTCATTGAAACCTGTCGAATGTTGAAAGCAACACACATCAAAGTTGCTGGTGAACGCAGCAGGCCAGGCAGCATCTATAGGAAGAGGCGCAGTTGACGTTTCAGGCCGAGACCCTTCGTCAGGACTAACTGAAGGAAGAGTGAGTAAGGGATTTGAAAGCTGGAGGGGGAGGGGGAGATGCAAAATGATAGGAGAAGACAGGATGGGGAGGGATAGAGCCGAGAGCTGGACAGGTGATAGGCAGAAGGGGATACGAGAGGATCATGGGACAGGAGGTCCGGGAAGAAAGACGGGGGGGTGACCCAGAGGATGGGCAAGAGGTATATTCAGAGGGACAGAGGGAGAAAAAGGAGAGTGAGAGAAAGAATGTGTGCATAAAAAAGAGTAACAGATGGGGTACGAGGGGGAGGTGGGGCCTAGCGGAAGTTAGAGAAGTCAATGTTCATGCCATCAGGTTGGAGGCTACCCATACGGAATATAAGGTGTTGTTCCTCCAACCTGAGTGTGGCTTCATCTTTACAGTAGAGGAGGCCGTGGATAGACATGTCAGAATGGGAATGGGATGTGGAATTAAAATGTGTGGCCACTGGGAGATCCTGCTTTCTCTGGCGGACAGAGCGTAGATGTTCAGCAAAGCGATCTCCCAGTCTGCGTCGGGTCTCACCAATATATAAAAGGCCACAGGATTTGGAGAGGATGTTTCCTATGGTGGGGGGAGTTTAAGACCAGAGGGGACAGCCTCAAAATAGAGGGAAGTCCATTTAGAACGGCGGTGAGGAGGAATTTCTTTAGCCAGAGGGGAGTGACTCTCAGGAATTCATTGCCACAGGTGGCTGTGGAGGCCAAGTCATTGAGTATATTTAAGGCAGGGGTAGATACATTCTTGATTATTCGGGATATGAATCGATATGTGGAAAAGGCAGGAGATTGGGGCTGAGAGGAATAAAAGGGTTACTGTCTGAGAATGTCTGGCAGCTCTTGGGCTGTATTCCCTGGAGTTCAGGAGAATGAGGGAGGGATCTCATAGAAACATTCTGAATGATTACCTGAACAGATGTGGCAAAATTATTTCCCATGATAGGGGATCCTAGGACAAGAGAGCACGACTTCAGGATTGAAGGACATCCATTTAGAACTGAGATGCGGAGAAATTACTTTCGTCAGGAAGTGGTAAATCTGTGGAATTTGTTGCCACAAGTGGCTGTGGAGGTCAGGTCTTTGGGTGTATTTAAGGCAGAGATAGATAGGTTCTTGATTAGCCAGGGGATCAAAGGGTATGGGGTGAGGGCATGGGTGTGGGGATGACTGGAAGAGTTAGATCAGCCCATGATTGAATGGTGGATCAGACTCGATAGGCCAAATGACCTAATTCTGCTCCTATATCTTATGGTGTAAACGTTCCACTTGAATTCACATCCACCACTTCTGCCGGCAACTTTATCCAGACTTGCACCACCCTTTGAGTAAAGAAATTCCTCCTCAGTTATCCCTTAAATATTTCGCCTTTCACCCTTAAGCTATGACTAGTTCTAGTTTCACCCAATATCAGTGGGAAAAGACCCAATATCAGTGGGAAAAGTCTGTTTTTAATTACCCTATCTATATCCCTCAATTTGGTTGTACCTCTATCAAATCTGCCCTGATTCTCCCATGCTCCAGGGAATAAAGTCCTAACAAATTCAACTTTAACTTAGGTCCTCAAGTCCTGGCAAAATTCTTGTAAATTTTCTCTGAACTCTTCTGATCTTGATATCTGTCCTGTTGGTAGATGACTAAAACTGCATTCAATACCCCACATTTGGCCCCACCGATGTTGTATACAATTTAAACATGATATCCCAACTCCTGTACATGATTTATAAATGCTAATGTGCCAAAAGCTCTCTCTTTGACCATATCTACCTGTGATACCACTTTCAAGGAATTAGGGCCTGTATTCCCAGATCCCCTTGTTTTAACACACTCCTCAGAGCCTTACCAGGCACCATGTAATCATACCCCGATTTGTCCTCCCAAAGTGCAAAATCTCACACATGCGTGCATTCAATTCCATCTGCCATTTTTCAGCGGGTCCAAATCCCACTCCCAAGTTTTGAGAGCGTTCCTCGCTATCCATTACACCCTCAGTCTTGGTGTCATCAGCAAATTTGCTGATGCAGGTGAATAAACTCTTCTCAGGCTTCCAGCAAGGTACAGGTATCAATTTTAACCAACATTTCGATGACGTACTCTGCCATCTTCATCAGGGATGATGTCTGGGCATGTCTAGTCCAGTGGTATTTATACCCCCGTCATCCATCTCTTCTGATTGGTTAGTCCTCATCCAATCAGGTTTCTGCTGTCCTACCTTGTTTACAATTAAATTCCAGTTTGTATTGGAGCAAAACCTTGATCTTTGTTAAAATTCTTTTTCTGTAATTTTATTTCAATGGCTTCCTTCACTAGGCTGTCCCAAAAGCCAGAGAAGTGGCACATTATTTTGTGTTGTTAAAGCCAATCCTGTGGCCATTGCGAATGCAATGTTCTGCTGTCGCCAATTTCTCCAGGTAACCCGAAAGCATACAACTCATGTGCTCCTTGAGGCTTGTTTCTACTTTGGCCGATATACACTGCTCTGCATTCACAGGGAATCCTGTAAGTGATAGCCGTCCAGGTCATTTTTGACCCACATAAGCATTTACAGGATTCCCTGTGAGGACTAACCAGTCGGGGGGACGGACAGTGGGGGTATAAGTACCACTGGACTAGACATGCCCAGGCATCATCTCTGAGTAAGATGGCAGAGTTTATCATCAAAACATTGGTTAAAATTGATACCTGTACCCAGCTGAAAGCCTGAGAAGAGTTTATTCGTCATATATGCTAGGTAAGCACTAGATTCTTTTTCACTTGCTGATGCAGTGCATAGTGCATAATCATTTATTTATGTTAATAAATAAATTCAGCATAATCATCCAAACTATTAATATAAATGACAAACAGTAATGGACCTGGCACTGAGCCCTGTGGCATACCACTATTCACAGGCCTTCAGTCAGAGTGGCAACCATCTACTTACTGCCAATATCCCTGTAGGTCATTATTAAATCCAATTTACTTTTTCATCCTGAATGCCAAGTAATTGAACCTTCTGGACCAGCCTCTCATGCAGGACCTTGTCAAAGGCCTTGCTAAATCCATGTAGATAATATCCACTGCCTCTCCTTCATCAATTTTCCTGGTAATCTCCTCAAAAAAAACTCTTAAGATTAGTTAGACATGACCTACCACACACAAAACTGTGTTGACTATCCCTAATCAGACCTTCTCTGTCCATAGACTTATATACCTTCCAATAATTTACCTGCTGCTGACGTCAGGCTTGTCAACCTATAATTTCCTATCTTATTCTTAGAGCCTTTGTTGAATAATGGAAAAAACATCAACTATCTTTCAGTTATTCACCACCTCACTTGTGGCTAGGGACGTTTTAAATACCTCTGCCGGACCCCATACAATTTCTGCACTATCCTCTCACAGGTCAAAGTGACATTTTGTCAGGCCCTGGGAACTTATCCACCCTAACTTGCATCAAGACAGCAAGCATCTCCTCTTCTATGATACCGATATGCCTCAGTTCTCCTGATTTTGTCTGCCTCCTGAGTAAATACAGAAGCAAAAACAATTAAGATCTTCCCTATCTCCTTTGCCCCATGCATAGATTACCACACTGATCTTCAAGTGGAACAATTGTCTCTTGGTGTTTTGCTTTTAATTATACCTGTAGAAGACCATGGGATTCTTCTTGTCTGCTAGGGGAACCTCGTTTAAAGTTCGAAGTAAATCTATTATCAAAGTATTTGTATGTCATTATATATTACCCTGAGATTCATTTTCTTGTAGGCATTCAGAGTAGAACAAAAATAATAATCAATAAAAACTACACACAAACAACCAATGTGTAGAAGAAGATAAACTGCAAAAATAGTAATAATAAATAAATAATATTGAGAATATAAGTTGTAGAATCCTTGACGGTGAGTCTATAGCTCATGGAATCAATTCAGTATTGAGGTGAATGAAGTGATCCATGCTGGCTCACAAGCCTGATGGTTGAAGGATAATGTGTGGGACCTAGTGCTCCTTCACCTCCTTTCTGATGGCAGCAGCGAGAAGAATAGATGGCTTAGATAGTGGCGGTTCTTGATGATGGATGCTGCTTTCTTATGGCAGCCCTCCTTGTAGGCAGCTCACTGTTGGGGAGGGCTTATCCTGTGAAGTACTGGGTTGTATCTACTACTTTTTGTTGGCTTTTCTGTTCTTGGTCATTAGTATAGCAAAACAGGCCATGATGGCAACCAGTCAGGATACTCTCCACTGCGCATCTTGCATTTCTTGTAGTCCTAAAGTGCCTTATTTTTTTCAGTGAGATTGTGGGACAAATTATAAATTGTAAGTTTTTAAAATTTGGGATTAGAATTATTTTATCACTTGGAACACTTTTGTATGCTTAAACTAATGCAGCTATTAAATTAACATTTTCTTATTTTGTATTATTACTGATCTGATTTTTGAATTTGCAACTGGCTGTTTTTAATGTTGGCCTTCAGAGAATTGAATATTGTAATTTTGGAGTCTTACAATTTTTAAGAACCCAATTTATTTTCTGAATTATTGTGATTAAATCTTTTTGTGGGGGTATAGATTTCTTTCACAAAATTGGCAGCAATATTTCATTGTTTTTGGAATTTATAGGGATAACCTGATACTTTCAAACTAAATTAGCTTGCAGTTATTTTATCATCCATTTTCTACTATTCGTTGTATCTATTTTAAGCACAATTTTAAAATGCTGCTTGTATTTTGTAAAGTAATAAAATTGTTTTGGATCCTACTGTATAATTTTTGGATTAATTTTGCATATAAATGACATAATTCCCCTTGGTGTGATGTTTTGTTGCTAACTTGGCCTTCAATTTAAAATTTATTGGTTTAGAGGTGTGAGAAAGGGGTGCGCTAAGCATGTCCTGAGATCAGTTAGAGGCTAATCAGTGCTGGAAGTTTCCAGAGGTTGTCAGGTGCTCTGCATCATTTAAGAAATCTAAGTAGTTAACAAAAAGGGTATCTTTCTATTTGTGCACTTTAAAATGTTTCACATCTACTATTTACAACATATATTTAAAGCACAGTGAAACCCTGCAAATCTATTAGCTGATTATTTGGAAATCCTTGTGATTGATTCAGCATCTGGCATATTCATTAGTATACGAAGTCCTCATTCCTACATTTTGAAGTAATTATGAGGTTGGCTTTGTTGGGTGGGTATGCAGTCAGGGACAGGAATGTGAGTGCATTTGTTGCTCGGGCTGGAGTCTGGAGTGCTTGCGTGTGACATCTAGATCAATAAACTGAAGCTCGCTGGGTTCTGTTTCCCGCACTCCTTTAAAACTTGGTGGGTTCACTGAAAAATTTATTATGTTGCTTGGTATTTTTTTTTTTAAAAAGTGATGTAAAAATATATTGGGTAGTGTGAGCAACATCAAAATTGTCCAGAAAATCTGCTGGTCTGGTACACCACAAAGTTCAGATGATCAGTTTTACTGTCCCCGAAACTATTTTAGTCTTAGATTTCAGATTTTTTTTGAGTTGCATTCACAAACTGTATTTAGCATCACCACTTCAGCTTGTAGCAAAATTAAAGCTATGTTGAGAAGTCTAGTGGCAGTTTGGTGCAGAACTGCTTGTGTAAACAGTCAAACCTGAATTATTGCTGTTTGACCATAAGGCAAGTTAGGAAAACTTTAATGTTTTCTTATTGGTTGTCAGTCCACTTGTTTATTGTAAATTTTGGAACATTAGAATGATCTTTATGTAGTTGTGATGTAGCAATGCACTCATAACAAAATCAATCCCCACGAATCCAAATCAGTTTTGCAAATTGCTGGATAAATGTCCTTCAAATCCAGTGAGCTAAATAGTTTGGTCCCGTGTATTCCATTTTTATCAATACACCCTATCCTCGTTAAATGCGGGGGATACGTTCCTCAAAGTCGACGCATAATGTGAATAATTATTTAAATGGAGAAAATAGGGATGCGTTCTGGAGGGCTTCCTAAATATGTTTTGTCTGTAATTTATTCACATTTTCATACCAATACAACGCAAAGGCAGTACCACAAGGCAACATTCATATTAGATTTCATCAATTTAAGGTAATATTCAATGTAATAAAGCATAGAAAGTTAACATCCTAGGGTGTACAGTACTCACCAACAGAGGCAGGTGTGTTCGCTCCGGGAGATGAGTGATTGTTGTGGTGTTGGGCAGCTTTACATGGATGAGGTGGATGGTTGTGTGTCATCAGGATCATCAAGGACAGCAAGGGGTGAAGGAAGACTCACAGAACTCTCAGAACTGCCGGCAGCAGGAGATGACACCGGTTTGAAAAAAGTGGTGAGGGTTGTTTGCTGGCAGCATTTTGTTTTTCAGCATAAATTTGCTTGTAAGGAAGAAGGCTTGACTGCAGGGAACGACTGAAATGCTGACTCCGTTCTAAACTTGGGTCCATGTCTGTTGCCATTTGTGCCAAGTGTTCCGCAGCCTTAAAAAATTCTGCCAGTTGCTTCACCATAAAATCCTTCACCTGCAACTCGACACTTTCTTCTTCATTGTTATCACCTTCAGTCTGAGTTACACGCAGAAGGTCATCCACACTTTATTTTTCTTCATGAGAATCCAGGAGTTCTACCACGTCAGCAGTCTCGAGATCTGAGAATCCTTCCCCACCAACTTTATGGCCCAGGGCCACACAGCCCTAGACAGCTGCAGTGAAGGCAGGAAACCCCTTGAGGGTGTGCACACACTCCGCCCAAATTGAATTCCATGCTCCATTGAGAGGCTTCTTGCTCAAACCCTTAAGAGCACGGGTGTTTAGTGAATGGTAAACTAAGAGAGGCTTCATCTTACAGTCTCCTTCGGCATTGGAACACATAAGCAAAGTCAATCTATCCTTTGCTGTCTTGAAACCTGACGCAGTTTTTTCATCGTTACTTATGTAAATGCATTTCGGCATACTCTTCCAAAAAAGCCCGGTCTCGTCTGCATTAAACACCAGCTTTGGTGTGATGCCTAACTCAGCTCTCATAGCCCGCAACCACGCAGCGTAGCGTCCCAGAGCTGTGTTACCTTCACCTGACGTCGCCCTGTTTATAATTTCCTACTTTTTTTCAAGTGTTAAAGCGGTTCTCTGCCGCTTGGCTGATGGCCCAGGACTTGACATTGGACGCTTAGGAGGCATAGTTAAATATTTCAAGCACAAAATCACTGCACCATAGGTAAAAACAACAAAAGTTTAAGATCGCAAGATCGCACATCCACACCTTGCCAAAACCAATGCGAGACTGGCGGGAGTGAGACTGTGAGGCGTGCGCATGTGACTTGTATTGGCGGGAAAGCAGTGCTCCTCGCATAACTGAGAGTTTTGGATGCATATAAGGAGAAGCTGGTAGAAATAGGTTCCTCGCATAACTGAATCCGCGTTGTCTGAAGACGCATATAACGAGGATAGGGTGTACCAATGAAGTGCTTCCAAAAACCTATTCTAAAGTAATCTCCCTAGTTCATTCAAGAATTTTCTAAAAAAACTTGCTGGGAGTTTACATGTATTTTGTTTTTCTCTCCGTGCTCATGAATATATGCTAGTTTTGTAGATATTACTAGTCCTTGATATATTCCCCTGTGAAAGCAGAGGTTTGAATGCTTGTAGGTCAGCAGCTCCGATAAGTGTTATCCTATTTTAATGTCTACTTTTGAGTGTGGGTGATCAGAGCAGTTTTGCAATTGTTTATTTTGCTTTTTCACTTTCCAATTCAATTAATTTATTTGAGTGTCCAAATTTGGCAACTGATTTGAGAGAGAAGGGTGGAATTATTTGGGGCATAGAAGGACCAAGTTAATTCTGTGATTTCAATAGTGAACCATTAAAACAAGCTAGTGGAGAGGTTGAGGAAAGTCACTTCATTAGAAACTGGAACACTTCCAAACCAGAGTGAACGAAGCTTGAGTTCTTCAGTTTTCATAGGAAATTTAGTTTATTGAAATGTTAACTATGCAAGCTAAATTATGGAAATTAATAATGGAATTAGCATTTGTTATTTTATTAGAATTCTGACCTCTCAGTCTAGAGTCATTTTCAGATACAAGTAAAAGATTAGAAGGACATCAGTGTTTAAATAAAACGCTGTGGGTGACAATCTCAAAACCAAGAAATGGTAGGAATGCTGAATACATAAAGTCCAGTATATATTTTCTGTGATTTTGAAAACTTAAATAGCTTGCTTTGAAGAAACTAGATAAAATGCTGGTTGGAACCATATGATGCTGAGTTATCATGAACTATTTGTTCACATATAACTTTATTTGTGTGTGATTCAGCATTGCCAGATTGTCTAAATCAGACAATGTAAATTCTAAATATCTTTTTAGTATTTTATTGAGTAAAATACTCCCTGTGTGCAGTTCTGGTCACCTACCAGTAGGACAAATATCAAAAAGATTGAAAAAGTACAAAGAATATTTACAAGGATATTGCCAGAACTTGAGGATCTGAGTTATTGTGAATGGTTAAATAGTTATTTGCTGGAATATAGGAGAATGAGAGGATATTTGTGAAAGGCATATAAAATTATAGGGATATAGATAGTGCACATGCAAGCAGGCCACTGAGGTTGGATGAGACTAGAACTGGAGGTCATGGGTTAAGAGTAAAAGGTGAAATGTTTAACAAGAGGGAACTTCTTCATTCAGGGTAACAAGAGTGTGAAATAAGCTGCCAGTGGAAGAGGTGGATGCAGGGTCCACTTCAACATTTAAAAGAAGTTTGATGGGAGGGATATGGAGGACCATGGTCCAGGTGCAGGTGGATGGAACTAGGCAGAATAATAGTTTGGCACAATAGATCGGGGAACTCAATTCGCAGCTGTGTTTTTGACTTGTAAACTGCCATTACTTCGGGAGGAGCTGTATTTCACAAATCTCGACCAAACTCTATTCCAGAGACAGGAGTTCAATGGCAAACTAAGAAACTTAAAGATTGTATGCTTTTTTCAGTCTGCTGCAAAGATTTATAAAGAGGGAGATTACATTGGTAAATAAAATAAAAACAGACAGAACTGTAGCTATGTAAAAGGGAAGAGAGTAGTTAAAGTAAAGGTTGGATCATCTTGAGGAAATAATAATAGGAAATGGAAAAATGACAGATTATAAATTATAAACACAAAATAATCTGCAGATGCTGGGATCAGATTTATAAAAGATTATAAATTATTTTGAATTGGCCTTCATAATAGGACATCCCAACAATAATGGTAATAATAGCGGCGTTAGTAGTGGTCTTTCAAGAATCACCAGATTCTGGAATGGTTGTGGAGGACCAGAAAATTGCAAATATTACTGCACTCTTCAAGAGGGAAGGAGGCAAAAGAAAGGAAATTATCAGCCCGCTAGCCTGACTTCAGTGGTTGGTAAGACGTTGGAGTCCATTATTAAAGATGAGGTTTTGGGACACTTGGAGGGTCATGATAAAATAGATCAATGTCAGCATGATTTCCTTCAGGGAAATCTTGCCTGATTAATCTGTTAGAATTTATTTTGAGGAAAAAAACAGGCTGGATAGACAAGAGTCAGTGTATGTTAATTACCTTAATTTTTAAAAGGCCTTTGACAAGATGCTGTACTTGAGGCTACTAAACAAGGCAAGAGCCCATGGCATTGCAGGAAAAATTCTAGCATGGATAGAGCATTGGTTGAATGGCAGGAGGCAAAGTGTGGGAATAAAAGGGGCCTATTCTGGTTGTCTGCCAGTGACCAATGGTGATCCACAGGGCTTGGTGTTGGGACTGCTTCTATTCACATTTTATATCAATGATTTGAATGATGGAATTGAAAGCTTTGTGGCCAGATTGTGTATGATACGAAGATGGGTGGAGGGGCAGCTAGTGTTGAGGAAACAGGATATCTCTAGAAGGATTTAGACAGATTAGGAGACTGGGCAAAGAAGTGGCAGATAGAATGCAGTGGAAAGAAGTGTGTGATTAGCACTTCTCTAAATGGGAAGAAAATTTAGAAATCAGAAATGCAAAGGAGTCCTCATGTTGGATTCCCTGAAGCTTAACCTGCAGATGGAGTCGATGGTAAGGAAGTCAAATGCAATATTAGCATTTATTTTGAGAGGACTAAATGTAAGAGCTGAGGTTTTATAAGGCATTGATCAGACCTCGGAGTATTGTGAGCAGTTTGGGCCCACTATTGAAGAAAAGATGTGCTGGCATTGATAAGGGTCCCCAGAGGAGGTTAATGAGAATGATTCTTGGAATGAAATGGTTAACATATGAGGAGCATTTGATGACTGGACCTGTACTCATTGGAGTTTAGAGAATGAGGGGGATCTCACTGAAACCTATTGAATCTTGAAAGGTTTAGACTGAGTGGATTTGGAGAGAATGTTTCCTGTTTTGGGGAGTCAACGACCAGAAGGTAAAATGTCAGATTAGAGGGAACTTCCTTTAGAATGACCCTTTTTCTTTAGCCAGAGGGTGGTGAATCTGTGGAATGCATTACCATAGGTTTTATGCAAAAGAAATTGTGTTCAACAAACTTGCAAATGAGTTTAAGGATTAATAGTATGGATGCAGGAGAAGCTAGCTAACACAAAAGAATTGGGATGAGTCATTTTCAATTTGACAATCAGTAACAAATGGGGAGTCACGCAAATTAATTCTGGAGTCTCATCTGTTTCTAACCTATATTAATAAATGGAATGAAGGGACTGAGTATCCTGTGTCCACGTTGTTGATGATACAAAAATAGATGGTTTGGCAAGTTGCAACGAAAATGCAAAGGGCTATAGATAGGTTAAGTGAGTAAGCAAGAAGTTAGCAGATTGAGTATAATATGGTAAAAATATGAGGCTATTCTCTTTGGAAGGAAGAGAGGAAAAATATTTTTTAACTGGAATGAGATTGTAAAACTTAATGGTATGAGGGATCAGATATCAGTTTGGAAAAAGTACAAAGATAGCAATTGATAGGAAATTTAATGGAACTTTGGCTTTTATTGCCGTGCCAACTGTGACGCAAAATTAAACTAATTCCATGTGCCTGAATATGAGCCATCTTCCTCCATTCCTTGCATGTTGATGTGCCTGTCTAAACGCTCTTAAATGTAAGTATTGTATCTGTGCAACCACAACCCCTTGTTCACTCCCCTGCCCCCCCCCCCCACCAAGTAGTGCTCGGGCTCTCGCTCTCACTCTCTCAGGCTCTCGCTGTCTTTCACACACACGCTTTAAAGCTCTGCCCTATGAGAATAAAGGCTGACTGTCTATCCTATCTATGCATCTTACATTTTTATAAACTTGTATCGTCTCTCCTCCATCTTCCAAACTCCAAAGGGAACAATCCTAAGTTTGTCTAACTTCTTCATATAGCTAATACTCTCCAATCCAGGCAACATCTTGGTGAGCAACACACAGAAAATGCTGGAGGAACTTAGCAGGCCAGGCAGCATCTATGGAAAAGAATACATTTGATGTTTCGGACCGGAACCCTTTGGCAGGACTGTGTGTCCTAGCATTTTGTGTGTGTTACCTGGATTTCCAGCATCTGCAGATTTTCTCTTGTTTGTGATTGAACATCTTGGTGAACCTCTTTTGCGTGCTGTCCAAAGCTTCCACTTCATTCCTATAATGGGGCAACTAGAACTGCATACCTTGTTCCAAATGTAGCCTGACCAAAATTTTATACTAATTCAGCTTTTGGTTATGTTTAAGAAAGGACATCCTTGCATTGGAGACAGTATAGTGAAAGTTCATCAAGTAGCTACATCATTCAAAAGGAGTGACATGAAAGAAAGTTGAACATCTTGGGCCTACAGAATATCGAAAAACAAGCAAGATGATGTGGATGCTGAAAGGATGCTACAAGCTTAGGAAGACATTTTGGTCAGCCTGATTCTGTGCTGTATAAATCTATGATATATTAGAAACGTAATACACAGAAGCACTAGTTTGTCAATTGGCCTGTCATACCATCGCTATCCTTGAAACATGTGCTTCTGCTAGGAGTATCTAGAACTAGGGGACATAATTCCAGAAAACAAGGCTGACTATTAAAGAGGATTGTCTTTTCCTTGGAGAGGGTATTGAATTCTCTACCCAAGAGAACTGTGAAGACATTGATTGAACATATTCAAAGCAGAGAAGAAATAAGTAGGTATGGTAACACAGCAGGAAGGTAATGTTGAAGCCATGTTTTTAGAATCAAAGTCATAAACACCAAAACAGCCTGAGGCTCACCATGTTCATCCTGACCATTGAGTTTCGATGTGTACTAATCCCACTTATCAGTACTTGGTCCATATCCATTGGTGATTCAAATGAATGTCAATGAAACCCCACTGGTTTCCTTGGCTGCTTAAGTCAAGGGAATACACACTCTGGTCCCACCAAACCCATGAGATTGAGACGGTTTTCCCACCCTAAACCCTGGTTTGTGTGGATGCTGTGTAATTTGCTACCCTATTACAACTCAGTGCCAGGAAATAACAGACAGCACACTGCATACGATTAAAGGAATTATATTTATGAATCTTAACTAAAGGGTTAGTAAAGAAAAGAAAAAAACCCAAAAAGGACCTATTAAAATTAAACAGTCAAATGTGCACAAGTTGGAGTTCAACTCTTCCAAATATCATACATAATCACTGATCCTCAGTAGACCCCGGCACCTTGCTCCACCAGGTCAAATCCTACAACTGGTTCTTTTCAGCTTCTTCTCTGTTCATCTCCCGCCAAATAGAAAAAACCCCCAAGACCAACCTTAGTGCCCCTCACAAAACCTCCCCCCCGTATGTTTTCTTGAACCTTCTCCCAGTTCCACCATCCTAATTAGATGACACACATTCCTCAGCCTCCCTTATCTTGAACAGTAACCCAAACAGACTGAAAGCAGAACAGACTGCTCTTATAGAACTAGTGAAATGAAATACCTACAGCACAGCAGTAAAAATGTGAGCCAGGATGTTATACTCTACCCCTACGAAAAATAGTCATGTCCTCATGACTTAGAACTAATCTATTATCCCTAATCCAGGCAACACAGTTTTCAAAGGAAATTCATGATGTCGGGACCTCCAATCCATTTGTAAATGGTAGTGATATATTTCACTAGGGGGATAGGCACAACACTCTGTTTCCCCGGTGCGACATAGGCCAGTGTATCTGGGGGTCTCCTGACTCTTTGAGACCTCCTTATCCTGTCATCTACTTTTTCAGTTTCAGATACTCCTTGGGATCTTTCTTGTCTACATGGCAAGGCCTCCCCTACCCATTACCCGTGCCATCTGGCAATTCAGATCCCTCTGTCACTTGGCTGACCTCAGTTTCATTCCCAGTTACTTTAGAGCCCAGTCTGCCTTCATTGTCCACTACTAGTTCCCCCCCCCCCCCCCATTTCACCTGTCTCAGCGTGAGAAAGGTTAGGAATCTCTTCAATTATTGGAGAGTTTGAGAAGGGCAGCATATACCACACCTCCATTTCCTCATCCTCCCAAGTCCATATCACATTCAGGGGTGGGGTCCAGTCTAATCCTTCCTGCTGCTGGTCCTTCGGTTCCCCCACGTTGCTGCAGAGACCTCTTACTAGGTATAGGGTGTAGGGTCCAGGTCAGGCTCTGGGTCAACACGCACCTCTTGTCCCAGAGGTAGAAGGTGGTTCCGACGGAAAATTTTGACAGGGCCAATCCCATCCTCTGGTTTCACCCAGAAAACTGGTACGTTTGGCATCTGATTCTCCACTACAAAGGACATAGCCGCCCAATGGTCAGGCAATTTATGCTTCCTAAGTAGCCCCAAATTCTTAATGAGGACTCTGTCTCCAGGCATTAGTTGGGAGAACCTAATCTTTTGATTATACCTCCTTTTTTGCTTCCTTGATTCTGCTTGGTAGCCAAGACCTCACCTCATTCTTAAGACTTTTTCAGCTGCTTTCTCATATCAGACACATACTTCAGGTAAGCCTTCTATAGTAGATCTTCCCCACCAGTCCCAAAACAGAAGTGAACAGGCAGCCTCACTTTGCGTCCAAATCAGATAATGCGGCGAGTACCCGGTAGCTTCATTCTGTGTACAGTTGTAGCAGTGGACCGGATGTCCAATATGTTGACTCCACTTCTTGTTTTTACTGATCTCCAAGTTCTGAGCATTTCTGTGAAGGTCCGATTGAACCTCTTGGACTGGGGATCACCCTGCGATTAATAGGCGTAGTCCTTGACTTCTCGATTCCAAGCATGCTGAGTAACTCATGTATGAGCCTACTCTCAAAATCCCATCCCTGAACGCTAAGCATCCACCTGGGGAGGCCATAATAAATGAAATACTTCTCCCATAACACTTTGGCCATGGTGGGCACCCTCTGGTCTTTGGTAGGGAAGGCTAGCGTATATCTGGTGTGATCCATAATAACCAAGACATTCGCCATGTTGCTGGCATCAGGCTCTATTGATTTTTTTTTTGGCATGTGCCTGTGTGCGTGCGAGTCTGTGTGTGTGTCTGCGTGTGTGCGCATGCGTCCGTGATGATGTCTTTTTCATGGCTTTTTACAAGGCGTGGAGCGAGAGAGAGAGACTGTGACACGCCACTCCTCACACAGACATTTTCACAGTATTTTTCCCTTTATCTTACGAGGTCGAGTTGCGTTCTCAACACTCAACCTGGCATAGATGGAAAGCGTACTCGGGAGCAGACCTGACTGGTTTCAAACCTGGGAACCTCTGCTCCCGGGTCCAGCGCCGATGTCGTTGCACCACAGCCGGCGCATCAGGCTCTATTGATAGGAAATCCGTGCCAACCAGATCCAGTGGCCTCACACTGTGCAGGTGGGATAATGGAGCGGCCCTTGTAGGCAGCGTCTTCCTCTGTAAATATCAAATGCACGACTTGCAGTACTCTCCAACCTTCAGCTTCATTCGGGGCCAGTAGAACTGATCTCTGAACAATCCATAGGTCTTCCCAACCCCCAAATGACTGGAATCATCATGTAGTGACTTCAACACAATCCTCCAATACTTCTCAGGCAGAACCAGCTGGGAATGCCGAGGCTGTCTGGAGGTGAGGTGACGTGACCCGGTATAGGATCTGGTTCCTCACTCCAATCTGGGCCATCCTCTCAGTAGCAGAGACACTGCAGAGTGTTTCATCTTGTCCACTTGGGCCATGTCCTGTTCCACAACCGCTAACCAAGCGGTGCCTATGCATGGACCATCTTGCTGAGCGGCTGCCACTTCCCCAGGACTCAATTCTGGCAACTGCTTTGTCTTCAGAGCAGTTGGATTGCAGTAAGCCTGTGGAATGACACCATTAGAAGCTCCCAAATGATCAGCCATTCGATTCTGCCCATGCCTTTCTCTGCCTTCCCCATGATGGAAAACTGGCACATGGCTTTGACTCCCAGGGCAGGAACGCTATCCCACTCTCCGTCCCTGTCCAGTCCTTCGTGCGTACATCGGGACAATGTTCTGACTCCCTGGCCGGTACTTCAGGCTGAAATCATAGGCAGACAATGCTACCAACCACCAGTGGCCTGTGGTATCCAATCTCGCCGAGGTCAGGGTATGAGTTAATGGGTTGTTGTCCATCCTCATCTCAAACTTGGCACCATATAGATAGTTACTTAGCTTATCCATCACAGCCCACTTCAAGGCCAGGAACAATAATCCAAACAGGCTGAAAGCCGAGCAGACTGCTCTTACATAACTGCTAAAATGAAATACCTACAGCACAGCAGTAAACATGTCAACCAGGGTGTTTCATCTAGATAATTAAAATGTTGAGAGTACCTACATCGCCATCCAATCAAGTTGCATCCATCCTCTAGGTGGAAAAAGTTCTTCAGATCATCTCTAAAGTTGTTCCCCTAAATCTATGTCCTCTAGATTTTTTAGGTAGCATATTTTCCCCATATCTATAGCTGTCATAATTTTGTATATCGAGTTCTGCCTTGAGCTCAAAACAAACCCAGTCTATCCAGTCTCTTTTCCTTATTTTACCACTCCATTCCAGGTTGAGTCTTCTCTATGCACTTCCCATTGCCATTCCATCTTTTCCATAGCGACTAAGGGGATATCAGATAAAAGGTCATAAAATTATGCCAGGCATAGATGGGACAGATGGCCAGAATTTTAACCCCAAGGTAAAAATGTGTTGGATATTAGAGGACATAGCTTTAAGATGAGAGGGGAGAAGATTAAAGAGGACATGCAGGGTAATTTGAACTAGAATGGTTGCTTCTCAGCCGTTTGGCTAAGATCAAGTGTAGTATCTTATTGAATGGTGGAGCAGGCCTGAGGGGTTGACACCCAAAGGGCAAACTCATAACCGGCAGGTCCTGAGGTCATTACCCAGAAGTCAGTGAGGTCTGGAGTGCAGAGCCGAAGGTTGAAGTCCAGGGCTTGGTGAGTCTGGAGGTAGAAACCCAAGGGTTGAGGCGACGAATCCAGGCCATGGACTGTAGTTTGGAGGCCCAATGTCTCTGAGTGCAAGAACAAGGACAGGCGTCCCAGAGGCAGCCAGTCTGGGGTTGGAGACCTGCCTATGTGTGTGTGAGGAGTGGTGGAAGGGTGGAAAAGCGGCTTGTTTTGCTGTTGTCTTGTTTTGTTCGGATGTTCTAATTACTGCCTGGTTTGGCCCGCTGAAGATTGTAAGCATGCTATGTTAGTGCTGGAATGTGTGGTGACACCTGCGGGCTGCTCTAGCACAACTTTGGGTGTGTTGGTTGTTAACGCAAACAATACATTTCATTCAATGTTTTGATGTACATGTAATAAATCTGAATCTAGTATTCAATATATCAACCCATCTGTAGTTTCATTCAAGGTGTCTCAGCATTGATTCCTGTAAAATGCCACTGGTCACAAGCTTTCAGCCAGAATTACACCTGTCCCTCTGTCTTCTGTGGGAAGTTAATTCTCAAATTATCAAGGCACTATGGATCCCACCCATCTTAATCTTTCTGATCAGCCTATTATGAGGGACCTTGTCAAATGCCTTAGTAAAGTTCATGTAGATGACCCAATGCGCTACCCTCATCAATCACCTTGGTCACCTACCTCCTCCAAAGGAAAACGATGTTTGTACGATGTAACCTGTCCTGCACAACGCCATATTAACTGTCTCTGATTATTCTATGTTTTTCTAAATGTTAGTAAATCCTATTTATAAGAAACGTCTCTAATAACATCCCTAACACTGTGAGACTCAACGGCTTATAGCTTATATTATCTATATTTCTGTTCTTAAAGGAACCACTATAGCTGCTGTCCAGTCCACTGAGACCTCACCTGTGGCAAGAGAGGATGGAGATCATAGTGAAAGCCCTAGCAATCTCCCCTCTTGCCTCTCTCAGGAATGTATTTCATTGTGGTTTAAAATTAGGTTAGTTGTTATGATGCATCAGCAGGGGCATCATGTTAAATCTGTGCAAGATATTTATGAGACCACACCTGGAATGATGTGTGCAGTTCTGGTCAATTGGTATAGGAAGGATGTCATTAAGATGGAAAAGGTGCAGAAAAGATTTATAATGATTTTACAGGGACTGGAGGGCTTAGGTTCCAGTTTTAGAGAAGTGACTGAATAACCTGAATTTTTTTTTACTTGAGTGTAGGAGGCTGAGGGACTTATAGTAGTTTATAAAATTGAGAGGCATAGGTAAGGTGACTGGTCAGTCTTTTCCCTAGTTTAGGGGAGTCTTAACATTCAATGGCATAGGGTTAAAGTGAGGGTGTGGGGAAAATTTTAAAGGGGTCTGAGGGGCAACGTTTTACTCATAGAAGGTCATGGGTATATGAAATGAGCTGCCTGAGTTAGTGGTAGACAATGTTTAAAAGACATTGAGACTGGTACATGGATGGGAAAGATGGGATATGGGCCAGGTGCAGGAAAATTGGACTACTTCAAGTAGACAGCTTGGTCAACATGGACAAATTGGACTGAAAGACCTTCTTCGATGCTATTTAAAACTTTTATTAAAAATGTTACTTTAGTGTTCTGGAACTTACTCTTTTTTTGTGTTTTCTTTTGAAGACCAGCAAGAATCAAATAAAAGTAGAACTCGTAGATGAAAACTTTACAGAATTGAGAGGGGAGATTGCAGGGCCTCCTGATACACCATATGAAGGTAGGTGACAGTGTTATTCTGTGAAATTTTAGCTCTGAATGTGGTAGGGTAAATTAAATTAACTAAGTTGTTGTACCTTGTTTAAGATGAGGTTTGTAAGCCTTTTGTCTGTTACTCTGTGTTTAGAAAATAGATTTTTCTTGGGATCAATATTTGTAGGTGAAAGGTTTGTTAAATTATATGAAATTATTTGAAAGATAACATTATAGTTTATTGGGAGATATTGAACTAATGGAAAAGTGAGACAGAAAATAGAAAAACTTTGTCCCAGTTAGTACATAGTCAATGATTATGGCAGAGAAATAGCAGTGGCATTAAGAGTAATTTAACTGTAAATTTTCAAAACTGTTTGGAAATGCTGATTGCCCTTAAGAATTGGGAGAGTGACAAGTTTTATACCCCTGTTTAGAGAAAGGCTGTCAGGGGTGAGGTGGAAAGGTCAATGAGGAGAAAAGAACAATCTGCAAACTGTAAGCTATTTCTGTGCCTAACTCAGACTGTGCCAGATAATGTACATTAGATAAATGTAAGATATTTTAAGACAGTGGCATGTTGTGCATGTAACCTGAGAAACCTGTTGCATGCAGGTTCAATTTTACTCAGTTGACAGTAGCTTCAGAAATATTGCATACCTCCATTCCATCATTTCCTCTTTTAAAAGAGTGCAGCTAAAGCACTATGCCAAAGTTGGGAATTTGGTGAAAATAGAGGAAGGAAGTTCCACTTGGTGTTTCCATTACTTGTGGTTTCTGGAGACTTCAGCAAGTATTTAAACTTTATCCAATGTTTGTTGTATTCTTTAAGAAAGTTACAGTTGGCTAATTAACTTCTAGTAGATAAATTATTTGAAAACAAACTTAAATGTTAAGTAAATAGGAAACCACAACTAATCAAAAGCAAAATTTTCTGCACCTTGCAGAACAGATGTTTTTAGTTTATTGGAGTTTGTGGAGACCAATGAGGTCTTCAAACACTTACTCCCAGTTTCTTGAGATTCTTCAGTTCAGGAGTTGAGTTGGAGTCCAAGCATCAGATGTAAGGAGCATCTGGAAGGGCAGCTTACCTGTGGTAGCTTGGTCCAGGTGGCAGTCTTCTCTGTTAAATTGCCAAGTATGCTGGATCTAGACAATGGTTAGGTACCAACAGATGTGATTTGTGTCAAACAAATAAGGGTATCTAGGATGTAATGTCACGTGAGCCTGGCAATTGAACTTAAACAAATGCGTGAAGTATAATGTGTGTGTATTGGGATGTGAACACATATGTTCAGGAGAATGGACAGTCTGATCTTGTTACTGATAAAGGGAACCATTTAACTAGGGAAAGTGAAGAGCAATGAAACAGTGGGAAGGAATAAATGCATTCTCTGCAGCAATGTCCAGAAAGAACTGTAGGATGTGTTTCCTTTGGTAAAAAGGGTGTAAGTCTAGAGCTGTAGAAAAATGGAGTAGGAGTAGAATCTAGCTGTCGTGTTCCAGTAATGGAGGTGGAGATAGGAGTGTGTTTCTACTGAGAGACTGAAGATTCAAGGATAAAATTCAAATGCAGTAATTCAATGTGGAATTTTAGAATTGCTTCGTTAACTGGACTAAACTTAACTTGAGTTTTAGCACATTAAGTTAAATATGCAGAGCAGAACCATGTGAACTGGAGATGCTTTTTTGCGGTATTATGGTACAAGTGTTTGATTAATAAAGGCTATTCCATTGGAGTGGGATTCAGAAACCAGATACCTAGGGGCTGTGGCTGCTCATTCACTATGTCCTTTGAGTACATTCAAAGTTGAGAAGGATAGTGTTTTGGAGGTAGAAACTATGGGGATCATGATATGCCACAACCTTATTGAACAGCGGACAAAGATTGAAGGGGCTGTTATGAGCTGAATGGCAACACCTTGCACTGTAAATTCTCAGGCTGCAATTGACAGGTCGTAATTTTTGTCCACAGGGTTAGTTTTTAATGTTTCATTTAAAATTCTAACTCCTCTTCCCCCTGTAAATTAAATGGGCCTTTTTGATGAAGGTTGGTTGCAAGTCCATAGCTCTGCGAAAGTCGCAAAAAAAGGTGGATTGCGTAGTGAAAAGGGTATTTTGTACAATTGTCTTCAAGCTGAGGTAATGATTATAAGAGTTGGAACTTCATGTTGTAGTTATATGAAATATTGGTTAGACTGCAATTCGTGTAGAGTTCTGGTGACCCCACTACAAGAGGGAGATAATAGCAATAGAGAGCTCTAAAGCAATTTTCAGGATTTTGGATGGATGGATGGCTATAGTTATATGGAGAGATTGAATAGGCTGGCTTTATTCTCACTGGAACATAGAATGCTGAGAGGTTTATAAAATTTAGGAGCAGAGGTAGGATTGATAGTCATAATCTTCAGGGCAGAGGAATCGAAAGCTGGACGGCACAGATTTAAGGGAAGATGGGGGAAGATTTTTTAAAAAGATATTGGAGAAGTTAAGTTTTTCAATCAGAGGATGATGAATATATGGAATGAGCTTCCACAGGAGATAGTGGAGGCAGATACAATTACATTTAAAAGGTGTTTGGACAGGTACTTGTATAGGAAAACTGTAAGAGGAGAAAGAATGTAGATAGGGTTCACAACTGGCATGGACAAAGTGGGTTAAAAAGTTCTATTTCTGATTTCCTACTCATGATTGAATTAGAGCCCCACATCAATTTTTTAACTTATGTTGCGAAAGTATTGATAATTTGTTCATTAACTAGTGATTTTTAAAACCTTTCTTCGGAACAATATCAGAACCGTAGAAATGAAGATCTGCTACAGGAGTAGTGTTCTGCCCACAGTGTTATAAGAAATTTGGTTCTATTTTAGTCCTCGTATATCATTGTAGGGGTGCAATTTGAGCAGGCTCTTTTTGCCTCTTGTGCATTTCTGTGAATTGATCAGGTTAATCAGAGCAGTTCAGACAGTCAGTAGTGAAATTCTGATTTTCCAAGTGAGGTAAGAGGAAAGGTTAGTGTTGTAAACAAATTGTGCTCTCTGTTACATTGTCACATCTATTGCATTAATAGGGCCTACAAACAATAAACACATTGTTTTAAAAAATCCTCTTAAGTTGCCTCACCCCCAAAAATTAGGAATGCAATGTCAAAATTTAAGTGGAAAGAAATTTGCATACATATTTTATGTATAGTACTACTAGATGTGCACAGGAAAAATTCACACTGAGAAAATCATGCATTAATGTGCACAGAGAAATATACATGGGGCGTTGTGAGTTCTGTCATTTTATATTTCCATTTGACGTAAGGAAATATCTGCCCAATTGACTCTACACCAGCATTGAGCAATCCCATTCTTCTATACATCTCTGTAACTTATTCTCTCACATATACCCATTAACAGTTTGCATTATGCTGCCACCCACTTACGTTGGGAGCATCTTACTTTGCCAATTAACCTAACAACCAACATGTCTTTGAGTGTGGGAGGAAATGGGAGCGTTGGTAGTCAATGCCTGAAATCACAGGGAGAGTGCAAGCTATATGCTGACAGCAGGAGAAGTGAGAACTGAACATGTGTCACTAGAACTGTAAGACAAATGTACTATCTGCACCATCATCCTATCAAGCTAACATATACACTAATATCTCTCATTTGCCTACACAAAAGTTCTTACTAGGGCAACACACGTCAAAGTTGCTGGTGAATGCAGCAGGCCAGGCAGCATCTCTAGGAAGAAGTACAGTCAACGTTTCGGGCCGAGACCCTTCGTCAGGCCTGCTGCGTTCACCAGCAACTTTGATGTGTGTTGCTTTAATTTCCAGCATCTGCAGATTTCCTCATGTTTGTGTTCTTACTAGGGCAGCTATTTTTCTGACCTGTGCCACAACTCATCTGATGCCACTGCTACTTTTTTGATTCCAGATGTCTGGATTTAACCTTAATCTTTTCCCAGGAGATGCGAGACGCAAATCTGACACTTTGAATGCAAGCCTAAGTAATCCATCATAGTCTACTCTTAATTGCCTGAATGTTGTTCTACAGAGTACTAGTTCCTTTGATTTCCCCTTGTTTCTTACACATGAATAAAATAGTTCGAGGCATCCACATGGGTATTGGCAATGGTACCCTTTTAATAATATACTTGAAGTATTCTTTGTTCTAGTGTTAGTCATGATCTTATCTCCTCTCTTTTTCTGGTGCATTTATTTGTCTCTTTCTGTAAACAGGTAAAAACAGTCAAATTTCTGTTCACTCCCCCTCCCCCCAACTCCTTTCACAGGGATCGTGCCTTCATCTTAGCCATAATGTAATATTTCCACCTGTTTGTGATATTAAGAAACATTCAAAAAACATTTAAATGAATTAGTAACTATCACCATGAAATTATATTATGCAGTTCTGATTTATTTATGAAGAGTTGGATTAGTTCAATCCCAGCGCAAGAATTTTTTTTGTTCAAAGCTCACCCAGTCCTGACACACAGTTGATTTTTGTCAGGTTGTTGGGAACCAGGTTGCATTGTATGATTTTATACACATGATCCCCATCTGTGTAACCTTAATAGACTAGATTACAGGTTGGATATAAAAGGCTCGTATTCATGCATCTGAGTTTCCATGACTCTGATTGTCCTGATTGATTCAACACAGGTCTTCACTTGAATTTGCACACCACACTTTATTTGTTTTCTCGTTCATCCATAGTGCTTTATAGTATTTTTCATAGGTCTGTATTTCACATTGGGCAATAATTTCATGGGAATGTAAAGAGGATATTTAAGACTTGTTTAAGATTATGAAGGGTTTTGGGGCAATAAGTGGGAAGTTGCTCCTGGTAAATGGAAGGGCCCAAAACTACAGATATAAGGTTATTGGACAAATGATGTAGATTGACAAATTTTATGCGGCAGAATCCGAATCCAAATTGGATTTCTTAACATTTTGGCATACGTTGTGAGATTTGTTGTTTTGTGGAGGCAATACAGCGCACTACCTAAAATACACTAAAAATAACAATAAGACATATAAACAAGAGAAAATCTGCAGACATTGGAAATCCAAGTAACACACACAAAATGCTGGAAGAACTCTGCAGGCCAGACAGCAACTATGATAAAGAGTACAATCAACGTTTCAGGCCGAGACCCTTCAGCAGGACTGGAGAGAAAAAAGATAGGGTTAGAAGGTGGGGGTGGAGTGGAGGAAGAAATACAAGTTGATTGGTGAAACGGGGGGGGGGTAGGGTAGGGAAGGAGTGAAGTAAAGAGATGGGAAGTTGATTGGTGAAAGAGATACATGGCAGGAGAAGGGGGAATCTAATGGGAAAGCACAGAAGACCATGGAAGGAAGAAAAGGGGGAGAAGCACCAGAGGGAGGCAATGGACAGGCAAGGAGATAGGTGAGAGAGGAAAAAGGAGATGGGGAATGGTGAAGGGGGAGGTGGCATTACAGGAATTTAGAGAAATCAATGTTCATACCATCAGTTTGGAGGCTGTCCAGATGGATTGGCGTATTGCTCATGTGGTTCCATTGTTTAAAAAGGGTTCTTATCGGCCTGTGAGTTTGACGTCTGGTGGGTAAATTGATGGAAAGTATTCTTAGAGATGGTATATATAATTATCTGGATAGGCAGGGTCTGATTAGGAACAGTCAACATTGATTTGTGCGTGGAAGGTCATGTTTGACAAATCTTATTGAATTTTTTGATGAGGTTGCTAAGAAAGTTGACGAGGGTAAAGCAGTGGATGTTGTCTATATGTTGTCTATAAGGCCTTTGACAAGGTTCCATACGGAAGGTTAGTTAGGAAGGTTCAATCGTTAGGCATTAATATGGAAGTAGTAAAAATGGATTCAGCAGTGGCTAGATGGGAGACGCCAGAGAGTAGTGGTGGATAACTGTGTGTCAGATTGGAGGACGGTGTGTAGTGGTGTGCCTCAGGGATCTGTACTGGGTCCAAAGTTGTTTGTCATATATATTAATGATCTGGATGATGGGGTGGTAAATTGGATTAGTAAGTATGCAGATGATACTAAAACAACAGGAATTCTGCAGATGCTGGAAATTCAAGCAACATACATCAAAGTTGCTGAAGAACGCAGCAGGCCAAGCAGCATCTATAGGAAGAGGCGCAGTCGACGTTTCAGGCCGAGACCCTCCGTCAGGACCCATCAGGCCTGAAACGTCGACTGCGCCTCTTCCTATAGATGCTGCTTGGCCTGCTGCGTTCACCAGCAACTTTGATGTATGTTGTCAGATGATACTAAGATAGGTGGCGTTGTGGATGATGAGGTAGGTGTACAAAGCTTGCAGAGAGATTTAGGACAGTTAGAAGAGTGGGCTGAAAGATGGCAGATGGAGTTTAATGTTGAAAAATATGAGGTGCTACGTTTTGGTAGGACTAATCAAAATAGGATATACATGGTAAATGGTAGGGCATTCAAGAATGCTGTAGAACAGAGGGATCTAGGAATAATGGTGCATAGTTTCCTGAAGGTGGAATCTCATGTGGATAGGGTGGTGAAGAAAGCTTTTGGTTTGCTGGCATTTATTTATCAGAGCATTGAGTATAGGAGTTGGGATGTAATGTTGAAATTGTATAGGGCATTGGTAAGGCCAAATTTGGAGTATTGTGTACAGTTCTGGTCACCGAATTATAGGAAAGATGTCAATAAACTTCCGAGTACAGAGGAGGTTTATTAAAATGTTGCCTGGGTTTCATCTCCTAAGTTACAGAGAAAGGTTGAACAAGTTAGGTCTTTATTCTTTGGAGTGTAGAAGGCTGAGGGGGGACTTGATAGAGGTGTTTAGAATAATGAGGGGGATTGATAGAGTTGATGTGGGTAGGCTTTTTCCGTTGAGAGTGGGGAAGATTCAAACAAGAGGATATGAGTTGAAAGTTAAAGGGCAAAAGTTTAGGGGTAACATGAGGGGAAACTTCTTTACTCAGAGAGTGGTAGCTGTGTGGAACGAGCTTCCAGCAGAAGTGGTTGAGGCAGGTTCGATGTTGTTGTTTAAAGTTAATTTAGATTGATATATGGCCAGGAAAGAAATGGAGGATTATGGGCCGAGTGCAGGTCAGTGGGACTAGGTGAGAGTAAGAGTTTGGCATGGACTAGAAGGGCTGAGATGGCCTGTTTCCATGCTGTAATTGTTGTATGGTTATATGGAACACAAGGTGTTGCTCCTCCAACCTGAGTGTGGCCTCATCACAAGGTGGAGGCCATGGATTGACATGTTGGAATGGGAATGGGAAGTGGAATGAAAATGTGTGGCCACTGGAAAATCCTCTATTTTCTGGCGGACGGAGTATAGGTGCTCGGCAAAGTTGGTCTCTCGATCTATGTTGGGTCTCACCGATATACAGGAGACATTGGGAGCACCCAATACTGTAGGCAACCCCAACAGACTCACAGGTGAAGTGTCGCCTCACCTGGAAGGACTGGTTGGGCCCTTGAATGGTAGTGAGGGAGGAGGTGTAGGGGCAGGTGTAGTACTTATTCTACTTGCAAAAATAAGTGCCTAGAGAGAGACGAATGGACAAGGGAGTTGCGTAGGGAGAAATCCCTATGGGGGTGGGGGGTGGAGGGGAAGATGTGCTTGGTGTTGGGATCCTGTTAGAGATGGTGGAAGTTATCGATAATTATGTGCTGGACGTGGAAGCTGGTGGGGTGGTAGGTGAGGACAAGAGGAACCCTATCCCTGGTGAGGGGGCAGGAGAATGGGGTGAGGGCAGACGTACGCGAAATGGGAGAGATGTTGTTGAGAGCAGCATTGATAGTGGAGGAAGGGAAGCTCCTTTCTTTGAAGAAGGGGGACATATCCTTCGTTCTGGAATGAAAAGCCTCATCCTGAGAACAGATGTGATGGAGATGGAGGAATTGAAAGAAGGGGATGGCATTTTTAAAAGTAACAGGGTGGGAAGAGGTATAGTCCAGGTAGCTGTGAGAGTCAATGGGTTTATAATAGACTTAAGCTGTCTCCAGAGATAGAAAAAAAGAGAGATCGAGAAAGGGGAGGGAGGTGTCAGAAATAGACCAGGTAAATTTGAGGGCCAGGGTGTAAGTTGGAGGCAAAGTCGATGCAGTTGACGAGCTCAGCTTGGGTGCAATGCAGTCATCAATGTAGCATAGGAAAAGTGGGTGAGTGACACCAGTCTAGGCTTGGAACACGGACTGTTCCACGTAGCTGACAAAAAGGCAGGCATAGCTGGGAACCATGCAAGTACCCGTAGCTACACCTTTTGTTTGAAGGAAGTGGGAGGAGCCAAAGGAGAAATTATTGAGAGTAAGAACAAGCTCTGCTAGACGGAGGAGAGTGGTGGTGGAGGGGATTTCAGTCCATGGCCTCTACTGTCATGATGAGGCCATGCTCAGGTTGGAGGAGCAATGCCTTGTGTTCCTTCTGGGTAGCCTCCAACCTGATGACATGAACATCAATTTTTCGGACTTCCTGTAATGCAAACACCCTCCCCCCCCACCATTCCCCATCCCCTTTTTCCTCTCTCACCATATCTCCTTGCCTGCCCATCACCACCTTCTGGAGCTCCTCCCCCTTTTCTTTCTTCTATGGGCATCGGTCCTCTTCTATTAGATTCCCCCTTCACCAGCCCTGTGTCTCTTTCACCAATCAACTTCCCAATTCTTTACTTCACCCACCACCACCCCTCCCCCATGGAGACGGATCTCAACCCCACCATCCAAATCCTTATCTATAGTTGTCTTAAAACCCTAGGAGCTGTAGTCACAGTTCACCCACTGAAAGGTCAAGTCACCTGGCCAGGCTCACCTTTTGTTGGACTATCAACATAATGATTTAAGACACTTTCCTGGATGAACTTAACAAATTCTGCCCCATCTAAACCTTTTGCACTTAGAAGGTGTCAGGTTATATGAGGGAGGTTGAAGTCCCCCATGGCAATCCTTTTGTTTTTACACCTTTCCTTAATCTTTTTACATATTTGTTCCTCAATGTCCTGGTGGCCATTAGGGGATCTGTAGTACAATCCCATCAGAGTAATTGCACCCTTCATATTTTTGAGTTCTACCCTTATAGACTCAGTAGACGAACCCTTCATTATGACCTCTCTGGGTGCAGATATGACATTGTCCCTGATTAGTAATGCAACTCCTCCACCTCTTTTAGCTCCCTCTCTATCTTTTCTAAAAGCATTGAACCCCTGGTACACTAAGCACCCATTCCTGTCCCTATCAACTAAGTCTTTGTAATGCCACAACATCGTAGTTCCATGTATTGATCCATGGTCTGGGTTCATTACCTTTACCCATAATACAAACACTTCAAACTATCCATCCGACTGTATCTATTACTTTGCTCCTACCTGCTTGTACTGGTTCTGCTGTCTACTTTCCTGTCCATCCCTCCACTTTCTGACCTGATGCTCTGTTTCCCAACTCCCTATCAAAGTTGGAGGAACAACACCTTATATTCCGTCTGGGTGTTGGAGGAACAACACCTTATATTCTGTCTGGGTAGCCTCCAACCTGATGGCATGGACATGTCTATCCACGGCCTCCTCTACTGTAAAGATGAAGCCACACTCAGGTTGGAGGAACAAAACCTTATATTCCGTCTGGGTAGCCTCCAACCTGATGGCATGAACATCGACTTCTCTAACTTCCACTAATGCCCCACCTCCCCCTCGTACCCCATCTGTTACTTATTTTTATACACACATTCTTTCTTTCACTCTCCTTTTTCTCCCTCTGTCCCTCTGAATATACCCCTTGCCCATCCTCTGTGTCCCCCCCCCCTTGTCTTTCTTCCCGGACCTCCTGTCCCATGATCCTCTCGTATCCCCTTTTGCTTATCACCTGTCCAGCTCTTGGCTCCATCCCTCCCCCTCTTGTCTTCTATCATTTTGGATCTCCCCCTCCGCCTCCAACTTTCAAATCCCTTACTCACTCTTCCTTCAGTTAGTCCTGACGAAGGGTCTCGGCCTGAATCGTCGACTGTATCTCTTCCTAGAGATGCTGCCTGGCCTGCTGCGTTCACCAGCAACTTTTATGTGTGTTCCCTATCAAAGTACTTTAAACGCTCCTGAGTAGCACAAGTGAACCTCCCAGCCAGGATATTGATTCCCCTCCAGTTTAGGTGTAACCCATCCTTCTTGTATAGTCATCCCTGCCCAGAAAAGGTTCCAGTTATCCAAGAATCTGAAACCCTCCCCTCTGCACTGCTTCCTCAGCCACTCATTCATCTGTACTATCATCCTTTTTTGGTAGGGCTCTGAAACCTGTGCCAACAAACTGGCAGGTGTGTTCAAAGACATTTTCAATCTCTCATTGCTACATTAGGAAGTTCCCAGCTGCTTCAAAAGGGTAACAATCATATCAGTGCCTAAGAAGAGCAGGGAGAGCTGCCTTAGCGACTATTGTCCTGTAGCACTCACATCTACCGTGATGAAGTGCTTTGAGAGGCTTGTATGGCTAGAATCAATTCCTGCCTGAACAAGGACCTGGACCTGCCGCTGCAACAGGTCTGCAGTGATGCAATCTCACTGGATCTGCAGGCAGTTTTGGATTATCTGGACAATACTAATACTTACGTCAGGCTGCTGTTTATTGACTACAGCTCAGCATTTGACACAATCATTTCTACAGCATCCAGATTTGAGTGAGAAAGAATTTTCTAACCACAATATCATTTCATTACGCCTGCACACTTGGAATTTCAATACTGAACGGCTAGATGCAGTCCTGCCAAAGGGTCTCAGCGCGAAATGTCAATTACTTTTTTTCCATTGATTTGCCTAGCCTGCTGAGTTCCTCCCATATTTTGTGTGTACTACCTAGATTTTCAAGCTTATTGGATGTTATTTTAATTTCTAGTCCAGCACTTGAATTCACTTTTATTAAAAAATATAATATATAATTGTGTATTAAAGATTCCTGCAAACCTGCTAAATTTCTAGGCAGATTGAGAAATGGAATCCCAGAGAATTTCAAAGGAAGACAGGAAATGCAACCTGGTGAGTTTCAGGAGATGGCTGAGAGAGCTCACTTATTTCCAAAAGAGTTTAGACATGGAGTGCCATTCAGTTTAATGAGAGGACAGGAGCTGGGACCTTGGTCTGTTGTAGGGAAGGGGGGAATTAGCACCCAGGGTGCCAGATGCTGAGCTGTTGGGATTTCTAAGCAATATTAGATCATTAGGGTTTTATTCTGTTTGGAATACCAAAAAACTTATGATCAGCCCCTCCTGTGCCCTCTCTTGGTCTGTCCCAGGAAATTGAAGCCAAGCCTGATTTTTCACAGCATTGTGTTAGAAGTGAGTTTTTGTTCACATACAGTGCCTATAAAAAGTATTTCTTCCCCCCCCCCCCGGAAATTTTCATGTTTTATTGTTTTACAACATAGGTTCAGAGGCGACGTCAGGGGTAAGTTTTTTACGCAGAGAGTGGTGAGTGCATGGAATGGGCTGCTGACGACAGTGGTGGAGGCAGATACGATAGGGTCTTTTAAGAGACTCCTGGACAGGTACATGGAGCTCAGAACAATAAAGGGCTATGGGTAACCCTAGGTAATTTCTAAGGTAAGGACATGGTCGGCGCAGCTTTGTGGGCTGAAGGGCCTGTATTGTGCTGTGGGTTTTCTATGTTTTAACATTGAATTACAGTTGATTTAATTTGGGTTTTTTTTTACACTGATCAGCAGAAAAAAACACTCTTTTGTGTCAAAGTGAAAACAAATCTCTATAAAATGATCAAAATTAATTACAAATATAAAACACAAAATAATTGATTGCATAAGTATTCACCTCCTTAGATAGGACACACAAGTCATCACTGGTGCAGTCATTTGGTTTTAGAAGTTGCATAATTAGTTAATGGAGATCACCGTGTGCAGTCCAGGTGTTGTAGTAAAAATACACCTGTATCTGGAAGATAGACTGGCAAATGATACTTAAAGGGTTGACGGTGGATATGCAATGGCAAGCATTTAAAGATTGCATGGATGAACTACAACAATTGTTCATCCCAGTTTGGCAAAAGAATAAACCAGGGAAGGTAGTGCACCCGTGGCTGCCAAGGGAAATTAGGGATAGTATCAATTCCAAAGAAGAAACATACAAATTAGCCAGAAAAAGCAGTACACCTGAGGACTGCGAGAAATTCAGAGTCCAGCAGAGGAGGACAAAGGGCTTAATTAGGAAAGGGAAAAAAGATTATGAGAGAAAGCTGGCAGGGAACATAAAAACTGACTGTAAAAGCTTTTATAGATATGTGAAAAGAAAAAGATTGGTTAAGACAAATGTAGGCCCCTTACAGTCAGAAACAGGTGAATTGATCATGGGGAACAAGGACATGGCAGACCAATTGAATAACTACTTTGGTTCTGTCTTCACTAAGGAGGACATAAATAATCTTCCGGAAATAGTAGGGGACCAAGGGTCTAGTGAGATGGAGGAACTGAGGGAAATACATGTTAGTAGGGAAGTGGTGTTAGGTAAATTGAAGGGATTGAAGGCAGATAAATCCCCAGGGGATGGTCTGCATCCCAGAGTGGTTAAGGAAGTAGCCCAAGAAATAGTGGACGCATTAGTGATAATTTTTCAAAAATTCTGGATTAGTTTCTGAGGATTGAAGGGTGGCTAATGTAACCCCACTTTTTAAAAAAGGAGGGAGAGAGAAACCAGGGAATTATAGACCGGTAAGCCTGACATCGGTGGTGAGGAAAATGCTAGAGTCAGTTATCAAAGATGTGATAACAGCATATTTGGAAAGCGGTGAGATCATTGGACAAAGTCAGCATGGATTTGTGAAAGGAAAATCACATCTGACGAATCTCATAGAATTTTTTTGAGGATGTAAGTAGTAGAGTGGATAGGGGAGAACCAGTGGATGTGGTATATTTGGATTTTCAAAAGGCTTTTGACAAGGTCCCACACAGGAGATTAGTGTGCAAAGTTAAAGCACACGGTATTGGGGGTATGGTATTGATGTGGATAGAGAATTGGTTGGCAGACAGGAAGCAAAGAGTGGGAATAAATGGAACCTTTTCAGAATGGCAGTGGGGTACCGCAAGGCTCAGTGCTGGGACCACAGTTGTTTACAATATATATTAATGACTTAGACAAGGGAATTAAATGCAGCATCTCCATGTTTGCAGATGACACGAAGCTGGGCGACAATGTTAGCTGTGAGGAGGATGCTAAGAGGATGCAGGGTGACTTGGATAGGGTAGGTGAGTGGGCAAATTCATGGCAGATGCAATTTAATATGGATAAATGTGAGGTTATCCACTTTGGTGGCAAGAACAGGAAAACAGATTATTATCTGAATGGTGGCCGATTAGGAAAAGGGGAGGTGCAACGAGACCTGGGTGTCATTGTACACCAGTCATTGAAAGTGGGCATGCAGGTACAGCAGGTGGTGAAAAAGGCGAATGGTATGCTGGCATTCATAGCAAGAGGATTCGAGTACAGGAGCAGGGAGGTACTACTGCAGCTGTACAAGGCCTTGGTGAGACCACACCTAGAGTATTGTGTGCAGTTTTGGTCCCCTAATCTGAGGAAAGACATTCTTGCCATGGGGGGGTACAAAGAAGGTTTTCCAGATTGATTCCTGGGATGGTAGGACTTTCATATGATGAAAGACTGGATCGACTAGGCTTATACTCTCTGGAATTTAGAAGATTGAGGGGGGATCTGATTGAAAGGTATAAAATTCTAAAGGGATTGGACAGGCTAGATGCAGGAAGATTGTTTCCGATGTTGGGGAAGTCCAGAACGAGGGGTCACAGTTTGAGGATAAAAGGGAAGCCTTTTAGGACCGAGATGAGGATAAACTTCTTCACACAGAGAGTGGTGAATCTGTAGAATTCTCTGCCACAGGAAACAGTTGAGCCCAGTTCATTGGCTATATTTAAGAGGGAGTTAGATAAGGCCGTTGTGGCTAAAGGGATCGGGGGTATGGAGAGAAGACAGGTATAGGGTTCTGAGTTGGATGATCAGCCATGATCGTACTGAATGGCGGAGCAGGCTCGAAGGGCCGAGTGGCCTATGCCTGCACCTATTTTCTATGTTTCTATCCATCTGCTGGCGAGTCAGTATCCTGAAAGACCTCACCATGAAGACAAAAGAACACTCCAAGCAACTGTGAAAAGGTTATTGAAAAGCTCAAGAAAATACAAGAAAATTTCCAAGTCGCTGAATGTCTCTTGGAGTACAGTTAGGTCAATCATCAAGAAATGGAAAGAATATGGCACAGTGTAAATCTGCCTGGAGCAGGCTGTCCTCAAAATCTGAATGAGTGTGCAAGAAGGGGACTAGTGAGGGAGGCCACCAAGAAACCATTGACAACTCTGGAAGAGTTATAAGCTTCAGTGGCTGAGATGGGAGAGACTGCACACACAACAACTGTTGTCTGGGTGCTTCACTGGTTGTAGCTTTATGTGTGAGTAGCAAAGTGAAAGCTACTGTTGGAAAAAAAACTCACGAAATCTCAGCTAGTTTTCCAGAAGGCACGTGGGAGACTCTGAAGTCAGCTGGTAGAAGGTTCTATGGTCTGATGAAACCAAAACTGAGCTTTCTGGCCATCATAAACACACCTGAAGTGCGGTGATGGCTACGTCATGCTGTGGGGTTGCTTCACTGCAGCAGGACCTGGAAGAGTTGTGAAGGTAGAGGGTAAAATGAATGCAGCAAAATACAGGGAAATCCTGGAGGAAAACCTGATGCAGTCTACAAGAGAACTGCAACTTGCGAGAAGATTTCTTTTCCTGCAAAACATTGACCCCAAGCATAAAGCCAAAAGCTACACAGGAATGGCTTAAAAACAACAAAGTTCATGTCCCAGAGTGGCCAGGTTAGAATCTGACCTCAATCTAATTGAGAATTTGTGGCTGAACTTGAAATGGCCTGTTCACTCATAACCCCCATGCAATCTGACAGAGCTTGAGCAGTTTTGCAAAGAAGAATGGGGAAAAATTGCTGTGTCCAGATATGCAAAGTTGATAGAGACCTATCCACACAGACTCAAGGCTGTAATTGGTGCCAAAGGTGAATCTTCTAAATACTGACTTGAAAGGGGTGAAAACTTAATGAAGTCAATTATTTTATGTTTTATATTTGTAATTAATTTAGATAACTTTGTAGAGATCTGTTTTCACTTTGACACAAGAGTCTTTTTCTGTTGATCAATGTAAAAAAAAGCCGAATTAAATCCAGTGTAATTCAATGTTGTAAAACAATAAAACATGAAAAATTCCATCATGGGTGAATACTTTATATAGGCATTGTATGATGAAAGTCTGGTATCAGCTATCCGATTGTTTTGAATTCTGATGGTTTAACATTGGCTTATGCACTCAGCTTAAACTCACTTGGTTTGCTGGAAAATTTGCTATAATATGTAACACACTTAAAAATGAATTTAAAGTGTGGAATAAATTATTAGTCTAGAAAATCTAGCTTCCACCTCCACCAAAGTGCAGGATTATTTAATTTTTACTGTACTTATTCCTTTACTTGAGCTTTTGAGTTAATCTTTTGTACCATTATTCTGTTTTACTTTGCTACTTGTAACTTGCATTTATGCCCTCTCATCTGTCATCTTCTATTTTACGTATATGGTCACCTCTTTGACTCTGCCTTTCCTCACATTCAGCTTTTTATCCAATTTACTCCACGCCCATTATGACTTAAACTAATTCGCGTTCTGGTAATGTCAGAATTCTCAACCTTACAACTTTTCTTTATACATCTATTTGTGATTTTGTGATTCTTTCCCCCACTTCTTTTCCAGCTTTAAAACCTTTTAGATTGCTGTGATTCATTAATACAGGGGCTCAGGTTATGAATGAACTGACTTTTATGCCATCGCATGAGGCATGCATTTCTGCATGTTTGTGATTTTTGAAATTGTGTATTAGGTATTTTATTTCTCTAACCTAAAGTACTGATATGTGCTATCTACTTCTGTTTTTTATAATAATATTTTTTTAATATAATTTTATAAATAATTTTTTATTTATACCAATCCAAAATTCATTGTCAGTGGAGAGGTTTCATACAATAAATTTTAGTCATTTGCCTGACCTCATTTTATCTTTTCATGTTTTCTGCAAGTGATAAACGTTTTTGATTTTTGCAGTGCACCAGTCTCCACAATCAGTGAGAGTTCAATTTTTATCCTCTTTTGGAATTTTGCTTAACACAAGGGGTGTCATTCCAAGTGCCTATTAATCTCAAATAATTACCTCTATCCAGCTTCATCTTGCTTACCATTGTTTGAAATAGAAAGGGTACATTGTATGTGAAATAAAAGCAGAATGGTAGAAATAACCAACTGGCTGGTCAGCATCAGTGAAGAGAGAAAAAAGTTAATACTTTGGGTTATGCCTATTTGCCAGAGCTGAAGTATCATTGCCCTGAACCTTCTTTGCTGCTGCTGTCTGACTTGCACCTTTACAGCATTTTCAGTGTTTTTCATATTCCTGGTGTCATCTGTTTCCTGTTTCCTGATGCAGTCTAATTGCAGTGGTAACATATTGATTGAGATCTGCAAAGGAAAGTAGATAGAATGCTAAAGTGAATCATTTTTAAAGTTTCAATATAGCCAAAATATCAAGTGACCTCAATCTTGTACATATGTATATTAAATCTCCTATTCATATTTGTACTTGTGTTCAGTCTTTCCACGAGCTTGCTCTCACCCTGGTAACCTCAAAACTGTGCTGCTTTAATGTTGAGCTCTAGACCAATTATTAATTTCTTTCTTTTAGTTTGTTTTCCAGAACCCAATTTTTAAAAAATAATTTTTCTGTCATCCTTTATGATGCTCTATAAGACTTTGCCCATACAGACATTTGACCTAAAACTTGGTCCTTTATCTTGTGTGAATTTGTTAAATTTAGTAAATGCTTTTGGGAAATGCTGTATGAAGCTTTTTTGAAATGCAAATTGTTAATGAGTGTTTAAAATTTCTTATGGGGAAGTGCTCTTTTAAAAAAAAAAGAACAAAATGTAATTGTTTAATACTATAGTTTAAATTTATATTGTTACCGTGTTAAAACCTGACAATTTTCAGTAGTATCAATTTAGTTGTGGCTCTTAAAAGTATCCTCTGTTAAAGCAGTTGTATTTGAAAAGCTACCATGATGATATTTCTTTTTTTCCTGTGATTAGTGGATTTGCAGCACTTTCATGAGTGTTTGAAGTTTTTTTCCTCTATTAGCTCAATAATCAGAGATGTTAACCTTTATAAACTTAAAATTTTGTGGTATTTCTGAAAGCTACATTTGTAAATGGGGTTAAAATGAATTTGTTATCTATAGTTATTCATCCCCACTGGTTAAATTTATAGAATAATTACTAAAACAGATCCCATTCTTGAAATCATTCTCAATATTTTCCATGTTGAATTATTTGGTATATAGAAAAATAACTATACAAGTAAAAACAATATTTTATACTTATAAATGAAATGTAAACCAAATAGGCTTGATTATGAGTTTTGTGTTCCTTAACATTAATTTCATTCTTGTGCCAATTATTTATTTTCAGAATGATTAATAAATCTATGATAACTGCAGTATTGAATAAAACCATAAGTAGGATCAAATTATGTTCAGTATTTGGGTGTGATGCATTCATTCCATGAATTCAAGATTGTTTTAAGTTGACACCACTGGTACTAGCTGGGTGCTTCTTATTTGTGTTCTGAATGTGGGTATTTTTATAGGGTAATCTTTGATCCTGAATTTCTGAATGCCTTGAGTTAATCTCCGTTGTTTAAAGTCCAAAAAGTACTTCAGGTTGAACCATTGGTATTTTGGGGAAAAAAATCAGTTTTGGTTACTATTATTATATAAAACAGGGGCAATTTACAGTTTACATTTAATTCTGTACATTTTTAAAAGTGGTGAAAATAGTATAATGTGAAATCTTTTTCCAATATATCTACTTTGTATTTATGCAGGAGGGCGATATCAACTAGAAATTAAAATTCCAGAAACATATCCATTTAATCCTCCAAAGGTGAGACATGGCTATATGTTTGTAGATAAGTTAATGGGAAGAATTGCTGAACTTGTAATTTTGAAAGTAGTATAGAATTATACTTTTAACTTGATTGTCTTGATTAGCCTTTTTATAGCTAGTATTAAACATTGTTGATCCTTGAACACTTATTGTATTTTCAAATGAATGTTATGTTTTTAAAATTTTCTAACAGCTTTTAAAGAATATTGTTTTGTGCTCATTCTGCTCATGAAAATAGCTGCTATCAGTGTAATAGTTGTAGTTTAAAAAATGCATACTGAGATGTAAGCTAACAAGTTATTAGAAGTGTTGAGGGCTTGCTTCCTTTTTATGAGACATTAAATTTACTTGAACTTAAAGGATGGGTGTAAAAGACCTTGAGAATTCCTTTGGTAGATTGGCTAATTTTTTTTTATACATCCATACTTAACATTGCTAAAAACGGATCATTTAATTGTTATTCATAGGATCTTGAGATGTAGAAATAGGATGTAGTGTTACGATGGTTCCAGAAATACTTTATTGGTATAAAATATTTTGGGACATTCTAAGGTCATTCTGTTATTTCAAACAAGAGAAAATCTGCAGATGCTGGAATCAAAGTAATACACACCTCTGCTAGCAGGTCAGGCAACATCTATGGAAAGAGTAAACAGTCGACATTTCAGGCTGAGGCCCTTCTTCAGGACTGGGGGAAAGAAGAAATGGGAAGTCCAATCTCTTTTTTCCCCCAGCCCTGATGAAGGGTCTTGGCCTGAAGCGACAACTGTTTACTCTTTTTCATAGATGCAGCCTGGTCAGCTGAGTTCCTCCAGCATTTTGTGTGTATTGCTCTTCTATTATTTTCTTGTTTGATTCCTTTAAGATTTTTAATGTGCTCTTGTCTCTGCATTCACTCTGCTGTTTGCCCATTATCCCAACCATAAGGTGTTCTTTGTATGATGCAATATATCATAAATGTAAATCAGAAATGGTGTTTGGTGTGTTCTGTAGTGAAGTATGACTATGACTAAATGTCACAGAGATCTAAAAACATATGGTCACAACTTGGTGGGGGTGGGGGAATGTTGAATTTCTGTTTGTTTCCACTCTGAAGAGGTGCTTCATTTTGTTGCAAGTGGTCAGAAACCTTGCTTGCTTTCTGCTGGAAATACTGAGACCATTGGACTGACACTCAGATATAGTGCAAAATAGTATTCCACTGATACATCTTTAGTGAAAAATTGTACACTTCCCAGTTAATTTTGTTTTTCTTACTATCTGCTTCCTCACCAAACCCTTGTGTTTGGTAATTACAATAAGTAGAAGCAATAAAACTTACACATTTTTAGGATCCTCTTGCTGTTTGGTAATGCTGTGTAATTTCTTGGCTCATAAACTTTGTTTATCAAGATAGATTTAAGTCATATACTTTTGTGATTTTCTGTTTCTAGTGTCCTAGCTTGCCTTGTGTTCTCATGACAAGACAAATTTTGTTCATTTTCAAATAATGGAAGTAGTGTGGCGAATATATTTAAATGATTGTGTTAGGATTTAAAAAATTAAAATATTTTTTAACCAAAGAAGGATTTAATAAGTGAAGTTGTGTTTTGGAAAATTTATATTTTAAGTTTTATTGGTGATTTTCGATTTTAGTCTTGCATGTCAATTGCAGTACCAAAAATAACCTGGATTTTAAAAGTTTGTTGATAACTTATTAACAATTGCTGTTGTAGCTTGATGGCCTGAGACCAGTTCAGTATACAGACATCCCACCCTGCAAAAACTCATTTCAGGGAGGTAGCATCATCAATTTGTGGGAGACTCCCGGGAGAGGTGGGATGTCTGCAATAGAGTCGCTCCTTAGCAGCTGGCCAGTTAGTTTAAATAACGTTAGCTATGCTAATGAATGAATGACACCTGTTAAACTCACCTCAACATGTCTTTTACAGTCTTAACCCACCATGGGCAATAGAAAAGTCACTGTTGCAAACAGTGCAGCGAGCAACACTGTCATTATTTTAACCCCTTTTAGGCAGGAGTACACTTTAGTGTAGTCTGGGGTGATGTACGTATTATATATTTTTTGGAACACTCTGCCATGGCGCGCTTACGCTCTCGCTCTCTCGTGGTCGCTCGCGCTCTCTCTTGCTTTCTCTCACTCGCTCTCAAAAAAATTGATTTCCGTGATATTGTATATAATTTGCGGGCATCAGGGAGCCACTATTAATATGCGGGAGACTCCTGGAACTTCCGGGAGAGCTGGGATGTCTGAGTATATTGGATATTAATTGCAGAATTTAATTTTTGTTGCCAGTATCAATTGTTTCTTTGTTCAGGAGTTTTCAACCACCCTTAAATATTTGGGAATCAAGTAAGGGTGTCTTAAATATTGGCATTGTTGATCAGAAACTTTATCCTAGAAACTTTAGTATGAGGAATATTGATTATTGTCATTTGGGATTATTGCAGACATTTGGCATTGTAGGTATTAGTTCAGCTGTGCTCAGAAAAGAATTCTTTAGTTTTTCATGATTATGTATTGGGAATTAGATTTAATCTTTCCACTTTCTATGAAATATTGATGAAAATGGTTGTATTTTGCAGGTTCGGTTTATCACAAAAATTTGGCATCCAAATATTAGTTCAGTAACGGGAGCCATTTGTTTGGATATTCTGAAAGATCAGTGGTGAGTTTCTCTGCCTTTATTTTCGCAATTAATCTAGATTTTTAGCCAGTAGTCTATTATTTGTTGTAAATGTGCATGTAGGTTTTAGGGAGTTGTATTATTTATTTTGAAGTCTCCATCACAAAATTGTGAAGTATTTTCTTCACAATTAACTGGTGCTCTTGGGGACTATTTTCAAGTCATTTTAAAGTTGTACTTTATGAAGTAATTAATAGTATATTTTTTGTTCTTTTTTGGTATTAATATATTCGCTTATAAATTTGAGATTAGAATATGTTTGTAACAATTTGAGTTTGAAATCCTGAACAGGAGAATTATATTGCCCCACCAAGGACAGAACATAATTTTCCCTGAGCATTGTTAGGCATATTCTACTTTGAAAACTGGACTTTTATTCTGTCAGTTTTTTTTATTCATCTTCTATCTTTGCATTATCAAAGGGCTGAAAGAAAGACAAAGTAACAAAATCTATCACTTTTAAATCGATCTTGTTGGCAGTCATTTGGTGTGCGCTAGACTTGTATGTCTGATTTGTTGTCAAATGTAAGTGTACCAGGTCTGTTAGATCTGGATGATAGGACTTTGTAGAGTAGATTGTATATAATTGAGAAGAGTGCAAGAAATTCTGCCTGTAATCCCTGTTCTTGACGCTGCTGTCAGTAATCTCCTCTGATTAAGACTTGATGAAAGGGTTTCAACCCAAAACATACACTGCCCATTTCTCTCTATAAATGTTGCCAGTATTGTTGAATTCTGCCAGCCTTGTTGAATTCTGCCAGCTTTTTGTGTGTTGTTTCAGTAAACTTACCTGTTTTGTGTCATTCTGAATCTAATTGCCTTGTGCATATAGATTCAAGTGCCACCATTATTTCTCCTCCAACATCTGCAGTTTTTCTGACACTGAAGTTTGACATCTTTGGTTTATTGGAGTTTGCTGTTTGCTTCCAGATGTTGTTGGTGCAAATTTTCCTAACTTTACATCTAGTAACTTGCCAATTGACCACAATTATATTTCTAAATTTAAAATTTCTTTTCTTTAAGTTACACTTTAAAACATTAATGCTTATTACTTACTTTGGATTAGCCTTTGAAATTTCAGTGATATTGTATTTTATTCACTGCATTTTTATTTTCTACCTATCTGTTAAACACATGGGACAGGTTTCCTTTCTAAACCATTTGTGAAATTCCAGTAATCCAGCACCTTCCAGACTATTGGATGTTACCTCAACACAATTTTACATTTTTTTAAACACATTGTATGGTAATGTAATACATTTTTCTGTGAACCCAATAATCTTTAAAGGTGTGTGGGTTGCTGAGCCATCTGGATTTCTGAACAGTTGAATACCAGATTATTGGAGTTTTACTGTACATAAATTTGGGCTGCACAGCCATTGTTCCCAGGATGAGTGCCCACATCATAAAACTTACCACAGTGTTATACATGATATCCGAAGAATGAGAGGAGATCTTATAGAAACATATAAAATTATGAAAGGAATAGATAAGATAGAGGCAGAACAGTTGTTTCCACTGGTAAGTGGGACTAGAACTAAGGGACGTAGCCTCAAGATTTGGGGGAGTGAATTTAGGATGGAGAGGAGGAGGAACTGCTTTTCCCAAAGAATGGTGAATCTGTGGAATTCTCTGCCAATGATGCAGTGGAGGCTACCTTAGTAAATATACAAACCCCATTTCCAGAAAAGTTGAGATATTTTCCAAAATGCAATAAAAACAAAAATCTGTGATATGTTAGTTCGCATGAACCTTTAGTTAACTGACAAAAGTACAAAGAAAAGATTTTCAATAGTTCTACTGACCAACTTAATTGTATTTTGTAAACATACACAAATTTAGAATTTGATGGCTGCAACACACTCAACAAAAGTTGGGACAGAGTTAAAATAATATTGAAAAGTGCATGGAGAGAAAACAACCTCGGTCATCAAGGGAATGGCGGCGTAAGGAAAAGGTCTCTCGACAAAAAAGAAGGTAAACTGCCCCAAAATCGAATTTAGACAAATACTTAATATTGCATAACTATATTAATAAAAGGGGCAAGGATGATGTCTAAGAACAAGAATAAAAAGTCCGCTTCGAAGGCTGATAAACATAAAGAGATGCAGCAAGGCGACGGGCCTAGCTCCCCCACGGCAAGCCAGGACGGAGATAATGAGGGGGAATCGGTGACTCTGTCTTTGATTCTCGGAGAGATTCGCGAGTTCCGACAAGATAACAGCAAACAGCTGGAAGATATTAAAGGAGAAATAGTAAAAACTAACTCGCGGATAGATGAAGCCGAAGCGAGGATTGTTGGAATTGAAGAGAAGCTACAAAATGCAGAGGAGGTGATAGCAGAAATGCTGAAGCTACAAGACCAACTCCAGTGGAAACTAATAGATCAAGAAGGCCGCTCGAGAAGGGAAAATGTGAGGATCTACAGAGTTCCCGAAGGAACCGAAGGTAAACCCGGATTGATGATTCCCTTCGTGGAGAAGCTGCTTAGAGAGAACCTTGATATACCGGCCGCAAAAGATCTACAGATAGAAAGGGCTCTTCTCATCAACACAGTAATATTGCTAACGTAAGCACCCCTAGTCTAAATGTTTGTTGTTGTTTTTTTTTGGAAAATAGAGAATTAACACAAGTAAAGGGAAAGATTTGGGAAAGGGATAAAAAAAAGTGAAAAAATTAAGTAAATAAGTACATAGGGATTGGATAATTATGTCTGCCGGCAGGAACAAGCATGAACAAATTGGGATATAAACACCTACAATGGTTGGTATATAGGCTTGTATGCAACATTTTGGACCAGTGGAAATGGTCCGGAAGGGTTGTATGGAAACTATTATTACCATTTTTCTTAACAACTAATTTCATTACTTAGCCTAATAGGTTAGATTTACCACAGTACATAATTACCTATTTAAATGTTTATTTTCCTTTTATATCATCTCAATGTGTACTTAAGAATGTATAAATAATTGTAGTTTTATACATATAAAAAAATGGAAAAGGTTATATGTGTGAAAAAAGTACATGATAATTGTGAATTCCTTATCCAAATAAAAATAAAATTATAAAAAAAAAGAAAAGTGCACAGAATATTCAAGTATCAGTTCAAAAGGAACATTTCTCAATGCAAGATTGCAGAGAATTTAGGTCTTTCAACATCTACTGTACATAGTATTGTGAAAAGATTCAGAGAATTCAGAGACATCTCAGTGCGTAAAGGGCAAGGTCGGAAACCACTGTTGAATGCACGTGATCTTCGAGCCCTCAGGCGGCACTGCCTAAGAAACTGTCATGCTACTGTGACAATTATAGCCACCTGGGCTCGGGAGTTCTTCGGAAAACCATTGTCACTCAACACAGTCCGTCGCGGCATCCAGAAATGCAACTTGAAACTGTATTGCGGAAGGAGGAAGCCATACATCAACTCCATGCAGAAACGCCGGCGAGTTCTCTGGGCCTGAGCTCATCTCAGAGGGACCGAAAGACTGTGGAACCGTGTGCTGTGGTCAGATGAGTCCACATTTCAGCTAGTTTTCGGAAAAAACGGGCGTAGTGTTCTCCGTGCCAAAGATGAAAACGACCATCCAGATTGTTATCAGCGAAAGGTGCAAAAGCCAGCATCTGTGATGGTATGGGGGTGCATCAGTGCCCACAGCATGGATGAGTTGCATGTATGTGAAGGTACCATTGACTCTGAGGCGTATATTAGGATTTTAGACATATGTTGCCATCAAGGTGACGTTTCTTCCTGGGACCTCCATGCTTATTTCAGCAGGACAATGCCAACCACATTCTGCACGGGCTACACCATCGTGGCTTTGTAGACACAGAGTGCGTGTGTTTGACTGGCCTGCTGCCAGTCCAGATCTATCTCCTGTTGAAAATGTATGGTGCATCATGAAGAGGAGAATCAGACAACGGAGACCATGGGCTGTTGAGCAGCTGAAGTCTTATATCAAGCAAGAATGGACAAAATTTCCAATTGTAAATCTACTACAATTAGTATCCTCAGTTCCAAAACGATTAAAAAGTGTCATTAAAAGGAAAGGTGATGTAACACAGTGGTAAACATGCCTCTGTCCCAATTTTTGTTGAGTGTGTTGCAGCCATCAAATTCTAAATTTGTGTATGTTTACAAAATACAATTAAGTTGGTCAGTAAAACTATTGAAAATCTTTTCTTTGTACTTTTGTCAGTTAATTGTTCACGTGAATTAACATATCACAGTTTTTTTTCATTGCATTTTGGAAAATATCCCAACTTTTCTGGAAATGGGGTTTGTATTTAAGACAAGGCTGAGTAGATTTTTGCATAGTAGGGGAATTGAGGGTTATGGGGAAAAGGCAAGTAGGTGGAGATGAGTCCATGATCGGTCAAATCAGCCATGAAGTTGTTGAATGGCGGAGCAGGCTGGACGGGCCAGATGGCCTACTCCTGCTCCTATTTTTTATGTTCTTGTATGCTTGAACTCTACGTAAGGTAGAAAAATAAAATGTGTTGATGGAAATGAACGGGAAAGTTTTGATTCTAACTTTGATTTTACATATAATAAGTTAAAACACTTTGATATGGCGTGTTCTATCTATACTTTATTGTTGCCAAACAATTGATACTAGAGCGTACAATCATCACAGTGATGTTTGATTCTGTGCTTTGCGCTCCCTGGTGTACAAATCGATAGTAAATGTTAAAAATTTAAATTATAAATCATAAATAGAAAATAGAAAAGGGGAAGTAAGGTAGTGCAAAAAAACTGAGAGGCAGGTCTGGATATTTGGAGGGTACGGCCCAGATCCGGGTCAGGATCCATTCAGCAGTCTTATCACAGTTGGAAAGAAGCTGTTCCCAAATCTGGCTGTACGAGTCTTCAAGCTCCTGAGCCTTCTCCCGGAGAGAAGAGGGATGAAAAGTGTGTTGGCTGGGTGGGTCGTGTCCTTGATTATCCTGGCAGCACTGCTCCGACAGTGTGCGGTATAAAGTGACTCCAAGGACGGAAGATTGGTTTGTGTGATGTGCTGGGCTGTGTTCACGATCTTCTGCAGCTTCTTCCTGTCTTGGACAGGACAACTTCCATACCAGGTTGTGATGCACCCCAGAAGAATGCTTTCTACGGTGCATCTGTAAAAATTAGTGAGGGTTTTAGGGGACAGGCCAAATTTCTTTAGCTTTCTCAGGAAGTAAAGGTGCTGGTCGGCCTTCTTGGCAGTGGACTCTGCTTGGTTGGACCAAGTCAGGTCATTTGTGATATTGACCCCGAGGAACTTAAAGCTTTTGACCTGTTCCACTTGCGCACCACCGATGTAAATGGAGTCGTGTGGTCCGCTACTCCTTCTGAAGTCAACAACCAATTCCTTCGTCTTGCTGACATCGAGGGATAGGTTATTGTCTTCACACCATGCCACCAGGTTCTTAATTTCCTCTCTATACTCAAACACATCATTACCCGAGATACGGCATACAATTGTTGTGTCGTCAGCAAATTTATATATTCAGTTTGATGGAAACTTGGCTACACAATCATGGGTGTACAGTGAATACAGCAGGGGGCTGAGTACACAGCCTTGTGGGGCACTGGTGCTCAGAGTGATTGTAGAGGAGAGCTTGTCCCCTATTTTCACAGCCTGGGTCCTGTCTGTGAGGAAGTTGAAGGTCCAGCTGCAGATCTGAGTGCTAAGGCCCAGGTTCTGGAGCTTAGGAATCAGTTTATTTGGAATGATAGTACTAAAGGCAGAGCTGTAGTCAATGACAAGGAGCCTTACATATGCGTCTTTATTCTCCAGGTGTTCTAAGGAGGAATGTAGGGCCGGAGAGATGGCATCTACCGTTGAGCTGTTGCTCCGGTAGGCGAATTGCAAAGCGTTGAGGTTGACCGGTAGGCTGTGGTTGATGTGTGCCATAACCAATCGCTCAAAGCACTTCATAGCAATTGATGTCAGAGCCACAGGTCAATAGTCATTCAGGCATGCCACCTTGCTCTTCTTCGGCACTGGGATTATCGTTGCCTTCTTAAAACACAAGGGGATCTTAGATTGAAGCAAGGAGTAGTTGAAGATGTCTGCAAACACTCCAGCTATCTCGCTTGCACAGGCCCGGAGAACCCGTCCCGGCACGCCATTTGGGCCCGTCGCCTTCCTTGGATTTATCTTCAGGAGGGCCCTTCTAAAGTCCTCCTCAGTGACGATGAATCTCGATGCCACCAGGTCCGGTTCATCCGGAGGGAACGGGACATTCGTCTTCTGTTCAAATCTTGTGTAGAATACGTTAAGTTCGTCAGGAAGAGAAGCGCCACAGTTATTGATATTCCCAGCCTTTTCTCTGCACCCAGTGATCTCATTTAGACCCTGCCATGGTCTACCGGCATCCCTCTGGTTAGTCTGGGCTTCCAACTTGGCTGGATATTGCCTCTTGGCGCCCTTAATGGCTTTCCGAAGTTCATGTCTGGATTCCGTGTAGCGACTGGTATCCCTGGACCTAAAAGCCGCAACTCTAGCCTTCCAAAGGGACTTGACCTCATAATTCATCCAAGGTTTCCGGTTACGGAATACCCGGATCGTCTTGCGAGACACACAGTCCTCTGTGCATTTCCAGATAAAGTCCGTGACAGCTGAGGCATACTCATCGAGGTTAGCTGCCAAGTCCTTGAATACTAACCAGTCCACCGATTCAACGCAGACACAGAGGACCTCATCCGTTTCCTCCGTCCAACGCGACACCACTTTTGACACCGTGATCTCCTGCTTCAGTTTCTGTTTGTAAGCCGGGAGGAGGAGTACGGCCTGATGGTCCAATTTTCAGAAGTGAGGTTGTGGGACGGAACGGTAGGCATTCTTGACTGCTGTGCAGCAGTGGTCAAGTATATTCGGGCCTCTAGTGGGGCAGGAGACATGTTGGTGTATCTTTGGCAGTGCCTTTCCGAGGTTGGCTTGGTTAAAGTCCCCGGTTGTAATGAGCAAAGCCTCTGGATACCTGGTCTCAAGTTCACTGATGTTGCCATACAGTATGTTCAGAGCATACTCCACGTCCGCCTGAGGGGGAATGTAGACCGCTGTCAGTCTGACCGAGGTGAATTCCCGTGATAGATAGTAGGGACGACACTTCACCGACAAGTGTTCCAGGTCCGGGCTGCAGGAGCTTGTCAGTGCCACTGTGTCTGAGCACCACACAGTGTTGATCAGTAGGCAGACACCACCTCCCCTCGTCTTGCCCGAAGACACCATGTGGTCCATCCGATGGATCGAAAATCTCTCTGGTCGGATGGCACAGTCGGGGTGGCAGGGGAGAGCCAGGTCTCGGTGAAACAGAATACACAGCAGTTCTGCATCTCCCTGCAGTAGGTGAGTCTCCCTTTAAGATCATCCACCTTGTTCTCTATGGCTTACACATTAGCTAGTAGGATGGTGGGCATAGGGACCCTGAAGCCCCTCAGCTTCAATCTGACTAGCAGCCCAGCTCTTTTCCCATGCTTCCTCAGTAAATAGTGCATCGTTCCAGGTTTCCATTGATGCAGTGTGTTGTTGTCAGCTCTTTGAGGTTGGTGGACGCATCCCGCGGAGATCGATCGGCGGGTCGTGTCGTCGGGTGCTCCAGGTCGGGCCGAGTGAAGGGGGAGGCTCCGCTGCCACTTCTAGCCGCCGGGGGCCCGGGCTGTCGATTGGGTCAGGCCCCGAAGCCGACACTTAATCCCAGAGGGTCGGGGTCCTGGCTGAAACAAGTCCGTGAGCTAAGTCACGGTTGCAGAGGCCTCCGCTGCAGCTGAGCCTCAGGCTCAATTTCTGAGGTCGGCGTTGGAGGCCTCACTTCCGGCAGCTGTGGGTGTCCACCAACGGGGCTTTACGGTGGTCACTCCGGGGAAGCGTCTGGGGCACCTTGAGGTCTCCGATGTCACTTCTGTGTGTTCATCTGCTCGGGAGAGGTGCTGGTCGGAATGGGCCGTGTCTCCAAGTGCTCCGGCAGGGTAGCAGACGGCGGGTCTCTGGTAACACGGTGGGCCTCGCTGGTCGGGTCCAGGTGCGGTCCGGAGTTGAAGAAGCAATTCTGGTGCGGTGATCTCCAGCTGGGTCAGTAGCTTTGCCAGGGTGTTGTTGATTTTGCTAGATGTAGCAGATTGGAGGTTTAGAAGGGTTTCTCGGGTATAGGATAGTGTAGAGGGCAGTTTTTCGGGAGAGCACGCGCAGAGTCGCCAGATACCGGCACCATCTTGAAAATCGTCATGAATCTTCACTCCATGGGGTCAGAAGCAGAAGATCCAGGAAGACCCAAGTCATATTCAGCTGTGGTTGATAAGTGGTAAATAACATTCACATCACATTAATGCCCATTTTAAATCACTTACTATTGACGATCAACAGCATTATCATTACTGAGTGCTCAACATCAATTACCGTTGACTGTAATCTTTAACAATCACATAGATGCTATGGCTTTAAGAACCATATCAGAGTATGGGTGTTCTGTGTCATTTGACTTGCCTCCTGAACCTTAAAACTTTTCCAGGAGTGTGCTGGAATATACTACTTATGTCTGGATGAAATGTGTTTTCACCAACTCTCCAGGAAAGTCGTCTTGATTGGGGGCAGGGTGTGTGTGTGTGCGTGCTGCCGCCGTGGGCATGCACGTTCGTCTGTCCACAGGCACCCCATGGCTGCATTGTGCGCTATCTACTCACCAAGACTACTCAGCCTTTGACTTCTACCACCTGGGATAAAGACAGCAGGCATCTGGCAATGTAATCATCTACAGGCTTTAAACCTACACCTTCCATTTTAGTCACTACCTTGGCTTAGGAATGCATTTTTGATTGGCTGTTGTTGCTAAGTATAAAAACCAGAGCTCCATTTCAGTTCTATGGCAGTAGCTTCACTACAGTGAATTTGGTGATTCTAAAGGAGGCCAGTCATCCACATCTCGGGTAGATAGAGATGTTCAATAAACTTGCTTGCCTAACATCCCAATCTGGAAAATGGATTTTAAACAAATGCTAGTAAATGACTAAATGCATGGAGTAAAATGCAAAAAAAAAGTTAGAAGAATTTCAGTTTGCAGATGTAGGGATAAGAGAAGTCTCTGGGGGCACTAAATAGAAACTGGCACAGAACAGCTGGTAGTTGTAAAATTTTCTTCTCAGTTGAACTATTTACATTTTTAACTTTTCCATCAGGTCTGCTTTGCATATTTGTTAGTTTCCTCCACCTACCTCTGTCCTTCCAGTTCTTCCTGTTTGTTCACAAGTGGGGGGCTTTTTCTCTGACCTGTGATGTTCATCTATTGCAGCAAAGTATCACTAGCCAAGGACTGAATTTGTGTTTTTTTTTTGGTCAGCGTTACTTTGGATTTTTGTAGATACATCCCTCATTACTGAGGAAAGTAAAAATATCTTTAGTGAAGTTGAAGGCATTTTTAATTGGACATTTTTTCAGACTTGCTGCTATTGAGTGTTTTATTTATATTTAAAGTTGATTGCTGCCACTTGTGTTTTCATAACTTGGAATGTATTTAACTGGAGCTGAGCAATTGTCAGGGCAGCGTACAGTAAATTTCAGTCTTTACTTGAAGGTACTGCAACTGATTGGGGCATCAAGCCCCTTGGTGGTGGTTTTAATTAGTAATTACTGAAGTAAATTTCATTACTTGTGTGAATTTGTTGCATTTCCTTTAATTGCCAGTCTGATTTTATTCTTTTTACAGCATTCTTATAAAAACTTTACCTGCCCTCTTCCTTCAGCCCTGCAAATCTTTTCCTTTGAGGTACTTATCCAACTCCCATTTGAATACTACAGTTGATTCAGAATCAGAATCAGGTTTATTATCACCGGCATGTGACATCTCTGTCCATTGCTGCTTTGGCTAGTGCATACTAGATCTCAACCAGTTGTTGGATTTAAAAATAAAATTCATCTTCATTGTCTCCTAATTCTTGATCCTTCCATCAATGGGAATAGTCTCTCTCTATCTGCTCTGTCTGCACACTAATATATTCAGCAGATCATCTTGCAGCTGCCTCTGTCCCACAGAAATTGGTTTAGTTTCCATCATCTATCCACACAACTGAAGGCCTTCATTTCTGGAAGTGCTTCAGTAAAGCCCTTCTTCGCCCTCTGTAGCCATTTATATCTTTCCTAATATGGGATGCAGAAAACAGATTAACTTTTAATGTGAAGTTCCCTGTTCCTCTATGTTATTAAAATGTGCAGTAATGGCTGCTTTCCAACAATGAGAGATGTTTAGTGCAATATTTTATGATCAACTGTGCAAATTGAAGTTGTCCTTAACATTGGCTTTTCCATGTACGAAGATGCACTTTAACAGCACAAAGAGACATTAGATGAACGCTGTTTTTCTTCTATGTATTGTAGGCATTATTTGAGTGGCATATCTTGATCGTTTATGCTAAGAGAGAGGTTGCTGAGCCTTTTGTACTCTGAAACCTTCTAGTATCAATTATTTAATAATGTCCTTTTCAATATTTTTAAAGACTATTGAATTGTTCAGGAATTGTTGAGTGAACTGTATAGAAGCTAGGAATTTTAAATTAATGGAGCTTTAAACTTTGTTCAGTCATCAAACAAATTTTTAAATTCTCATTTCTCTAGGGCAGCTGCTATGACTCTACGGACAGTTTTGTTATCGTTACAAGCCTTATTGGCAGCAGCTGAACCAGATGATCCACAAGATGCAGTAGTCGCACAACAGGTTAGCAGATATTTGCCAACAGCCAATGTGAATAGATGACATGTTTTTTTTAATTGACAGATTTATTAAGAAGTTAAGTAGTGCTCTTATTGATCTTCACTACCCAGTGTTCCAGTATTATGCAATGAAAGCTTATCCAAGAATCAGTCAAAAGAACTAGAATAGCAAATATACAAGAATAGGTAACTTCGACACATTGAATTACAATGCAGCATCACTTTTATTAATGACATCGAGGGAACACTTCCCATGTTATAAGTTGCCATTCACCTCTACCTATTGATATCAATGGAAAATGTGAAAATTTGGGTCATGTTTCTGTACTTTTAATGTTCGAATTAAAATTTAATTTACTTCACCAAAATATCTTGAATAAAATTTAATAAAGGCAAAATAGGCTATGTTTCCACAATACCATGCCTATTAACTTAATTAGAGAAAATTGAGAAGCAAGAGTAAGCCACATGGTTCCTTGATTCTGCTGTGCCATGGAATAACATTAAGCTGATCTGACTTTTGTACTCAACTGGAGTCACTGGAATACCAGGCAGGCCAGCTAGTTGTGGAGAGGGAAACTGTTAAAGCTTCATCTTTCGTCAAATTTGTTTAAATGAGATCACTTCAGTCTTCCAAACTTGTTTTGCTCCATCAATCCTATTGAGACAAAATTCCTTATCTTTGGAGTCGGTCGGTTCAACCTTTGATACACCACCTTCCAGCCTAATATTAGCCTTAAGACGGTGTAATATTGAATCAGGTTCACGGGTCTGGCAAGTGAGACAGGAAATTCACTGACTTTGAATAAGTATATTAATAATTTATTTACAAACAGTAAAAATTCAACCATTCATGTTCCCGAAGTTAGAGACACTACTGAATACTCAACAAACATACATACATTCAACAACCATACTTTGATGAAAGTGCGTGCAGAATCCCCAATGGCTTCGCTTTAAACAAAGGAAGAAGAGAGTAAGCCCCTTCCACGTGCTATTTTATATACTCAGGATATTTGAAACGAGACACCAGGTAGTCATCCAATGGGAAAAGCAGCTGCAGCTTCTAAACTATCCAATCACAACGGAAGAAACTTCCAACAATCAGAATTAGGCATGCCCCCACCCCCCCCCCCACAGGACACCCCACCCCTTGAAAGATGCAAACATGGTGATCCAACCCTCAAACTAGTCTGACTCTCACGAACACCCAACTAAGTTATACATAGATCACAGGAGTACAATACCCGGTACTATAAACCCAGTAATCACCTCCCAGTGTACCACCGTAGTCCACCAGCCTCCCTGTGCCCCAAGAGGCCACCAGCCCCACCTTGGAGTGTAATAGCCAATGAGCTGGTCCCCACTTAATTTTATGCACTAACTCTTAGATACGATCAACCAGGTGAGTGATGTTAGGTGCAGGAATGTAGGGGCAGCATTTTTGACCAATAACAGTACAGGTGCCACCTTCCTTTGTGAGCAGGTAATCCAAGGTCATCAAAATCAGTTCTCAGGGCAGTCTGGCCGTACCATACTGAGAAAAGCTATCGTTTAAAACATCCGTCCTTTGTAATAGCCCTCTTACCAACCAGCATGAGTAAGGTGCTCATTCTTGGCACTGGGGTGGCATACATACAGCACCACATATCAACTGCACCACCCTGTGGGAACAACGGGTAGGCCTAGAAACTGCATATCCAGTAAGTGCCATACAGCTTCTAAGTGGCCAGCCTCACAACACCATTTGGCTTAGACACAGCTATCCCAGGATACTGTTCCTGTTCACACTTGCTATCCACTGTGTGCCTTATACTTGTACTCAGCATACCACCTACACCAACACTGTCAGGTAGGGAAATCATTGAGGGTCACTCACTCTACCAGGGCTATTGAGGCTCATGTCTATTAAGGTTGTTACCATACTCTGGTTGAGGGTTTGGCTGGAAGACTGCTCCCTCCCAGCTCCCCTAAAACAGAATACCAAAACCCAAGAAGCCTGATAATTCCCCCACAGTCTTTGTCAGAAGGATCAATATGTACATCTGTGATGTAGTAAGGAGTTTTCACACAAACTCCGCAATCTGGTTCAGTGTGCAAATTCAAACGTCATCCACAGGATCTCCTACCACAAATCAGCATTCACCACTTGCCATTCTGTAATGCAGGGAGATAGAAATGCACTCACTCCTGATCAGTCGCTAGATATTTATAAAACACAAAAACAACTCAGCTACAAGAATTGCTCCCCAAATGCTCAATTCCCTTTGAAATGTAGGCTTTTCATATCGGGAATAAAGTTGCACAAATTTCTAACAGATTTCAACTCAAATTTTACATGGCCAGTATGAAATGAGTCATCCCTAAATGGGGAAACAAGTAACGAAGTAACATATTAAGAAACAATAAACACATAACAGATTTAGAAAACAAGAAACAAAGTAACAGATGAAACACAAAACACAAATCATAAAGCCCAGACAGTACTCCTTTTCTTTAAAACTTCCTTTGGAACTGCAAAAACTTAAAACAGACAGTTAATTTCTCAGAGAAACAGCATACTTATCAAAGAACAACTAATAAAAAAAACCTTCTGAGCGGGACCCAACTCTTAAAGGCAAAGTCCACACACAATGCACACGCAAACATGCGTGTGGCCACACCTCACATTTCTTCGCATTCAGATCATTCATGCTCTATTTACAGGGAAGAGGTGCAGGCTGAATGACCCCTTTCCTACTACGAGGCACAAATATACTAACTGCCCCCAAATTCCCACTGCTGGCGAACATTCGCCGATATCCTTTGCAGGGAACCCTGAATGGAATGCAAGGAATTTGGCAGAGGACAAAAGGAATGCTTTTCTGCAGCGGACTTGAAGAAGGACCCTTCCCCCTCAACAGTCTCCCTTCTTTGCTTTTCCATATAGAACTTCCTCCACGTTCATTGGTGGGGTAGGAACCCCATTTGCTTGCTCCTCAGGAACCCCAGTTTTAAGCAGCTAAAAGCATCCCTTTACGGGTTATACAGAATCCCCACACCCTGTCTGCTTATCTCATTTCTATACCCGGCTCTGGGCACCCTCTTCAACATACGCTAATCCTTGTAATAATTGAACCACTGTGTTTATAGGATGACCAACAGCTGGTGCCATTAAAGACAGCACTATCCCTTTTATTGGGAAAACTGCCTCCAAAACCATGTGTCCTACCATTCCAGAAGTTAATTTGTATCTTCTAGTCAGATACCACTATAGCAGAATATTTCTGCGAAAAGAGACCACTGGCAAAGAACTTCAGTACCCTTCTCTACAGTGCTTCACTCCGCTTGGGGTTTTAAATTCCATTCAGTAAGAGTGAGATACCTAAGTTTAACTGCTGCCATTACCTGAATCCATAGTGATACATTATGCTCAGGGGAAGCAAGCAGTGTTCTCAGGGCGTTATTGATAGCATGTTGGGATGATAGGCTCCCTAATGTACCCAGCTTTCTGTCAGATACAATCACTCTGGTATCCCCTTCATCCCATATTCTCAATAACCAAGCAGCCAAAGACTCCCCAGCCTTTTGTCCGTACCTATCCCCTAAACTCGCTAAATACTCAACTGAGAATTCTCTGAGCTCTGTTGTCTCACACAATGGCTCAGTCTGACTAAGTAGACAATGGGTGCGCCCCTTGGGGTGCAGACTGGGGCGATGAATATGGAGATCCTGGGCTGCCCAGGCATCAAGATCCCCCTCTCGGATGTGGTCCAAAGGAATGTGAAGCAGTACATTTGGCATCAGCTTGGCTGCAGGAACTGTTGGGAGGTGATGTGATACGTCATCCAACCACCTTAGGGGCTCCACTCCAGATTTGTGTAAGATTTACTCCTTAGCCTTCTCTTCTCCCGAAGATGCCCACAAGGCAGTGGAATCCGTAACCCTGGATAGGGGCCCATACCGGGTACTGTCAGCCGGAGCCAGCTGAGCCCAGGACTCATGTAAGGCAGGGTCTTCACGCCCTGTAGTAGTGACATATGGAGCCACTACCTATGTTTTTATATATACTTACTGTAATATACAGGTTTTAACTATTAAGTACTGCTGTCAAAAGCAATGAATTTCATGACATATGCCGGTGATATTAAACCAGATTCTGATTCTGCAGTGTACAGGTATATATCCAGTTATAACATATCACAACAGAAGCTGTTGTCTCAGAGCTGTCCATTACACATCTCCCCTACATTCCTGAGCCTCCTCCCCTCCCCCTCCTGAGAGGAGGAAGCTGCGTATTGATAGCCCCCACAGCAGCTGTGGGAACGTGTAATTACTGGACTGGCCCGTACTGTTTTGGACTCTCAAGGGTGATCACTTCGAGGATTAAACTGAGGGGTCCATGTATTCTCTCTCCCTCATTTTCATCATCCAGTCAAACATCCCTATCTCCCAGCCTCATGATAGGATCATCGTCCTGTCTCAAAATGGCTCGAACCTTAACGGGATCAGATTCCCAATTGGCCCTTCAAGCTGCCTCTAAATTCTGCACTTTCATTAGCCGACAGGCTATTTATATATTCATTTCTCCGAAATTCGTAGCCCTACTCTGAGCCATCAGTCGTGATTTGCTCAGAATAATACAGCGCTGGCTGAGATCTTCCAACTCATTCTTAAGACTTGCTATTGTTTTATACTGATGACTTACAATTGCTGCAAATAGCCAGAAAGCATCCTGCTGGCTAACTTTCCTCCTGGGAAAACCCAACAATTTAAGTATGGAAACAATATGATGTCCAATTTCAACCCCAGTGAAATTTAACTGCTGTGACCTATCTACCAACATTCCATAACCTATTAGTAAGTTAGTGAGACTTCCAAAACCTGCGCTATTACCTGTCCACTCTGGGACTCTGCATCTCTCAAACAGTAGGTCCTCTCTTTTAAATAACCTCTTAAAGAAATGCATTTTTGCTGAATAAGTCAGACACTGCTCACAGCGCCAAGTGTAACATTCAATCAGGTTTGTGGGTCCTGCAAATGAGACAGGAAATGCAGTGACTTTGAATAGGTATATTAATAATTTATTTACAAACAGTAAAAATACGACCAAACATTCATGTTCCCAAAATTACAGACACTACAAAGCTGAATACTCAATAAGCATACTTATTTAAAAGTGCGCGCAGAGCATACTTTCCCAGTCGTCTCGTCTGGCCCATCCGGCCTGCTCTGCCATTCAATAAGTTCATGGCTGATCAGACCATGGACTCGTCTCCACCTATCTGCCTTTTCCCCATAACCCTTAATTCCTCTGCTATGCAAGAATCTATCCAACCTCCTCGTAAATGTATTTTACAGAGGTAGGCAACACTGCTTCATTGGGCAGAGAATTCCACAGATTCACCACTCTTTGGGAAAAGCAGTTCCTCTTCATCTCCGTCCTAAGTTTACTCCCCCAAATCTTAAGGCTATGTCCGCTAGTTCTAGTCCACCTACCAGTGGAAACAACTTTCCGGCCTCTGTCTTATCTATCCCTTTCATAATTTTATCTGTTTCTCTAAGATCTCCTCTCATTCTTCTGATATCATGTATCACACTGTGGTAAGCTTTATGATGTAAGCACTCATCCCGGGAACAAAGAGGGAGCAAGTCCCTTTCACGTGCTATTTTATATACCCAGGACACCAGGCAGTTATCCAATGTGAAAAGCAGCTGCAGCTTCTAAACTATCCAATCACAATGGAAGGGTTTTGAACAATCAGAATAAGGCATGCCCCCCCCCCCAAGGACAGACAGTACACTGGACAGTCCTCTGCACAGTGAGGCAATAAATGCTTGTTCTAATGTGAAGTGCCTTTTATAATAAGGTGACATTGAGCAGTGCACACCAGGATGATTCCTGCTGGCAGCAGCTGTTGCAATTGACTTTATTGTTGAGATTAAGGTTGAACTCAGATTAATCAACATTGCCCCTTGTTCCAGAAATTGTGGATGACATGCAGGGTTGCCAACATTTTTGAACTGGACTTTGCATATCTGAAAAGAAGACCATCTATCTCGTAATCCAAGTCTGCAGTAAAGATTATGGCTGAAAATGAGAGAGGATTCAACATCCTCTGCTGTCTGTCTGATCTCTGGGGTACACTTTATGATGAGCCTGGGTCTTGACTCACCCCTCGGACTATAATAACCGCAAGATTAATGATCTTTCTAAAAGAACTTTTAAAGGAATAAAATGTTGCATTTCAATTACCATACATGTACTGGCCCTTTTTGCCCAGATTTTTCCTTTTGCTTTGGGATAAGCACATATAAATTTGAGAGATTGACCAAAAAGCCTCTATATAGAGAAGGACGGAGTTTTTAAGGATGGATGGGCAAAATGTATCCACTTTCCTGATAGGAGTGGGCAATAATATACCCTCATAGAAAAAAGTTTAATATATTTGTTTTATAATTTTGCACATTGCCTTTAGAGTTTAATGATCAGATTTTGGGAATGTAAAACTGAGAGATTCCAGTTTATATTTTTAAAAATCATTTTGCACAATCTCTACATTTAAAAAGGCTTGTTGATGGAGCAAATGCTGCTCCTTTTTTGGGCTTGTGACCCTTCCTCCAACAGGCATTAATAAATTCTATTTGCAATCTGTCCCTGTTGTTGGAATACAATGTTGGCAATCTAATGACAAGATAAAATTAAGGTTAGTTTTGTTGATCCTTTTCCTTCTCCTTCCTGGTCTGATCCTTCTCCACTCAGTTAACTATGCCTTACTATCATGTGAGGAATGGCTAATTCACATTACCTGAAACTGCGTGACTTGTCTTTGGAAGTATAAAGGACGTGAAAATTTTGATCAGTATTCATTAAATGTTACAAAAAGGCACATTTGTTTGATTAGTTTGATATAGTCTGGCACATCAGAATAACAAAATACTTTAAAAATTATTAATTAATTGCAAATAATTGCATTATTGCACTGCCCTTTTTGTCCCATGTATGTCTCAAATACTTAGCTAACAGTGCAGTACTTTGAAAGTGAGTAGGGGTCCTAAAGTCAATTTCCATAGTGCAAGTACCCACAAAAAGCAGTAATCACATAACCTGTCCAATGATGTTGCTCGAGGACTCCAATTTGACATATTTAAAAATAATAGCTTCAATCTGCTGCTAAATTTAAAAGTTTTGTGAAGCTATTTCTTTTATATTCATTCAAATAAAATTTTAATTCTAGAAGCACCTTTTTCTTGGAGTTTGTGGAGTGTGGACATTCTTATCCCTGGAGTTGACCAGGAATTGAGTATTAATAATGAAATTCTTATTGGCTAGCAGTGAAACTTCATTTGCTTGAAAATTTGTGGAAAATTGTTCAATTATATTTTTGCCATTTCATTTTGTTTCATTCTGATGTGATTCTTTCTTTTTGTCTTTAAAGACTGCTTTTTTGTATTTGATAGGATGAGTTTTTGGCTGTAAATAATTTGATCCTAAGCTTTTTGTAGATTTCAGAGAAGGGTGTTATGATCATTAAGTATGAACCAGATTGGTTTTTTTGATCCATTATATCATTAAACTCCTCATCATAGCAACAGTAATGTATTTTCTTACCACCTTCATTTAAGCTGTATACTTATGGATTACATTCTCTCTGCAGTACAAGCAAAATCCAGAGATGTTCAAACAGACAGCCAGACTCTGGGCGCACGTGTATGCTGGAGCACCCGTTCCTAGCCCCGAGTACACTAGAAAAGTAGACAAATTGTGTGCTATGGGCTTTGATAAAGTGAGTAATATAAGGAATTTGAACCAATATGCAATAATAGTTAATTTATAAGCAATTTCTCACATATAATTTAATTTTAGCAGTTTTATTCTAGTTCTGCATTGGTAATGTGCCTACATTTTATATGGCTCAGACTCTGTTGAATTGCCTGTGTTTAACAAAATGAAGTGCTGGGAAAAGAATGCATTGAAAACTGAATTTGAAGTATGATGCTGCAGATACTTGTTTCTTAGTATCCTGATTTAGGCCAGAGGATGGCAGTGGTTTCTTCAAAAAAAATCCTGTTACATACATTTTCCTCTTGGAAGGAAATTCACATTTAAAGTTATTATTTTAGTGATTCTCCTCTAGTGCTTATTAATTAATTGGCTTGTACATCAAATTGCTTGATATCTTTAGTGATGAATTATGTTTGCCCGTAAATCTGTTTTGTTCCCACTTTCCAGTTCCTTGATACTGTATGCTTACATATCTACCAATCCAAGTTCCTTCACTGCAGCTCCAACATGGCTGTTCTTCTTTAGCCTATGCTTTCACTTCCAGGATCCCATAGATCTATCCTTGCCTTCTTTCTCTTAAATTTACATCCTGCCATTTGGTGACATTGTAGACAAGCAATTATGTCAGCTTTTAGTTGCAGGTTTGTTATGTAGCTGTACCTCTTTACCACTTATTCAAGTTTTATTTTTTCAATTTTTATTATTTCAAGTTTTCAAGTGCTTATGCAGTGAAAAGTCTTGAATCTATTACAACTGCATTGCAAAGAACAAGAATTATAATCTGTGCAATTTGTTTCATTCAGATGATTCATGCTGAATTATCACTAACTCTATTTTCATTCACCTCTGCAAACACGTACATACACTTGCATCTCTCCTAGTGAAATCTTGACTAGTCTTGTCACTTCTGGACTTGGATTACCCAATTGCATCTGATTCTCCATAACAAACCTTTATATCCAACCTTGCAACATGTTGATTTCAAAATCTCTGCCTGAATTTTAATATTGTTTTCTGTGCTTAACTCTGTTATAGTAAAATGTCCCTTGTATTGAATTAGTCATAAGACATAACAGCAGAATTTGACCATTTGGCCCAGTGAGTCTGCTCCACCATTTGATCATGACTGACTTATTATTCCCTTTCAACCCTATTATTCTCCTGCCTTCTCCTTGTAACCTTTGGCACCCTTACTAATTCAGAACCTGTCAACCACCACTTTAAATATACCCAACAACTTGTGCTATACATTCGTCTGTAGCGATGAATTCCACAGATTCACCACCTCTGGCTAAAGACGTTCCTCTTCATCTCTGTTTTAAAGGGACATCCTTGTATTCTAAGGCCGTGACCTGCAGACCTAGACTCCCCCACTCTTGGGAACAATCTCTACAGATCCACTCTTAACATCCACTCTACCTAGGCCTTTCAATATTTAATCGGCTTCAGTGAGATTCCACCCCACCTCCACCCCTTTTCCAAATTCCAGAGAGTACAGGCCCAGAATCGTCAAATGCTCCACATATGTTAACCCTTTCATTCTCAGGATCAATCTCATGTGTAAACGTAACTTTGTTGGATCAAATAGCAACAGCACAAAAAGATTGTTGCTTATCTTTTCACCCATTTATTTCTTAGCGCTCAGCCGGCGAGTGAACTTGGACCCGACATCAGGGAGAGAATCTTTCTCATCTCCCCGGCGGTTAAACAAGTTCACTGTCTGATGTCAGAATTGTCAGAAGTTATAAGGCCAGCAATACAAAAGAACAATCAATTTGATAAGCATTCCAGCCAAGTCAATAGACTTTTGATACAAAGAACAATCAGTTTGATAACCATTCCGGCCAAGTCAATGGACTATTGATACAAAAGTACAGTCAATTTGTTAGACAATCCAGCCACCTTAATTAAAGAAAGAAATGTCCTACCTGGTTTGCTGGAGCCACAACTTCATTACAAAGATAAGAACGTCCGTCAAATTTGTGCTTTAATTAAGAAAGGAATGTTCTGTCTAATTTCCATCAGGTACTGCTTTTTGTCAAAATCAAAAGGTGTGAAAAGCCCAGAGACATCTTATGTGGATCTGGGTGAACTTTAACCCTTATCTTGCTCCAAAGAAGGCAGCTGTGAGACATTATTCAAACACACTGCAGTCACAGATATAGTCAGTACTTAATCCATTGTTTACAGGAATCTGAGAATCCCCCATTCCCTTAAACTTTATCACATGGTCAGCCATAATGCAAAGGGCTTGGATTGGGTAGAATTAAGTTAAATGTGTCCAGAAGAGTTATTTTAAATGATGTTTAGATGGCAGCACTAAAGAAGGGGTAGCAACGGATCTTATATTGGGAGGAGAAGTGGCACAACTGACTGAAGTTTTAACGCGGAGCACTTTGGGAGCAGTGATCATAGTTCTACTTTCAAGGTAGTTACAGGCATCGATAAGACTTGTCCAGAGATTAAAGTCTTAAATTTAGGCGAAGCAAAATTTGAAGGCATTAGATAGGAACTTGCAAAGTTTGTTTGGGAGAGGCTCTTTGCAGTTAGAGGGTCATCTGGTAAGTGTCCCTCTACCTGCAAAGGATATTAAAAGTGAGATAGGGAGAGTTTCTGCTGGAGTGAAAGCCAAGGCTGGCAGGATTAGGGTGCCCTGGTTCATGAGGATCATTGAGGCACTGGTTATGAAGGCAAAAGGAGATATGCTTCAGTTAGTGGCAGCTGTGATCAAGCAAGTATTTAGAGGTGTAGAAGAGAAGTAGGAGTACATTTAAGAATGAAATCAAGAAGGCAAAAAGCAGACATGTAGCATTGCCAGATAAAGTAGAGGAGAATGCTAAGAGATTCTACAAGTATATTAAGAGCAAAAGAATAAACAGAGAGAACACGTCTCCTTAAGGAACAATATGTGCTGAGCAACAGGAGATGTTAAATACACATTTCTTATTTATATTTACTGTGAAGATGGTCATGGAGGCTAAGGAAGTACGGGAAATGAATAATGATGTATCAGAACATATCCATATTACAAAAACATTGCTGGTGGTCTTAAGGCACTTAAAACTGTATATATCTCCAGGGCTTGATCAAGTGCATCCTAGGTCATTGTAGGATTCAGCAGATTCTGCAGATGGTGGAAATCTTGAGCATTACACAAAATGCCGGAGAAGCTCAGTAAGTCAGGCAGCATCTGGGGGGGGAGGGGAGGAATAAAAGTTCCATTTGGGCCAGACCATTCATCAGGGTTGGACAAGAAGGGGACATATGCCAGCATAAGAAAGTGAAGGAATACAAGCTGGCAGATCATAGGTGAAACCAGTGAGGGGGAAAGTTTATTGTCATTCAACTTGTACACTCAAGCAGTAACCAGAATGTAGGGTATAAATTTCAACTGGAAGTAGAAAAGGCTTGGATAAGGCTTGTTAAAATAGTCATGGGAGATTTCAATATGCAGGGAGATTGGGAAAATCTGGTTGTTACTAGATCCCAAGAGAGGGAATTTGTAGAATGCCTACAAGATGACTTTTTAGAGCAGCTTGTGGTGAGCCCACTAGGGGAAAGATAACTATAAATCTGGTGTTGTGTAATGAACCAGAATTGATTAGGGAGCTTAAGTAAAGGAACGCTTGGGAGCAGTGACCGTAATATGATAGAATTCACCCTGCAGTTTGAGAGGGAGAAGATAGTTAGATGTATCAGTATTACAGTGGAATACAGGTTTCCCCCGCCATCCGAAGGTAGAGTGTTCCTATGAAACAGTTCGTAAGCCGGAATGTCGTAAAGCGAAAAAGCAATTACCATTAATTTATATGGGAAAAATTTGTGAGCGTTTGCAGACCCAAAAATAACCTACCAAATCATGCCAAGTAACACACAAAACCTAAGATAACAGTAACATATAGTAAAAGCAAGAATGATATGATGAATACACAGCCTATATAAAGTAGAAATACTTCTCTACAATCATTGCTGCACTGTTCTCCGTGGTGAAAATCTCACACAAGCGCTCTCGGCAAAAACACGGCGCAAGCGCTCTCCAGTAACCTTTAAGCTATGAAGCTGCCAAATCATACCAAATAACATGTAAAAATACACAGCCGATATAAAGTAGAAATAATGTATGTACAGTGTAGTATCACTTACTGAAATTGGGAAGACAGCGCCGAGCACACTGATGGTTTGTTAGGCTGAGTCGTCGGAGGTTGGGGTGGTGCAGTGGCCCCCACCCTCCGGGCAGCAAACCGATACCGGTCCGTGAAGCATGCAGGGGTACAGCTGTGGCCGGAACGCACCCAGCACATCTTTAAGAAAAAAACTGAAATAAACAAGCTAATTAATTAGGTGCTGCCCAGCACATAAATGTCGTCCCAGATCAGAGGCGACGCAATCGGCAATCGTCTCTGATCTGGGCCGACATTTACGTGCTGGGCGGCACCTAATTAATTAGCTTGTTTATTTCAGCTTTTTTTCTTAAAGATGTGCTGGGTGCGTTCCGGCTACCGCTGCATTCTTTGTGGATCGGTATCTGTCCGTGGCCTGGGGGTTGAGGTGGTGGGACACTGAGGTATGGTCTGTTTCCATTAGGGTAGGCAGATCATCTTCCTCTATGTCTGCCTGCCTCGATGTCGAAGGTCGAGGTTCGTCATGTGCTGTGGCTGATGTGGAAGGCTTGCTTGACTGCTTAGCCTCGCGCATTATTCTATCATACAGTTCTTTGTAAACACTCAAACCATCCTGCAAATATGCCCTAAACCGACGTACCCTTTCAAAATTAAAGTTGGACTTTATCATTGCAGCGAAAATCTCACGCAGTTGCTTCACGTTCAGTTCCTGGACGACTTCACTTTCGGTCCGTTTGTTACTGCGTTTGGTTTCAATTGTTATCCTTTCCTCTTCCAATTGCATCAGCTCTTCATCTATCAGTTCTTGGTCATGAGATGCCAAAACCTCTTCAACATCATCTTCGTCAGCTTCCACCAGCCAAACTCACTTTGTCCTTACTTCGTTCACCACGATCGAAATGCTTAATTATGTCTAGTTTTACACTAAGTGTAACACCCTTATGAGCTCTTTTAGGCTTTTCCAATACCTTAGAACTCACCTTGCTAACGGCTGCTCACGGGAACGTGTTTAAGCAATACCGGTTAGAATGCTGTTCCTTTTTTTTTAAATTTTATTTTTATTTGGATAAGGAGTTCACAATTATCATGTACTTTTTTCACACATATAACCTTTTCCATTTTTTTATATGTATAAAACTACAATTATTTATACATTCTTAAGTACACATTGAGATGATATAAAAGCAAAATAAACATTTAAATAGATAATTATGTACTGTGGTAAATCTAACCTATTAGGCTAGGTAATGAAATTAGTTGTTAAGAAAAATGGTAATAATAGTTTCCATACAACCCTTCTGGACCATTTCCACTGGTCCAAAATGTTGCATACAAGCCTATATACCAACCATTGTAGGTGTTTATATCCCAATTTGTTCGTGCTTGTTCCTGCCCGCAGACATAATTATCCAATCCCTATGTACTTATTTACTTAATTTTTTCATTTTTTTTATCCCTTTCCCAAATCTTTCCCTTTACTTGTGTTAATTCTCTATTTTCCAAAAAAAAACAACAAACATTTAGACTAGGGGTGCTTACGTTAGCAATATTACTGTGTTGATGAGAAGAGCAATATAAATCATTAGGAGAGTCATCTAAAGTCTGCTCGCATTGGGGTTATATATTCAATCCATTTATTCCAAATTCGATAAAATGTTTCTTTTTGAGTTCTCAGGGAGTAGGTCAACTTTTCCATTTTAAATATTTCCAAGATAATTTCGTACCAATCTTCTAATGTAGGTGGTATTGGATTTAGCCATTTTCTAGTGATTGATTTCTTACTTGCTGCTAAGAGGGCCTGCAGCAACTTTATATCTTCCTTCTGTTCAAGGAACAATACATGCCCCAAATAGAGCGTCTCAAAGTTCAGAGGTACCTGGGACCTAAGTACCTTAACTAATGTTCTATGAATACCTTCCCAAAATAGACTTAATTTAGGGCAATCCCAGAAAATATGAAAATGATTTGCCTCCTTAGAGCCGCACCTTCTCCAACACATCACATTTGTTTCTTTATATTTTTCCTGATATGGGGTCTTGAAGTATCTTATAATGTTTTTCCAACAATGTTCTCTCCAAGTCAAAGAATTAGTCGAGGACCATTGAAAGCTGCAGATTTTCCCCCAAGCCTCCTCTGAAAGTACCAACCCCGCTTCTTTCTCCCACTTCGCTTTAATATACAGTGTATTTACATTTTTAGCATGGGAGAGTGCATTATATAGGCGAGAAACTGATTTACTAGGTGTTGAACTGCAAGCCGAATTCAGAATCTTGAAAAATTCTAATTCTACTGTTGATAGGTCTGTATATCTAAACTCTGGTTAACATAGTTTCGTATTTGAAGGTACCTAAAAAAAGTCATTATGTTCTAGGCCATGTTTGTCCTGCAGGATTTGGAAACTTTGTAATACTCTTTTATCTATAAATGAGAGGTAGGTTGTAAGACCTTTCTTTATCCATAGCTCAAATCTTTTATCTCCTCTGTTGGGAAGGAATTCGGTATCATATGCACACCATCTAAAGAGTTTTAGCATGTTATTAATTCCACATGAATTAACCACCTTCTGCCATACTTTTAATGTAAGATTTATCCAAGCATTATTAAATTTTTCCAACTGGGCCATCAATCCTTTGTCAGCTATTGAGGCCTGAAGAGGAAAACTGTCAACTAATCCAAATTCTATTTCCTTCCATCTAGCCTTATATTCCCTATTACACCAATATAACAGAGGGGTTATCTGTGAGGCATAAAAATAATTTCTCAGGCAAGGAAGAACCATACCTCCTCTTTCCTTCCCTAACTGTAAAGTGTTATATCGAATTCTAGGTTTCCTTCCTTGCCAAATGAAGCGGGAAATCCATTTGTCCCATTCCCTGAATTGATTATCATCCACCTCCACTGGTAAAGTACGGAAAAGATATAATAACCGAGGAAGAATATTCATTTTTATAGTATTTATCCTTGAATTTAAACTTAAAAAGGGGATAAGATTCCATCTATGCATATCTGCTTTTATCTCTGAGATTAATGGCCCGTAATTTACCTGTGACAGTGTTGAAAGATCCTTCGGCAGGGTTATTCCTAAATATTTTAATGATTTAGCTTCCCACTTAAGATCGTATGTATCCTGCAATTTTTTGGATGGTGTATAATTTAGGGACATAACCTGCGTTTTCTTTACATTTATTTTATAACCTGATATTTTCCCAAAGTCATCCAACAGTGTAAACAATCCTATAAATGATTTTTCTGGTTCACTCAGATAGACCAAAACATCATCTGCGAATAACGCCACTTTCTGTTCAATCCCTGCCACCTTGATACCTTTTACGATTTCGCTCTGTCTTATTAGTTGGGCAAGTGGTTCAATATATAGCGCAAAAAGGAGAGGAGAAATTGGGCATCCCTGTCTAGTGCCTCTCTCTAAAATGAAGGAGTCAGAGAGGTCCCCATTTATCTTAATTCGGGCTGTTGGGCTGTCATACAGAGTCTGAATTACTTTAATAAACCTTTCTTGAAAGTCGAATCTTCCTAACACTCTGTATAGGAATGTCCAACTAACCGAATCAAAAGCTTTCTCAGCGTCCAATCCTACTACCATTGTCTCTGTCTCGTTCTTATTAACCTGTTCTAATATGTGCAGAGTTCTCCTTATGTTGTCCTGTGTTTGTCTTTGTTGAATAAATCCAGTCTGGTCTAAATGGATTAGGCCAGGTAAAAGCTTTTCCAATCTGCGCGCTAATATAGATGTAAATAGTTTGTAATCTAAATTAAGAACACTAATTGGCCGATAATTGCCACATTCTAGTTTATCTTTACCCTCTTTAGGAATAACTGAAATAATCGCTTCTCTCCAGGAAGGTGGAGTTTCTCCTCTCTGCAAGATCCAATTAAAGGTGTTAAGTAGTAATGGGGCTAACTGTGTCTTCAGGGACTTGTACCACTCTGAGGTAAACCCATCAGAACCCGGGGACTTTCCAGCCTTTAACCTAGAGATGGCCACGTTCAGTTCTTTGACAGTTACTGGTTCTAATAAACTTTCATTTTGTAAATCTGTAAGTTTAGGTAGATCTAAAAAATTCAATACACTGTCTATATAGGGCTCATTGGGGGCCCGGGGTTGGGAGTACAGCTCTCGATAATACGTTTCAAAACTCTCTTAAATTTTCCCTATTGTACTCTCCACAAGCTTTGTCTTTGGATTCTTTATTTTATGAATTGTATTGTCTGCTTGTTGTTTTCGTAATTTATATGCTAATAATCTAGCTGATTTACCTCCTACTTCATAATTCTTTTGTCTCAGGTAAAGAAAATTTCTTTGAGTTTCCAACGTATAAATATCATCAATTTCACTTTGCAATTTCCTAATTTCCTGTTTTCGATTTGAATTACTTTTGTTGCTATCTCCAACTTGAAGTTGTTTTAATTTTCCTTGAAGGTCTGCTAATTTTTGTGCATTGATTTTTTTTCATGTGAGTGGTAATGGAAATAATTTTCCCTCTCAGTACAGCTTTCAATGTATCCCATAAAATCACTGGTGATGTTTCTCCCGTGTCATTAAGGTCTAGATATTCTTTGATTTCTCCCCTTAATCTCTCCATTACTTTTGGGTTATTAAGTATATGTGAGTTTAGCCTCCATAGTGTTTTCCTCATTTTCCTTTCCAGGATTAGAGACATAGAGACTGGGCTATGATCCGACAGATCAATTGTTGCAATATTACAGTTTTTTATCCTGAATCTATCTGTATTAAAGATAAAGAAATAGTCTATCCTTGAATAGGCTGAACGAGGGAAAGAGTAATATGTATAATCTTTACTAGTAGGGTGTAATTCCCTCCAGGCATCTATAATTCCCAACTCCTCCATCAATGAATTCACTTTCCGAGTCAGAGGTTTATTCTGAGTAACTATTCTTGAAGAATCTAATATAGGATTTAATCTAATATTAAAATCCCCTCCACAAATTACTACCCCTCGAGAACTGACCATTAGGTCAAAAATGTGTCTATAAAATGACCACTCACTACCTGGAGGAGCATAAACATTCAGCAATGTTATTTCTGTACCTTCTATTCTTCCTGTGATTTTTACAAACCGTCCTTCTTTGTCTCTAGTCTCTGAAATATGTTCATAATTAAGAGTACTTGATATTAAAGTAGCTACCCCTCTTTTGTGACTCAATTTATATGATGAATAAAATACATGCTTAAAGCCCATTCTTTTTAATTTTCCATGTTCAGATTGGCTCATATGTGTTTCCTGGAGGAAAGCTATTTGTGCCCTCTCTTTTTTCAATTTAGACATAATCTTATTTCTTTTAATTGGATTCAAAACCCCATTAACATTATAGGAAATTATTTTTACCAATTCAGTTTGCATTTTTCTCTAGTAGAAAAAAAGCACGCTCCTTTTCTAACCAAACAGTAAGCAATCCCTTCTCAACAGTAAACCAAGACATATAACCACACCCTAGACATTTCTGAACGTATAACAGTTGAAAATTTTCCCCGACTTCCCACAGTGAGGCCTGAGCACCGACCCGCCTCAGTTCAGAGGGATAACCTCTATCTTCACCCTGTGTTTGAGGGCCCTCAGCAGTTTGAATAATCATAGAGAATTTTCTCCTATTTATGTCTCGACCATATTGCTATCATTCAAGTTATTCTGCCTAGATTATTTTCAATTACCAGTTTTCATTTTACTTTTAAGTCCGATTTACTCTTTACAGTCATTTCTCTTAATTAATCTGTATTCTATGTACATTCGCGTCTGAATATTTGCAGCTTTTCCTTGTAGACTCTGTTTCGAGTGGAGCGTCCTCGCCCCACTAACTGCCACGACTTCTGCCGAATCCTCTCCAGTAGCGACTCCGGTTGGGTGATAACTTTAATAGGTAGTCCCCGGTCCGCCAGGTCCGACGTTGCCTCCTCCACTGTAGCGTAAGTTTTTGTCCCTTCGTCGTAAAAGACTCTCAGCCGAGCTGGATACAGGGTCTGGAATCTGATGTTGTTTTCCTTCAGGACTCTCCGTGTTTCCGTATATTCCTTCCGTCTGGCAAGAATCCCCGGTGCGTAGTCGTGGTCTAAACTGATCTTACAGTTGTTCCACATGAAACCTTTCTTTTGCCATGCTCTTTTAAGCACCTCTTCCTTCGTTCTGTAACTGAGAAATCTGATCAGAATCGATCTGGGCTGGGCGCCTGCCGGAGGCTGTGGTGCCAACGCGTGGTGAGCCCTTTCTATCCGTAGGTCTTTTGCGGCCGGCATATCAAGGTTCTCTCTAAGCAGCTTCTCCACGAAGGGAATCGTCAATCCGGGTTTACCTTCGGTTCCTTCGGGAACTCTGTAGATCCTCACATTTTCCCTTCTCGAGCGGCCTTCTTGATCTATTAGTTTCCACTGGAGTTGGTCTTGTAGCTTCAGCATTTCTGCTATCACCTCCTCTGCATTTTGTAGCTTCTCTTCAATTCCAACAATCCTCGCTTCGGCTTCATCTATCCGCGAGTTAGTTTTTACTATTTCTCCTTTAATATCTTCCAGCTGTTTGCTGTTATCTTGTCGGAACTCGCGAATCTCTCCGAGAATCAAAGACAGAGTCACCGATTCCCCCTCATTATCTCCGTCCTGGCTTGCCGTGGGGGAGCTAGGCCCGTCGCCTTGCTGCATCTCTTTATGTTTATCAGCCTTCGAAGCGGACTTTTTATTCTTGTTCTTAGACATCATCCTTGCCCCTTTTATTAATATAGTTATGCAATATTAAGTATTTGTCTAAATTCGATTTTGGGGCAGTTTACCTTCTTTTTTGTCGAGAGACCTTTTCCTTACGCCGCCATTCCCTTGATGACCCGGAAGTCCAGTGGTCAGAATGCTGTTCCAAATCCAGGGGACAGCGGCTGCTTGGGCTGCGTGCTGCCTTTTATTGCGCGCTGCTTTTTTCGTAACAGTGAAAACACCTTCTGTTAGCAAAAACAGGGAACTAATGTAGGTCTTTCGTAACAGTGAGGTTTCGTAAAGTGAACGTTCGAAAAGCGGGGGACACCTGTAAAGGGAATTACATACGTATGAGAGAGGAGCTGGCCAAAAGGCTGGAGTTTCTCGGGGCATTTCGAATGCATGGAATAGATACATCACAAAGATGAAGAAATGTTCTAAAGAGAGGATGCAGCAACTGTGGATAAAAAGGGAAGTGAAATTCAGCATATAAGCAAAAGAGATGGCATATGAATACAGCAAAAATTAGTGGTAAGTTAGAGGATTAAGAAGTTTTTAAAAACCAACGGAAGGCAACTAAAAATAACCATAAGGAGAGAAAATATGAAATATGAAAGTGAGATAATAATTTCAAAGAGAACACCAAAATATTTTTCAGATAGAGAGTAGAAGGCGGGAGTGAATTTTGGAATGCGGAAAATGACCCTGGAGAGGTAGTAGTGGGGGACAAAGAAATGGCAGAGGAATGTAATAAGTATTTTGTGTCAGTCTTCACTGTGGAAGACACTAGCTGTATGCCGGAAATGTGAGAGTGTCAAGAGGGCAGAAGTGAGTGTAGTTACTATTACTAAGGAGAAGGTGCTTGGGAAGCTGAAAGATTTGAAGGTAGATAAGTCACTTGGACCAGATGTACTATATCCCAGAGTTTTGAAAGAGGTAGCTGAAGAGATTGCAGAGGCACTAGCAATAATCTGTCAAGAATCACTAGAATGGTCCTAGAGGAATAAAAAATTGCAAATGTCACTCTACTCTTTAAGAAGGGAGGAATGCGGAAGAAATTATAGGCCAGTTATCTTGATTTCAGTAGTTCAGAAGATGTTGAAATTATTATTAAGTTTTGGGGTACTTGGAGGTGCATGATAAAGTAGGCCAAAAGTCATCATGGTTTCCTTAAGGGGAAATCTTGCCTGACAAAACTGTTGGAATTCTTTGGGGAAATAACTGGTAGGATAAACAAAGGAGAATCAGTGAATGTTGTTGAATTGGATTTTCAGAAAACCTTCAACAAGGTGTCTCACTTGAGATTGCTTAACAAGATAGGTATTGCTGCATAAATACTAGCACCGGTAGAAGTTTGGCTGACTGTTAAGAGGCAAAGAGTGGTAATAAAGGGGGCCTATTCTGGTTGGCTGTCAGTGACCAGTGGTGTTCTGCAGGGGTCAGTATTAGAACTGCTTCTTTTCATGCTATATATCAACAATTTGGATGATGGAATTGGTGGCTTTGTGTCTAATTTTGTAGATGATATAAATGTAGTTGGAGGGGCGGGTAGTGTTAAGGAAATGGGGAATCTGCAGATGGACTTGGACAGAATGGGAGAATGAGTGGTAGGTGAATATGGTGTATGGAAGTGTATGGTCATGCACTTTGGTAGAAGGAGTAAAGGTGTAGACTATTTTCTAAACGGAGAAAATTCAAAAATAAGACGTGCAGGGGATTTGGGAGTCCACGTGCAGGATTCCCTAAAGGTTAACTTGCAGGCTGAGTCAGTAAAGGCAAATGCAATATTAACATTCATTTTGAAACAATTAGAATATAAGAGCAAGGATGGAATTTAATGCAGTCAGATGAGGTTTTGTACTTCAGTAGGGACCAACCAGGGTGGGTCTTACACAGTGAAAAGTAGGGCACTGTAGAGTGTGGTAGAACAAAGCAGTTCTAGAAATACAGGTATATAATTCACTGTAAGTGGCATCACAGGTCGATAGGGTTGTAAAGCAAGCTTTTGGCACTTTGGCCAGTGTATTGAGTAAAGAAGATGGGATATTATATTGAAGTTGTATAAGATGTTGGTGAGACCTTATTTGGAGTATTATATGCAGGTTTGGTCACCTACCTAAAGGAAAGGTGTAAACAAGGTTGAAAGAGTGCAGGGAAAACGTACAAGGATGTTGCCAGGTCTGGAGGACCTGAGTTGAAAGGAAAGATTGGATAGGTTAGGACTGTATTCTTTAGAGCATAGAAGATTGAAAGGAGACTTGATAGAGGTATACAAAATTTTGAGGGGTATAGATAGGGTATATGCAAGCAGGCTTTTTCCACTGAGGTTGGATGGGACTACAACCAGAGGTCATGGGTTAAGGGTGAAAGATGAATTTTAACAGGAACATGAGGGCAAACTTCACTCAGAGGGTCATGAGAGTGTGGAATGAGCTGCCAGCACAGTGGTGTACTTGAGCTTGATTTCAACGTTTAAGAGAAGTTTCGATAGGTACATGGATATGAAGGAGCATGGTCCTAGTGTAGCTTGATGGGAGCAGGCAGGTTAAATTAATTTGGCATTTATTAGATGGGCCATAGGGCCTTTTTCTGTGTTGAACTTCTCCATGACTCTCTGGCTTTATGTGATGCTGAAGCTGTATAAGGCATTGGTCAGACCACACTTAGAATATTGTGAGCAGTTTTGGGCCCCTTATCTAAGAAAAGATGTGCTGGCATTGGACAGGATCCAGAGGACATTCAGGAGAATGATCCTAAGAATGAAATGATTAACATATGAGGAGTGTTTGATGGCTCTGGGCATGTGCTCGCTGGAGTTCAGAACTAGGGTGGGGAGGATCTCATTGAAACCTATTGAACTGGTTACCCCCGCTATCCGAAGGTAGAGTGTTCCTATGAAACCGTTCGTAAGCCAAAATGGCGTAAAGCAAAGAAGCAATTACCATTAATTTATATGGGAAAAATTTTTGAGCCTCCCCAGACCCAAAAATAACCTACCAAATCATACCAAATAGCACATAAAACCTAAAATAACACTAACATATAGTAAAAGCAGGAATGATATGATAAATACACAGCCTACATAAAGTAGAAATAATGTATGTACAGTGTAGTTTCACTTAACAGAATCGGGAAGTTTGAGCCAAAATCGATTTGTCAAAAAAAATCGGCACGTACGCACATGTGCATGTCATGCATTCACACATCACGCATGTGCACACACCTGCCCGCGCAAGGCTTCATGGTAGTCTTTCTCGGGGTAAACACAAGTTTAAAGTGAGCGTCTTTTTTCGTAAAAGCGAAAATCCTCTTTCAGAAAACGAAAACAGGTACTAATGTAGGTCTTTTGTAAAAGTGAAATGTTGTAAAGAGAACGTTCGGAAAGCGGGGGACACCTGTATTGAAAAGCTTAGATAGAGTGAATGTGGAGAGGATGTTTCCTGTATCACGTGAGTCAAGGACCAGAGATCACAGCCTAAGAACAGAGGAACGTTGACTTAGAACAGAAATGAGAAAGAATGTCTTTAGCCAGAGGTTGGTGAATCTGTGATATTCATTGCAATGGATGCCTGTGGAGGCTAAGTCATTGAGTATATTTAAAGCTGAGCTTGATAGGGTCTTGGTTAGTTAGGACAGCAAAGCTTACAAGGAGAAGGCTGAAGGTCTGAGAGGAATAATAAATCAGCCATGATTGAATGGTGGAGCAGACTCGATGGGCCAAGTGGCCTGATACTCCAGCTATATCTAATGACCTTATGGTGTTGCACATGTATACTGCTAAACGAAATGGTGTTCCTCTGACCACGGTGCACAACACAGTAACTCACACACCTAACATGTAAAGTAATATTACCACTAGTAAATTAACAAATAATAAAGTGTATTTGTAACACAAGTTAAAAGTGTAACACTACTGGTGCTTCATGCCTGATTTGAGTTGGGTGGTGGCAGAGAGTTCAGTAGTCTTATGGCCTAGGGGATGAAGCTGTTTCCCATCTTAACAGTTCTAACAGGTACGTGGGTTGGGAAGGGGAATTGTAATAAGAACCTGGGTGTTGATAGCTGGAAGAGGTAAAGGGCTGGAGAAGAAGGAATCTGATAGGAGAGGAGATTGGACAATGAAAGTGAAGGAAGGGGCACCAGGGGGAGGTGTTGGACAGCTGAGGAGAAGAGAACGGATGAGTGGGATCCAGAATAGGGATGGAAAAAGAGACAAGGGGGAAGAGAATGAAATTACCAAAAGTTCTCAAAATCGATGGTCATGCCATCAGTTTGGAGGCTACCCAGACGGATTATGAGAAGTTGCTCCTCCAACCTGAGTGTGGCCTAATTGTGGCAGTAGTGGAGGCCATGGACTGACATATAGGAATGGGAAGCCAAATTGAAACAGGTGGACGTTGGGAAATCCCACCTTTTGTAGCAGATGGAGCAAAGGTGCTCAACAAAGAGGTCCTCAATCTTCATTGGTCTCAAGGATGTAGAGAAGAGAGCACTGAATATGGGCTCATAGGTGATGTATTGGAAGGACTGTTTGTGGTCCTGAATGTTGGTGAGGGAAGAGGTGCAGGGGCTGTTGTAGCACTTATTCCGCTTGCAAGGATAAATGCCAGGAGGGATATCAGTGGGGAGGGATGAATGGAAAGGTCAGGTAGAGAGTGATCCCTGTGAAAAGCTGAGAGTGGGGAGGGGGGTTAGAGAAAGATGTGCATATTGGTAGGATCCTTGTAGATCTCTGAAGTTACAGAGAATAGTGTGCTGGCGAAGAAATTGCAGGGACCCTGGCAAAGATATTTGCATCCTTAGCTATGTGTATGAGGTAAACTGGATGGTGGTTAGTGTTATGCCTTTATTTAAGAAGGGGTGCAAGGTCAAGGGAGCTCTATGCCAGTGAACATAACGTCAGTGGTGGAAAATTTACTAGAGGGGATTCTGAGGTACAGGATCTATCAGCATTTGGAAAGGTAAAGACTGGTTAGAAATGGTCAGCACGGCTTAATGGTTGGGAAATCGTATCCCAAGAGTTTTATTCAAGTTTTTTTGTAGAGGCAATGAAGATTGACAAGAGCAGGGTGGTAGACATTACTGCATGGACTTCAGTGTCATTGACAAAGTCTCGCATGGCAGACATGTAATAATGGTATGCCATAGGGATTGATGCTGAGTCGATTGTTGACTGTCATCTACTGTATTTTAATGATTTAGATAATAGTTTTGTAAACCTTGTAAGTTTGTTGATGACATCAACACTGGTGTTGTAGTGGACAATGAGGATTATTTAAGATTACAACATGACCTAGATAAAATGGGAAAGTGGGCAAAGAGCTAGCAAATGGAATTTAACTCGGACAAGTGAGAGGTATTTTGATCAGTTAAATCAGTCAGGACTTGGACTTGTAAATGGTAGGACTATGGAGAGTGTTGTAAGTCACATACTTAGAGGTACAGTTGTATAGTTTCCTGAAAATGGTACCCTGCCAGGCAGGTTGGTGAAGAAGGTGCTTGGCATGCTTACCTTAATCAGTCAGAGCATTGAGTACAGTAGCTGAGATATCATGTTCCAAGTGTACATGTCATTGGTGAGACCATGGAGTATTATGTGCAGTACCAGCTGCCTGGTTTCTGAAAGGTATCATTATGCTGGAAAGGGTGCAAAGTTCAAAGTAAATTTATTATCAAAGTAAATTATGTCACCATTTTCAACCCTGAGATTCATTTTCTTGCAGACATACTCAATAAATTCATAATAGAATAATAATCAATGGAAGATTGCACCAACTGGCATTCAAGCAATGTTCAAAATACAACAAGCTGTGCAAATACAAAAGGAGGAAAGAGAAAAAAATGAATAAGTAAAAAATATCAAGAACATGAAGATGAAGAGCCTGTGAAAGTTAAGTCCATAGGTTGTGCAAAGAGTTCAGTGATGTGGCGATTGAAGTTGAGTGAAGTTATCTACTCTGGTTCAAGAGCCTGATGGTTGAGGAGTAATAGCTGTTTCTGAACCTGGTGGTGTGGGTCCTGAAGCTCCTGTAGCACCTTCCTGATGGCAACTGCATGGCCTGAATGGTGACAGTCCTCGATGATGGATGCTGCTCCCCTGCGACAGCTGGATGTACTCGGTGGTGGGGAGGGCTTTACCTGGGATGGACTGGAATGTATCCACTACTTTTTGTAGCTTTTCCATTCAAGAGCATTAGTGTTTCCATACCAGGCCGTAATACAACATGTCAATGTACTCTCCACCACACATCTGTAGAAGTTTATCAGAGTTTTAGTTGACGTGCCAAATTTTCACTAACTTCTAAGAAAGTAGAGGTGTTGCTGTGCTTTTATTGTAATGGCACTTATATACTGGACCCAGGGCAGTTCGTCTGAAATGATAATACCAGGGAATATAACGTTGCTGATCTTCTCTACCTCTGATTCCCCCTGATGAGGACTGGCTCATGGACCTCCATTTTCCTTCTCCTGAAGTCAATGATTATCTCCTTGGTGTGGCTGACATTTCAGTACATGTGACAATAAGCCAATTCCAAATTATTAGTTTGTCTAGGGTTCTCACCTGAGACCACCTGGAACAAAGCAAAGATGTAAGCATCCACATTGAGTAAGAGGTTGTTGTGGCATCACTCAGCCAGATTTTCAGTCTCCCTTCTATATGCTGATTTATCACCATCCATGATTTAGGTGTTGTCAGCAAATGTAAATATGGCATTGGAGCTTTGCTTAGTCTCACAGTTGTAAGTATAAGATGAATAGAGCAGGGGGCAAAGCATCATACCTGATGAAATGTTTCTGTTTGGAACATTGACTGTACTGTTTTCCATAGATGCTGCCTGGCCTGCTGAGTTCCTCCAGCATTTTGTGTGTTGCTTGGATTTCCAGCATTGCATATTTCCTCTTGTTTGTGAGGGGTCTAAGCACACAGCCTTGTAGTGCACCTGTGCTGATGGAGATTGTGGAGGAGATGTTGTTGCCAACCTGAACTGTCTGTGATCTGCAAGTGAGGAAATCGAGGATCTAGATGCACAAGGAGGTTTTGAGACCAAGGTCTTGAAGCTTATTGATTAGCTTTGTGGGTGATCGTATTGAATGCTGAGCTGTAGTCAATGAAGAGCATCCAGATTTATGCATCTTTGCTGTTCAGATGCTCCAGGGTTGAGTGAAGAGCCAATGAAATGGTATCTGCTGTTGACCTGTTGTGATGGTAGGCAAGTTGGAGCAAATCCAAATCACTTCTCAGGCAGGAGTTGATGTGTTTCATCTCCAGCCTCTGAAAGCATTTCATCACAGTAATGTAAGTGCTGCTGGATGAAAATCATTGAAGCAGGCACCAGTAGAAAAGAAGCCAACTTGAAGCTGGTGCCCCAGACTGCTGAAGCGAGAGATTAAAGGTATCGATGAACACTCTAGCTAGTTGATTAGCACTGGTCTTTAGTACCTGGCCGGGTGCTGTGACTGGGCCAGTTGCTTTCCATGGGTTCACCCTCCTGAAGGGTTCTGTCACATCGGCCTCAGAGTTTGAAATCACAGGATCATTGGGGGCTATGGGAGTTCGTGAAAGTCCCTCCATGTTTTGATAGTCGAAGCGAGCATGAAAGGCATTGAGCTAATCTGTGAGTAAAGCCTTGTTGTCAGCGATGTTGCATCCTCTGAGACCTTGAACACAGCTCAGTGCACTGACTCAAAGCAATTGTGTAGCTACTCCTGCGACCACCTCTTTGTTGTCCTCATCTCTGAGACCCTTGCTCTTTAGCCTCTGCCTGTATGCAGGTAGGAGGAGGAGAACCAAGTGATCTGGAAATGTGGTCCAGGTATGGTAAGGTAGGCATAGTATAGTATAATAAATTATAGTATAGAAGTGATCGAGTGTGTTTGGGAGTATGTTGCAGAAAAGATTCACAAGGATATTACTGGAACTGGGGGTGGCTGGGAGGGTGGGATTTGAGTTATAAGGAGAGGCTGGATAGGCTGGGGCTCTTGTCTCCCTGTTATATAGACCTTGTAGAGAGATAAAATCATGAAGGGCTTGGATAAAGTGATGGTCAATCTTTTTTCCTAGAACTAGGGAGACTAAAGGTAGCATATATTTAAGATGAGAGTAAAAAGATTTAAAAGAACTGACTTGCCCGCAGAAGGCAAAGAATGGTTGTAGACGGGTCATATTCTGCATGGAGGTCAGTCACCAGTAGGGTGCCTCAGGGATCTGTTCTGGGACCCTTACTCTTCGTAATTTTTATAAATGACCTGGATGAGGAAGTGGAGGGATGGGTTAGTAAGTTTGCTGATGACACGGAGGTTGGGGGTGTTGTGGATAATAGTGTGGAGGGCTGTCAGAGGTTATATCGGGACATTGATAGGATGCAAAACTGAGCTGAGAAGTGGCAGGTGGAGTTCAACCCAGATAAGTGTGAAGTGGTTCATTCTGGTAGGTGAAATATGATGGCAGAATATAGTATTAATGTTAAGACTCTTGGCAGTGTGGAGGATCAGAGTGATCTTGGGGTCTGAGTCCATAGGACGCTTAAAGCAGCTATGCAGGTTGACTCTGTGGTTAAGAAGGTGTACAGTGTATTGGCCTTCATCAATCGTGGAATTGAATTTCGGAGCCGAGAGGTAATGTTACAGCTATATAGGACCCTGGTCAGACCCCACTTGGAGCACTGTGCTCAGTTCTGCTCGCCTCACTACAGGAAGGATGTGGAAGCCATAGAAAGGGTGCAGAGGAGATTTACAAGGATGTTGCCTGGATTGGGAAGCATGCCTTATGAAAACAGGTTGAATGAACTTCGCCTTTTCTCCTTGGAGCGACGGCAGATGAGAGGTGACCTGATAAAGGTCTATAAGATGATGAGAGGCATTGATCATGTGGATAGTCAGAGGCTTTTTCTCCGGGCTGAAATGGTTGCCACAAGAGGACACAGGTTTAAGGTGCTGGGGAGTAGGTACAGAGGAGATGTCGGGTAACTTTTTTACTCAGAGAGTGGTGAGTGCGTGGAATGGGTTGCCGGCAACAGTGGTGGAGGCGGATACGATAGGGTCTTTTAAGAGTAGGTATATGGAGCTTAGTAAAATAGAGGGTTATAGGTAAGCCTAGTAATTTCTAAGGTAGGGACATGTTCGGCACAACTTTGTGGGCCGAAGGGCCTGTGTTGTGCTGTGGGTTTTCTATGTTTCTAAGAAACCTAATAGACCTTTTCATGCAGAGGGTGTTTGGTATATGGAGTGATCTACCAGTGGTGGGTACAGTTATAACATTTAAAAGACATTTGGATAAGTCCATGGTTAAGACTATAAGACAGGGGTGTCAAACTCATTTTAGGTCATGGGCCAGGTTGGGCAAGATGCAACTTCATGCGGGCTGGATCAGTTGTGCACGCGCGAACTCCCACAGCTTTCATTACCTTTGTTTTTTCAACCTGCTCATCTGTCTCAGTCTCTGCTATAACTACAAAGTGTTTCACTTTACGAATTCTGTTTCTTATGAAGAAGATTGCCTAGCAAGCATTATTTTTATGATTGGTATTAACTTACAGTCATAGGCTACAAGAAAGTTGTGATGAGAGAGAGAAAAAACGATGCTATTTTGGCTAAGATTGTTTTGGGAGCCACACCCTTTCCATTAATAAACCATTTGAAATCAAACAATAGCAGACAAAAATGTAGACCTGATGAAACAAATTGTAAATGTAGGCTATACAACTGCACCTAATTTTTATTAGCCTGCTTCCAGCAATTAAACTCAGACAATGAACACTGTTAGCCTCTAATTTTTATTGAAGTGATCACATTTACAATAATGGAAAAGTCAGAAAATGAATGGATCACAATATTATGACACTCAATATTTCACAATGCATTTTGCTTACATGTCGCAGTGCATCGAACAGTGTCACTCATTTTTCACTTGCTGCTTCCAGACACCTGACATCTCTTGGCTTTAAGCAGCCTGTCAACATCAAGGACCAGTTTCTGGGCAGTTGTGATTTTCATAACGTCATTTAGATGTCTGTGTGTCAGCTGCGAGTACAGTTTGGATTTGTTAAAGATCATTATGGAGAACGCCTGCTCACAGAGATATGTTGTCCCAACCACGCAAAGGATCTTGGGCAAAGTCTGTCATCTTGGGGTACATCGGTCCCAGATATTGATAGAATGAGTCCAGACCCACAGTCTCAAATTTATATTTCAAAGCCGAGTTACGCTGAATTTCGATTAGTTCTATTTGGAGTTCCTCCGGCACATCTGATGCTGCGTTGACGGCAAACGGCGAGCAAAATAGTGAGAATTCCTTCTCGTGCTGAGTGAAGACATGGAAACGATTCTGAAACTCACTTTTCAGCCGTGATATTTTGTCCTTGTACCTGTCCATGTTGTCATTATTCCCATGAGCGACACGCACAGACTGCAAAGAGGGGAAATGAGCTGGGTTGCTCAGGGATAGTTGCATCTCCCACGGGCCTAACTTAACTTGAAAGGCACGAATGCTGTCGTAGTATTCCGTCACAAGTTTGTTGCGGCCTTGCATGTTAACATTAAGCACATTTAAGTGCTCTGTTATATCCACCAAAAAAGCAAGATCATGAAGCCACTCTGGGTTATCCAACTCTGCCACTGGCTTCCCTTTCTCGTTCATGAATAGTTCAATTTCCACACGTAATTGAAAAAAACGTTTGAGCACAACCCCTCTGCTCAACCAGCGGACTTCAGTGTGGTAGGATAGGCCGTGTCCAATATCACTTTTGGACAAAAGAGTGTCAAATTGCCATTGGTTGAGTCCCTTGGCTCTAATAAAATTAACCGTTTTGATTACTACATCCATGACATTGTCCATTTTCAGACTCCTGCTACATAACGCCTCTTGGTGTATAATACAATGAAAATTCCAGAATTCCTGCTGTGGATTCTCTGAACTTTCTCTCTGAGTTTCGCAACAAGACTTGCCTTTTCCCGACCATGGATGGTGCGCCATCTGTTGCCACGCTGACAGCGTGACTCCAGTCAACCCCCAGTCTGTCCAAGGCCTTGACGAGGCTGGAGAAAACGTCGTTTGCCGTTGTGGTGTTTGTCATGGGCACCATCTCCACAAACTCCTCAGTGACGGTCAAAGATGCATCACACCGCATCAACACCACAAATAAATATTCCCAATTGAGCTACATCAGTCACGTCAGTGCTCTCATCAATTGTGATAGAGAAGGCAATAAACAACTTCACTTTGTCTTTTAGTTGACTGTTCAAATCTCCTGCAAGGTCCCCGATTCTCTCTGCCACAGTATTTCTTGACAAGCTGATATTACCAGAAGCCTGTCTCTTCTCAAGGCATACCAGCTCAGCCGCCGTCAGCATGCATGCTTTGATGAATTCCCCCTCTGAGTATGGCTTCGATGCAGCAGCTATTTTGTTGGCAATAATATAGCTGGCCTTGACAGCTCCATCATGAGTCTCTCGACTTTTGGTGAACACTGATTGCTGTTTTTTTCAGAGCTGCTTCAAGCTCGTTTACCTTGTGCGTTGAGTCATCCTGCTTACTTGTCATATTTTTCTCCGTGTGTCGTCTCATAGTGTTGTTTGATATTGTACTCTTTTGCCACAGCCACTTGCGAGCATATCAGACACACAGGTTTGCTGTTGACCTCACAGAAGAAAAAACGATCTTTCCAATTATCGTTGAATATCCGACCTTTGATGTCAACTTTTCTTTTCTTGGAAAGTATTTTGAACCACAGCAGCAAACAGTCTCAGCCTTGCTACAGGTGTTGCTTCCCTGAGTACTCTGTGTGTTTAGACTGTATTTGACGAAGTAAGTGGGGCCCTAGTGGTCTTCAGTGCAGGGTGGTAGGTGCTTATGCACAGCGGGTGGTTAACTGTGGCCCTATTGTTTTCTAAGTACACACAACAAGCTGCCGGCGGCACAGACAGCGGTGGGAGAGAGAGCAGCTGCCGTACAGGTACATAATAAATGGTCGTGAATATACTTTTTTCCCCCAAATCATCCCGCAGGTCGGATTGGACCCTTCGCGTGCCGGTAGTTTGACGCCCCTGCTATATAAGACATAGGAGCAGATTTAGGCCACTTGGCCCATCAAATCTGCTTAGACATTCAATCGTGGCTGATCCTTTTCCCCCTTCTCAGCCCAACTCCCTGGCCTTCTCCCTGTAACCTTTGATGCCATGTCTAACCAAGAACCTATCATTCTCTGCTTTTAAGTACACCCAGTGATCCACAGCTGCCTGTGGTAACAAATCCCACAAATTTGCTACCCTCTGGCTAAAGAAATTTTTCTGCATCTTCGTTTTAAAAAGACATCCCTCTATCCTGAGGCTGTGCCCTCTTGTCCTAGACTCCCCCACATGGGAAACATCCTTTCCACATTTACTCTGTCTCGGCCTTTCAATATTCGAAAGGTTTCATTGAGATCCCCCTCATCCATCTAAATTCCAGTGAATACAGACCCAGAGCCATCAAATGTCCCTCAAATGATAGCTCTTTCATTCCTGGAATCATCCTTGTGAAGCTCCTCTGGACCCTCTCCAATGCCAGCCCATCTTTTCTTAGATGAGGAGCCCAAAACTGTTCACAATACTCCATATGAGACCTGACCAGTGCCTTATGAAGCTGCAGCATCACATCCCTGCTCTTGTATTCTAGACCTCTTGAAAGGAATGCTAACACTGCATTTGCCTTCTACACCACTGACTCAACCCGCAAGGGAACCTTGATGTTCTGCATAAGGGCTGTCAAGTCCCTTAGCATCTCAGATTTTTGGATTTTTTTTTTCCCTTTTTAGAAAATAGTCTTACAGATTTATTTCTACTACCATGCATTTGCCACTTTCTTGCCCGTTTTCCTAAACTGTCGTAAGTCCTTCTGTAGCCTGCCTGTTTCCTCAACACTACCTGACCCTCTGCCAACCTTCGTGTCATCTGCAAACTTGGCAACAAAGCCTTCTATTCCATTATCTGGATAGAAAAGGCCTAGAGTAATATGGGACTAATGCAGACAGATAGGGCTAATGCATATTGGCATCTTGGTTGGCTTGGACAAGTGTTGAAAAGTATCGTCAGAGATACATTAAAAATTGTCTGTCCAAAAGTATTAAAGAAAAAGAAATGTTTTCTGTCTCTTGATTAAGTTTCAACATGAAGTTGCAAAGGCTGGTTGGTTTTAATAATAACAGCATTAACACAAAGTGGGAAATAAAGGTTACGATGAAGGAGATTGTATTAGTGTGGAAAGATTGGTTAACAAGAAGTAGTGGGCATAAAAAGCAAGGTGTAGCGAGTAGTATTCTACTGCAATTAGTGTTTGGGCCTCAATCTTTTACAAATTACACACAAAAGAAACAAAGTATGTTGGCTAAATTTACTGACGATGCAAAGGTAGAAAGATTAGTGAAGATCATGTAAGAGGGTTACAAAGGGATATAGGTAGGTTAAGTTAGTGGGTTAAAATTGGCAAGTAAAGTTTTATTTGGAGAAGATTAGAATTGTCCACCTTGATAAAGAAAAATGACTGAAGCCTAAATGGTGGGAGTATAGAGTCATGCAGCACAGAAACAGGCTATTGATCCCATTGTTTCTATGCTGACCATAAAAATGGGGAATTGGGCCATAGTCTTCAATGCATTGGTGATGCAGGTGTTCCTTAAATGTTATGAGTAACTGTGCCCATCACCCAGCTCAGTTAGTACCCTCCAGAATGCAACCACCCTCTGATCCCTTCTAAACTTAATATTTGTCTTAAACCCAAACCCACTGGCCTTGTGCACCTCTATCATCGGGAAAAGTCTGTCTATCTCTCTTTTGTGTATCTCTCTATGCTATTTTGTGTACCATCTGCTCCAATGAAAATAAACTCAGCCTATCCAGTCTCTCCTCTTAACTGAACCATTCCATCCCAGTCAAAGCCTTGGTGAATCTTCTCTGAGACTTAAGTACAGACGTGCCTCTCTTATGATTCAGTGAGAAGAATTGCATACAGCACGACAACTGTGGTCTTACCGGTGTTTTATAAAGTTGCACCAAGATTCCTATGTATTTTTATTTGTATCTCAACTAACAGAGACAAGTATCCTTGAATCACTTCTTTATACCCTTTTTATATATGTTGCAACCTTCGGGGATCTTGGATCTTGTGTATTTGTCATGCATGATTTGCAAATGTCTAGGATGCAGGAACAGAAAATAATTAGGAAACCTAACAGAGGGTTATTGTTTATTACTAGGGGAATTGAATGCAAAATATACTTCAGTATATAAGGTTTTCTTGGTAAGATTACATCTGGAGAATTGCAGTTGGGAGAGGATTTATTAGATTGATACCTGAAATGGCACTGGCTTGTAAAGAGAGGTTTAATAAGCTCGGCTTGTATCTGCTAAAGTTGAGAAGACTAAGCGAGAACTTAATTAAAATGTACTGCACAAGGTCCTGAGGGGTGTTGGCAGCAGAGATGTGGAGAAGGTGAAATTGGAACTCATGTTTACTGTTTAAAAGCAAGGAGACCTCCACTTAAGGTGGATAAGACAAAGATTTTTTTCTCCTTTGGAGTTTCATGGAACCTTGGAGCTCTTCCTCAAAGAGCAGAAAATATAGGGTCTTTGAATGTTTTAAGGTAGAGGTAGACAGGTTCTTGATAAGCAAGAGGTGATTAGATTATATTGATGTCACTGATGATCTTAAATGCTGAAATGGACTTGAGGTGCCAAGCAGCCAACTCCTACTTAAAATGTTAGTAAGGATGGGCTCTGTGATGAACTTCAACATGTGGGCACTGCAGAACTAATAGGAGGTCACTGCCTCTTTGTTGTTAGCACTTTTTTGAAATAAATAATTAGCATAAATATCATAATAATGAACTGCAGACAATTCTCTTTCTTGTATAGGATTAAAATGCCCTACTTACCATCTTGGTTTCTGAAATAATTTGTGTAAGCTATAGATAAAATCCTGTGTTTTGAACTAAAATTATGCCATTGATCCAAGTGTGTACATTTATTTCGTTGACAATAATGGGTTTGAAATCTTCTGGCAAATTTATAAATGAGATGTTTATGTGATCTGGTTAGTGAATGTGATTCTGAATTTGCATAAGAATCTGAAATATAAACAATAAAACGTTATTAAGCAAATTGAAATATTTTTAAATCAGTCCGTTTGGTGGATGGGTTGATTGGAAACCCATTTCTTGATCTGTGCCTTAGGTGTCTGTGTCTATTCTCTTGGGTGTTGATATGAACACTTCTGCCACTGTGCTACTAATCAGTTATGTAAAATTCTTAAATTCTTATCTGCTTACATGTATGTCAAACTCTAAAACAGTTTCATCAGCATTTAATGATTCAAAGTAGTTTTACAAGGCATTTTAAGCAGCCAAATTTCAGCATGTAGAATTGGCTGTAATTTTGATACAAATTAGTGGCCAGAAATCTGTGATAGGTGAGATTATCAGCATCTGCTGTGATAATGGAAGAACTTCGACACAGTTCTAGAATACTACAGTGTGGAATTAAGTACAATCCAGAAGATGCCGTCAGTGGATTGCTGATCAATGGAGTGTGGAATTTCAACCATTTCCAATGCAAGGAGCATTCGTAATAAGGTGGATGAATTGAAAGTGCAGATTGTTATTAATGATTATGATATAGTTGGGATCACAGAGACATGGCTCCAGGGTGACCAGGGATGGGAGCTCAACGTTCAGGGATATTCAATATTCAGGAGGGATAGACATGAAGGAAGGGGAGGTGGGGTGGCGTTGCTGGTTAGAGAAGAGATTAACGCAATAGAAACGAAGGACATAAGCCGGGAAGATGTGGAATCGATATGGGTAGAGCTGCGTAACACTAAGGGGCAGAAGACGCTGGTGGGAGTTGTGTACAGGCCACCTAACAGTAGTAGTGAGGTCGGAGATGGTATTAAACAGGAAATTAGAAATGTGTGCAATAAAGGAACAGCAGTTATAATGGGTGACTTCAATCTACATGTAGACTGGGTGAACCAAATTGGTAAAGGTGCTGAGGAAGAGGATTTCTTGGAATGTATGCGGGATGGTTTTTTGAACCAACATGTCGAGGAACCGACTAGAGAGCAGGCTATTCTGGACTGGGTTTTGAGCAATGAGGAAGGGTTAATTAGCGATCTTGTCGTGAGAGGCCCCTTGGGTAAGAGTGACCATAATATGGTGGAATTCTTCATTAACATGGAGAGTGACATAGTTAATTCAGAAACAAAGGTTCTGAACTTAAAGAGGGGTAACTTTGAAGGTATGAGACATGAATTAGCTAAGATAGACTGGCAAATGACACTTCAAGGATTGACGGTGGATATGCAATGGCAGGCATTTAAAGGTTGCATGGATGAACTACAACAATTGTTCATCCCAGTTTGGCAAAAGAATAAATCAAGGAAGGTAGTGCACCTGTGGCTGACAAGAGAAATTAGGGATAGTATCAATTCCAAAGAAGTAGCATACAAATTAGCCAGAGAAAGTGGCTCACCTGAGGACTGGGAGAAATTCAGAGTTCAGCAGAGGAGGACAAAGGGCTTAATTAGGAAGGGGAAAAAAGATTATGAGAGAAAACTGGCAGAGAACATAAAAACGGACTGTAAAAGCTTTTATAGATATGTAAAAAGGAAAAGACTGGTAAAGACAAATGTAGGTCCCCTGCAGACAGAAACAGGTGAATTGATTATGGGGAGCAAGGACATGGCAGACCAATTGAATAATTACTTTGGTTCTGTCTTCACTAAGGAGGACATAAATAATCTTACAGAAATAGTAAGGGACAGAGGGTCCAGTGAGATGGAGGAACTGAGTGAAATACATGTTAGTAGGGAAGTGGTGTTAGGTAAATTGAAGGGATTGAAGGCAGATAAATCCCCAGGGCCAGATGGTCTGCATCCTAGAGTGCTTAAGGAAGTAGCCCAAGAAATAGTGGATGCATTAGTGATAATTTTTCAAAACTCGTTAGATTCTGGACTGGTTCCTGAGGATTGGAGGATGGCTAATTTAACCCCACTTTTTAAAAAAGGAGGGAGAGAGAAACCGGGGAATTATAGACCGGTTAGCCTAACGTCGGTGGTGGGGAAACTGCTGGAGTCAGTTATCAAGGATGTGATAACAGCACATTTGGAAAGCGGTGAAATGATCGGACAAAGTCAGCATGGATTTGTGAAAGGAAAATCATGTCTGACGAATCTCATAGAATTTTTTGAGGATGTAACTAGTAGAGTGGATAGGGGAGAACCAGTGGATGTGGTATATTTGGATTTTCAAAAGGTTTTTGACAAGGTCCCACACAGGAGATTAGTGTGCAAACTTAAAGCACATGGTATTGGGGGTAAGGTATTGGTGTGGGTGGAGAATTGGTTAGCAGACAGGAAGCAAAGAGTAGGAATAAACGGGACCTTTTCAGAATGGCAGGCGGTGACTAGTGGGGTACCGCAAGGCTCAGTGCTGGGTCCCCAGTTGTTTACAATATATATTAATGACTTGGATGAGGGAATTAAATGCAGCATCTCCAAGTTTGCGGATGACATGAAGCTGGGTGGCAGTGTTAGCAGTGAGGAGGATGCTAAGAGGATGCAGGGTGACTTGGATAGGTTGGGTGAGTGGGCAAACTCATGGCAGATGCAATTTAATGTGGATAAATGTGAAGTTATCCACTTTGGTGGCAAAAATAGGAAAACAGATTATTATCTGAATGGTGGCCGATTAGGAAAAGGGGAGGTGCAACGAGACCTGGGTGTCATTATACACCAGTCATTGAAAGTGGGCATGCAGGTACAGCAGGCAGTGAAAAAGGCGAACGGTATGCTGGCATTTATAGCGAGAGGATTTGAGTACAGGAGCAGCGAGGTACTACTGCAGTTGTACAAGGCCTTGGTGAGACCACACCTGGAGTATTGTGTGCAGTTTTGGTCCCCTAATCTGAGGAAAGACATCTTTGCCATAGAGGGATTACAAAGAAGGTTCACCAGATTGATTCCTGGGATGGCAGGACTTTCATATGAAGAAAGACTGGATAAACTGGGCTTGTACTCGTTGGAATTTAGAAGATTGAGGGGGGATCTGATTGAAACGTATAAGATCCTAAAGGGATTGGACAGGCTAGATGCAGGAAGATTGTTCCCGATGTTGGGGAAGTCCAGAACGAGGGGTCACAGTTTGAGGATAGAGGGGAAGCCTTTTAGGACCGAGATTAGGAAAAATTTCTTCACACAGAGAGTGGTGAATCCGTGGAATTCTCTGCCACAGCAAACTGTTGAGGCCAGTTCATTGGCTATGTTTAAGAGGGAGTTAGATATGGCCCTTGTGGCTACGGGGGTCAGGGGGTATGGAGGGAAGGCTGGGGCGGGGTTCTGAGTTGGATGATCAGCCATGATCATAATAAATGGCGGTGCAGGCTCGAAGGGCTGAATGGCCTACTCCTGCACCTATTTTCTATGTTTCTATGTTTCTATGTAATTGGTGAATTGATTGCAACTTCATAATTTACAAACAGATCTACTTTTTTGTCATAAACAAACTGAAAATGTCTCATTGAATTAGGTGTAACTTGGGTTTTTAATGGTGTAATTATGAAACTATTTTGTTGGTTCTTAAGCATTCTTTTGTGTTGACTGTATCAGAGTTAGAGAGAAGAAGCTGTTTCTAAGTCGTTGAGTACATCTTCAGGCTCCAGTACAAGAAAAGTTTTCTTAAAAATTGTTATTTTTGTTTAGGTTTGTCCATTTAACCTTATATTTTTCATGCAGATCTCAGAGTTGGGGAATTGCTTTTTTTTCTAGTTTGCTGGGTGAATCTTTCCATGTTGTAGGAGCTTTGTATTTATTTTCTGTCCTGAGCTGGGTGTGGTAGAACCAAATTGCCTATTCTCATTTCGTTAGTCTTTTAGTCTATTGATTGTTATTGGATTGTTAATTGGAATGCTTAAATACGTATAGAACACTAATATTGATATTGCTATTAGACCTTGCTATAGATTGCTATAAGATATTGATCATTTAGTTGGCTAGTTTTTTATTACTGCAAGATTGTTCATCTTTGTTACTTTCGTAATAAAGGATCGAATGTACCTTTATCGATTGGGAAATTTGTTATTTGGAAGCATGTCATATAGCTTAGTCTCTCAGCAGTTTTGGTTTGTTTTTAAGTAACTGCTACACATGTTGTAGCCTGCTTTATGTCACAGTTACTGGATAACAAAATCCACAAGAAATAATGGCATGCAGCAGTGAAGTCCACAACAGAGAAAACACTGTGGATAGTTTTTTTTCAGCTTGTCGTGAGCATTGTGGCTTCAAAGCCTAGGTCACTTATGGAGTGTCTGAATTGTGGTGATATTAGACAGATGTATATGCAGCTATTAATAGTTTTGAATGCCTCAAAGTAGAGCCAGGAGCTGTGACTTGAATTCAGTTAAATGTTTAGATGAAATAATGATGTGGCTATGGCCACTGTGAATGTTTTTATCAACCTAATAAGGAATGTCAACTAGATTGCGCTATATGCAGAAATGTTTAGGTAACCTCATTGTTTTATAAATTATAATTAGTGTTTAATGTTCCATCAGCTTCCAAATAATGCCCCACATCTCATCATGGGAAGAAAAAGGGTTGATTCGGCTATTGTTCTGAGGAGCCTTTGAAGGGGCTGATGTAATTTGTTGTCTGTAAACACAACCATTTCCCTTCTGTTAGGTATGGCTCCAACTTGTAGAGTTTCTTCTCCACAGTCTAAAGTTCTGACTCCTATTGCATCAAATTTATAAGTGCTCCATGATGTCATACTCTGGAACACTGCATGATGTTGATATTGCTGTCACTTGACTTTTCTTCTATGTTTGTTTTGAGTATGACCCAAGTCTTGTCTGGAGCATTAGTCTTGCTGGTATCAAATTTGACATCAGCGAACAGGTTATTGTTGTGCTGACACACTTAATAACTCTGCAGTATGTTCCATCACTCTTACCATTGAGACTACCTTTACCTGCTTTTACTGGACATAATGGAGCAACTTTTCACATTGTAGGGTAAATTCCCACATTATTGCTGTTTTGAGATTGCGTAAATGGAGGTGTGTTTGGTTCAATAGCTCACTGATTGAAGATAGTTGGATGTTTGGCCTTAGTGCAGTAACAATTTATTATGTTGGGATCTGTAATTGTGGGAACCTCGTGAGGAAACGGAAATGTCTATCTAAACGTGATTGCAGACAATTCAGCTTTATCTTTTTGTCTTTTGGGCTCCTCCATTAAAGATCTTTCCTAACAGTTGTTTCAGTCATCCATTATGATTTATGACGAGATATGGCAAGTCATAGAGCTTTGACCTAATCCATTTGGTTCTGGGTTTGCTTAGTATTGCCTGTAGGATGCATGTTATCCAGATCTGGCTTTACATCATTAGCCCTTATTTTTAGGCTTTTTTTTTTGATACTCTTGGTCGATTTCCTAACATACTATCCTGTATTAATCATTGAGGTGAGGATGATCCACTTATAATGATGTAAATGGTGAGGTAGTGTTCATGGGTTCAATGTCCATTCAGAAATCAGATGGCAGAGGGGAAGAACCTGGGGTCCTTAATTATGGAGGCTAGTGCCATGATGGAACTGACTAAGTTTACAACTCTCTGCAGCTTATTTCAATGCTGTGCAGTAGCACCCTCGCCCCATATTAGACAGCAATGCAGCCAATTAGAATGCTGTCCATGATACACCTGTAGAAATTTGTAAGCGTCTTTGGTGATATACCAAATCTCCTCAAACTCTTAATGAAACATAGCCACTGTCATGCCGCATTGATATGTTGAGTCCAGGATAGATCTTTAGAGATGTTGACACCCAGGAACTTGAAGTTGTTCACTCTTCCCACTTCTGATCCCTTTGTGGACTACTGTGCATTCCCTCGTCTTATTCTTTCTAAAGTTTGTTGCTGCAACACCACTCAATGAGCTGATACATCTCACTCTTGTATATCATAGAAACATAGAAAATAGGTGCAGGAGTAGGCCATTCGGCCCTTCGAGCCTGCACCACCATTTATGATGATCATGGCTGATCATCCAACTCCGAACCCCGCCCCAGCCTTCCCTCCATACCCCCTGACCCCCGTAGCCACAAGGGCCATATCTAACTCCCTCTTAAATATAGCTAATGAACTGGCCTCAACTGTTTCCTGTGGCAGAGAATTCCACAGATTCACCACTCTCTGTCCTCTCATCACCATCTGAAATTCTGCTAACGATGGTTGTATTGTCAGCAAATTTATAGGTGGCATTAGAGTAGTGCCTAACCACGTAATCATGGGTGTAGAGAGAGTAGAACAGTGGGCTAAGCATACATCCCTGTGGTCTTCCGCTTAGGAACTCAAGGATTCAGTTGCAGAGGCCCAGTTTTGAAGCTTTTTGATCGGAACTGTAGGAATGATTGTGTTAGATGCTGACCTGTAGTCAATAAACAGCAGCCTGATGTAAGTATTAGTATTGCCCAGGTGATCCAAGCTGCGTGAAAAGCTAATGAGATCGCATCCACTGTGGAACTATTGTGGCGATAGGCAAATTGCAGTGGGTCCAAGTCCTTACTGAGACAGGAGTTAATTCTAGCCATCACCAACCTCTCAAAGCACTTCATCACCGTAAACATAAGTATTACTGGACGATAGTCTTTAAGGCAACTTGCCTTGCTCTTCTTGGGCACTGGTATAATTGTTGCCCTTTTGAAGCAGGTGGCAAGTTCCAACTCCAGCAATGAGAGATTGAACAGAAAACATCCTTTTCTCTCCCAGCTGCTGCTTGTCTAGGTGATTGTTGTTCTTAATTCTGCTGCTAATTTGTAGGTGGGTCAGTCCTCAGTAGCTGGTCAGACTTGAGCTACCGGCTCTATTCTTTTCACAGTGAAGGAGCCCTTGCCGTTCCCTGAAGACAATTCCTATATTACCTGTTTAAATTCCTGAACCCAGGCACTTGTTACTTGTTACATACACCTGTTAGTGTGCATTCTCCAGATACCTTATAAGGTAACCATAGCCTTCAGCCAGGAGCAGATGTCATCAGGTGGTTCCCAACCTTCACAGAGTGTTTTGACCCTTAACCATGACACTCTCCAGTTGATGGGCTGGCCGGCAGTGGTGGCCAAATCACTGCCCATCTGCTCCTGACTTCCAGCTTCCATCCTCTCACCTACTCCAAATCCAACAAGAGGCTCGTTCTGCCTCTTCCCCCATCCTACGAGCTGCTTGTTTTTTGCTCCTTTCGTCCAGGCCCAGAGCTGACAACAACCGGCATGTTGATTTGGCTGGGAAACCTCTGCAGCCGATCTCCCCAGGGAACAACCATGCCTGCAATCCCTTGTCTTTACACTCCTGCACTAAGGGCTGGTACTTCAGGGCCTTTCTCTCGTGGGCCTCTTCCCATCCTTCCTCCCACGGCACAGTTAGCTCAATCAGAATTATTTTCCTGTCTTCGGTTGACCACAGTACAGTGTCTGGCGTAGGGTTGTGTGCACCACATCCGGGAACTGCAACCTCCTTCCCACATCGACCCTCATCTCCCAGGACCTGGCCATTAGCAGCAGATTATGCTTTGGTGTTTGGTTACGAAAGGTCTGGCTCCATCTTTGATCTCACATCTCACATCCTCACATCTGTGCCAGCCATCCTCTTCTTGCATCTCTCTCACTCTAGTATGTCAGCAAGAGCCAGAAGCACCTTATCATGGTGCCACCTATACCGCCCTTGAGTTAGAGCTGTTTTATACCCGGACTGTATATGAGCCAGTGTCCCCTTTTGACCACAGAGCTTACAGTTCGGGTCCCCTCTCAACCCCCATGTGTACAGATGAAGGAAGGGTGTCATACACGGATCGCAAGAGGAGGAAATATGGAAGGGCTCCAGTCTCCATAACTCTGCCCATGAGATCTTGCGCTTGGGCAGATCCCATTTTGTCCAGGCACCCTGGGACCCTTGTTCCACTGCCTGTGACATCCGCTTCTCTTCCTCACCGATCCGTACTTCTGCCTGCATCATGTTTCGCCTGTTCCTTATGCTTGCACTTCCCCACTGCTGGAAGTGAACTGAGCCGAGGCCTTGCCGCCCAACACAGGAGTGACCGATGATATCTCGCAGCTTCAGAGAACATACTGCCTCCTCCACAGCTGCGTTGGCTGCCCACTTGCGCCCAGATCTGGTTGTAATGCCTGCTTGCTTTAACAAGATGTCATTGGAATCTCTCAAGCTTAATAAGGCTCTGCATTTTGCCACCTTAAATTCCTCCACAACAGATGACAGGGGAAGCTGCAGTTGCCCAGATCAAATATAGAGGCCCACTGAAGGGAAGCTTGGGGGAACTCCCAACCATCTCCACAGGTGCTTGTTGGTTTTCCTCTCGATGCCCTCTACGGCAGTCATGGGGAACTCATAAAGTGTGAAGAGCCAGCGAAACCTGGGCAGAATGCCGTATTGGTACAGCCAGGTCTTGAATTTACCAGGAAGTCCAGATTTGTCGATCTTCTTCAGCCATTTGTCTGTCTGCTTCACAGCATTGGTGACATTGGCCCCATCTGTCAGTGACACATTAAACCACTTCCCCAAGCATTTTAACGGGTTATCTTCGATGGAAGGGATGACCTCACCCTGAACTTGGAGGCTAAACTTGCTAGTAACTTTGCCCTTTCTGATCACCATGCACCTGGACTTCTTGGCCTTGTAGGACATCCTCGCCCAAGTGGCTACATTGTCCGGGGTTTCCAATACCCATCTTGCTTGGACATGTGACACAGTTGTTATAGTGATGTCGTGCATGAACCCTCGTAGAGCCGGCTGAACAATGCCCGAGTCCAGTGTCGGGCCACAGGTTACATCTTCTACTGATATTAGGAAGTTCATTCCCATAATAAATAGGATGGGGGAGTTGGTGCACCCTGTTGGAATCCCCTTCTGCAGGTCCTGCCAACTAGTTGTGAAATGGGCTGATGTAAATTTGGGTTTGAATCCTCCTAGGTAGCTGGTGATCATGTCTCGAATAGTCACTGGGATGTAGTAGTGGTCGAGTCCTTCTAGGATGAGGTCATGTGGAATAGACCCCTAGGCATTCACGAAGTCTAACCAGACAACTGTTAGGTCGCCCTTTTTCTGCTTGGCCTCACGGATCAAATGGCTAATCATTGAGGTGTGTTCCAGACACCGCGAAAAGCCTGGAATACCGCCTTTCTGGATGGATGTGTTGATATAGCGGTTCTTCGTCATGTAAGAAGTCAGCCTTCTTGCGAGCACAGAAAAGAAAATCTTACATTCCACATCCAGGAGAGAAATTGTCCTAAACTGGGCAATTGTGGAAGAATCCTCTTCCTTTGGAATAAAGCATCCCTCTACCAATTTCCAACTTGATGGAATCGTACCTTTGGCCCAGATCTTTCTCAAGACCTTCCGCAGCCTCCGAAGAAGTTTTGGGCATTTCTTATAAGATTTGTCCATCGTCATCGATGAAGACCTTGACACCATTAGTACTTTTTACGAGGTCGAGTTGCTAACTCGATACTCAACCCGGCATGGATGGAAAGCATCCCTGGGAGCGGCTCGACTAGATTTGAACTCAGGAACCTTCGCTCCTGGAGTCCGGCGCTGATGTCACTGCGCCACCAGCCGGCTTGATGGTGTCAAGACTAGCGCTTGATTTGGATTTAAATGAGAGAGAGTTGCGCAGCGTCAGCCTCACTCTCTCTTCCCAATTCCCATCTGGATCCAGTGGCAAGATAAGAGTCGAGACGGCTGGAGACGGGACTAGGCGCAGTGGATGACCAGGATGTCTTCTGTGTCTCATCCGCTCAATTGGCTGGAGTCTGTCTTCCCATGCTGGGATAGAGAACTCTCTATCTCACTGAGGGTTTGAGACTCGTCGGCTACCCTCACCTGGTTTAGCTGGCTTGTCGAAGCCGTTGCCCGGGGTGTGGCCGCTGTCGCATGCAAACAGCTACGGGGAGCCACAGGTGAGAGCTGAGTGCCAGGTGGGGACCAAAGGTGGACAAACTGCCCTGAAAAGGACACGACATGTTCCCCCCACCAGAGGTGCTACCCCTCCCTGACGCCCCATACACCCCACATTTCTTATATACCTTATAAGGTATGCTACTTGGGCCTGGGGCAGCTGATGCTTTAGCTTTCCGGATGATGTCCTGGATTTCCTGCCATCTAGGCCCCTTTACATTCAACTCAATTGATGGTTTTTCCAGTCTATGCACAGCCCGATTGGTTCCTAGTCCCTGACCCCTCCATGGGTCGCTGTGTGCCTCCCGCAGGAACTCCTCTACCTCTGGCTTGCAGCTGGATAGTACACCAGATTTTTGTTGGCCAAGAAGAGTCCTGGTGAAGCTGAATGGATCTCTCACAAACTGCGCTCGCCTTTTCTCTTTCTTCCTTCTTTGCTGTCATAGATGTTCTGCCCTCCGGAGTTTGCACAACTTTTCCCGCAGCATACTGGTTAAGTCCTTGATGCTTCCTTTTTTGGCCAGTGAGCTGGTTTTAAACGTCTTGTTAAGCGCCTCTCAAGTGATGAATCTCCGTTTCCCTCCTATTTGGTTGCTGCGGTAACTCCGGCTGGCTTCTCCACTCCATTGGGCCAATTCGTTAGCTAGATTGTATGCTATAGCTGTGAGTGAGTCGATCTTTCTGTGTACTGGACCTGCTAAGGCAACTTCCAGGATGCCGTCTAGATCATCATCGAATTGCATCCAGGCGACATTGTCTGACGATCTCGGCCACTTGATCCTGTCTTTCCTTGACGAATGGATTGGGGTAGCCGAAGAGGAACTCACTAGTCCATTGTTCGGTGCTGAGGCAACTCAAGTGCGGAGAGATCTTCAGCGGTGTGGGGTGCTTCCTGGCTGGAATTCTCCTTCGTCTCACCAGACACTACATCTGTGCGCTGCACTTGGGTCACCATTGATCCACATCTAGATCTGCTCTGGTGTATCTTGAGCCCGCTGATGTTTTTGCAGACTTTCCTGCAATGACACCTTACCATGAATTCCTCTCCGGTCAGTGTTGTTTGTTTTAGCTTCCTCGTAGTCGTGTTTCCTGTCCTGGCCATTGCCAGTATGACCGTCCCATTGAGTCTCTCATCCCCCCCCCCCCCGGGAGACTCTGGGGGTATTGCTCTCCGTGTTCAATCGTAGCTTGAGTGGTGCCCTCTTGCGAGTGTTGCCCACAAGGTTGCTAGCCTTGTGAGCCCCTGCCAGTCTTTTCTGGAGGTCACCTGTCTCCAGCGTCACCGACCTTGCCCGGTTGCCATCCAGTCTTTCCTGGAAGCCACTGGTACATACCAGAGATTACTTGTTACATACACCTGTTAGGGTGCATAAGGTAACCGTAGCCTTCAGCCAGGAGCAGATGTCATCAGGTGGTTCCCTTTTGAAGCAGGTGGGAAGTTCCAACTAATATCCTTTTCTCTCCCAGCTGCTGCTTGTCTAGGTCGGGGGTCCCCAACCTTTTTTGCACCACGGATCGGTTTAATATTGACAATATTCTTGCGGACCAGCTGACCGGTGGGGGGGGTGGGGGGTGTTGGTTAAACTCACCTCAGCATGTCTTTTACAGTTAGTGTTGCCAACTTTCTCACTCCCAAATAAGGGACAAAAGTAGAAGTCAAATCCTGGGACACTTTACACCACGAAAGACTACCATGACCATGAAGCCTTGCGCGGGCACCTGTGTGCACATGTGTGTACGTGCCGATTTTTTTCCCCCCACAAATCAGTTTTGCCTTCATCTTCCCGACTATACTGTACATACATTATTTCTACTTTATATAGGCTGTGTATCGTATCATTCTTGCTGTTACTATATGTTAGTGTTATTTATTTTCGGTTTTATGTGTTATTTGGTATGACTTGTTAGGTTATTTTTTTGGGTCTGGGAACGCTCAAAATTTTTTCCCATATAAATGAATGGTAATTGCTTCTTCGCTTTACACCATTTCGGCACGAAAGGTTTCGTAGGAACACTCTAGCTTAGCGGGGGAATACGGGACAAGGGCGGTCCCATATGGGACAAACCAAATTAGCCCAATATACAGGATGTCTCGGCAAATATGGGACAGTTGGCAACCCTATGTTCAAGTTCAACAGTGCGTGACAGGGAATGAGGAAAGGTGAAGCTCACTCATATTGTTTCCTCATGGCCCGGTAGCACATGCTTTGCGGCCCGGTGGTTGGGGACTGCTAGTCTAGGTGATTGTTGTTCATAATTCTGCTGCTAATTTGTGGGTGGGTCAGTCCTCAGTAGCTGGTCAGACTTGAGCTACCAGCTCTATTCACAGTGGAGGAGCAATTGCCATTCCCTGAAGACACAATTCCTATATTACCTGTTTAAGTTCCTGAACCCAGGCACTGAGTTATTGGTCCAGAAATGTAACTATTACTCTGCCAAATTTTTGTAAATTTGAGGAGAAGCTAGATAATTAGATAAAGGAATGGAGAGTTGTGCTGTTGATTGGATGAATAAGGATGAAGGTAGCTTAATGGTGTGTATATGTGTTATCATGGCCTATATTGCTCAGTCATAGTGTCATACAGCACTTAATCAAGCTATGATGGGTTCAGTGTAGGGTTGTGTAAATGGGTGCTTGATTAGCACAGACCTGATGAGCTGTAAGCCTGGTTTCTGAACTGTGACGGATTCTAAGACACTGAAAGTTTATCTTCCAAATGTGGATGGGAGAAAGATGATCATGTACAACATCTTCCAAGTGTTGTTTAAGTGTTGGTTTGCTTTGCTGACCTTGATTCTTACTGTAGTTCTCATTTTGTTGTTCTGACAAAACTTAATGCTGTTAACCCAATTATACAATTTGTGATTCAGCATTTTGTATTGTTGCTCAGGTATGGTCTGGAATACTTGCATACATTGCATTCAGAAGTACTCTCAGTGTTACAGCAATCAGATGTACTTTGGTCTTTGAGTTAGTAACATTATTATGACATAATAGTTGAGTTCTTAAGGTGTTTAGATTCAAATGTACTCCTTTAGAACAGTATTCCCAGTGTTAGTTGAAAAAGGGTGATGCAAACATTATTTTTGGTCTTCAACATTTTGTTTAAGAGCTGCTTAAGAATAAAGATGTTTGATTTTATTTTTATTGGAAAAAGAACAAAATGATCTTAGACTTGAGTTTACTGTGATGGCTAGAATTGTACCACTTGTAAACATAACATGGTTCTCATTCTCTGAAACATGAAAACTAGGGATTTTACTATTTCCAATACATATTTTGTAATTATGTGATGTTAAAGTTGATACAATTTGGAAATGACTTCTTGTGGCTTTACAAATTAATATGCATGAAAAGATAGAATACCATATTTTTATGTTACAATGTGGTGTAATATTATTTTAAAAGTGTCCTCTGCAGAATATATTTTCATTCTGATATTTAGTTTGTATTCCTCTGAATTAGCAGAGTAAATTAACCATGCTGTGTAATGGGATTCTGTATAATTTTGTGCAGTATTATCTAACATAGAGTGCAAATGTGTGTAGTTGATCTGATATATATGATTATACCTTGTGTAGAATAAATTATCTTTACTCTGGCACCTGCATTTTTTGACTATTGTATTTCTTCTACAGAATGCAGTAATAGTGGCCTTGTCTTCACAATCCTGGGATGTGGAATGTGCAACAGAACGACTGCTCAGTAACTGAGGAATTTGGGATTGCTTCTATAGCTCTGATGTCCATTCATTGACAAGCACCTCTGCCCTTTGTTCTTACTGGGTTCTGCATAGATTCCATTTTAAACATCACTGTAATATGTGATAATTGCTTTAAACAAGACTGGATTCGATGCTCTGTAAATAAAGCTCTCAAAAGATCTGTGTAAATTAAAACAAAGGGGAAATGTGAAATACTTTTTAATTTTTTTCCTACTCTGCACTGTAAGAATCCTGAGTTTGAGTTGCATTCATCCCCGAAGATGACATAATACACCTGCTTTAGTGCAGTTTAACAAAGTACCAAGGCTTTCAACTGCAACAATTTGTTCTTGATAAAAACATGTAATGTGGCCTACATCTTAAAATATGGTTGTTTTCTACTTTTTGTATGTGTCATGGCTGTTAGCAGCCAGTCCTTCTGATCAGAGTACTTCTGATTCTGTTTAGTTTGGTATTTAGTGAGTGCCTGCTTCACTCTTTAATTGTGGCAGTAATACACGAGTGCTGTGGAGATATTTTTGAAAGTTAAATCGTTGAGGATGCCAAATCAAAGGTTGAAGCATATTCATGATGAGTAGATTACTTGATTATTCTCCCATGGTTGCATTGTTTTCCAAAAGTCTTTGCTATGACACAGTCAAAAAGTGTTGACATGCTAAGTTTTTTTTATGGTTATAGCTGTTAAGTAACGTGGTAGCCACCTTGATTTACTTAACAGGTGCTTCAATATGCAGTCCCAGCTTGTGATTGACATTTTCTCTGGAAGCGATGGTGGCTGTTCTCTTGCTGTACATAATTTAAAGTTCACTTAGAAATAGAGGTGTGTTATTGATCAGATTGTCTGCACTCTATTGAGTATTTCTGAAAGTTCCAGTAATGGGATAGTTCCTGTATATACAGCCAAGCTTTCTATTCGTATTAAAATATTTCATCTCCAGTTTCCACTAACATTGAGGTTATTTAATATGATCAATTTCTGAATTTCAGACAGGTATCAATTTTGTTGAATTGAAGAACTTGTAATTTTTTAAAGTTGCACGTGTCTATCTTCAGAAAGAATTTTTATTTGCCGACTAGTGCTTGTTGGAAACAGTAGTCATTCCAATTTTAAAAAGAATTTCTGTTTATTTAAGTGAGGCACAGTGCACCTTTTTAAACATAGTTATTGGGAAAGTGAAAAGTGAGCACTAAACTTCAGATTGTAATCTATACAATCGGAATAATTGAGCTAGCGTGGGATTTGATCCGTTAGTCTTGTTCAATGTAATAGGTGACAATTTATACTAATTCTCTGGAACTCTGAAAATCTGACATTACATTTGAATTTCAACTCCTGTGTCATCCTGTAAATCTTCACTTTAGTCAAACACCCCTTTGCTCTGTTTGGCTGCTAAAGATTCATTTCAGCAGCTATGTTAAAGTCTGGGATCACAGAGACTACCCCTTTGGCCAGTTTGTTCTTGCTGACCATTGTACCTTTTATGCTAATTTTATTTACAGCAACATGGTCTGTGGCCTTCCATGCCTTGGTGATTCAAGTGCTCGTCTCGATATTGCTTAAATATTGTGAGGGTCTCTGTGTCCACGTGCCTCAGGCAGTGCATTCCAGGTTCTAGCAGTACACTGGGTAGAAAAACTCTTCCTTTGTTAAGGAACTAAAACCCTCTAGTCGCAGTCAGCTGTGCTATAGGATAAATTTTCTACCAACAACTTTTAATTTTGTATACCTCTATGAACTCCTCCCCCGCCTCCTCCATGCCAAAGGAACTAAGCCTCTGCTCGTAACTGAAATGCTCCATTCAAGGCATCACCTTGATAATTTACTCTGCATGCTCTTCAGTTCATTCAAATTCTTCCTACAGTGTGGTGATCAGAACTCTTCATAGTACTCCAGCTGTGACCTAAACAATATTTTTATAAATGGTCCATAAACTCCCTGCTCTTGTATTCTGTACCCCAGTTAATGAAGGCAAATATCTTGTATGGCTTCATCTTACCTACCTGTGCCACCACTGTTAGGGATCCTTGAAATTTTAAATGGACGTGCCTCTTCTTTAATACTACCCAAGCCTCGACTATTCATTGTGTACACTTAATTAGTTCTCCCAAATGACATCGTCATGTCCTTATCAGGATTAATTTCTTTCTATCCCTTTGGTCCTTTTAAATCATGGCTGAAATAGACTCTAGTTGGGTATCTTGATTCCTTTTCATGTTTTATACTTGTCTAACAAAATTGGTGAACTTTGAAATGACATGAATGATCTACTTTAGTGACTTTTTTTGGGAGGGAGTTTCAGATTTCCACCATCCACTATGCAAAGTGGTGCCAAAGATAACCTTTAAGTGCTCTAACTCTAATTTTATGTTTGTGTTCTACTTTCTATCTACCCTCTTTTAAGAGGATGTTGTTTCTCATTTTCCACTGGCAAGTAATTTTGTCCTAAAGTCTTGCTGATATTAACACTTGAACTATCCGCAAGTCTAGCAAGGGGTATCTAAAAGTAATGGGCAGTTATATTTATTGATTATTTCTATAATTGACTTTTGTAGAATTTAGACAAATGATTGTGAATGGAAGAAATGGAGACTAAGATAATAGGCAGGACTAAAACTATCCCTTTACAACGGGGACAAAGATGCCCCAGAAAATGAAACTGCCTGCTGTTTCGATTTTCCTCTTAAACAGCATACCAATATTCGTTTATATAATTAAGCCTCTGCAGGTTCAAGTCCTAGCGGGTATGGCTTGGAAAATGTAAGCTGATTCTTTGTTCAATCTCTCTTTCCAGTGATGCACCAGTTACACTCTTGACTAAGAGTAATCTTTTTGTTAGGGTTCCTATTAGTTGCTGTAAGCTTTTAATTGCTGAATATTTTAAGATTTCTTGCTCTGAAGCTTTAAATACAGTATCCACTTTTATTCATTTGTGAGAGGAGTAATCCTCAAAGTTCTTTGTTTACAAAAAAACTACGGTGGAGTATTTGAATGTTCAAATTTGTGAACTTCACAGTTTAATCGGAAACCGGCTGCCCAATTAATTCTCCGACTGATGATCTTTGCAACTTCTCACCTTTTTGAACGCTGTTGGGAATTGGAATTTGAATCTATGAGTTGCCTTGATTATGAAGCAAACAACTGTTTAAAAAGTATAAATATAGCCTCGAGAATTACCAGAAAGAAAACTTCACCTTTTCTGGCCGCTACTGTAAGAAACGGTGCTTGTGACAACACCAGATGGTTCTGACTGCTGTTTGGCCCATGTACAGTTTATTACAAAATAGCGAGAATTGTTGTTGAATCAGAGTTCTTTATTTCAATGATGTGGCATTTTAGACGTCTTTACTTGACGTAGTTACATTTATTTGAAGGCAAGTGTTCAGGATTGTATATAAAGAATTATAGCAGTAGATTGAGTGAACCATTGAAATTTTTGAACCATTAAGCCTTTTCAGTGCCCAGATGAACTTGACAAAGCTTTCTGCATGTAACAAACCTTCCCGAGCTTTCATGAACTCTCACACTGTAGTGACTCCGGAAAATAAGTTAATTGGCAGTAAAAATAATTCATTCGAACAAACCCCCCCCCCCCAAGTTATTTGGCGTCTGTGTTTGGAACGCAGAAGCTCAGCGTTGGAGTCACACTATCACAGTTTAAATGTGCCTTCGTAATGTTAAATGTATTAGATTTTAGTTAATAATGTACTTAATTGTCATCTAAAATGCGAAAAATTCTCTCAGACTAATGGTATACAGAAACGTTGACTTACGGCAACTATTCAACGATCCGTTAAGGAGGCGATTACAGTGCGAGAAAAGACCTTAATTGGTTATAAATTGCGGTAAGTTCGCAACACAAAGATCACAAGGTTTAGCTTTAGATTGAACAAATGTAAATATTAGACTAATTTAGACAGTCTCGTACAGAAAACGGTAGAAAACGATCTTGCAATGTAGTGGAATATAGATACAAGGATATTTGCAGTTGTTGTCGTTTTAGTTACTACTGTTGTGGATCATGGAACAATAAGCACAGGAAGAGGCAAATTGGCCCAAAATTCCGCGCCCAATTAATTAAACTAATGACACTTAATCGGTTTAGTCTGCACGTGGCCCATGTTTCTTCCACCCCAGCTATATTTTCCAGACAGTTATCAGTGTATATTGGTTTTAACATTGCAAATTGTTTAGTTCGTAGGCAGCCAAACACTGCAGGTAATTTCATTATTATTAGTCAAATTTGCCATTTACCCTTGGGATTTGAAAATATTCTTAGTTCTGAAAACTGGGTTAAACTAGAAGTAATTGATCCGAAATCTGGTTTCCCTTTAACGATTTTCACTTTCTCAATTTTACACATCTCTTTGGTGTTTCTCACATTTTTATGGATTTTTTTGTCATTTTTTTTGAGCAAAGTAACTTGTGTGACAGTTAGTTCGTATTTCCCTCCAATGACCTAACAGATAAATAACGCTGAAAATTGAAAGTATAATGAGCATAATTGATATTTTCAATTCGTCTCAAAATTGTTTGCAAATTCGTTTTGTTTTTAAACAATAGACGGCCTGTTTTCTTTCTGCGAACTTTATTTACGACGTGACAAGTGAAAGATGTGTCCTGGTGTTACAGACCTTAAGGCAATCTTGGTTAATAGCGTTAGGGATGAACAACGAACCAGCCACTGCTACATTACTGAACCATATTCGTCTACTTCATTTTACTGCTCTTTCCTCACCGCCGCCCCCCCTCCTCCGCCATGCCTAATTTTATCCAGTTCTCTTTACGGTTATAAAATGATAGAGTTAAGGCCTTCTGTACGAAATATAAAGGTAACATATTTTGAAGTCCGTCCCTGGTTGTTTCCCCGTTTGTTCGTGGCAGTTAAACCGAAAGATACCGATTTTACTTGAAACAGCAAAGGTTCCAGATTTCAAGCCACTCTCATTCTAAAACTATAGACAAGTTTAGAAATGTCTTTATACTCGCAATAAGTTTCGACATTAGTTTTAATCAATAAGGCATGGAACAATCAATATTTTTTCTGTTTAGAATATTGCCAATGACATTTGTTGAAGTAAAATATCAACGTAACTAAGTTTCAGATGTTTAGTGATGTGCGATAATACTATTTTCCTCTTGTATCTGATATTCTGTTTCATCCCCGTATTTTGCAGACATCTGGTTCTGGGTAACTGAAAACGTGTATTTGCTACACCTCGGAGCAACGGAGGTGGAATTGGATTTTCTCTGGGCCTACGGTGTCCTATCGCATATGCTCGACTCCACCTCCTTCAGTAGAGGCGTTAAAGTCGGCAATTTGATTTATACTTAAAAAAGAATAACATTCCACTTTCATTCATCACCCCTCCCTCCAAAATTAAAATAGAGCCACCTTTACCAGGAGAATCTCCCCGAGTTTCCCATCGGGATTGGCTCTTCCCAGTTTCAGTTTCAGCGGAAGCCGCCGCAACTGGAGCGAGAGGTTGTGACACAGTGCAAGAATAGAGCCCTAAGGCCCAGGCAATTCGTTTCAAACGTTGTTCCTTTTAGACCCGGCAAATGAACCATTCGGGCACTATATTTCAGTTTCAGAAAAGTGTTTTCAAAGCCTGATGTAAATTATTAAAGTATTTGTGTCGCCATATACAGCCCTGAGATTCATTTTCAAATATATGCTAGAATAATCAGAATCAATGAAAGACCGCACCAACTAGTGTTGAACCAGTGTGCAAAAGACAAGCTGTACAAAAAAACCCAATAAATATCGAGAACACGAAATGAAGAGTCCTTGAAAATGAATCCATAGATTGTGGGAAAAGTTGGTGGTGGGGGTCCCTGATTATAAATGCTGCTGTCCGGCGACAACGCTTCCTGTAGCTGTGCTCAATGGCGGGGAGGGCTTTATCTGTGATGGACTGGGTCGTAGACTTTGGTGTTCCCATACCAGGCTGTGATGCAGCCAGTCAATATATTCTCCACCACATATGTATAACATTTTTGTATTGTACCAGTAATTTGACTCTAGTCTTAAACCTTTTGCAGTTGTAACATTCAGTGAAATATCACATGCCTTTCCTAGGCGATGAATATAATTGGTTAATCCAAATAAAATAAGGAAGTGCCATCTAATGTAGTAATTGTAATAACAGACTTTTAACCACAACTGTTGCAAGATTGTTCACACTTTTTTAAACTTTGTTTAATTTCCCCAAGATTTGTGCAGATATTGAACTAGTATCAAACGCAAATCTGAAAAAGTAGCGAACAGAAAGTAGTTCTAAAGCTTCCTAATCGGCATTATAAATAGAGCAGCCCCATGCGAGAAATCCATTATTTTAATCGCCAATTACTCCCTTCGAGGCTTAAAACGTGCTTACCGTTAAAAGCCCAGAGTAGCATGTTGCCGAAACGGTTATCCATATACTGCTCTCACTAGCCGACTAAATAAAGGGAGGGGTGGTTATTTAACATTTGATATTTATATAAAGTGGGGCCTTATAATCTGGATTGTCCTTCGCTCGTGTTCCATTGAAAATGAAGTTTCTTTAAATTTGCGCATTTTTGCAGCACAGAAACGGGCCACTGGGCTCATTTGTCATTGTGTTTTGAACATTCTCTCAGTAGCACTCTGTCAGAAGAAAAAAATAAATGCAGGTGCTGAAAATATGGAAAAATGTGCTGGAAAGCCTCAATTAAATGAATTATGATAGCTCATCCACCTGAAACCTTATCTTGGTTTCTCCCTCTAGACTGACTTGCTGATAATTTCTAGTAGTTACTGTTATTTCTCCCCATATTTATACACATCTTTGCCTCGGGTAACAATTTTCTCCTAAACTACTACAGTCGACGCACATGGCGTTTGTGGAACGCAATTGAAAATAGAGAGCAATGGGTTATGGCTCCTGTGCTTTCCACATGAGTGAGCATGTTTTATTATCTGTAAATCAAGCCAAGTATCGGCAGTCCAGAATCCATGGTTGCTGAGATGTTCCCTGAGGACTTGGGCAGAGTTGATTATGGTTATGAGATGACCAGTAGGCGATGCGAACTCATATCTGGATCTTGATGGGTTTAAACTATTGCAAACGGCAAATTTACTGTATATACCTACATACCCATCTCCACTTTGAGCATTGACTTTCTCCGGCTCCCAGCTAAACATTCTCAGTTTCAAATCTCACTACTGTCTTTTCGCTGCCTCTGTAATAAGACCACAAGGCATTTGGAACAGAATTAGGCCGTCCGAATATGGCTTAATCCCATTCTACTTTGGACCAGTAAACTTGATTTTACTCATCAAGAACTTATTGACTTGGCCTTCACAGCCATGTGTGGCAATGAAATCCATTGATTCATTACTGGCTACTAGATGGGCCTAGGGACCTGTTCTGCGCTGTATTGCTCTATGACTCTAAATATATTCTTCCTCATATGTCCTCTGGTCCTAGACTCTCCCACTACTGGAAACGTCCTCTCTACTTCATCCAGGCTTTCAATAGTAGGCAGGTTTCAATGAGATTCCCTCTCATTATTCCAAACTTAAGCGCGTACAGGCCCCGAGCCACCTCATACGTTAACCCTTTCATTCCCGTAAACCTCTAGACCCTCTCGAATGCCAGCATATCATTTATCATATATGGTCTTAAAACTGTTTACAATACAATACTCCAAATGTGGTCTGATCAACCCCTTATAAAGCTACTTGTTTTACACATCACTGAGCTTCTCATCTTGAATTCTCACCTGCCTTATTCCACAATTTTCTCCTGAACAAGACGCTCTCAACTTCTACTGTAATATTTATTAGTGTTATTAGTGATTATATTTATAGCTGTTAGGTCCACAAAAACAAAACTGCAGAAAATCTGAATTAAAGTACCAATCACTCTTGACTACTCAACCCGTAAGGCAATATGTAAATATAAAGAGTTTACATTGCAGATTATCAGCATCAAGTCGCCTTTACAAGACAGGGAATGGAAGGAAATATAGCGACTAGACAGGCTAAAGAAAATGTGTAAATAGATGAAGCAGAATCATTGTCTGAAATTGTTGAATTCAATTTAGAACCAAATATCCCTTGAATTTTTTTTAAGATTATGAAGACACGTAGTCCTCTTTTATTGCCACTTAGTAATGCATGCATTAAGAAATGATACAGTATTTCGCGAAATGGAACACTAGGTGGCAACATTTTTGATTGGACACATTTTTCCAGATTCCACATCAATATTAATATCATATAATTTTGTTGTTTCTGTTTCGGTTCCAGATGTTTCACTTGTTGTCTATTTCTAATATTTGCTTATACTGTGAATATTTTTATTTCTGACTTTTCTCCGTAACATATCTGTATCAACTTATTTTCCAGTTCTAGTGAAAAATCATCGAATTGAATTAAATTCCCTTCTCCACAATCTGACAGAGTACTGACAACTTTTAAAAATTTAGTGGGCAATTTTTCCAGGTGAAAACATCTTAATATTTCCTCTTAAATGTTATTTTTTTTTTAAGATTTGCCATAGATTTCCAACAGCTGCTCATTGCCTGTTTATTGTAATCTCTCAGTTCTGATTTCAGATCAACAATTTTCAGAAAAAAATTCTTTTAATCCCTTTCTGGTGCTTTCAGGTCCTTCCTATAATATGGAAACCAAACCAATGCAGGCATTGTAGGTTTGTCAAGACTGTTTGTACTCATGTAACCATACCCATCCCAATCTGATGCAATTAACTCATTATTAAATTGTACTTACTTTGGCCAAGACCAGACTATTAATACTTTGTGAACAATAGTGGCTAACGTAGTGCTGGGTTCATTGAGCTATGCACCATGGAAGCAGGCCCTGCGGTTCAACTCTCTGTGGCAACCAAAATGGCCATTTAAGCTTGCCCTAGTTTCCTACATTTGGCCCATATTCCCCTGAACATTTCACACCCACGTGCCAGTCCAAACGTCTTTTAAATGTTATTGTACCAGTCTCAACTGCTTCTCTCTGGCAACTTGTTCCAGATGTTTACCTTCTGTATGAAGAGCTTGCTTCTCCGAGCTTCCTTTTAAATCTTTCCCTTCTCACTTTAAACCATGCTCTCTCGTTTTTGTTTTCATTTTCCTGGGAAAAAAAGACTATACCCTTATGCGTATAATGTCACCAAAAAGCAGTACCCTCTACAGCCCTTCTTGCAATCTTGCAGCTTCCAGCTCGGGTGACGTACTCATGAATCTTCTCTGCATCCTGCTCAGTCAAATGCCATCCAATGACCTGGAACCTAATTTTTACCCCCCCCCCCCCCGGCAACTCCAAAATGGTGTTGGCATATATATTGACTGCTGTAGATTATCACCTAGTTTACTTGAGAGGCAAAACAATCAAAAGGGAAATTGATGGGCGTGTTAAATAATAATCTATACGATCACAGATGGGGAATGCCACTGATGGGATGACCCTGGTGGGAGTGGTTATGGACTGGATAAGTAAATTCAATGTGTGGAACATCATTTCCATTTTTCACTTTCTGAAGTACAACTCCTACCACCATCCACTTCTGAGTTTAGCCGGTTTGGTATCAATTCTGCTACTGGACGTGACTGCAAGTGGCCAGCGTATGCTGCTTCTTCAAAGGCTTTTTGAATTTTGGGAGTGTATTTACTCCCCTTTTCTGACCCTGAGTCTGAGCCATCTTTGGAAATATTGGTGTTAAAATAAATAAAAAGTACACATAAAATTACCTACAGTCGTCAAAGTTGACCATGCACATTCTGGCTGAATGTGAACGAATGTTGCTTGGGAACATATTGACAGATGTTAAAGCAAGTTTGACAATTCAAGGTGGTACCATTTTGAGTTTTACTTCAGTAGAGAGATGGGGGGTTCATACAAGATTTAATTTGTAGTATATTTTAAAGTTATTGTGGCTGATAATTTTTTTTTGCAAAATTGCAATCTTATATAAAATACATGTAAGCAAGGTCTCCAGAGTAAAATGATTAGAAAGATATTTATTCAAAAAGGGCACAGACATAACTTGGAGACATAAATAGCTCTTTGCTAATGGATTCATTTTGACAGAACATCATAAAATTTAAAAAATACTGGTAAAATTGGAATAAATTTCATTTGATTATTAAACACAAACTGCCAATATGTTAATCGTTGTTATTAAATAAAAGATATACAGTTTAGTCAAAGGCTGAAATGATCTTCACTCTTAAAAATATAGCAATTACCAGAAATTACCATCCTGCATTGTAACTTTCATCATCAATGCTACCCGTTTCACTAAGAATGTGCAATAGAGACAGATTACACTGGTAAACTTGAACATTGTATATACTGTGCATGCCCAAAAGTTCCCACGTGGGTAGAACTTAGTCCCAATTTTGGATTCCTCCATCCACACATTTTCTTTAGCAAGTATATATAACCAGACATTAACAGCAGTAATGTATTTGTAGCAAGTCTGAATTATAAGAGCTCGCACTTAAAGCTTTAGAAACAGATTTCAACTCCTGTAATACAGCTAGGAAATTTAAGATTAGTTAAATGCCTGCAGTCAAAATGCTGAAATCAATGGTCCCTAAACTTATGGACTGTTGTAAAAAAAAAACCATCTGCTTAACAATTTCTACTGCGTGGTAATCTGTCAACCTTATTTGGCATGGTCAGTAAGACTCCAGATCTACAAACATTCCTGAATTGTACACATAACCACAATGATAAAGCCAGATAGCCCACCATGTACTGACATAAGCATTGGATTTTGATACAACCAATCCATTAGCTACTATACTCTTATGTTGCTAAATATGGCTACATGTTACTATTCAAGCAACAGCTTGACTAATTGTACTCCAATACACATTTCGCCAACATGTATTCCTCTACACTCCCATGGCTTGTGTTTATGGTGTCCATTCCTCTAAAACCAGGACATTCTAACAGTATCCCAAGTTTAACAATCCTTTAAAAAAAAGGAAAGGGCAGCTGGGACAAATGAATGTCACCAACTGCAAGTTCTATCCTGATTTGGAAATGTAATTGGCAGCCATTCATTGATGCTGTGTCAAGCAAACCACCAAAAAGCTGAATGGGAGTACCTTCCCAAAATCCGCAGCATTTCAAGAAATGGAAATGCTTCTAGAGCAATACAGTATGGAGAATAACTGCAAATCCATTCCCGTACTCCCTAAAAATCAAACTGTCATTTAAGATTATAATTTACATGTAATTTATTTTGCAAGTTGACTGTACTTGATACCTCTGCACTAGCTCATGAATAATAAAAAATGCACATTTGAATCCTAGTTATTTTTGCTCTCTTCATTCCGTGATTGTACTTTAAAGTAACACTTTCATTATAAATGAATACTGGAACAATAACTGAAATGGTTAATTAGGATTTATCACAAAAAAATCATTGTCCTGGAAATTAAAAAAAATAAACTCAAGATAATGAAAAGAGTTGCTGATGCTGGAAACACTTACTAGGTTAGGTAGCATCTGTACAAAGAGAAATAATGTTTCAGGTTGAAGGGCCTGAAATGTGAAGATTTGTTGCTTTTACTACAGATACTGCAGGGAAGTTGATTGACTATTTCTATTTTAGCTCAAATAATTGACCAATTGTTATTTTATCTGGAAATTTAATAATGTGCAGACAAGAGTTGCTATGCAGAACAAAGTGGGTCCAAACATTTGTTGAAGACTGAGAAATGTGAGCATTGCCATCTTAAGCAACTTGCTTTGTCACATTGCATCACTGTAAAATAATTCTAGCCTGTTTGTAAATAACTTTAAAATCAGACAATAGAGTGAATAAAAACTCCAGCAAATTAAGATCATTGAGCAAAATATGCTACTATTAAAAATAAGTTTAATCTGTGAAGTTGAGGTATTGGATACCTTGCCCGACCACCACCCCATTTCTTCTCAGTCCTATTCTTGAAGACGTTGTTTGATTATATAACCCAAATCTAGACAATGCCACCTGTGGGTATCTTAAACTAAGCTAGGTAGCCTAACCGTCACATCAAATTAGTCTTTTTGGGTACAGTGTGAATTGGGCAACAGATTATTTTCTGATCAATGACAAAATCAGCAATTTTTAAAATATACTTGTTTACTACTAATTCTGATGTCTAGTTCAATAAATGGAAAATCCCTGTGAACATTTAAATTCTACTGATTAAAAGATGTTAGTTGTTTTACTTTTTCATGAAGTCACAGGATGGAATTGGCATTTTTAAATAAAGCAGTGGGGCAAAATAATGGTGCACAATAAACCCACGCTGCATTTCAGAAACCCAGTTGTAAAAATAAATGTAAAATTAAAAATGCCCTTTCTCTCCCAAAACTTCATTTGGGAGTTTTGACAGAATACACAAATGTCATGCTTTATCAGCCTAATGGCATCACCTGACATTGAAATACATGGGTAAAATTTGGTCTCATGTACCTTGTCTATTGTAAATTAGTCACAAGGTGCATCAATTGGGATAACTGGCTCAGGTGTGAGGTGGTGTTCTTCAATAAATCCTTGGATTTTCTTCAGTATTCCCCAATTATCTTAAACAACTTTAATGCACATATTATGCAGTGTCCCTGTAACCATATTTCTAAACTACTAGTGTTCTGCTTAAAAGATTACCAACTGCTTTCTCAGGAACCCTCCTATATAATAGATAGGAGCAACTTAACTAAGATTGAGTTCAAAATGAGACCCAAGGATCATAATTCTGTTGGCCTCTGCACTGAAGCTGATTGCAGTACCAAGTTTATTCCCAGAAACAAGACCATACTGATTTCTCTACTGTGGCTATTGGCAAGGGCCAGAGTAAGATAAACATGCCAATTTATTCTTCCTGCCCACCAAAACACCTCATGACACCAAGACACTGGTCAATTCTGTAAAGTTACTAGAATAGCCTACCTACCCATTTTGAAAATAGGAAAACTGGGTTTAATCAATTGCATAGAAATGTGGTTTTAAAGCCTCTAAGGTATACATATATATGATCAATACCAGCTTGATCCCCAAATGTTAATAAAACGACCAAGTCACATTTGTTTCTTTCTTTCCTCCAATACTAAATCTTCTTTGCTTAATGAAAGCCTTTAATAGCCATTGATAATTGGGTAACAGGTTCTGTCATTCGTATGGTGAGAAAAAGCCCTGAATTTTCAAGTACCTTGCTTTCATTGCTTCCCTCCTGCCTCATCACTGCCCTCATTCCACCTTCCTTTCTTCATTTGATTTTTCTTCTTTCTTATACATTTTGTGGTGAACCTGTGCCAGCATACCACTTGTTTGAAAACTAATTCACTGCTGTTGTATAAATGGTATGGGTTCTAGAGTAATTTATTCAAAACGCATTTGTAAGAGATACCCTGGCACGTGTTGCTTGTATGACCGACTGTACTAAAACCAAAATTAAACTAAAATATCAAAAACTGCAGCTGCTGGAAACATGAAATACCAACAGGTGGATTGAAACATTGAATGTTTCTCTTTCCACCAATGCTGCCGAGCCTGCTGAGTATTTCCAGCACTATTTGAAAAAAAATTTCCTGAACAACAGATTTTCCTGAACAAATCACATTTCCCCAAGCACACATTATATCTGTAGAGATGTTTCTGGGATCAGCGATGATAATCTGAAGTACTGGTGAGATTCATCCAATACACCCTTGCTGGAGGTGAAGTACACCTGCATCTTTAATTTATCTCCCAAGCGTCATATACCCCCACTTTGCTGACAGCTTTGGACACATTTCATATTTTTCTCTCTTAAGGAAACAGCAGAATCTCCAAAATCCCCATTTAAAGAAAAAATACTGGCAACATCTCTGCAGATCCAAAAATGGTGTATACATATTTATATTCTCCCCCGCCCCCCCATATAAACACAAATTCATAGAGGCGAAATACTTAGGCAATTTTAAAATCAGTGACATTCTTGATTATTTTGAAACTACTGTAGACCTAAAATTAAGTTAAACACCACAAGGGTGTCTCCAATGAGCTTCTATGTATTTTCTAGCTAAATAAAAGAGTTTGTGAAGCTCCTTGCCTGATGATATGGAAGACCCAAATAACACTGCAGTCACAGATTGCTAAAGCTCAGGATGTTTTGTTTCCTTACTCGAACTTAATTATTGAATGCTGACCTGCAGCAAATGTTATAGGACAGGCAGTTCATCTAGCAAACAAGACTACTGCATTAAACCCTTTTGGAGAGTTTGAAGTAAGGCCTTCTCTGTTTAAATTGTGGAATCAGATGCCATAAATATCACTGAAGTTGCGCTACTTGACGGTCTGGTAAGACACTATTCACTGGTGGAAAATCAATTACTGGATTTTCTGATAAAGAGCAGAAATACAACCTGTTTTGTCATGGTGAAAATGGACTTAACTTCAAATACCAAAGATGGTGTTTAAAGCACCTGCATTACTTGCTGACCATTATAAAACAGAATTACTTTTTTTCCCCCCAAGCGATGGAAGAAAAAAAATCAAAAACTACAGGAATCAAATACAATGTTTTTTCAGCTACAGGATTAAATTTAGAGCTGTTGTTAGCACTACTCATTAAATGAAATGACAACCATCCCCATGGTATAAAAAAGTAAAATTGGGTTAAATTTCAACTTGTGTAACCACAAGCTTTTTAGGTAGCATTAATATAATTCAGCAATGAAACCAATGAATCACACATACGTGTATGGCTTGTGCCTGTTCAATTTCTTCTGATAGACCTGGTGTAGTATAGCTCGCTAGTCTTTTTGAGCAATTGTTGTTTAAACAATGATCATACCTCAGTCCAATAATTTAGGAAGAAATTCCCAGTTAATCTCAGTGGGGTGAGCTAGCTGGAGGAAAGAGTAAGAGGGTTTCAGTTCATGCTGTATGGCAGAGATGGATTAAGTTTCCCAGTAGTTTAAGTCTCATCCTCCCTGGACAGTTTCTCCTTCCCTGCTCCTGACTCCAGACAATTAAAAATTTCAATATAGTTGAAATTACTTCAAATATCCATCTCTCACTGTTAATCCGCCCTGGTTTGGTTACTCAGGAGTACAGGTTTTGAGAGAGAGAAACAGAAACCAGGAGACACCTAAGAAGCATTTATTTCTTTATGCAACAAAAAATTAAATATGATCATGTGTACATCAAAATGTACACATTAACTACAATGAACAATGTCTGGAATCATAACATTGATGCAACCGCAAAGAATTTCACCAAAATAAACAGATGAGTGTGAACTGGGAGACAAACTAGTGAAAAATAGTTTTAAAAAATTCAACATATCAATAAAACACTCACTTAAAATGTATTAACAATTTGAATTGTTGAACTGACTTCACAAGCTGCCAAAATCCAATTTTTTTTCTAGAACACTTCATTTTTTTTACATCATTGGTTACAGAGCCTGGTAACTTGAACATCTCATCATAAAACTGGTCTTTCAAAAGTACCTCATTCTCTTCAAGATCTGATATAAAAATCTGAAACTCAAAAAGTTTCCTTTACCTTCCAGAGCAATATAGTTTTATAAGAAAGTAAAACATAAAAGGCCTCTTGATAAAATTTCATAAATTAAAAGTACTAAAAGCAAGTTTTAAAAATTAATGTTAGGATAGAGGAAATGCTTTAAAATGCTGTTCATTTTTTTTTATTCTTTCCACTATTCAACATGAAGTGAAATTCAAGAAAACCCTTTAAGAGTAATTAACTCCCACTGGGACCCTTAAAACCCCAAATTAAAACACTTGCTTAAAGAACACTTGAATTTGGCTTGCTGTAAAGGTTACGCCTGACCAATTTTCAGTCAAGCTGCCAGACAGGAGAGCTTCATTATATAGAATGCTTAGCCACCTAGGCGAGGGATACACAGAAAAAAATAGCAGTCCAATTCCATCCTAGAACGCATGCTGGCATGTTGGCCAACAAAAGCAGCACACTGGCAACTGTGGAAAAATGCAAAGTTCAGATTAGCCCCGCTTTCCCTGGTTGAGGAAGGCAAGCAGAAAAACACAAATGAGGATACATTGAGGGAATAATTATTTAAAAGGCAGCAATTCCAAAACAACTGCTTTCACTAGACTTCAGTCTGTATTCACAAAAAAAAACTGTCAATATGAATTACAGGGAAAAAAAATCATTTTTGACAAACACAGATTCTGGACAGTATACTGATACAGAAACCTTACTGAGATTCATTTTTAAAAGGATAAACAATGTGGATTCAGTGCAAATTTTAGAGAACAGTGTCAAAAATATCCCCAACTTAACGGCAGACTTCAGTATTACACTTTTTAAATCTTTACTACAACATTTATGGCAGTAGCTTCAAATATTATAAGCACATATTCAACTGCTCTTTTATCCACAGCTTTATTCTTTCACTCTCACCAAAATCAAATTATATTCAAATTGGGTCTATTTTAAATAACACAAATGTTTCCATCTGAAAAATTAATAGTAACAAGTGACTTTTATAATGCACCATTGCTGACTTCACAAGTCAGTAATAATAACTTACTTTGGAAGGTAAAACTGTTGCAGCAAATTACTAAAGCATAATTAAAATGGTTACATAAGACATTTGTAACAAAATCTTAATCTGGTGATTATTTTTATGAGTGTCAATAATTGTTAAGTGATCTTAACATATAAAAATACTACATAAAAATAACCCCAGGGAATTACAATGCTGTCCCTCCAACATTGCAAAAGTTATATTTTCAGTTAAAATTTAAATGAAGGAGTTCAATAATATCTTCTTAATATATAACCTAAACTCTGATGCAGTGTTGTCCTGATGTTTTGAGGGTGAGGAATTGTGTAAACTAACTTAAGATTTAGTATAGTATCTCAATCCTTTTATGTGGTACATTTCCCTCAGTGGCAAGGAATACTTCTTTTCTACAGCCTTTGTCTCCTTCCCTTTGGCATGGACTTTCTTCTTACCTATATAAAAAAAAATTGGAGAAATACTGAAGAAGGTAATTGAAAACATGCCTTTCTAATTAGGCTCTGAAACAAATCATTTTGCCATCCATATATACTATCAAATAGAAAATAAATACATCAAGACATTTAAAAATACTTGTGGCAATAACTTTATAATTGTATTTGACAATGCAGATAATGTACAAAGGCGTCTAATAGAGAGTAAATCAATGATTAATTTACATGAGGGTTAGAGGAGACATGTGAATGTTTATACCTACAAGGTTAGAATTGCAGCATTCTTTGGTTGTTGATAATGAAGGAGCAAGGTGGAAGTATTAGGGAATAGGGCTGAGAGTACAAAAAGTTCTGGTAGTTGCTAAAGTAGAAACATGAAGACAGTTTTCAAGACATAGAGAACACAGGAACAAGCAAGTCTATAAGAGAATGCAGAAAAAGGTGAAATTTATTAAAAAGAACCCAAATCTGATAAGCTGGATATGGGAAAGTACGTTTTAATAGCCACAGATATAGATTGTAGAATTTAACGGCTTGGCATTTGTAGTGTGCAAGGGGATAACATACAGAATTTGGGTGTAAACAAAGAGATGCTTCATTTTTCTGGCAAGAGATAAGATGGATGGAAATACACATGCTGTGGACATGGAAAGCTGTCTTGATAATACAAAGATGATGTTGGAGCCAGTTATCCCATCCCAAAGTATATCGATCAATGAGAATAACATTTATTTTTACATATGAACCGCCAGAAGTTTTTGAACTGCCGTTACAATTTTTCTAAAAGCCCATTTCAATTGAATGTGGTGCCAGCTTTGAAGAATATTCATAGTGGAACAGTCAGTATTCTTTCATCCAGTTTCTGCATCAAACATTGGCAGTACAAGCAACTCGTAATCTTCTGTTTTCTTGTAGATGAATACTCCTATATTTTAGATTTATTTATAGCATTATACAGCAGGGTAACAGCCCCTTTAGTCCAACTCTTCCATACCAACCAAAGTGTCTTTCTGAGCTGGTCCCTTTTGCCTGCATTTGGTTCATATCTCTCTAAAGCTTTCCCATCTGTGTACCTGTTTAAATGTTACATATAATTGACGTGCCTTCTCCACTTCCTCTGGCAGCTTGTTCTAAATGCCCACCATTCTCTTTCTGAAAAGCTTGTCTCTCAGGTCCCTTTTAAATATTTTCTCTCTCAGCTTAAATGTATGCTCTTTAGTTTCAGACTCAGCTGGGAAGAACACTCACAATCATCTTATTCGTACAGACCTTTAAGGTCACATTAGCCTCCATCACTCCAGGGAGATCAGTACAAACTCATCCAGTCTCTCCTTATATCTCAAGTTCTCCAATCCCAGTAACATTCTTGTGAATCTCTTCTGCACTCTCGCTAGTTTAATCACATCACTATAGTATGGCAAACAGAACTTCATGCAATATCCAGGCGCAGTCTCTCCATGTCCTTGCGTAATCCAGAAATAATCTGAACCAGTGAAATTTGCCAGTTTCCTCTTCTTAGTAGTTACCTTAAGCTATATACAATGCCTGCTTTTGAAGACAAATAAACTGAAGAGGGCATGTTAAAGTACAAGCTTGATGGTCTGTTCAAATTTTTGTCTTACATAATTGATAATAAAATGCATTTTCTTTCTGAGACAACATGATTGAGAAGTCATTTCTGCAACAGCTCATGAGAGGGGGAATTATTTAGGAATTGTTATTAAAATAACTGTCCAGTGCTTTATCATGATATTGCACGATTAGGTCTATAGCAGATGCCATCTCATTGGCTCTTTACACAACCCCAGAACATCTGGACAGCAAAGATGCATACATCAGAATACTCTTAATCGATTACAGCTCAGTATTTAATACAATCAACCCCTCAAAACTGATCAGTAAATTCTAAGACCTGGGCATCAACATGCTGTTGTGTAACGGGATCCTGGAATTCCTCACTTGCAGACGCTAATCAGTTTGGATTGATAAAACACATCTCCTCCACTGTCTCCATCAGCACAGGAGCACCACAGGGCTGTGTGCTTAGCCTGCTCCTCTACTCATTTCACATCTATGACTGTGTGGCCAAGTACAGCTCCAACACCATAAACAAGTTTGCTGGTGCCACCACTGTTGTGGGCCATGTCAAAAGTGGTGATGAATCAGTATGCAAGAGGGAAATTGAAAATTTGGCTGAGTGGTGTAATAACCTCTCACTCAAGGTCGAAAAAGACCAAGGAAATGATTGTAGATTTCAGGAGAGGGAAACCAGTGGTCCATGAACCAGTACTCATTGGAGGACCAGAGGTTGAGAGGGTCAGTAACTTTAAACTACTGGGCATCACTATCTCAGAGGACCTGTCCTGGGCCCATCATATAAGTATAATTTGCTAAGAAAGCACCACAGCCTCAGGAGTCTGCGAAGATTCAGCATGTCATCAAAAATCCTGGCAAACTTCTATAGATGCGTGGTGGAAAGTGTGCTGACTGGCTGCATTACAGCTTGGTATAGGAACACTGATGCCTTTGAGCAGGAAATCCTGCAAAAGTTAATGGATTTGGCCCAGTCCATCATGGGTAAAGCCCTCCCAACCATTGAGAACATCTATGTGAAATGTTGCAGTGGAAAAGCAGCATCCATCATCAAATATCCTCACCACCCAGGCCATGTTCTTTTCTCACTGCTGCCATCAGATAGAAGGTGCAAAGTGTTTCAGGACTCGCACCATCAGGTTCAAGAAGTTACTACCTCTCAACCATCAAGCTCATGAACAAAAGAGGATAACTACGCTCTTTCTATTTCTGGTGGAGACAACCAGTGGTCTCACTTTTGTTATTTCATGCTCTTGTTACTTATTACTACTTATTTATGTTTGTATTTACTCAGTTTATGGTTCAATAATCCTGCTTACAGTTACTGTTCTATAAGTTTGCTAAGTATGCCCACACGAAAAAGAATTTCAGGCTTGTATGTATACTCTCTGAATAATAAATTTTACTTTGAACTTTGATTGTATCAAAAAGAAACATCAAAAACATCATGGTATGTTTTTTGTTTCCGGACATTGCTGATACCGTAACTTTTGATGTTCACAGAACATTATGGCTCTATACTTGTATGTCGAAAAATACTTTGAAGAATTCCCATGGTACTGCAAGAATTCACTGTCATGCTGAAACCTCTTGCTATCCAGTCTTAGAACTACATGAAAAAGTCAAGTCCTGTATTGCAAGATTACACCTTGCCTAATCCCAACTTTCTCCAGTTTACTTCTGAAAATTTATTTTTGAAATGGTATCAAATAAGTCTCTAAGTAAACTGTTAAGAGACAAAAATCTCATTTTAAACTCCTTTAATTATTCTAAGAGTAAGCAAATTACTGAATTTGAAGGCATATGACAGTCAGCCCACATTTAATTTTTTTTTAAAAGACTACAGACATCCCACCTCTCCCGGAACTTCCAGGAGTCTCCCGCATATTGATAGTGGCTCCCTGACGCCCGGAAATAGATTTTTTTGAGAGGGAGAGGGAGAGCGAGCATCCTGATTGGTCTCTCTTCGTGCTAAGAGTGGCCCCCCAACCACCGGACCATGAGGAAACAATATGATTTGGCGATATGAAACGATATGAGTCAGCTGCACCTCTCCTCATTCCCTGTCACGCACTGTTGAATTTTAACGCACGCGAGGTCATCAGTGACCCCAGATGTGCAAAGGAATGGGTCCGTGACCCATTTGTGAATGTCCCCAGTGAATCATCCATGTCAGCGTGGGAAGAAGATCAACTCCTCGAGCTTGCAAATGATGGTGGGCATAACATCTCTGTCGGCATTCTGGATCAAACTGAATATCCTGAGATAGCCACGGAAGCACTGAAAACGTTGCTTCCATTTCCACCATATCTCTGTGAAGCGGAGTTTTCTGCAATGAATGCAACGAAAACTAAATTGTGGAATAGACTGGATATAAGGAACCCCCTTTGAGTATCGCTGTCTCCCATCACCCTTCGATAGGACCGTGTTGTTGCAGGAAAACAAGTCGAGGGCTCCCACTGATTCAGCGATATTGGTGTGTTGCAATGATTTTATATGTTCATACGGGGAAAATATGCACTGTGTGTTTAATATCCAAACGTTACTTAAAATGTTATGATGCGATTGACTTATCACCTATATTCCGGTTGTGATTAACACCCCTGCCCCCAGTCGGCTGGTCTAAAGAATATTGTCAATATTAAACCGGTCTGCGGTGCAAAAACGATTGCGGACCCCTGCTAAGTAGACCTATCAATTTTCTCTGTGGGCGGGCTTTACAGTCGACCTCAAAAGTAATGACAGGGTTGCTCGCTGCACTGTTTGCAACAGTGACTTTTCTATTGCCCATGGTGGGTTAAAATGTAAAAGACATGTTGAGGTGAGTTTAACAGGTGTCATTCGTTCATTAGCATAGCTAACGTTATTTAAACTAGCTGGCTGGCTGCTAAGGAGCTACACTATTGATGTCCTACTTGATGAGGCCAAACTCCCTGTAGACTTGCTTAAAGTTGTAATAGAATAACTATGATAATGTAAGTACATATTTTAATGTCACATTTTCTGCATATACCCAACCTGGTTTACAGATTAGACAAAATTACTAAACAAAGTATTACATACACCCTTGGAGGTCGACCGTGGGGGGGAGGGGGGAGAATATGGGGTTGCGGGGGGCGGAGGTGCTACCTCCCTGAAATAAGTTTTTGCAGGGTGGGATGTCTGAGACTAAAACATGAAAAGTAAAACTAGAGAGGAGGGAGTGGGAAGTACCAGAGAGACATTCTGTAATGATCAATAAACAAGTTGTTTGGAATCAAATGACCTTGCCTGGTGCCTCAGGGCTAGGTGTATCCGCACCCACAGCATCCCCCACCCCTGGGACTCCTCTGCCACCCAGTCCACACCCATCCTGCGGCACTCTACCCTTGCTCCCACCAGATTTACAAACTTGCTAATCGCTACACGTTGGCAAAGACAGTACTGTATCTTTGACCCTTTATCCCAACTTATCTGATGGTGTTCACATTTTAAAATTTTGTTTAAAACTTTTAAAATTATTCTTAAAATTCTCAAGCATATCATTCAATCTTTGAATGGATGGTTGCAAGAGAAATATTTAATATTTGGTTGGAATGGTTCCCAGATTTGCTTATAACAACATTAAAGTTGCTTATTCTCATAATACTACAGTCTTCAACTCAAGTTACAAATACTGATAAGTAAAACTGGTCCAGAGCCAATTTTCAGGCACTGACATCACTTAAAATTTAAGTGCCATTTGAATGTTTAATCGCCACCAAAATTAAGACTGTTATATTCATGGAATGTTGCCAGAGTTGAGAAAGTCATACTTTTTATGCAGACCCCTACTTTTAGGTTTTCTGTGAGAGTAGACACACCCAAAACTGAATCCAATTAGTTACTGACTCAAAATCAAGACTAGTCATTTAGAAGCCACTCCCTTGAGACATTAACGGTATGCAGTTGCTTATAAACATGACTATCACATTTTAAACAGATGCACCAAAACGCATTATGCTTCTTTATAATGCTAATTAACATTATGAAGATTGGGATGCTTGCACTTTTGATTTTGAATGGCTAGCTAACTCAGGCAGAAACTCACTTCAGGGGTTGAAGTCTCCTAAAAAGAGGAAATGGCAGATATTTCGCTTAGGAACACAAAAGGCACAGCTTGTTGGGCTGCTGCCTCATACATCTAGTGATCCAGGTTTAATCCTGACTGAAGCGTTAACTGTGTGGAGTTTGCACAAGGTAATTTATTCTGGCTGCCCTGGTTTCTTCCCACAAACTAAAGATGTGCCACTCAGGTTAAGTGGCCACTAAAATTGCCCCTCTTATTTGTGGGTGGTAACATCTGGTGGAAATTGATGGAGATGTGAGAGAATAGGTTAGCTTTATGAGATGACACAGACTCTTCAGACAAATGGCATCCTTCTCTGTTCTAACGAAATATGATCTGTAATATGGAAACCCAAAATATTCCACCTAGGCATTTTTCCGTACTATAATCACACTACTCTTAACATACTACTTCTTTCAATAACTCTATAAAACTGGCCATTATTACTACTGCACCTTAAGGAAGCCTCCCTTTGCTATTTTTGGGTTATCAATCTCATTCTGGCTGCTCTCATAGGATTTAAACAAATCCAGTTCCTCAGCTGAACTTTCAGGAGTAGACTCTAGTTCCATCACTGAGTATCCATCACTGTCCAAAACCTGGATTCTGAAAAAATAAGGAGGACTAGAAATCAGTAACAGGAATTTTTTATTTCACAGGATATGGATATAACCGGCAAACCCAGCATATGTACCCACTCCCAATTTTTCTGGAGTAAATCTCCTCTATTCCCCTAAATTTACATATTAAGCTTAAATAATTAAAGCCCCAATAACATGATAAACCTTCCAAGAGAGGGCAAAAGGAACTCAAGTAAATAAAACCACAAAACACAAATCAGAACAAACACGTTAATCAGATTGTTTTCCCATTGCAAAAAAGAATTACCTTTGTAGATCCATTTGTCTCTGTGCTGGTGCTCGCTTAACATTTGTTTCTTGTTGTTTTGGTACTTTAACATTTGTTGTTTCTGGTTCTGCAGGGCTTTCCTGATTGGCTGCAACTCTTTTCCTTCCTCTGCCTGATGTTTTGTTTGTATCTGTATTCTTGGCAGCATTACTTTCAGATGCAACTTTGGGAGGACGGCCACGCCTAGCTTTGGGGGGAACTGGTACTGCAGTCTCTTCAGATTTCTTCTCTTCTGGTATTTGCTGAATGTTCTCTGAACCTGCTGCAGGCGCTGTCCTTTTCTTTCCACGATCTGTACTGGTCTGTGGTGGTAAAGACTGTTCAGAGGACATCTCCTGTTATAAGGAGGACAGAATGTACACAGAACGATGCATAATATCACAGTGAATAATTACAGGAACTACTGATTTTATTTGTGCACTTTTGTTTTACATTGAAAAAAAATCAAAATTCCATTTAATTATAAATAAAGGAATAGCCCTATGGGACACAAGAGTATTTTTGAAATCTCTCCAACAAATAAAAATGGAATTGAAAAGAATAAAATACCCATTTCTCAGAGTGTCAATTTGGAGGTGTTGCTAAAAAGAAATCACTGATACAGCATACGCAATGTACAGGTCCAAGATCAAATATTATTGAGTTTGGGTTAATAGCTATTCTTGTGGCAGTTAATACTTTTTCATAGGGGGTGGTCATAAATGCAGCAGTTATTTTCCAAACAGGAAGACTAACAGTATATCTACTTCAAACCATCGTGGTCAAGATTTTCTCCTCTCAATAGGTGTGTTCTTCATTTCAGAACGATTCCTGTTCTATGCACTGCTGTGACTCTCTAATGAGTACCTATGCTAAAGATGTTGAAAATATTTCATCGCCATTAACTTTATTTTTATCTCTCTGAGAGGGAATACTTTGCATAAAGTATGATGCTGACAGTACAATTTACTTTGCATGGATAAAAAGCTGCAAAGGGAATCTCTAAGCTAACAAGTATTTAATTCTCCTTTCAAGATCCATTTTAAAATCTAGACACAAGAATGCCAATGGTGATGCGGAATAAAGTACCTTATTTCTAACTGGTTCATCTTTCTTCTCTGTTTTAGCTGGAACCACTGCAAGCAATATTACTGGATTTTCTTCATTTTCACTAACTTCTGTTTCCGGAACTTCTGAATTCTGCTCCCTGTGACAAAGTAAAGAAAAATAATTATTTAAGTCATGGGCAGTACATAATAATTGATAGGAGGATCTTTTAGCATCATTAAACTCCCACTTGTAACTATTCAAAAGTTTTACAGTAAAAGTTGTTTTTATAGATAAAACAAGTTTAAAAAAACATCAGCAAAACTTAGGAGCTGAATAAAAGTGGGTTTTACTGTAGAAAACTGGAAAAGCAGGAACAGCACTTCAGCCTCGAATTGTATTGAATTAGAGGGTAATTGTAATTCTACTTGTAAAGAATGGTAAATCCTTCGACTGTACATGGCAATAAGAAATTGATAAGCTTTTTAAAACTATTCCTCATTATTTGAAGTTATTTACAAAATGATTTAATTTTATTCAGTGTATTATGCACAACTTTCTAATTATCTCCAATTGCCATTACTGTTGTAATTAACAATCAAACTCTATTATTTAACAGTATTTTCTTAAAAACACTTTCTTAAAAGCATGGAATTTGTTAAAATATCTCTTGAATGCTCCATTAATTATCCTACAAGATTTCATGACACTGTCATGAGCCAGAAGTGAGTGGAAAGCTGAAATGTCTGAAGGTAAATAACCGGGATCAAATGGAATACATCCTAGGGCTCTAAATCAGTTAGATGAAGAGATTACGGAAGGCATTAGTAGTAATCTTTCAAGAATTACTGAATTCCTGAAAAACCACAAATGTCACTCCACACTTACAGAAGAGAAGGAGGCAAAAGAAAGGAAGTTATAGGCCAGTTAGCCTGACTTCAATAGTTGGCAAGATGATAAGAGTCCATTATTAAGAATGAGGTTTGGAGTACTTAAAAGGCACATGATCAAAAAAGTTGGAAGTCAATGTGGTTTCCTTAAGGGTAACCTTGCATGACATATCTGTTGGAATTCACTGAGGAAGTAACAGGCAGAATATATAAAGGAGAGTAAGTGGATGTTGTTCACTTGAATTTTCAATTGAATATTCAATTGAATTGGCTTTTGACAAGATGCAGTTCATGAAACTGCTGAACAAGATAACATGGACAAAATATTGACTGACTGGCAGAAGACAAAAAGTTGGAATAAAGGGGGCCTTTTCTGGTTGGATGGTGGTGACTAATGGTGTTCCGTAGGGGATAGGTGTTGGTTCCACTACTTTTCACATTACATGGTAATGATCTGGATGTTGGAATTGATGCCTTTGTGGCCAAGCTTGCAAATAATACAAAGATTGGTGGAGGGGCAGGTAATATTGAGGAAGCATGGAGTCCGCAGAAGTTCTTGACAGATTGGGCAAATGAGAATGGGCAAAGCAGTGGCAGATGGAATACAGTGTAGAGATGTGTATCGTCATTCACTTCAATAGAAGGAATAAAAGCGTAGACTATTTTCTAAACGAGGGAGTGAATTCAAAAATTAGATGTGTAAAGGGACTTCTGAGGCCTAGTGCAGGATACCCTGAAGGTTAACTTGGAGTTTGTGTCAGTAGTAAGAAAGGCAAATGCAATGCTGGCATTCATTTCCAAGGGCTAGAATATAAAAGGATATTACGCTGAGACTTTATCAGGCACTGGTCAGATCACACTTGGAGTATTGTGAGCAGTTTTAGGCCATATATCTTAGATATATATCTAAGCTACACAGGAATGGCTTAAGAACAACAAAGTCAATACACTGGAGTGGCCAAGTCAGAGCTCAGACCTTAATCCAATTGAGAATTTGTGGCTGGACTTGAGAAGTGCTACTCACTCACAAACCTAAATGCAATCTGACAGAGCTTGAGCAGTTTTGTAAAGAAGAATGGGGAAAAATTTCAGTGTCCAGATATGCAAACAGAGACCTACCCACGCAGACTCAATTGCTGCCAAAGGTGCATCTACTAAATACTGACTTGAACACTTAAGCAATCAATTATTATTGTTTTATATTTGTGATCAGTGTCAAAAAAGCCAAATTATATCCACAAAGATTTAATGTTGTAAAACAATGAAACATAAAAACTTCCGGGGGTGGGAAATATTTTTTATAGGCACTGTAGGATGTGTTGGCAATAGAGGTTACAGAGAAGGTTTACCATGGGACCATAAGACATAGGAGCAGAATTAGGCCATTTGGCCGAGTTTGCTCCGCCATTAAATCCTGGCTGATTCTTTTCTCCTCTCATCTGTTTTTTCCGCGTCTCTGTTTTAAATGGATGCCCCTCTATCCTGAGGTTGCACCCTCTTATCCTAGACTCCTCCGCCATAGGAAACATCCTTTCCATATCTACTCTGCCTAGACCTTTCAACATTCAACAGGCTCCAATAAGATCTCCCCATCGCCCTTCTAAATTCCAGCGAGTACAGACCCAGAGCTATCAAACATTCCTCGTATGATAAGCCTTTCATTCATGGAATCATTTTTGTGAACCTCCTCTGGACTCTCTACAATGTCAGCACACCTTTTCTTAGACGAGGAGCCCAAAACTGTTCACAATATTCAAGGTGAAGCCTCACCAGTACCCTATAAAGTCTCAGCATCAAATCCTTGCTCTTGTATTCTCAACCTCTTGAAATGAATGCTAACATTGCATTTGCCACCTTCACACCAGTTTAACCTGTGAGTTAACTTTTAGGGTGTTCTGCACAATGACTCCTATGTCCCTTGGCATCTCAGACTTTTGGATTTTCTCCCCATTCAGAAAATAGTCTGCACATTTACTTCTACTACCAAAGTGCATGACCGTGCAATATTCCAACATTTGTTACTTTCTTGCCCACTCTCCTAGTCTGTCTGTCCTTCTACAGCCTGTTTCTTCAACAATACCTGCCCCTCCACCAATCTTCATATCATCTGCAAACTAGGCAACAAAGCCATCTATTCCATCATCTAAATCACTGATATACAGCAGAACAAGAAGTGGTTCCAACACTGTGGAACTCTACTAGTCACTGGCAGCCAACCAGAAAAACAATCCTTTTATTCCCACTTGCTGTCTTCTATGATTTTCCAGTTCTCTGACACCATGCCAGAGTCCAATGATTTTTGAAAGATCATTACTAATGCCTCCATAATCTCTACTGCTACCTCTTTCAGTACTCTAGGGTGCAGCTCATCTGGCCTAGGTAACTTATATACCCTGAGCACCTTCTCCCTTGTAGTAGTAACTTCACTCACTTCTCTTCCGTCACATCTTCAACAGCTGGCACACTGCTAGTGTCTTCCAGAGTGAAGACCAATGCAAAATACTCATTTAGTTAATCTGCCATCTCCTTGTCCCATTATTATTCCTCCAGCCTCATTTTCTAGTGGTCCTATATCCACTCTCATATTTCTTATTTTTTACATACTTGATAAAGCTTTTATTTTCCACTTTGGTATATTTTGCTAGCTTGCTTTCAGATTTCATCTTTTTCCCCCTAATGATTCTTTTAATTGCTCTCTGTTTCTAAAAACTTCCCAATTCTGTCTTCTCACTAATATTTGTTTTGTTGTATTCCCTCTCTTTTGCTTTAACATTAGCTTTGACTTCCCTTGTCAGCCACAATTGCACTATTTTGCCATTTGAGTATTTCTTCAGTTTTGGAATACATCTTGCACCTTCTTCATTTTTCCCAGAAGCTCAAGCCATTGCTGCTCAGCTGCCATCTCTGCCAGCAGCTCCTTCCTGTTTACTTTGGCCAAAGCCTCTCTCATACCTTTGTAATGTCCTTTACTCCACTGAAATACTGCTACATCAGACTTTACTTTCTGCCCATCAAATTTCAAGTTGAACTCAATCATATTGTGATCACTGTCTCCTAACGATTCCTTTACCTTAAGCTCTGGTTCATTACATAACACCCAATCCAGTATAGCTGATCTCCCAGTAGGCTCAATGACAAACTGCTCTAAAAAGCCATTTAGTAGGCATTCAACTAACTCACTCTCTTGAGATTCATTTCTAACCTGATTTTATCAATTGACCTTCATGTTGAAATCTCCCATGACTATCATAACATTGCCCTTTTACATAAGAACATAAGAAATAGAAGCAGGAGTAGGCCATCCGGCCCATCGAGCCTGCCCTGCCATTCAATCATGGTTGATCTGTCTGTAAACTCAGCTCCATCTACCTGCCTTTTCCCCATAACCCTTAATTCCCCTACTATGTAAAAATCTATCTAACCGCACCTTAAAATACATTCAGTGAAAGAAGCCTCAACTGCTTCCCTGGGCAGAGAATTCCACAGATTCACTACTCTCTGGGAAAAACAGTTTCTCCTCATCTCTGTCCTAAATCTTCTCCCCTGGATCTTGAGGCAATGTCCCCTCATTCTAGTCTCACCTACCAAATGGAAACAACTTTTCTACTTCATCTTTTCTATCCCTTTCAAAATTTTCTATGTTCCTATAAGATCCCCTCTCATTCTTCTGAATTCCAGACAGTATAATCCCAGGTGACTCAATCTCTCCTCATAGGGTAACCCTTCATCTCTGGAATCAACCTGGTGAACCTCCTCTGCACTGCCTCCAAAGCCAGTATATCCTTCCTCAAGAATAGAGACCAGAACTGCACACAGTACTCCAGGTGCGGCCTCACCAGTACCCTGTATAGTTGCAGCATGACCTCCCTGCTCTTGAATTCAATCCCTCTAGCAATGAAGGCCAACATTCCGTGTGCCTTTTTAATAATCTGTTGTACCTGCAAGCCAACTTTTTGCAATTCATGCACAAGCACTCCCAAGTCTCTCTGCACAACAGCATGCTGCAATCTTTCACCATTTAAATAATAATCTGCTCTTCTATTATTCCTTCTAAAGTGGATGATCTCGCATTTACCAGCATTGTATTCCATCTGCCACACCTTGGCCCACTCACTTAACCTATCTATATCCCTCTGCAGACTCTCCACATCCTCTGTACAATTTGCTTTTCCACTCAAGTTTAGTGTCATCAGAAAAATTTGCTATGCTACACTCAGTCCCCTCTTCCAAATCATCAATGTAAATGGTAAACAGCTGCAGGCCCAGCACCGATCCCTGTGGCACCCCACTCACCACTGACTGCCAACCGGAGAAACACTCATTTATACCAACTCTCTGCCTTCTATTGGTTAACCAATCCACTATCCATGCCAATACACTTCCTCCCACTCCATGCACCTGCATCTTATTTATAAGTCTTTTGTGCGGCACCTTATCGAACGCCTTCTGGAAATCCAAGTATACGACATCCACCTGTTCCCCTCTGTCCACTGCACTCATTATGTCCTCAAAGAACCCCAGTAAGTTTGTCAAACAGGACCTGCCCTTTCTGAATCCATGCTCTGTCTGTTTAATGGAACCACTCCTTCCTAAATGTTTCGCGATTTCTTCCTTAAATGACAGCTTCAAGCATTTTCCTGACTACAGATGTTAAGCTAACTGGCCTATTGTTGCCCGTCTTTTGTCTACGTCCTTTTTCAAAAAGTGGCATGACATTTGCTGTCTTCCAATCCGCCGGGACCTCCCCAGAGTCTAGAGAAATTTGGTAAATGATTACCAACGCGTCTCCTACAACCTCTGCCAATTCCCTCAGCACCCTGGGATGCATCCCATCAGGACCAGGGGACTTATCCACCTTCAGGCCCTGTAGTTTGCTCATCACTATTTCTTTAGTGACAGTGATTTTATTGCGGTCCTCACCTCCCAATTCGTCCTTAACATCATTCTTTGGCATATTAGAGGGGTCCTCCACCGTGAAGACTAACACAAAATAGTTGTTCAATGCCTCAGCCATTTCCTTATCACCCAATATCAATTTTCCCTTCTCGTCTTCCATGGGACCTACGTTGACTTTAGCCACCTTCTTCTGCTTTATATATTTATAAAAACTTTTGCTATCTGTTTTCATATTTTGTGCTAATTTACTCTATCTTCCCTTTCCTTATTTCTTGTTTAGTTTTTTGACACACCTTTTCCATTTCCTGTTGTAATCTGCGCTAATATTAGGAGGCCATCATTATGATGGCCATAACTGCCATCAGGCTTCTTTTACTCTCACAGTTTCTTAACTCAATACACAAGGATCCAACACCTTCTGATCCTCTGTCACATCTTTCTACTGATTTGATGCCATTCTTTACCAGCAGAGCCACACCACCCCCTCTGCCTACCTTCCTATCCCTCCAATACAATGTGTAACCTTGGACATTCAGCCCCCAACTAGAACCATCCTTCAGCCACAATTCAATGATAATCACACCACCATACCTGACAATCTGTAAAAGTGCAACAAGATCCTCCACCTTGAGTACTGTATTTGTTACCCTTTTTGATTCTGCATCCCTAATACACTGATACTCACCCTGCTGGCTGCAATTTTATTCTATCATTTGCCTGCCCTTCCTGACAGTCTGACTGCATGCGATCTTTGCTTTTTTTTTTACCACCTGTCTTATCCTGAATCCCTTCACTCTGGTTCCCACACCCTGCCAGATCAGTTTAAAACCTCCCCAACAGGTCTAACAAACCTGCCCACGAGGATTTTGCCCCCCCCCCCACCTTGGGTTCAGGTGCAACCATCACCTTTGTACAGGTCATTTCTCCCCCAGAAGAGATCCCAATGATCCAAGAACCTGAAGCTCTACCCCCTGCACCAGCTTGCCAGCCACGCAGTAATCTGCCAAACCATTCTGTTTCTACTCTCACTGGTGTGTGGCACAGACAACAATCCAGAAATTACTACCCGGAAGGTCCTACTTCTCAGCTTTCTACCTAGCTCTCTAAATTCTCTTTTTGAGACTCTGCTTTTCTTTCCTATGTGATCCATACCAATATGTACCAAGACATCTGGCTGCTCTCCCTCCCTCTCCAAAATATTGTGGACATAATCTGAAATCTCTCTGACCCTGTCACCATGGAGGCAACATACCATTCAGGGGTCCCGTTCATCTTCACAGAATCTCCTGTCTGTTCCCCTCACTATCGAGTACCCTATCACAACCAAACTCCTCTTCTCCCTCTTTCCCTTCTGAGAGTCTTGTACTCTCAGTCACTTCACGCCACGGAAACCGGCATAAGCACTGGCCTGATGGGCCACAAGGCTCGTGATTTAATCTTGAGCCACTCATAGCCAATCATGTATTAGTTCACGCACTGCCTCCCCTGCATTCTTGCTCCCTCGTCAATTTATTCAATTTTTTCATTCATAGTGTTTGGAAATGAGCCTGCAACTTCCAGTGAGGATAGTACACCTAAGATGTCTCGGAAAAGCACTAGCACAGATGTGAAACTGCAAGTGATACTGCATTTGGAAGCTGGTGGGCGTCTATTTGATGTTGGTGCCTCTTTGAAATGGGCTACATTGACGATCAGAACAATTATAAAAAAATGCAGACAAGATAAAAGCTTCTGCAACGATCTCAAAGTTATCACCAACGGCAGGAGGAGAGACAGCAGCGCAGCCCTCCGGTGAAAAATGATTGTCGTATCCATTAAATAGGGGCCGTGGACAATTCTGATTTGATGGAGACAGACGTGAAAGCACAGAGGAACATCTGGAGGAATTTCTGAAACGCCAGTTCGCTGCTGCTGTTACTGCGCGGTTGGGAATCTTCCGGAGAGAAGGCCTCAAAATCCCCAGCTTTGCCTGCTGTTGGCGACTGAGATTGAGGTCGAATTGTTCGGACAGAGATGGCGCTCAGTACTCGGTGTCAGAGAGCTGATCGGACGCTCGAAGTTTTCGGATGACTCAGAGTCGGACTGTGTTCGGGCATGGCAGGGAGAGTTTTTCTTCGTTCTCCCGTCTACGTGAGAAGTGGGACATTTGAGAGACTTTGAACTTTTTACTGTGCTCATGGACTTCTTCATCAAGTTATGGTATTGTTGCACTGTTGTAACTATATGTTATAATTACGTGGTTTTGTTAGTTTTTTCAGTCTTGGCCTGTCCTGTGTTTTGTGCTATCACACTGGAGGAAATATTGTATCATTTCTTAATGCATGTATTACTAAATGACAATAAAAGAGGACTGCGTGCCTTCATAATCTAATAAAGGTGACTCGTTCAAGGAGCTATTTGCTTGAAAAAATGGAAAATATATGGGTGAGTGACCAAACATAGCAAAACATGCCCCTAACTCAGCTAATAATGGAAAAAGCAGGAAGCATCTTCAATCATATTCCAGAAAAAGAAAATATGTCGGTAACATTCACAGCCAGATAAGGTTGTTTTGATAGATTTAAACAGGTACAGTAACCTCCATAGCACATAAATCTTTGGTAGTGACTAGTGCAGGCAGCAAGGTAGCCCAGGATTTTACTGCAACACTGAAGGCTATATAGTCGGCCCTCCTTATCCGTGAGGGATTGGTTCCGGGACCTCTCACAGATACCAAAAAACGCAGATGCTGAAGTCCCTTATTCAACCTGTCTAAATGCAGTGGACCTTAGGAACCAGTGGAACCCCGGACCTTATTTAACCTGTCTCAGTGTGGTGGACATTAGGACTCAGCAGCAGAGCTCTGAATCCGCAGTGTTTCTGTTCACAAAAATAATCACGATCACGATTTAAAATAAAGTGGAAATAATAAAGCGATTGGAAAGAGGTGAAACGCCATCGGTCATTGGAAAAGTGTTAAGCTACAGCCAGTCAACGACTGGAACAATTTTAAAGGATAAAGTGAGAAAGGCCCTGCCCCGATGAAAGCTACAATTATTACTAAGCAACGCAGTGGTTTAATTATTGGGTTTTGGGGCTTTGGGTTTTTGATCTTCCACATCAACCCGGCACGGATGGAGAGCGCGCTTGGGAGCAGTCTGTCACTGGATCGAACTCAGGAATTTCGGTTCCCGAGCCCAGCGTTGAAACATACGTTTCTTAAGTGTTTTATATGCATAGAAAGGTAAAATATATACTATATACTAAGACAAATGTTTGACTAACTGACGCTAAATAATACCGGATGTACCTGTTCCGACTTACTTAGTAAGAGAACTTTCTTTTTTTTCTCGATCCCGATCCATGATAACCTACGCACATCCTCCCGTATACTTTAAATCATCTCTAGATTACTTATAATACCTAATACAATGTAAATGCTATGTAAAATAGTTGTTAATGCTGCATTGTTTAGGGAATAATGACAAGAAAAAAAAGTCTGTACATGTTCGAACAAGTGCTGGAAGAGCACTTCCAGGTTTTCTCGATTTGCGGTTGGTTGAATTCGCGCATGCGGAACACGCGGATAAGGAGGGCCAACTATAATTAAAAAGGACAATTATCCTCCTGAGCTGGTCTTCAATGTGGATGAAATGGGTCTATTTTGGTAAAGAATGCTTTCTCGTACTTCCATCTTCCAAGAAGAGAAATATGCATCTGGGTTCAAGGCTGGAAAAGAACCATTAACCACAGAATTCCTCAGCACTAGCATCGCCACAATCACATAAATTATGGACCAGTTCACTGATAACGACCCTGACTGGGAGCGAAGCAATAAGGAAAAGAGGGGTGCTCTCGACATGAGTTCCTTCTAACGAGAACTGCTTCATGAGAGGAAACTTAAGAAAAGACAGTCAACTCTCGACACCTACTTGAAGATGAAGCCAAAGTCAGAGAAGTCACAGCCTCCTCTAAGATGTAACCACAACCCCCTCCCCTCTGCTACTGCTGTGATGTGTTGTCGCTCTACTGGTGTACAGGTTAGGCCTATTTGCATGTTTGTTACTTCAAGAATTACTGTGTATGCATAATATCATATATCTCAGGTTTGATTTTTAAAAAATCAGACACACATGACCATTTACGTAATGTTATAATGATCCCACATAGCACTCCACCTCCGAGGAATGCATTCTCAGCATTAAACGGGGTCTCAGCGTCTATATAAGCTACCTGTTGTGAGCTTTTTAAGTGCATCTTTCTTGGTTCCTACAATCTTATGCACCCTTTCCTTCAGTCGATGTAATCCCTCCTATCTCCAGCAGAAGAAACAGATCAGCACTTAACTCTCAGCCATTATGTTGGTAATGCAACAAAATGCAGCAATAGCTTACCTTCCCCTGTTTGTAGCTGGCGAATTAGGTTCAGAGTTTGCACTTATATTGGTTCCTGTTTCCAAGCCTGGAGTTCTCGTATGTGGTCTTCTACCAGCAGCTGACAAAGGTTTGTTTACTGTACCCAATACTGTAGCTGGTTTGGGCTGAAAAAATGATTAAGTTATAACATATGTCAAACAATGCAAATATACAAAATTTATACACTGTTTAGAAACTGGGATTTAACAAATTGTGGAATTTTTCAGAAGCCATTATCAAACTAGTTCTCTTTAACTAAAGGATTTGTTATTTAGTCTTCCCCAGTTCAAACCAGGTAATCAAGAATAAAATACTGAAGTTACTGAAAACACATGTTAGGAAACACTGAAACTAGTACATATTTCACAATTGTGTGGGACACATAGTGTCGCATCCTGCACTGTGATAGAAGTAAATTTAGCAAAGTTTTATTTACATTTTAAGTGTCTCTGTCATAAATATTATTTAAGAAAATAAACACATTAACTCATAAAAGCAGCAACCTGACATTGATATATCCAATTAAAATATAATTCTTATTACAGAACAGAATTTGTGGATCTTACCGACAGGTGAACTTACTAGAAAACTCTAAAGAAATGTATATTATATAACACATCATCAGTAAATAGTAACGAGGGTCCAGGTGCCTGGAACATGCTGCCAGTAGAAGAGATAACAGTGTTTCAAGAGATATTTAGATAGATATACAAATAAGCAGGGAATGGAGAGATACAGAACACAAGCAGGCAGATGGATTAGTTTAGAAAAGTCCCATGCTTGGCACAGACATGGTGACCTAAAGGGCCTGTTCCTGGGCTGTACTGTTCTATGTTCAAGAACTGAAGGAATGCTATACTGATGGAAGATATATTAAAACAGGTTTCTTTTCTCAAATGGGCATAAAAGATCTGGTAATGCTACTTTAAAGATTCATCATTATCCGCTATATTCTGGCCAATAATTTCCAGGATTCTGGCCATTATTCAGCCCTTAATCACTTGGTCATTATCACATCTGTGGGATCACCTTGCACATAAATTTATAACATATTTACTACATTATATCCTTAATTAGCCTTCAGCAAATAATCCATTGCAAATATTAAAAATAGCTGGCTGGTGGTGTAGTGGCATTAGCACAGGACTTTGAGGCTCATGGCCCTAGGTTTGAATCTGACCAGCTCCCATGCTTTCCATTGGTGCTGGGTTGAGCATCAAGCTAGCAACTCGGCCTCATAGAAAAACATTCTAATGCTAAAGAAACAGCAAGCCTGCCACCCTGTGCACCGCAAGGCATGGAGAAGAATAACAAATATTAAAATAATAGCTATTAAAATTATCTGTTGTCAGCTTAATTTATTTGTAAGCTACCTTTCTGTAACCTTGTCAATTCAATTAGAACAGGCAGGTAGGAATGTTAACTTTGAATAGTTATAGTGTTAAATATAGCACTATGTATTAAAGTATAACAGAGAGGCAACCCAACCACAAGAAGTACTACCTTCCAATAACAGTAATTTGCACTAAATTTTGGGCAGTATTATAATATAGAAATGCAACAAAGAGGACCGTGCTAAGATTTACCTTTCCAGTGAGTAACAGCGTCTTTGCCTCATCTGACAAGTAGCACTTATTATTGCAGGAATCCTAAGCAAATAAATATTTATCAAGTATTAAAATATTTGGAGGAAGTGCTACAAAACAGCCTGTTGAAAGAGACTTGTAGTAACTTTATTTTGCTATACTAAGATTATTTCCTCGTCACTAAATATAAATAATATTCTCAGGTGTGTAATTTAGACCTGTACCAGTCTTACACTTGATGTGAAATTATGTATATGTGACACAAATCAACATTTTCCAATTGAGCTTATCCATAATTTTCTAGGAAGAAGCACAATCATCCTGCAAATTTATGGTGCAGTTAAAGAATGCTATAACCAGAGTATTAATAAAACACATCTTCTAACAAAAAAAACCAAGATACTTTTAGGCCATTTTATTCTCAATATTCTTCTGCGAATTATCAAGGTCTTTATTCATAAATGGAAATGCACCTAGATATATTCCATAGAGAGAAAAATCCTATGATACAGCAGATCTTTTGAATTCTAAAATAAGCTATATTGTATTTTTTCATTCCTCAGTGAATATTCCACTTACTTTCAAAGATGCATGTTTACAGTGTTAAGTTTTGTTTGAAGTCCCTATACTCTGTCTATGAAGATTATAATACCACCTGAAGAAAACACTGGAGATATCATGCCATGAACAGGAAAAAATGGCAGTGCACCACTAAACTTCCACTTATGGCAGAACAGCACAAAACCAATCTAGTCCCACCTCTCCATTTCTCTTCCAAATGATGGAGTTTGCAAGCTGACAACCTCATTACCAATGAATCATTAGCACTAGAATACATCCAATTTTGCTCTTGCTAGTGAGAGAAAGCCAATATCTTAGCAGTTAGCACAATGCTATTACAGCTTAGGGGTGGAGTTTGGAGTTCACTCCCAGCGTCCCCTGTAAGGAATCTGTGCATCCTTCCCGCGGAATGTGTGGGTTTTCTCCAGGACCTCTGGTTTCCTCCCACAGTCCAAAGACATAATGGGCAGGCTAACTGGCCACTGTAAATTGTCCTGTGATTAGACTAGGGCTAAATCAGCATTGTCAGGGGTTGCTGGACAGCGCGATTCAAAGGACGGAAGGGCCTGTACCGTATCCTATCTCTAAATAAATACTGAGAATGTTATTCCAAAATATAAAATAACAAGTTACTTTGTCTGGTGGGGTGAAGAACTTGGTTGGCAGTACAGGATCCTTTGGAGAGTCCAGATTATGTGTAGTACTTTTGCTTGTGATGACATTAAGAGCTACGTCACACACTATATAGAGTTTCTGTCAACACAAACAGAACAAAAGGGAAAAAGTGAATTGCAAAATGTTAAAAAAGTACTGGAAAATACTAGTATTTCAAACATAAACAGAATCATTGGACTATTTAAGTAAAGGTATAACTTTATAAAATGACAATGAAAGATCCATATAATACATCACACTGCTGCTCTTGCAAATAGGTATGAAGCACAATTTGTCCTTTTAAATAATATCAGTTGTGTCCTGATAGTAATTTATTTAAAAATATTCAATATGCTGTATTTGCTTTCTGGTGAAACAGAATTAACTATTTTTATTTATTCTACTTGAATGATATTTTTGAGCATCCTGCAGAATAAAGCTGTAACTGTAACATGGCTTCATTTGCCTGAAACAGATTTGAGAATTCAATCAGCAATTGCTTACAGTCTTTTAAAAATCAAAGTATTTCTGAAATCCTTAATGAGACTGTTTCATTGCTTAAGGGCAATACGGATAACCCAGCAGTTTATAAACCAGTGAGCCTCGATTCAGTAATAGGGCCATGACTGGTGAAGATTCTAAAGGACAGGATTTACTCACATTTGGAAAAGCATGGATTTATATGGGAAAAGACTTGTCTTATGAACCTGAGAAAGTGAGGATGATGACTGACGAGGGTAGGGCAATGGATGTTGTCTACAGGGACTTTACAAAAGCATTTGACATGGTAGATTGATCCAGAAGATTCAGCCAACAAGTGACTTGGTAATCAGGACAATGGGCTTCGCCATAGAAGAAATGCATTGTGGTAGAGGTGTGTTCTGATAATCTGTGACTAATAGTGTTCTATGCTGATCAGTGCTGGGCTTATGTGGTTTATGATTTATATAAATGATTTGCACAAGAATGTAGCTGGGCTGAATAGTATGCTTTCAGACAACACAATCGTAGGTGGAATTGTGGCTACTGAGGAAGATTGTCAAAAGGACATACTTAATACAGATCAGTTGGAAATATGAGCAGAAAATTGGCAGGTGGAGCTTAATCCAGAAACGTGAAAGGAACTGCCCTTTGGAAGGTCAAAAGGAACGGTATGATATACAGAGGAATTCTTGGGTGCAGATCCATTGCTCCCTGAAAGAGGCAACGGATCGAGAGGGTGGTAAAAGCATACATCATGATTGCCTTTACTGGCCACAGCATTGAGTATAAAAGTAGGAAGTAACATAGCAACTGTAAAAAACATACGGAATACTGTGTGCAATTCTGATCACATTACACGAGAGACGTAGAGATTTTGGAGAGGGCACAGAGGTTCACTAGAAATTGCCTGAATTAGAGCAGTGGTCCCCAACCACTGGACCGTGGACCGGTACCGGGCCGCAAAGCATGTGCTACCAGGCCGTGAGGAAACGATATGAGTCAGCTGCACCTTTCCTCATTCCCTGTCACGCACTGTTGAACTTGAACATAGGGTTGACATCTGTCCCGTATTTGCCGGGACATCCCGTATATTGGGCTAAATTGGTTTGTCCCATACCGGACCGCCCTTGTCCCGTATTTCCTCCCACTAAGGCAGAACGTTCCTATGAAACCTTTCGTGCTGAAATGGCGTGAAGCGAGGAAGCAATTACCATTAATTTATATGGGAAAAATTTTTGAGCGTTCCCAGACCCAAAAAGTAACCTAACAAATCATAAAACTGAAAGTAACACTAACATATAGTAAAACCAGGAATGATATGATAAATACACAGCCTATATAAAGTAGAAATAATGTATGTACAGTATAGTTGGGAAGATGAAGGCAAAACCGATTTGTGGGGGAAAAATTGGCACATACACGCCTTCGCACATTACATGCGCACACAGGTGCCCGTGCAAGGCTTCATGGTCATGGTAGTCTTTCCTGGGGTAAAGTGTCCTGGGATTTGACTGCGACTTTTGTCCCTTATTTGGGAGTGAGAAAGTTGGCAACCCTAACTGTAAAAGACATGATGAGGTGAGTTTAACCCCCCTCCCCCCCTCCCCCGCCGTCGGCAAGAATATTGTCAATATTAAACTGGTCCGCGGTGCAAAAAAGGTTGGGACCCCTGAATTAAGAGTATAAACTACAAGGTGAGGTTGGACAAACCTGGGATTCTTTTAAAAATTTGGAACATCTATAAGCTGAGGAGTGACCTGATAGAAGTATACACAATAGACTCTGTTTAATTAGGACACATCTGGACTCGTAAAATTTGGTCCAATTAAGCAGCTACCCCAATTAAGTCGAAGTTTCATGGAAATAGTTAAAAAGTAATAATAAAAAAAGACAAATGCAGCAACAAATTTTGTATTTAAATAAAATACAGAACAAATTAGAACACTAATAGTACCACAGTACAATAAAACTGTATATTAGTTCCTAATAGTTATCGATGGAGAAATTCATCCAGTGTATGCAATGAACAAAATCAGCGCAGACACTTAGTACAGATGATGGACTGCCTTCACATAGTGCAATTAACAACTGCATCCCCCAAATCTTCATTTTCACTGTAATATTCAAGATGATTGTCAATACCTTCACATTCTTTGCAGTTCCTTAACTTGAAGTAAAGAAATCATTTCATTTTCACTCTCAGTTGTTTCTGGCACCTCCAAGCCTGAATGCTTGAAACCGCAGTGAGCAAAACAGTTGCAAATTGCCTCACTGCTTATTTCTCACCAGCAGTCAGTATTAGAACCTGTTCAGCAAGTCTCTTGTCCCAATTAAACACCACAGTGTCCCAAATAAACAGCAGCCCAATTAAACAATGATCCAATTAACTGGAATCCACTGTGATAAAAAATAAAACTTCATCCATAATAAAGTATTTACAAGTATAAACTGTGTAATAACCTTCCTTTCTAATATTTGTAGACAATACATTAAACGTTAAATCACATTGTTTAAAACCAAAAGCACCATTGCCATCCATGTGGCATCACAATAATTGAGGGGCTTCCTCACTCACCCTGGCCCTTCGCTGTCCAGAAATGGAAGAATCCTATACTGTGATCCTTCCCCCACCAAGGTCTGCACGGAGCTTCGGTGTGTCCATCAGCACCTACGCCTGCAACCTGGAATTTGGCAGTCAGCAACATTCCTCTGTATTAGGGGTTCCCAACCTGGCTCCATGGCATGAAAAAGGTTGGGAGCCTCTGCACTACAGACATCTCAATTTGCTGGCAGCAAACAAGTTTTGGGCTAACCTAAAGGGGTATTTCACTGAGCTGATGTTGTTCCAACAGCACTATGATAGAAGTGCATAAAATAATGAGAGGCATAAACATGGTAGATAGCCAGAGATTTTTGCCCTAGGATGCAAATGTCAAATATCAAAGGGCATAACTTTTAGAAGGGGGGGTGAGGAGGGGAGCTTGAAGGCAAGTTGTTCCATTTTTAACAGAGTGGTAGGTGCCTGGAACATGCTGCCAGGAAAGGTAATGGAAACAGAGAGGTTCAAGAGATATTCAGACAGGCATGCAATAGAGGGATATAGATCATATGAGGCAGATGGGATTAATTTAATTTTGCATCAAGGTTGGCACAAACATCACAGGCTGACTGCCCTGTTACATGTTTATCTAATGTTCTATGTATATATCTTAACCGGTAGATCTTGGAAACCTTCCAGTCAGATGTCTGTAGAGATTGTCATTGTGGCCACTTAAAACAGAGATCAAAACAATCCTCGATTTTTTCAATATAATGTTTAAATATTCATTATTCAGCGACATGACATGGACTAGGCCCATCCAGCCCTTTACCACACTGCCCCGGCGACACCCAGAAAAGCTGATTAGCCCTAACCTAATCACAGGACAATTTACAATGACCAATTAACCTACTCTGAACGTCTTTAGATTGTCAGAGGAAACCTGAGACCTGGAGAAAACTCAGGCATTTCACAGGGAGGGTATAGAGACTCCTTACAAAACTGCACTGGAACTGAACTACTCTGAACTCTGGAACGCCCCAAGCTATAATAGCATCATAGGGGGAGTACATATATGTATGTATTTTTTCTCACCCCTTATGTCAGCCACCTCTGATACCTCGCAATAGTGTGTGTGTGTGTGTGTGTGTGCGAGAGAGAGTGAGAGACAGAGAGAGACACACACACAGAGTGAAAGAGAGACACACACGCATATACAGTTGCAATAAAAAGTTTGTGAACCCTTTGCAATTACTTGATTTTCTACATCAACTTATCATAAAATGTAGCCTGATCTTCATTTAAGTCACAATAAAATACACACAGTAGCTGCCTAAACTACTAACACACAAACTATTGTACTTTTCATGTCATTACTGAACACTTTGTTTAATCACAGACCGGGCTGGAAAAAGTATGTGAACCCTTGTATTTAATAACCAGCATAACCTCCTTTAGCAGCAATAGCTTCCACCGAACATTTCCTGTAGCTGCTGATCAAACTTGCACAACAGTGAGGAAGAATGTAAGACCATTCCTCCATACAAAACTGTTTCAGTTCATCAATATTTCTGGGATACCTTGCATGAACAGCCCTCTTCAGGTCATGCCACAGCATCTCAATTCGGTTAAGGTCTGGACTCTGACTTGGCCATTCCAAAACATAAATTTTCTTTTTAAGCCATTCTGCTGTTGATTTACTCTTGTGTTTCAGATCATTGTTTTGTTGCATCCTCCAACTTCTATTAAGCTTCAGGTGATGAACTGCTCCCCTGACATTCTCTTGTAAAGAGTCTTAATATTAGTTTGAATTCATTTTTCCCTCAATGATTGCAAGCAGTCGAGGCCCAGGCCCCAAACCCCAAAGCATGATGCTCTTTCCAATATGCTTCACAGTTGGGATGAGGTTCCAGTGTTGTTGTGCAGTGCCCCTTTTCCCCCCAAACATACCGTGCAGCAGCATTGTTTTTTTTTTGGAGAGCAATACTTTTCTCCATGATGTCCTTCCACGAACACCATTCTTGTACAGTGTTTTTCTTATAGTGAACACATGAATAGTGACTTTAGCAAGTTCTGATGCAAGACTTTAGCAAGACTGATGCAAATCTTTTTGCTGTAAGCTTTGGGTTCGTTTTCACCTCCTTCAGCATTACATGTTGTGCTCTTGAGGTGATCTTTGCAGGACACCCAACTCCTAGGGAGAGTAGCAACTGTACTGAATTTCCTCCATATGTAGACAATTTCTCTTACTGTGGACTCATGAACACTCAGGCCTTTAGAAATGCTTTTGTAGCCTTTTCCAGCTTCACACATTTCTACAATTCTTCTTCTAAGGTCCTCTGAAAGTTGTTTTGATCGAGGCATGATGCACATAAACAGACCTTTCTTGAGAAGAACAGGTTCATGAGAATGATCTCAGGAATGAAAAGGTTAACCTATTAAGAGTGTTTGACGACTCTTGGCCTGTACTCGCTGGAGTTTAGAAGAATGAGGGGTACCTCACTGAAACCTATTGAATATTGAAAGGTTTAGATAGAGTGGATATGGGGAGTCTAGGGCCACAGGGTACAGCATCAGAATAGAGGGACATCTGTTTAGAACAGAAACGCAGAGGAAAATTTTTAGCTGGAGTGTAGTGAATCTGTGGAATTCATTGCCACGGATGGCTGTGGACACCAAGTTATTCATAACATTTAAAGCAGCGGATGATAGGTTCTTCATTTGTCAGGATGTCAAAGGTTATGGGGAGAACACAGTAGAATGGGGTTGAGAGGAATAATTAATTAGCCATGATGGAATGGCAGAGGAAGCTCGAGCCAACTGGCCTAATTCTGCCCATGTCTTATGGCATTTGAAGTATGGTTATATCGACAATACTACTGGGGAAGAGTTCCAGGAATTTGACCCAGTGGTAGTGAACAAATTACAATATACTTTGAAATCAGGATGGTGTGGGCCTTGGAAGGCAACTTTCAGGGTATTGTTGCTCCCCTGCTTTTGTTGCCCTTGTATAAGTTATGGGGTTGGAACGTGCTGAGTCAGAGTAGGAAAATGGTGCTGAAGCAGAAGATAAGTCATGAACTATGACAAACTTCTATAGATGCAAAGTTAATATCCTAACTGGCTGCATCACGGCCAGGCAAAGAAAACACCAATGCCCAGGAACAAAAAAGACTCCAGAAGGAGTTAAATACAAACTATTTCATCACAAGCAAAGCCTTCCCCTCAACAAAATCGGTGAACTACATGAAGATAATGGAAATATTTTCAAAAAAAGCATTAATCATCTGATGCACATTCCAGGCCAGTCAAATGATGACATTTAAATCTTGCATGACACAAAATGCACAAGATCCATATTATTGTAACAGATGTATTTATTGTCTTGAATCAATGTCTTTGATCTTCATACACCTGAACATCCCTAGGACTGGAGTTGCAGGACCTCTCTTCCAGGCCCAGTCCATCCCTGATTCCACTAGAATGGTCTGAATGATAAGTGAACAGTGGGTGGCAAAGTGCAGAGATCTTGCCTGGCCAATGTTATTGACAGGCTTTCAGAGCTAGCAAAGCTGAGGCCAGAGATGAAAGCCAGTCCTGAACATACACTGCTTAACAAAATTTGAAGAAATTTGGTTACTCAGAAACAATAAATAAAACCCATGTTTCTCAAAGGATTTTATGACTGAAATCTATTGACAGATGTAGAGCCATCTGTCATTCAGCAAATCCCGTAATTCTACACATAAAAACATGCATGGAAATTTAGAACTAGCTAAGTACTGGTAGGTCTAATTGGCAAAATACTACTTGATCAGATCCCACTATTAAAAAGCTCCAGTGTATTCTTTGAAGATTAGAAGAGCTATCTGGTATTAATTAAAAGTACAATCATACTAAGAGACAGTAGGCATTTTGACCGCAGAGCCTGCTACTGCTGCGTCTGTCAAAAAAAAAGGCATTTGGCAAGGCTGACACTCAAGAAGAAATACTGGCAAATTTGATATCCCCCCAAAAAAAACCACTTACACCAGGTAGCACTGAACTTCAAATGTTATGCTGTAAAATATCATGTATCTGGTAAATAGTAAACTAGATACCAGCAAAGAAAATATTTTCTTTCCCTTGGGTAACCTTTTCTTTTCCTTCATCCAGTTTTATCTGTTTCTGAACATTGCTTATCATGAAGAAATTTCTCACTAACTTGTAAAACAAGAAAAGGGACTCACAATGCAGAGCAACCCTTCCAAAACCTTTGGTCGTGTGGCCCAGGAAGGTTCAGACTGAAGGACTCACACAGTATGGTCAACAGAACCATCAGAGAAGCTTCTCACTGACTGGCCAACTGAAGCTTTTCCTGAGGTCATCAGCAATTCAGAGTGACAAAATAAAATCTTCCCAGAGATTTTAAATGGAAATCCAACTTTTCTTAAAACCTTTTTTGGGACTACACAAGATGATAGAAACAGTCAGTTAAGAAAGGTTGCTTGGAGTTGGAAAGGAACAGGGACTAAGAAGTTGAGTGCAAGATAACAGGCTGGGAATAGATGAAGGAACGTAGCAGTTCAAGAAAACCAAGGCAGTGGAGAAATGCCTGTCCCTGAGCTCACATATCTGTCTTTCCCAATCAAAAATCATGTGTATGTTCACATTTAAGTGTGCAAACATTTCACTACCCTCCAACTAGCTTTAACATGGAATCAGCACACCACCATCATCAGCACAACCATCAACCCTAAAACCTGGTAAACCCTTGAAATGGAATGTAAGGAAGTAATCTTTGACCCAAATTACCTTAAAACACCCTACTAACAACACCTTCCTGTCCATCCTACAATTAGTTTCAATTTTCATTTATCCCCAAACCACCTGACTGCACACAGCTATTGATCCAGCAGGGCATGTGACTCAAGAAACAAAACAAAGTGGGTGACTCTTAAATGCTTTCTGAAATTGCAGTCAATTCAGGAGCAATTAAGAGTATGACAATAAAAGCTGGCTGAATCAGCAACATCATATCCCATTGAATGAAACAAAAACATTTTCTGGCAATATCAATGCACATGTCAAAATAGCATGATGCTATTACAGCTCAGAGCATTTTGGAGTTTGGAGTTTATTTCCGGTGCCATTCTGTAAGGAGTGCCTGTCTGTCCTCCCTGTGGAATGCTTGGGTTTTCTCCGGGTGCCCTGGTTTCCTCCCACAATCCAAAGATGTTCCAGATAGGTTAATTGGTCATTGTAAAAAAAATAGTCCTGTGATTAGGTTAGGGTTAATTGAGTTTGTTGGGGGTTGCTGGGGCAGTGTGGCTTGAAGGGCCTATTCTGCACTATATTGCTAAATAAATAAAGAAACCCATGCAACTCTTTTATACTCCATTTAGGGGCTCAGCTCAGTTTTAATGGCATAGACCAAAATACCGAAAGATCTTTCATCAGGTGGGAGGTACAGAAGCCTGAAGGCACACACTCAGCGATTTAGGAACAGCTTCTTCCCCTCTACCATCCGATTCCTAAATGGACATTAAACCTGTGAACACTACCTCACATTTTTAATATTTATATTATATCTCTTTTTGCACAATTTTTAATCTATTCAATATATATATATATATATATACCATAATTGATTGATTTCTTTCTTTTTTCTATATTATGTAATGTGTTGGAACTGCTGCTGCTGCTAAGTTAACAAACTTCACAACTCATGCCGGTGATAATAAACCCGATTCTGATTCTAGTGTGCTGCAAATATATACATCTCACCTCATTCATTTTGCCATCATCAGGTGCTTGAGCATCCTTAGTTTGTTTGATGTTCTCCACCATTTTCCTTATAAAAGCATGGCTATTATTTTCATTTTTCGCCATTAAAACTTCCAACATGAACCACAGGCACCTTACCAAATACAATTAGAAAAATCTTAGCTTAATCTTAAGGTACATCATATGAAACACCCAAGAAGGATACAACAGATGGCAATATCAAATTCAGCATTTAAATTTATATACAGATTTTAAGGTCAAATTACAATAGATGGTGCCTTTGGGGTTAGTACAATGCAATTTGGAGTTCAGAGTTCAATCCTGGGGTCGTCGGTTTTACAAGTTAGTGTTTGTGTGCCCTTCCTATGGAATGCGTGGGTATTCTCCAGGTGCTCCGGTTTCATCCCACAGTCCGAAGGCATAACGAGTAGATTAACTGGTCATTGTAAAATTGTCCCATGATTAGGTTAGGATTAAATCAGGATTGTTGGGGCAGCTTGGCGCGAAGGGCCAGAAGGGCTTGTATTGCTGAATATATATAATTAAATGAATAAGTGTTACTTACTCTTTAATGTCACGCAGCTGTTCAATATCCTGTGTCTTGGTAAAATCTGGATCATGAGCTAGCAAATGAACTGTGTATGGAACTACGTATTCTGGTAATAGTGACAAAAGTTTCTCTACAGAAAAACAAAGGAAAAGTATATTTAAAAGTTGATATAAAAAAACTTTATCTATGCATACAATTCTAGCAAATTAGAATCTTCAAAATAACCTGAATATTAGACAAAAATAAGCAAATATATTTTAGTTTTACATTATTTCACAAATATACTGAAAATTCCAATCACTTTTACTGCAAGATTTAATCTTGAAATATGTAACACTATTGTATTTTTCAAGGTACATACGATATTTCTTTGAGAAGGATAGCTAGCAATTCCCATTGAGATCAGAAGATTATAAGCATTGATCTAGTTCCAGACTTGAGAGGCCTAACTGTACTTCAATTCCATTACCTTTGTCCTATAACAAATATCTCTAGAAAGCATCTTGTAAGGAACCCAGTTTCTCCTATTATTTCTTTGAAAAATGTCCCTTTTGAATTGACCAGATTTAAACATGTCATTTATTCCCAAAGCTACCATGTCATTATAACCTTTCAAAACAAAATCGATACTCAAGCAAATTAAAAACAAGGGCACAGGATTTATATTCATGGCAGGACCGGGAAAAAAAATTATTTTTGTTCTTTTACATATTGTATATTTTAGCATGTTTGCATTCCTTGCCTTTCAAAAGCAATCTCTGCTTAAGGAAGAGGAAGTTGTTGTTCCAAGGTTTAGGAATAAATTTGAATATTGTTCTTTGAGCAGTTGTAAAGATTCAGATAAAAGGAAATTGTAGGGCAATACTTACAGCTGCTCAGTGGATGGCAGGAAAGGTGCCTAGGAATCTGACTAACTTCAAGTAGGATTTGAAACTGGGATACCCATGGAAGGGATGCTGCAAATTAATGATGAATTTTATGGGGTTAGAAAGCAGATGCAAAATATTGAGAAGGTAAAAGTAGGAAAGCTAGGAGTGGGAAGCAACAGAACAGGATCTGAAACAGAATGATGAAAGACGAGACACTATTTGGAACCTAGAAAGCAAAGCAGTGGATAAAGGCTAGGTTAGTTAAGCCTGGCAAAAATTCGGCAAAACTGAAATCTTCAATTATGCATAAAGGTAGAAATTCAAATCAACTTGTTGACCGAGATGCCAGTTATGAAGGGAGTGGTAGGTTTATGGAATAGGAAATGGAAGTCACAGGAAGTGAAGGAGTTGAAGAGGAAAGTAACAGTTCTAGGAGCTAAAAGGCCGAATATTGTTTTAAGTGCTAGACGTTAAAACCAAGAATTTCACAGAACTCTGAACATGAGCAGATTTTAATAATATACAATTGGGTTTAGGAGATAAAAGTGAATCTGGAGGACAGTATTAAGACCCTGATGAGGTAACTGTTTCTCTTTCCACAGATGCTGCCTGTTTACTCAGTCTATACCTCTCATAATACTTGTCAATTAAATCTCACCCAACCTCCCCCATTCTTTCCCCAGCCTACCAATCCATCCCCATTGTTGAATTTCCAGCTCTGACAATATCCTGTTAATTTCTTCTGCACCTTCTCCATTGTGTCTGATCTTCCCGTAATAAGGTGATTACTGTGTACATACATCTATTAATGCTTCTGGACACATCTTCAGTGATGTTCCTGGAATCATTGGGTGTTTCAGGTCTTTCAACATCATACAACCTCCTCCAGGTGACCCAGCCGGGGCTGATCAGATCCCAGCTTGTGTCCAGATGGCTAGCTACTTATGACTCCATGGCTCCCCTCTTTTGAGCCACAGCCATCTTGAGGCCCTCTCTGCCACATCGGTGGTACTGCGGATGGCTCTCCTCTTCCTCTCTCCCTCAATGCCCAAAATGCTGAAGGCTCTAACTAAGGAACGGGCTACGAATCCCCTACAACCAACCTCCACTGCGAGACACCTCGCTCTCCATCCAGCCTGCTGACAGTTGCTGACCAGTCCAGCGTACTTGGAGAGCTTCTTTTCAAAGGCCTCTTCCAAGCTATCTTCTCATGGGACCGTCAGCTCCAGCAGCACCACTTGCTTAGTGGACTCGGACATTGTCTGGTCGCAGGGTGGTGGCTGCAATATGGTTGGGGATCTTCAGCTGCCCTTCGAGGTCCACCAACAGCTGCCAGTCCCTTGCATAGGTCGGAATGCCTGCAGATGTTCTTTTGGCAGGTATTGGCTGCTCCCCAGCTCTGACAAAGGTAATGGTCAGCTTGGAGGGTCGGGACCGCTTCGCCCACTCAACTCCTGCGCTGACGGCTTCAGCGATGGTCTTCAGGACCTGATCATGCCTCCACCTGTACCGTCCCTCACCAAGTGCCCTTGCGCAGCCGCTGAGGATGTGCTCCAGGGTTCTTCGCTTGGAGCACAGTGGGCACACAGATGACTCTGCCTTGCTCCATGTGTGCAGGTTTGAACAGTACATAATATTCAAGCTATAGCCTAGTTAGTGTTTTATATGATTCTAGCATAATCTCTCTGTTCTTATGCTTTATTCCTTAGGTAAAAGACAGTACACTAGATGTCTTTTTATCCATATTATCAACTTTTCTGAATACCTTTTAAGAGCTGGATTCACATGCTGTTGTCCTTCCTCAAATTCATGACCTCTCACTTCTCCAGACTGAATTCTATTTGAGTTTTCTGCGCAACTGACCAGAGCATCAACATCCTCCTGCAGTCTATGCATGTCTCCTGTCATTCACACCATCATTTTTGATTCATCTGCAAATCTTATCTACCTATATTTTTTATTTTTTTTCCTTTTTTTATTTTTATTTTATTTTTTTTTTAATCTACCTATATTTTATATTTTTAAGATTGCATGTATATATATATATATACACACACACACACACACACACACACAGACACAAATGCACTTTAAAAAATATCTGACTTCTTAGCAACTTTCCCTTAAGAAATCCAGTTGACTGCATCTGGATGCACAAGAATTAAGAGAAACCAGCATGGTTTTGTGCATGGAAAGTCATGCTTGATGAATATTTTAGAGTTTTTTTTGAAGAGGTATCCAAAAGGGTAGATGAGGCTAGGACAGTGAATATTTCTATTTGGACTTTGGTCTTCCGCAAAGTCCCACATAGTAAACTGGTCTGGAAGGTTAGACCTAATGGAAGCTAGGGAGAGCTCACAAGGTGGATTCAAAATTGGCTTGATGGTAAGAAGCAACAAGCAGTGGTTGAAGGTTGTTTCACAAAATGGAGGTCAGTGACATTTAAGAAGAACTTGGATGGGTATTTGGAGGGGCGGGGCTTAGAGGGATTTGGGCCAAATGCAGGTAATTGGATATACCTGGGTGGGCACTATGGTCAGCATGGACTTGCTGAACCAAATGGCCCGCCATGTCTTTGCTATATTGCCCTATACTGTTTTTGATTAATGTCGATTCTTGTTCTCAGAACTGATTCCAATAATCCGTCCCACAATGTAGTTCATCTAAATGGCCTCTAATTACTTGTTTTATCCCTTTCAAACGAAGTTGTCACATATGGGTATCACAGTGACAGAGTGGGTGCTGCTGTTTCACTGATCCTGACTTTTGGTGTGTAGAATCTGCATGTTCTTCCTGTAAGCCCCGTGGCATTTCACCAGGGACTACCCACATCCCTAAAGGAAAGCAGTAAGAAAATCATGGTGGAGCTGATGGGCATGCCAAGGGAATATAAGAAATAAATAATGAGAATTTGTTTAAACTGAAACTAATGCATTGTAAGCTGTAAAACAACACTTCTTTTAAGAAAATATTGTAAATTACTGTACTAACCATGAGCGATTGGATTCTGTTTAATATATTCTCTTCGTATACTTATATTTTTAAGGAGACACTGTCTGGCATGTGCTCTTCGCTCTTTCACAGGGTCCTTGGCACAGAGTGCAAACACCGCCATATATTCCAATGGGAGCATTAATTTTCCGAGGGCTTTGTGAAGTTTCAGAGCAAATATTTGTCTCACCTGGTAACACTCATCCTTTAAACAACAAAATTTATAAAATCAATAGATTATTTGAAGTAATGCAACAAACTGTTAACATGAATGTGAGAATTACGAATGCTCACCTCTATGGCAAAACAGAAACAGTTTGCTAATTTCATAATAGTTAATTTCCGGGGGTGGGTGGGGGGAGGGGTGGCATTTAAATTATCCGAAATTTATTCATTCAATGCTTTTTCAACAATATAGTGGATTCTAATTGGGACACACCAAGACCAGTACATTTTGGCCCAATTAAGCGGCTGCCCCAATTAGCCAAAGTTTCATGGAAATAGCTAGAAAGGTATAAAAAAAGAAACTCAGTAACAAATTATGTATTTAAATGAAATACAGAACAAATTAGAACACTACCAATTCTACGGTAGAACTATAAAAATGAGTATTAGCCCCTAACACTCATCAGAAGAACTCATCTGCACCATGTTCTTTTGACTGTAAAACAAAATCAGCACAGCCACCCAATGCAGATAATGGACTGCTTTCATACAATGCTGTCAATGATTGTATCCTCCAAATCTTCATTTTCATTTAAAACCCTTCATAGTTTCTAACTTTTTTGAGGTAGTGAAATCATTTCATTTTCACTTCAAGCTGTTTCTGTTCTCTCAAAGCCTGAATGCTTGAAACCACAGTGACCAACAGCTCTGAATTATCTTACTGCTTATTTCTCACTAATTACCAGTGAACAAACATACACAACTGATGCTATTTAAAAATTGTTCACATGAAGCATGATGTTCTAACGCTCACACAAGTGTACAGACTGACGCTAGTTAGAAACTAAAGTCTCCTGTCCCAATTAAGTGGCATGGTGTCCCAAATAAACAAAGAAAATCCCTGTAAGTTTCTCTATTAGCTTTTGTTCTTTAAAAGTTTTCCTAAATACGCGGCTGCCCGATTAACTGAATATTATTCACCCACTCTAATTCTGTTACCTCAGCGTAAGTATTTACAGAATATAGAATAGTACAGCACATTACAGGCCCTTCGGCCCACAATGTTGTGCCAAACCTCAAACCCTGCCTCCCATATAACCCTCCACCTTAAATTCCTCCATATACCTGTCTAGTAGTCTCTTAAACTTCACTAGTGTATCTGCCTCCACCACTGACTCAGGCAGTGTATTCCACGTAGCAACTACTCTCTGAGTAAAAAAGCTTCCTTTAATATCCCCCTTGAACTTTCCACCCCTTACCTTAAAGCAATATCCTCTTGTATTGAGCAGTGATGACCTGGGGAAGAGGCGCTAGCTATCCACTCTATCTATTTCTCTTAATATCTTGTACACCTCTATCATGTCTCCCCTCATCTTCCTTCTCTTCAAAGTAAAGTCCTAGCTCCCTAATCTCTGATCATAATGCATACTCTCTAAACCAGGCACCATCCTGGTAAATCTCCTCTGTACCCTTTCCAATGCTTCCACATCCTACCTATAGTGAGGCGACCAGAACTGGACACAGTACTCCAAGTGTGGCCTAACCAGAGTTTTATAGAGCTGCATCTTTACATCGCAACTCTTAAACTCTGTCTCTCAACTTATGAAAGCTAACACCCCATAAGCTTTCTTAACTACCCTATCTACCTGCGAGGCAACTTTCAGGGATCTGTGAACATGTACCCCCAGATCCCTCTGCTCCTCCACACTACTAAGTATCCTGCCATTTACTTTGTACCCTGCCTTGGAGTTTGTCCTTCCAAAGTGTACCACCTCACACTTCTCTGGGTTGAACTCCATCTGCCACTTCTCAGCCCACTTCTGCATCCTATCAATGTCTCTCTGCAATCTTCGACAAGCCTCTACACTATCCACAACATCACCAACCTTTGTGTCATCTGCAAACTTGCCAACCCACCCTTCTACCCCCACATCCAGGTTGTTAATAAAAATCACGAAAAGTAGAGGTCCCAGAACCGGTCCTTGTGGGACACCACTAATCACAACCCTTCAATCCAAATGTACACCCTCCATCACGACCCTCTGCCTTCTGCAGGCAAGCCAATTCTGAATCCACCTGGCCAAACTTCCCTGGATCCCATGCCTTCTGACTTTCTGAATAAGCCTACCATGTGGAACCTTGTCAAATGCCTTACTAAAATCCATGTAGATCACATCCACTGCACTACCCTCATCTATATGCCTGGTCACCTCCTCAAAGAACTCTATCAGGCTTGCTAGACATGATCTGCCCTTCACAAAGCCATGCCGACTGTCCCTGATCAGACCATGATTCTCTAAATGCCCAGAGATCCTATCTCTAAGAACCTTTTCCAACAGCTTTCCCATCACAGACGTAAGGCTCACTGGTCTATAATTACCCGGACTATCCCTACTACCTTTTTTGAACAAAGGGACAACATTCGCCTCCCTCCAATCCTCCGGTACCATTCCCGTGGACAATGAGGACATAAAGATCCTAGCCAGAGGCTCAGCAATCTCCTCCCTCACCTTGTGGAGCAGCCTGGGGAATATTCCATCAGGCCCCAGGGACTTATCCGTCCTAATGTATTTTAACAACTCCAACACCTCCTCTCCCTTAATGTCAACATGCTCCAGAATATCAACTTCACTCATATTGTCCTCACCGTCATCAAGTTCCCTCTCATTGGTGAATACCGAAGAGAAGTATTCATTGAGGACCTCGCTCAGTTCCACAGCCTCCAGGCACGTCTTCCCAACTTTATCTCTAATCGGTCCTACCTTCACTCCTGTCATCCTTTTCTTCTTCACATAATTGAAGAATACCTTGGGGTCTTCCTTCACCCTACTGGCCAAGGCCTTCTCATGCCCCCTTCTTGCTCTTCTCAGCTCCTTCTTGAGCTCCTTTCTTGCTACCCTATATTCCTCAATAGACCTATCTGATCCTTGCTTCTTAAACCTCATGTATGCTGCCTACTTCCACCTGACTAGATTTTCCACCTCACTTGTCACCCATGGTTCCTTCACCCTACCATTCTTTATCTTCCTCACCGGGACAAATTTATCCCTAACACCCTGCAAGAGATCCCTAAACATCGACCACATGTCCATAGTACATTTCCCTGCAAAAACATCAACCCAAATCACACCCGCAAGTTCTAGCCTTATAGCCTCATAACTTGCCCTTCCCCAGTTAAAAATTTTCCTGTCCTCTCTGATTCTATCCTTTTCCATGATAATGCTAAAGGCCAGGGAGCAGTGGTCACTGTCCCCCAGATGCTCACCCACTGAGAGATCTGTGACCTGACCTGGTTCATTACCTAATACTAGATCTAGTGTGGCATTTCCCCTAGTCAGCCTGCCAACATACTGTGACAGGAATCCATCCTGGACACACTTAACAAACTCTGCCCCATCTAAATCCTTGGAACTAATCAGGTGCCAATCAATATTAGGGAAGTTAAAGTCACCCATGATAACAACCCTGTTATTTTTGCACTTTTCCAAAATCTGCCTCCCAATCTGCTCCTCAGTATCTCTGCTGCTACCAAGGGACCTATAGAATACCCCCAATAGAGTAACTGCTCCCTTCCTGTTTCTTTATGATACGAAAAAGTATATTAATCAAAACTGATGAATATTATTACATACTGAGTTACATCCAGTTAAAAATTGCCATCATTACAAAAGTTCGTTTAACCTCCCATTCTACAACTGTTTTAATTTTTTATAATTATAGGCATCACAATAAAATTATTTTTTCACTTTTTTGTAAGAATTAAATCTGTAGATAACAGGTTTTCTTAGCAACATTTTTACATTGTTAAAAGAATAATCCCAGAATAAACAACAAGAAAAGGTTTGTCTAGCATGGCTTGAGATAGGATTGAATTACACAGATTTGAAGAAAGCATTTCTTCATGTAGGATTTTTTGGAAATTTTATAAATAGAGATCATATTTTAGACTGAAGGAGCACAGAGTTTAAACACAAACAATGATAATAAAGCAACAGCACTTACATTTATAACAAGTGCACAAAGCTGGAACTGCTCTGGGGTGATAATTTCATGATAGCAAGGTTCTTGTGCAAGTTTTAGTATAGCACATCCTGCAGCCAACCGTAATCGAGACATATCAGATTTACTGCAAGACAGGGAAAACAAGGTCAACTAATCACAGCAGAGCTCCACCTAACGGATTTATAATTTTTAGAAACTCTCAGTTAGAATACTGACAACAGGAGGAAGTTCAAAAGTCTAAACCAAAAGTAGTGAATTACCTACCTGATAATCTTAGTTCTTCAAATTAAAGATTTCTTACTTTTATATGCAGTTGCAAGAAAAAGTTTGTGAACCCTTTGCAACTACTTGGCTTTCTGCATTAATTTATCATAAAATATGGTCTCATCTTCATCTAGGTCACAATAAAAGACAAATAGAATCTGCATAAACTAATAACACACAAACTACTGTACTTGTCATGTCATTATTGAACACTTCGTTTAATAATTCACAGTCCAGGCTGGAAAAAGTATGTGAACACTTGTATGTAATAACTGGTAGAACCTCCTTTAGCAGCAATAACCACCACTAAACATTTCCATTAGCTGATGATCAGACCTGCACAATGATGAGGAGGAATCTTAGACCATTCCCCCATACAAAACTTTTACCATTCATCAATATTTCTGGGATACCTTACATAAACAACCCTCTTCAGATCATCTCAATTGGGTTAAGATCTGGACTCTGACTTGGCAATTCCAAAGCACAAGATTTTCTTCTTCTTAAATCATTCTGCTGTTGATTTACTCTTGTGTTTCCAATCATTGTCTTGCTGCACCATCCAGCTTCTATTAAGCTTCAGGTGATGGACTGCAATCCCAATGTTCTCCTGTAAAATGTCTTGATATAATTTTGAACTCATTGTTCCCTCAATGATTGCAAGCTGTGCAGACCCTCAGGCAGCCAAGCAGCCCCAAACCATGATACTCCTTCCACCATGCTTCACAGGTGGGATGAGGTATTGGTGTTGGACTGAAGTGTCCTTTTTCCTCCAAACAGAGCAGTGTGCATTTCTGCCAAAAAGTTCATCTTCGTCTCATCGGTTCACAGAACATTATCCCAGAAGCACTGTGGAACATCCAGGTGGTCTTTTGCAAACTTGAGGCATGTAGCAATGATGTTTTTTGGAGAGCAGTGGTTTCTTCCATGGTGCCCTTCCATGAACTGAGACTTTAGAAAGTTCTAAAGATTTCTGCAGGTCTTTTGCTGTTACCCTTGGGTTCTCTTTCTCCTCCTTCAGCAGTGCACATTGTGCTCTTGGCGTGATCTTTGCAGGACACTCACTCCAGGAGAGAATAGCAACAGTACTGAATTTCCTCCATTTGTAGACAATTTCTCTTACTGTGGACTGATGAACACTCAGGTCTTTAGAAATGCTTTTGTAGCGTTTTCCAGCTTCATGCATCTCTCCAATTCTTTTCCTAAGGTCCTCTGGAAGTTGTTTTGATTGAGGTATGGTGCACATTAACATATCATTCTTGAGAAGAGCAGGCTCTGTTAGTAACCTGACTTTGTGTATTTTTTCTAGGGTTGGACACCTCTACAACCCACACCTCCAATCTCATCTCATTGATTGGAACACCTGTAAGTTTTTTTTTCATGGCAGTATCATACAATGTTGTTGCATATTAGCCATGTAATTTCACCAAACACTGGCATCCAGCCAATAACATAAAATATACTTATGTAAAATTCAAATACAAGCAGAGGGAAAATCCAGCTGGATTACTTACCTTTCAACACAATGTTAAGATATAAACAAGGAGACATAATGACCGAATCAAATTAAATTAATCTCATCGATTTCAGTCATAATTATAGGATTCTGAATCAGGATTTTTATTTTTGAGAAACCACTGGCAGAATTAAGGCTCTGAAATAATTAAACTACTGTCTGGAACCAGATTGGCATCATAACAGTTTCACATCATCATAGTTTCACTAAGCAGCAGTAATAAAGTGGACAGTTGGCTTGCTTCACCAAGACACCACTTCTAACAAACTAGAAGCAATAAGACAATGGCCATCTGATTGTAGTCGATAGAAAAGATGGGTCCATTCTGAGACACCTTCAGTAGCAGGCTGAAGAAATGGCCATTACTATATTAATAGAGATAACTACAGGTTAAGCCTGTGAAATAAACAAGTGGCTCATGACTTAGCTACAAGATCAATATGGGGAACGCAATTTTTCATGAATGGCCAAAGCAATCAATTCCATGCTCCTCTGTTTGACCCAGTGCTAATAACTAGGAGGCAAAGCAATAAGTGGAAAATGGAAATGATACTGTGGCAGCCAATATTCCATTACAACAGGATGACAGTGGTGAAATAGGTTGGACTTAGACTAACTGATCAATATAGTACCTTCTCATAACAGCAAAGCAGAAGAAGAAAACATAACAGCAAGACAGAGATGAATCTTGGAAACAGATTTAATACTTTAACACAATGGTCCCCACCGGGCCGCAAAGCATGAGCTACCAGGCCAAGAGGAAACGATATGATTTGGTGATATGAGTCAGCTGAACCTTTCCTCATTCCCTGTCACGCCCACTACTGAATGAACGCACGCGCCATCCATGTCAGCGCGGGAAGTAAATCAACTCCCCGAGCTTGCGAATGGCGGCGGGCTGAAAAGTATGTTTGACATAACATCTCCGCCAGCATTCTGGATCAAAGTCAAGGCTAAATATCCTGACGTAGCCACGAAAGCACTGAAAACGTTGCTTCCATTACCAACATATCTCTGCAATGAATGCAATGAAAACTAAATTGCGGAATAGACTGGACATAAGGAACCCCCTTCAAGTATCACTGTCTCCCATCACCCCTCGACAGAACCGTGTTGTCGCAGGAAAACAAGTATTCAGCCCAGGGCTCCCATTGAATCAGCGATATTGGTGTGTTGCAAAGATTTTATATGTTCATACAGGGAAAGTATGTGCTGTGTGTTTAATATCCAAACATTAATTAAAATGTTATGATGCCATTGACTTATAAGTAACTTATATAACCATATAACAATTACAGCACAGAACAGGCGATGTCGGTCCTTCTAGTCCGTGTCGAACACTGCTCTCACCTAGTCCCACCGACCTGCACTCAGCCCATAACCGTCCATTCCTTTCCTGTCCATATACCTATCCAATTTTTCTTTAAATGATAATATCGAACCTGCCTCTAGCACTTCTACTATAAGTTCGTTCAACACTTACTTCAAGCTCCCCTGATAATTGAGTGTATTAGCCACTTATCACCTATATTCCGGTCGTGATTAACTCCCCCACCCCAAACAGAATCGCCAAAAACGATTTGTTGGGGGGGGGGAGTCGGCCCGTACACGCATGCACACTGGTGCCCGCGCAAGGCTTCATGGTCATTGTAGTCTTTATCATGGTAAACCCAACGTATTTGACTGCTACTCTTGTCCGTTGGCAACCCTACCCCTCCCCCACCCTCGGGTTCGGCCGGTCCGCAAGAATATTGTCAATATTAAACCGGTCCGCAGTGCAAAAACGGTTGGGGACCCTGCTTTAACAAAGCATGGACCAGCACAAAAACATAGTAATGCAGAATGAGACTAGGACCAACACCTGAAAGTACAGATCTTTAATATGGGGCAGAAAACAGGAAAGACACAAGTCTAGTCCAGATTATCTTGTATGATGACAAGTAATAAATTGTGCAATACACATTCCTGCACATTGTCTTTGCAATTAAAGAGTTTCATTAGAGTTGAATACACCTTTCACCAGTTGTCAGAAGCATGCCACAGAGTCATACAGTACAGAAACAGGCCCTTCAACTCAAATGCCAACTAAAACACCCTCTCCAAGCTTGCCCTATTTGCAATTGTTTAGCTCATAACCTTCTAAACACCTCCAATCCATGTACCTGCCTCAACTACTTCCTCTGGCACTGATTCCACTGATACTGCCCATTGTGTCAAAAGGTTGCCCCTCAAGTTCCTCCTAAATCTTTCCCCTCTCACCTTAAGCCTATGCCCTTTAATTCTTGATTCCCCAACTCAGGGAAAAAGATCAAATGCATTCAACTTATCTATGACCCTCATGATCTGACACACTTCTATAAGATCACCTTAATCAGTCATAGTCTGCCCTACCTCTCCTATAACTTAGTCCTTCAAGTCCTAACAGCCTTATTGTAAATCTTTTCTAAACTCTTTCTAGTTTAACAACATCCTTTCTTACAGCAGGGTGACTAAAACTGAACAAAATGCTCCAAGTGGGGCTTTGCCAGTGTCCTGTATAGCTGCCAGAAGACTTCCTCAGCACCCTATCAAGCTGCGACTCTACTTTCAGTGAATAATGTACTCGTACTCTTCAGTCCCTCTGTTCTACAACACTGCAGGAGCCTGTTGTTCACTGTGAAAGTCCTACCTGGATTTGACTTCCCAAAATGCATCACCTCACACTTACAAAAATTTAACTCCATTTGCCATTCCCCAGCCCACTTACTCAGCTGATTAAGATCTCCCTGTATCTTTTGATATCCTTCCTCTTTGTCCACCATACCACCTATTTTAGTGTCATCTGCAAATTTACAAACCAGGCCTTGTAAATTCATATCCTATGACAAACAGTGATGGGCCTGGCACCGACCCACGCACACCACTACTCACAAACCTTTGGTCCAAAAAACAACCTTCCACTATCACCTTTTGCTTTCTATGTACCCAATTAGCCAGCTCTCCCTAGATTCCATGTGAACCAACCTCCCAGAGCAGCCTAATGTGGAATCTTATCAATTGCCTTACTGAAGGCCATATAAACTATATGTACTGCTCTGCCCTCATTAATTTTCTTGGTCAACTCATCAAAGTCGAGTTTGCACAAGGCTATGCTGACTCCCTTAATGGACCCCCATCTTTCCAAATATATCCTTCAGAATCCTCTTCAGTAATTTAAAGTACATGTAAATTTATTATCAATGTACAAATACGTCACCAAATACAACTCTGAGATTAATTTTCTTGTGGGCATTCTCAATAAATCGTAACAGAATCAATGGAAGATTGCATCAACTTAGGCATTCATTCAATATGCAAAAGACAACAGAATGTACAAATACAAAAAGAAATAATAATAAATAAATTAGAAACAAATATCAAGAACATGAGATGAAGAGTCCTTGAAAGTGAGTCCATAGGTAGTGGGAACATTTCATTGATGAGGCAAGTGAAGTTAATCACTGACATTTACCTACTACAGATGTTAAGATTTACTAGCCTATAATCCCTACAATTTTCTTTACTACCATCTTAAATAAAGGCACAATATTCGCTTCCTTCCTGTCTAGTAGTCCTCATCTATGGCCAATAATGATGCAAAAATTGCAACTTCCTCTTTCAGGGGCCTATTCTCCCTCTAGTTATTCTTCTCCCTCTAATATAAAATCCATTTTTATGCATTTTTCGTTTAAATTATAAAACCTCTTTGGATTTTACTTAATATTCTCTGCCAAAGTTATCTCTTGCTACCTTTTTACCTCTGAATTTCCCTTGCAATTATACCCCTGAATCCCTGGTATTTCTGTCTTTAATATATATAAAATTTTGGCCCAACTGTGGTATTAACCATTTCCAGTTGGGATTAATAGAAAGTAATCCATAGTTGAAGCAACCCTCAAAGGAGGATTTTGATATATATAAAATCTAATAAATTACAATCAGAAAGGAAAAGAATGTATACTATGAAATCTACAAAAACTTCATAAAATAATTACAAATCATTTATGCACAGCAAGTTTTCTTCAGAATAGAAAGATCAAACTTTAATTCAAAAAGAAATTTATTTATATAACCAATAGAGCATGAGTTTCCATGTAGAAGCTGAGCAAAGATAAACTATTTAATAAATCTTGCAGTTTTCTCTGATTTAAATATGTTGATTGAATTGCAGTCTGTGTTTTGTTATTGAAAGGTTCATGAATGTATTCAAGGGAACAATTACCATTACTATGAGCAATGTTACCTTATCTTTTTCTGTTCAGTTAGGTCACCTTCACTAACCAGCATGGCTGATAATAGCCGAAGTGTAGAATTTGCAGATTTGGATTGATTATTCTTCATTCCTAATAACCACCGTACCAAAAGCTTAATAGCCTGAACCTAATAAGAAAAGATAATATTACTGCATCATAATCCACAATATGTTTGTAAATATCTATTACTTTTAAAATAGCTCAAAGACTAGATATCTTGGGGCCCTGTGGTATGTGGTCAAAACAAATCAATATAGAATCAGGGCAAAACACACAAAATGCTGGAGGAACTCAGCAGGGCAGGCAGCATCTATGAAAATGAATAAAGGGTCAACGTTTTGGGCCGAGACTCTTCACCAGGACTAGAAAAAATGATGAGAAGTCAGAGCAAGAAGGTGGGGGGGGGGGCGGGAGGAAGAAACATAAGGTGACAGGTGAAACCAGGAGAGGGGGAGGGGTGAAAGTAAAGAGCTGGGAAGTTGACTGGTAAAAAAGATAAAAGGCTAGAGGAGAGGGAATCTGATTGGAGAGGGTAGAAGATCATGGAAGAAAGGGAAGGAGGAGCACCAGAGGGAGGTGTTGAGCAGGTAACGAGATAGGAAAGAGAGTGAAACAGGAATGGGGAATGGTCGGGGGGAGGCAGGGTGGGCAATTACCAGAAGTTTGAGAAATTGATGTTCATGCCATCAGGTTGGAGGGTACCCAGGCAGAATACAAGGTGCTGCTCCTCCAACCTGAATGTGGCTTCAATGTACAGAAATAGAGGAGACCATGGACTGACATGACGGAATGGGATTGGGAAGTGGAATTGAAATGGGTGGCTACCAGGAGATCCCACTTTTTCTGGCTGACTGGAGAGTACGTGCTCGGTGAAGTGATCTCCGAATCTACTTCAGGTCTCACCAATGTACAGGAGGCCACACTGGGAGCACCAGATACAGTAGGTGACCCCAACAGACTCACAGGTGAAGTGTTGCCTTACTCCCTGGAAGGACTGTTTGGGGCACTGATTGGTAGTGAGGGAGGAGGTGTAGCTCTTGTTCCGATTGCAAGAATAAATGCCAGGAGGGAGATCAGTGGAGACGAGTGGACAAGGGAATCGTGTAGGGAGAAATCCCTGCAGACAGCAGAAAATGGGTGGGAGGGAAAGATGTGCTTGGTGGTGGGATCCCGTTGGAGGTGGGGGAAGTTACAGATAAATATGTGCTGCATGTGGAGGTTACTGGGGTGGTAGCTGAAGGCAAAAGAAAACCCTATCATTGGTATGAAATATAGAAGCAGAATAGTGTGATTACTGGAAATCTAATATTAGAAATACTAAGCAGTTCTGCCAGCATTTGTGGATCAAGTTAATATTTCGTCAATAACCTGAATTCATCAGATAAATTAAATCTGAGGATACAGAGTAAGTGGGTGAAAGTAAGAAAAGCAAAAGAGGTCCATGAAAGGCAAAAATAAAATTACAAAATTTAATTGATAGCACAAGGCAAAAGTGGTCCAGAGGAGCATGCATTGTGGCTAGCAAAATCCTTGTTTACTTCTCAAATCACAACCATCATAATATTCTTTTTTTTTGGCATGTGCCTGCGTGCGTGCAAGTCTGTGTGTGTGTGCATTTGCGATGATGTCTTTTTCATGGCTTTTACAAGGCGTGGAGCGAGACAGAGAGACTGTGTGACACGCCACTCCTCACACAGACATTTTCACAGTATGTTCCCTTTATTTTACGAGGTTGAGTTGCGATCTCGACACTCAACCCGGCACAGATGGAAAGCGTACTCAGGAGCGGACCCGACTGGTTTTGAACCCGGGAACCTCTGCTCCCGGGTCCAGCACCGATGTCGTTGCGCCACCAGCCAGCCCAACCATCTTAATATTCAACTTCAAAATAACCAGTATACATTTAATCGTGTGTCACAATACCTTTGCTAGTACTTCTGGAGAGACTTCTTCATTTGGAGTCCATAATTTACCGTTTTTTCCTCCAGGGAACTGGAAAGAGACATATATATTTACTTGCAGGCAGAGTATATATGAATAACAGTAAATGTTTGATAATAAGATTCCATGTCATGTGATGATGACTTGGGCTATGTAATATCACTAAAAATTATATTATTTTGCAACTTCCCCTTAATTAATATGGGACAACTCAAACAGCTTTTCTTTTCTTTTAAAGGCAATAATTCAGAGTGGGATATGGCCCAATAGTGATATCATTGTGCCTAACTGTGTATTGTGTGAGTGGCACACTTCTTATAGTATCTACAGTCTCTGTCCAAATGGACCCAATAACTAATATTTTCCAAATTGCTCCTTTGTTCTCAGTGAAGTTGTTGCACTTCTGCCAAGGAAGCTGTGCAAATATCTTTGAACTGAATCTTGTCTGCACCTGGTCCTGTCTTACAGTGACAAAGCTTGGAAAAGAGCAACGACTTCAGGATTCTGTTTTCTGCTTTTTGGAAACAATATTAGTGCTGGGAATGCTGACACCAAAGTTAATTTACTTATCCTACAAATGGTTTTAGAAGATGTTGCAGGTGCAATGTTAGTGATATATTGTTAATGATTTACAGTGCACTTGATATTTATAATTCAGGTATACAGGAGGGCAAGACAGGACAGTACTACGCTACAGTGAATCATGAGCTTGTCCTATGTTTGAGGCTGATCTTCAATAACACTTGAAACTCAGGCTCCGAGCATGTGCCTATGTAGGTGTTGGCTGCATACATAAATTCAATGACTGAAGTTGGAACTTGTAAGTTTGTGAAGTTCCATGCTGCCAACTTAAGCAGACACCTGCAGTATGCTTGAGTGCTGCCTTTCAGTTGGCATGGACATAAGCTGTGCTGAAAGCATGGCTGGACTGGATCACCTGCTGTAGAATGGGGTCAGAGCACTTGTACCAAGGATCCAGTCATGTTTGGGTTCACTGAAGTGTTCCTTCCAGCAGGCACTGGCTGTCTCCACGTGCTTGGTAAGCATGCCTTCAATTTCAGCTCTTTAGGCATAATTCTTGGGTGTCTGACCCATAGATGGCTCTGATGTTCCACTTGTATTACAGATATAAGAGAGTTACAGACCTCTCATGCTTTATCTCCCCTTCATGTGTTATTTAATTCATGCATTTTCAAATAGACCCCAGCTTTCAGGTGCATATGGTTTCTTTGCAATAGAGACTTACTGGAGTTTCCAGTCCAAGAATTCCTTTATCATACTAATTCTAGTGCTTTCTAGTAGACGCCAAAAGTCTTGACATGGGTGTTAATATGGCAGCCATCTCTGCCCGTTTTGTGGCTGATTTGTGATAGTAGAGCACCAGCTGTTTATACCCATAATAAGCATCATTTCTACAATAATGCAGGCTGAATTAATGTAGAACAACAGCAAAATGTCTGAACTAATTCAAAATTATTTTTGAAAAGACAATTTCAACAGATACAAGGAAAACTCTCTGACCTAATAATGTAATGAAATGCTTTTACTTAAGGAGAAAAACTAGAGCTTATAAATTTCTCAATGCAAGTAGAACAATGAAGAAATCCATCATCTAACACATCGAAAATAGTTGTAATTTTAGCACATAAAAGATTGTAATCAAATTTGATCTGGAAGCAAAACATAGTACATAATCTTTACCTACCCTGTCATTCATTAGTAAATCTTTTACGATAAAATTTGCGACTACTGACTTCATTGGAGAGGCAAACTGATCTGGTGCCAACATAGCAATGTGTCCCAATGAGACAAGTGGAGTTACCAGTTGTTCTGGGGTGTCAGCATTTAGGCTTTTGCTTAGTGGCTGGAGAAAGAATGTACATAGCATTAAATTATGATAACTGAGTACCTCAATTGTGCATTTGACATGACAATTAAATGCTATGTAATTACAATAGCTTTATCAGCTCAGACCTTCACTAAAATTCTTTCAACTTTATACTATGGCACTTTCAAAAAATAAATTCAGCTTATGACATTTAGCTTCTTATTTCTTACCAACTCAACAGAGTAATGGCACAGTTCATATTTTATGTTCTAGACCCAGAATAAAAATCCCAACTTTGATCTTTCAAAATATTTCATATTATTGTTCATATGAATTAAGACATAATCTATAAACAAAATGAACATAAATTATTTACCAAATCATGTAAAAACTGGGAAACTATCACGACCCTTCAAACTCCCACTGCAAACTTCAAACCATTTAAGTTAATGTGAATTGACATTTACTTAAAATACCCTTAACTGTACATTACACTCCAATGAATAAAGGAAAAAATTGTTTGGGTACCTCAAAGATCTGTGCCAGTTGTACTTCTTTGTTTGTGAAGATAGCGTGAATACAGTGAACAGCTTGCTTAGCTTGGCGAGGGGTACCTCTCTTTGCTTTCTGATGCAAAATGGGAATGAGAGTTCTGTAGGGAAAATGATATGTTAATAATCAATAACAATTTAGATTTAAATCCAGCTGAATATGTAATTCATAGTTTTCTTGAAATTTATCACATATATGCCATTTCACACTTCATGCCTATTCTGTTATTCAAAAAGATCAGGGCTTGTCATACAGTGCACAGCCTCCATCCACTAACTCAGAATATGCTTTTCACTTAGCATTAATCACTCCAATATATTCAGTTACTGAGACTTCACAACTCTCTTGGATGGAGAATTCCGAAGTTCCACAACCCTATGAGTGAAAATATTTCTTTACATTGTTTTTAAGTGGCTGATTCCTTGAGACTGTGTCCCTGGTTTGGGACAACCTATGCATATAACATGTAAAAAGTTATGTTTCAATGAGATTTGCTCTCATTCTTCCAAATTCTAGAGAACGCAAGGCCAGTCTGCTTAATCCCAGCCATTCTATTAAACAATCTGATGAACCTTCACTGCACTCACATACTGTACATTAATTCTTTGGTACAGAGACAAAATACTTTAGACGTAGTCTCATGAGACCTTCTGTGTAATTTCTCTTCGGCATCTTTACTCTGGGCTTAAAAATCCCTTCTGCTATAAAGATCAATTTAGCTTTTGCTTCTGTAATTTCTTGTTGTATCTATACATTAACCTTCAAGAACAAGAACACACAAGTTTCTTCAAAGATGATGCGTTCCTTTGCAGGACAGAGATGTCTTCCTTCTTCAAAGAGTGGGGTTTCCTTTCTTCCACCACTGATGCTGCCCTCACCCACATCACCTCCACTTCCAGGACATTTGCGCTCACCCATTCTTCCTGCTGCCTTTAACAGTCCTGTCCTCACCTACCACCTCATGAGCCTCTGCAACCAACACATCATTCTCTGCAACATCTGCCAATTTCAACAGGATCATGCCACCAGACACATCTGTACTTCCCCACTCTCTGCATTCTACTGGATTGCTCCCTCCATGATTCACATGACCATTCGTACCTCCCCACCATTCTCCCTTCTGGCATATATTCCTGCGAGTGAGAGAAATCACACTTGCACATTCACCTCCTTCCTCAACTCCAACCAGGGCAAATCTGTTGGGAACGTCTAATATAGGGGTCGCCAACCCGTCGATCGCAATCGACCAGTCGATCTTTCAGACTTTCCCAGTAGATCCCAAAGAAAAATCAAAAATAAATACACAAGTACTGTTATGTGAGCATTATAAAAGTAATACTAATTAGGATAATGGTAATATAGCAATATTTTCGCTAAAGAGCTGTTTGTAAAGAGAGATTGTTTCCGGGTTGCGGGGGTTTAGTTCCGTTCTTTCTGCCGAGTGCACATGTGTGTATTCCCCCGCCATGCACCGCGTTTTCAGCGTAGCCTGTGCTCCATCAAAGTGACCAATCATTTTAGATAAGAGTACAGACTGTCGCAAACATCAATATACGGCAGTGTTCCCAACCTCCGGGCCACGAAGCATGCAGGGGTGCAGCGGTAGTCGGGAGGCACACAGCACATCTTTAAGAAAAAAAGCCAAACTAAACAAGCTAATCAATTAGGTGCTGCCTGGCACGTAAATGTCGGCCCAGATCAGAGGCGACGCAATCGGCAATCGCTCATGATATCCTGATAGCGTGGCGGAGGCTCCACGAAAGAAGGTAAAAACGTACAAATTCCATCCAGAATGGGAAGAGGAATTTCTGTTTACCTTGGTGAAAGACAAGTGTGTATGTATGTCGTACCACCAAACACAAGCACTGACTAAAAGAGGGAATCTGGAGCGGCACCGCAACACCAACCACCAGGAATTTAAAGACACCTACCCCGCAAAAGTGCAATTCGTGCCAGGAGAGTTGAGCTGAAATTGGGTTGAAGGCCCAGCAATCGTTTTCCACAAAACATGCTGCTCAAAATAAGTCTGCTATTGAAGCACCATTTCGTGTAAGTCACCTTTTGGCTAAACACAAGAAGCCTTTTACAGATGGCGATTTATTCAAGGAGCCATGGTCATTACCGCAGAGACTGTTTTTAATGACTTTATAAACAAAAACGGCATCACAACCGCAATACATAATATACCGCTTGGCCCTGCAACAGTGACAGGGGGGGTAGAATCACTGTCAGAGGACGTGGATCGACTTGTTACTCCGTGAATATTTTTTCACTACAGTTCGATGAATCCCTGGATGTAATGCAAACAGCTCAGCATGTTGTATCTGTCAGAATGGCTTTCCAGGATTTTATAACAAAGGAGGACATCCTCACTTTTTTGCAATTATAGGAAAGAACAAGAGGCGAGGATATTTACAATGTGTTTAAAAAGATATGTCCGTGAAAATGACATCCCCATTCATAAACTAGTGGCAATTACTACTGATGGGGCCGAGCAATGCGCGGTGTGCGCGTTGGTTTTATACCACTAAAAGTCAGTGCCAAAATCGGGTCAACTTATCTATGTGAAATTGTATTTTCACAGATGAAAATTATTAAATCTAAGTACAGGAGCTGACATACTGACAGACACCTCACTAGGGTTGCCAACTTCCTCACTCCCAAATAAGGGACAAAAGTAGCAGTCAAATCCCGGGACATCTGTGTTTACCCCGAAAAAGACTACCATGACCATGAAGCCTTGCGCAGGTACTTGTGTGCACATGCGCGCACGTGCCGATTTCTTTTCTTTACCCCACCAATCGGTTTTGGCTTAATTTTCATTATTTCTACTTTATATAGGCTGTTTATATATCATATCATTCCTGCTTTTACTATATGTTAGTGTTATTTTAGGTTTTATGTGTTACTTGGTATGATTTGGTAGGTTTTTTTGGGTCTGGGAACACTCAAAAATTTTTTCCATACAAATTAATGGTAATTGCTTCTTCGGCGTAAAGCATTTCGGCACGAAAGGTTTCATAGGAACGCTCTACCTTAGCGGGGAAATACGGGACAGTTGGCAACCCTACATCTCACAGACTGTCTCAGACTGGCTATCTGTAATTATGAGCCAAATTTCTGGGAACTAGCAGAAAGTATTCAGCCCCAGTCTGCAACACTGCACTGCAACAGTCAATTTTTATTTATTTATTTCTCATGTTGAAATAAAATTAAATAATGAAACTTAGAATGAAAGGTGTGAAGTATTGTAATATTCTTAAAGAAAGACAGCTATGGCCTGTTTGATATGCTAGTTACAGTGTTTTCTTGTTTGAATTAATTTGAAAGTTTGACAAAGTATTTTGTGTAATTCAAATACAATTTGCCCAAATAAAAGGCCTCAAATTGGAAGTACAATCTGAGCTGTTTTTTCTCTAAACGATTTAGTAGGTAGATCTTGCCTTTCACTGAGGTCGAGCTAGGGCATCTTGGGCTTAAAAAGGTTGGTGACCACTAGTCTAATATATCGGGTGCTCCCGATGCGGTCTCCTCTACATTGGTGAGACCCTACATAAATTGGGAGACTACTTTGTCGAGCACCTCTGCTGCATCTGCCAAAAGTGTAATTTCCCAGTGGCCAACCATTTTAATTCTTATCTCCATTCCTGTTCCGACATGTCAGTCCATGGCCTCCTCTTCTGGCATGATAAGGCCACTCTCAGGGTGGAGCAGCAACACATCATATTCTGTCTAGGTAGCCTCAGACATGATGGCATGAACATTGATTTTTCCTTACTGTAATTGTTTTCCCCCTCTTATTTTCTTACACCCGCCCTTCACTCATTCTATATTCCCTACTCTGGCCTCTTACCTCTTCTCTGCTGCCTATCACCTCCCTGATGCCCCTCCTTCTTCTCTTTCTCCCATGGTCCATTCTCCTCTATCAGATTCCTTCTTCTCTAGCCACCTGGCAACACCTATCACCTTCTACCTTGTCCTCCCCCCACCTTTTGGGATGTAATGTTGAGGCTTTATAAAGCACTGGTGAGGCCTCATGGAGTATTGCGAGCAGTTTTGGGCACCTTATCTAAGAAAGGATATGCTGAGATTGGAGGGGGTTCAAAGAAAGTTTATGAAAATGATTCTAGAATTAAAGGCTTGTCAGATAGAAGTGCTTGATGGCACTGAGCCTGTACTCACTGGAATTCAGAAGAATGATGAGGGATCTCATGGAAACCTATCAAATGTTGAAAGGCCTCCATAGAGTGGATGTTTCCTATGGTGGGAGAATCTAAGACCAGAGGACACAGCTTCAGAATAGAGGGACATCCATCCAGAACAGAAATGAGAAATTTCTTTAGCCAGACAGTGATGAATCTGTGAAATTTGTTGGCACAAAGCAGCTATGGAACTCAAGGCATTGAGTATATTTAAGGTAGAGGTTGAGAGATTCTTGATTAGTCAGGGCATGAAGCAATATGTGGTGAAGGCAGGAGATTAGCGTTGAGAGAGAAGTAGATCAGCCATGATCAAATGGTGGAGCAGACTCAATGAGCTAAATGGCCTAATTCAGCTCCTATAACTTATGGTGTTATGGTCATTTTATTCTGGTGTCTTCCCCTTTTTTCCCAGTCCTGATGAAGGGTCTCAGCTCAAAACGTCGACGGTTTATTTATTTTCATAGATGCTGCCTGGCTTGCTGAGGTTCTCTAGCATTGCTTTTCCATTCTGGATTTGTAGCATCTGCAGAATCTCCTGTTTACATTTCATCTCTTCTTTCTAATTTTTTATCCTAATGGATGACTATTCATTTTTCCATATTCTATTCCATCAACCACATCCTTACCCATTCACTTTGTCTCTTCCCCATATGCTTCATTAACATTCTTCTTGTGTGAAAATTTTCCACCTTGCTTGGTCTGGATATGTGTGACATATCCAGAATATATCCAGGTTATGTCCAGAATAGCAAAATGGTGGAGGAACTCAGGGCATCAGGTAGCATTTTATGTGAAGTTTCAGATTCCATCATCTGCAGTCTCTTTAGTCTTCATATCCTGAATTTATATTCTGGTCTAAGATGGCACTGGTGAAGACCAGTGATTACTTACTGGCGGCAAACAAAATAAAGAATACAACTAAATACTCTATTAATAACACCCTTTCTTATAAAATGTATGGTAAACGATTACCAAAAACAATGGAAAGTGAAAGTGAAAGGCTGAGTCGAAGATCTAAGTATGCAGGTGCTAGGCAAAGTTACAATAGACAAATAGACAATAGGTGCAGGAGTAGGCCATTCGGCCCTTGGACTCACCAATCAGCTGGAACATGCTTCCTGGCTCCAGCGCGTCCAATCCCTTAATAATCTTATATGTTTCAATAAGAGCCCCTCTCACCCTTCTAAATTCCAGAGTACACAAGCCTAGTCGCTCCAATCTCTCGACATATGACAGTCCTGCCATCCTGGGAATTAACCTTGTGAACCTACGCTGCACTCCCTCAATAGCAAGAATGTCCTTCTTCAAATTTGGAGACCAAAACTGCACACGGTACTCCAGGTGTGGTCTCACCAGGGCCCTGTACAGCTGCAGAAGGACCTCTTTGCTCTTATACTCAATTCCTCTTGTTATGAAGGCCAGCATGCCATTAGCTTTCTTCACTGCCTCCTGTACTTGCATGCTTGCTTTCAGTGACTGACGTACAAGAACACCTAGATCTCGTTGTGCTTCCCCGACTCCATTTAGATAATAATCTGCCTTCCCGTTCTTACCACCAAAGTGGATAACCTCACATTTATCCACATTAAACTGCATCTGCCATGCATCTGCCCACTCACTCAGCTTGTCCACGTCACCCTGCATTCTCATAACATCCTCCTCACATTTCACACTGCCTCCCAGCTTTGTGTCATCAGCAAATTTGCCAATGTTACTTTCTAATTCCCTCATCTAAATCAGTAATATATATTGTAAACAGCTGCGGTACCCCACTGGTCACCGCCTGCCATTCCGAAAGGGACCCGTTAATCGCTACTCTTTGTTTTCTGTCAGCCAGCCAATTTTCAATCCATGTCAGTACTCTGCCCCCAATACCATGTGCCCTAATTTTACCCACTAATCTTCTATGTGGGACTTTATCAAAGGCTTTCTGAAAGTCCAGGTACACTACATCCACTGGCTCTCCCTTGTCCATTTTCATAGTTACATCCTCAAAACATTCCAGAAGATTAGTCAAGCACGATTTCCCCTTCGTAAATCCATGCTGACTCGACCAATCCTGTTACTACTATCCAGATGTGTCGTAATTTCATCTCTTACAGTTGACTCCAGCATCCTTCAAACCACCGACGTCAGGCTAACCGGTCTATTAATTCCCTATTTTCTCTCTTCCTCCCTTCTTGAAGAGAGGGACAACATTAGCCACCCTCTAATCCACAGGAACTGATCCTGAATCTATAGAGCATTGGAAAATGATTACCAATGCGTCCACAATTTCTAAAGCCACCTCCTTAAGTACCCTGGGATGCAGACCATCAGGTCCCGGGGACTTATCAGCCTTCAGACCCAGCAGCCTATCCAACACCATTTCCTGCCTAATATAAATTTCCTTCAATTCATCCATTACCCTAGGTCTTTTGGCCGCTATTACATCCTGGAGATTGTTTGTGTCTTCCCTAGTGAAGACAGATCCAAAGTACCTGTTCAACTCGTCTGCCATTCCCTTGTTCCCCATAATAAATTCACCCGCTTCTGTCTTCAAGGGCCCAATTTTGGTCTTAACTATTTTTTTTCCTTTTCACATACCTAAAGAACCTTCTACTATCCGCCTTTATATTTTTGGCTAGTTTACCTTCCTACCTCATTTTTGCCTTTTTAGTTACCTTCTGTTGCTCTTTAAAAGTTTCCCAATCCTCTGGCTTCCCACTCATCTTTGCTATGTTATACTTCTTGTCTTTTATTTTTATACTGTCCATTACTTCCCTTGTCAGCCACGGCCTCCCCTTACTCCCCTTAGGATCTTTTTCCCTCTTTGGAACGCTGGGGCGCGGCGTCTTCGGCACAGGGTCGAGGCAGGACATCTTCCACAGTACAGGAGCCCTCCGGAGCCTCAGGCTCAGGTTGAATACATGGCGAAGCACTCCACATAGTTGAGGGGCACAAGCTTTGAGCACCCTGGTACTGACACCATCCGGTCCTGCAGCCTTGCTTGGGTTGAGACGTTTCGCTGTCTTCTCACCTGTTCAGCTGTGAAGCCCACCGTGGTGGTTTCATGTCGGGAAGGGGTATAGTCATGAGAGCAGGGTGGGGAAGGGGTATAGTCATGAGAGCAGGGTGGGGGACTGTGAGGAGGGGTAGGAGGGGAGAGTGGAATATGTGTTGGTTGGGGGCCGACAACAGATGGCTCATGTGGGGGATGTGCAGGGATCACAATGTCAATTCTGTTAAAGAACAGGTTAAGTTCATTGGCCCTGTCCACACTGCCTCCAGCTCCTCTGTTGCTAGTTTGCCGGAACCCAGTGATGGTCCTCATCGCCCTCCAGACCTCTCTCATGTTGTTCTGTTGGAGTTTCCACTCAAGCTTCCTCCTGTACCTGTCTTTAGCCTCCCTGATTCTGGCTTTCCGGTCCCTTTGTATTGCCCTCAGCTCCTCCCTATTTCCATCTCTAAATGCCCTCTTTTTAGCGTTCAGGACGTCCTTAATGTCCTTTGTCACCCATGGCTTGTTATTTGAATAACAAAGGACAGTTCTTGTCAGAACATTGCAGTCCACACAGAAGTTGATGTAATCAGTAATGCACTCTGTGAGCCCATCAATATCCTCTCCATGTGGCTCACAGAGTGCCTGCCAGTCTGTCACCTCAAAACAACCCTGGAGCACCTCATAAGTCTCCTTCAACCATTTTCTCACTGTCCTCGAGGTTGCAGGTTTACTCTTCACCAGAGGCACGTAGCAGGGTTTTAGATGCACCAGGTTGTGATCTGACCTTCCCAGTGGGGGGAGGGGAGAGGAGCTATATGCATCCTTAACGTTAGCATACATCAAATCCAGAGTCCTCTCCCCTCTGGTTGTACAGCTCACATACTGCGTGAAGTTGGGCAGTGTTCTAGCCATGGTAACCTGGTTGAAGTCACCCGAGATGGTAATGAGGGCACTCGGGTGCTGGGTTTGTAATCTGGCTATGACGGTGTAAATGATGTTACATGCCGACGTCGGGTTGGCAGAGGGAGGGACGTACACAACAACCACAATAAGATACATACAAGATTATTAAGGGATTAGACACGCTGGAGTCAGGAAGCATGTTCCTGCTGATGGGTGAGTCCAGAACCAGAGGCCACAGTTTAAGAATAAGGGGTAGGCCATTTAGAACGGAGTTGAGGAAAAACTTTTTCACCCAGAGAGTGGTGGATATATGGAATGCTCTGCCCCAGAAGGCTGTGGAGACCAAGTCTCTGGATGCTTTCAAGAAAGAGATGGATAGAGCTCTTAAAGATAGCAGAATCAAAGGTTATGGGAATAAGACAGGAACTGGATACTGATTGTGGATGATCAGCCATGATCACAGTGAATGGCGGTGCTGGCTCGAAGGGCCGAATGGCCTACTCCTGCACCTATTGTCTATTGTCTATTGAACTGATCCTGCACCTTCCACATTATTCCCAGAAACACTTGCCATTGCTGCTCCACTGTCATCCCTGCTAGGGTATTGTTCCATTGAACTTTGGCCAGCTCCTCCCGCATAGCACCATAGTTCCCTTTGTTCAACTGTAATCTGACACTTCCGAGTTTCCCTTCTCCCTCTCAAATTGTAGATTAAAACTTATCATATTATGGTCACTACCTCCTAATGGCTCCTTTACCTCGAGGTCCCTGATCAAATCCGGTTCATTGCACAACACTAAATCTAGAATTGCATTCTCTCTGGTAGGCTCCAGTACAAGCTGTTCTAAGAATCCATCTTGGAGGGACTCCACAAACTCCCTTTCTTGGGGTCCAGCACCAACCTGATTCCTCCAGTCTACCTGCATGTTGAAGTCCCCCATAACAACTGTAGCATTACGTTTGTGACATGCCAATTTTAACTCTTGATTCAACTTACACCCTACATCCAGACCACTGTTTGGGGGCCTGTAGATAACTCCCATTAGGGTCTTTGTGTTCGTGTTTGTGCCAAAGTCGGGGCGAACGGAGCAGTGGAGAGCAGGTGTGAGGCCCAAACCCCTATACCGAGAGCGAAGTTTGATCATTCTAAGCGCCAGGCCAATTTGGAAAGGTTGGGTATGGGCGGTGAGGTCCAGGCCCAGAATGTATCAATGCGACAGGGTTTGAGTCCTGGTACAAGGAATGACCTGAAGTTTGGATGATTTAAACACCTGGCTAGATGCATTGAAAAGGTAGGGTGTCAGGACAAGAGGCAATGGTCAAGCCACTTCTCCTCGCTGCTCCACAGGGTTTACTCGGTTCTGTGCTGAACTGAGGCCGAGACCTGCTCTAGCTGCTCTAGGCTTCATATTTATTTTTGTTCTGAATGATACTTGCTTACTTTTATTACTTGCACGATTTGTTTTTTTCTCTCTCTGCACATCAGGTGTTTGTCGATCATTTTTTTAAAAAATGGGTTATTTTGGATTTCTTTGTTTTGTGGCTACCTGTGGGGCACGGAATCTCAAGGTTGTATAATGTATACATACTTTGATAATACGTAATATCCTTTGAACTTTGAACTGCTCTTTCCCATGGCACAGCTGATCATTCAGTTTTCTAAAGCTGAACAACCATTTGCTATCGACCTAGTTAATGGATTCAGACAAAACAACATATCCTTTCTCTATAAACCTCTCAGTTCATCTCGAACATCTAGGGAATGGTATCTACTGTACATTGGAAGATCTATTCCACAAACTAATTTAATACCTACCAGACAATCATATTCAATAAATTATATCTTTCAAATGATATCTCAAGACACATCCATTAGATTCCTGAGTAATTGCTATTTCACCAAAAGATCAGATTCACCATTATTGTTGACACAGTGGGGTCCAATCAGAGAGGAGGCAGTCCCAACCCTTGGGGACTTTGGTACATACCTTGCCTGGATAACTGTGGAATATCTTCACCACAAAGGTTGCAACACTTCAAAATAGTAGCCCATCATACAATGCCTATCAAAAGTATTCATCCCCCTTGGAAGTTTACATGTTTTATTGTTTTACAATATTGAATCACAGTGGATTTAATTTGGCTACTTTTTGACACTGATCAACAGAAAAAGACTCTTTTTTTGTGTCAAAATGAAAATAGGTCTCTACAAAGTGATCTAAATTAATTACAAATATAGAACAAGAGACCTATGACAACTCTGGAGGAGTTACAAGCTTCAGTGGCTGAGACGGGAGGGACTGCTTATACAACTGTTGCCTGGGAGCTTTGCCAGTCGACCGATCTATTAGAGTTTTTCGACGAGGTTACCAGGAAAGTAGATGAAGGGAAGGCAGCGGATATTGTCTACATGGACTTCAGTAAGGCCTTTGACAAGGTCCCGCATGGAAGGTTAGTTAGGAAAATTCAGTCGCTAGGTATACATGGAGAGATGGTAAATTGGATTAGACATTGGCTCAATGGTAGAAGCCAAAGAGTGGTAGTAGAGAATTGCTTCTCCGAGTGGAGGCCTGTGACTAGTGGTGTCCCACAAGGATCAGTGCTGGGTCCATTGTTATTTATCATCTATATCAATGATCTGGATGATAATGTGGTAAATTGGATCAGCAAATTTGCTGATGATACAAAGATTGGAGGTGTCGTAGACAGTGAGGGAGGTTTTCAGAGCCTGCAGAGGGACTTGGACCAGCTGGAAAAATGGGCTGAAAAATGGCAAATGGAGTTTAATACAGACAAGTGTGAGGTATTGCACGTTGGAAGGACAAACCAAGGTAGAACATACAGGGTAAATGGTAAGGCACTGAGGAGTGCAGTAGAACAGAGGGATCTGGGAATACAGATACAAAATTCCCTAAAAGTGGCGTCACAGGTAGATAGGGTCGTAAAGCGAGCTTTTGGTACATTGGCCTTTATTAATCAAAGGATTGAGTATAAGAGCTGGAATGTTATGATGAGATTGTATAAGGCACTGGTGAGGCCGAATCTGGAGTATTGTGTTCAGTTTTGGTCACCAAATTACAGGAAGGATATAAATAAGGTTGAAGGAGTGCAGAGAAGGTTTACAAGGATGTTGCCGGGACTTGAGAAACTCAGTTACAGAGAAAGGTTGAATAGGTTAGGACTTTATTCCCTGGAGCATAGAAGAATGAGGGGAGATTTGATAGAGGTATATAAAATTATGATGGGTATAGATAGAGTGAATGCAAGCAGGCTTTTTCCACTGAGGCAAGGGGAGAAAAAAACCAGAGGACATGGGTTAAGGGTGAGGGGGGAAAGTTTAAAGGGAACATTGGGGGGGCTTCTTCACACAGAGAGTGGTGGGAGTATGGAATGAGCTGCCAGACGAGGTGGTAAATGCAGGTTCTTTTTTAACATTTAAGAATAAATTGGACAGATACATGGATGGGAGGTGTATGGAGGGATATGGTCCGTGTGCAGGTCAGTGGAACTAAGCAGAAAATGGTTCGGAACAGCCAAGAAGGGCCAAAAGGCCTGTTTCTGTGCTGTAGTTTTTCTATGGTGTCTATGGAAATCTTGGCTAGAGTATGCCAGAAGGCATACGGGAGATTCTGAAGTCAGCTGGAAAAAGGTTCTATGGTCTGATGAAACCAAAATTACATATTTTGCCCATCAGACTAAATGCAATGTTTGGTTTAAACCAAACACCACCGCACATAATCAAAAACACACCACCGCTACCATAAAGCATGGTGGTGGCTGCATCATGCTGTGGGGATGCTTCACTGCAGCAGGTCCTGGAAGGCTTGTGAAGGTAGAAGGCAAAATGAACTCAGCAAAATACAAGGAAATCCTGGAGGAGAACCTGACTGAGTCTGCAAGAGAACTGTAACTCAGTAGATTCATTTTCCAGCAAGACAATGACCCCAAGCATAAAGCCAAAGCTATACAGAATGGCTTAAAAACAGTTAATATTCTGGAGTGGCCAAGTCAGACCTCAATCTAATTGAGAATTTGTGGCTGGACTTGAAAAGGGCTGTTCGCTCCTGATCCTTTGCAATCTGACAGAGCTTGAGCAGTTTTGTAAAGAAGAATAGGGAAAAATGCAGTGTCCAGATGTGCAAAGCTGATAGAGACTTATCCACACAGACTCAAGGCTGTAATTGCTGCCAAAGGCGCACCTACCAAATACTGACTTGAAGGGGATGAATACTTATGCCATCAATTATTTTGTGTTTTATATTTGTAATTAACTCCGATCACTTTGCAGAGATCTGCTTTCACTTTGACACAAGAGTCTTTTTCTGTTGATCCATGTTAAAAAAGCCAAATTAAATCCACTGTGAGTCAATGTTGTAAAACAATAAAACATGAAAACTTCCGGGGGGGGGGTGAATACTTTTTGTAGGCACTGTAATTATCTTAAAGGCAATAAAGCATGAACAATTTATTGCCAGGCTTGTAGGTGATATTCACACTTAATAGCTGCCTTAAAACCTGTACTATTATAAATCTATTCTTGTGCAGTGAGAATGCAAGCTGCAACATTTATACTCAAACTGCCAAATAGCAATGACAAGACCATAGGTAGATATGAATCTACCTTAAGGAATTTAAAGAGGAATAATCTAAGTTGCAACACAAATGGAGTACCATCGTTAAATTTCCATATACTGAAACCCAGTGCAACTAAACAACAGAGCTTGAAATAAAAATGACCAAATAGGAAAAATTCTGTGTACTTTAAGTGCCTGAAATGTAAAGTTTGAATTGAAAATGTATTTTTCAGCAATTATGGATGTTAATCTGATAAAAACAAGTAAGTAGTTCAGTATAACCTAAAATCAGAGATTGATACTCTGCAGAATATGCCAATTCGGTCTAATGTGCCCATATCATCTACAAACGATAGTAGAAAGAGCCACACGATTGGTCTTAATTTCCTGCACTGTCTACAAAGACAAAAATAAACCTGCAACTGATGAACCCTCTCTACATTCTATTACATGCATATCATTTCTGAGCTAGGAAAACAAAATACTTCAGATGTGGTGTCATCAGACCCTTATGTAATAATTGCTCTAAGACTGCACTTTCCGCAACCTGACAACACAGAAGAGAGTTTTGCTTATTATGTAATCCTTTACTCACCCAAGACATTTTTATTAAGAATGTGAACTTACGAGCGTATCTGTACAAGGTCTGTCTCAATTTTGTGCCCAGTGTTTCTGAAGATTTGAATAGCAGCTTCAGCAACTTTATCATCTTCCATTTTTAGACACTGCAAGAGCGATTCATAGGTCTCTGAAGAGTGGAAGGAGGTAGGGTGTGTGAATGATAAAACCTGCAAGACAGTAATTAGGTGAATATAAAGAAATAGCTTGCAATTATCTTTTTATTCTTTGGTACAATATTCACTTTTTAAAATAAAATGCATTTCTAAAGTAACGCTGCAGAATAGGAATTAATATTAATTCTAGTAGCCAATTTGCAATTGTAGAATAATGTCGAAAGCTTCATGAAAAGAAAGGAATCAGGTTATAAAATGAAACACGGTCAGTTTGAAATTTACATAACAAGAAAAATGTTTACATTTCTAGGAAGTTTCTAAATAAAGACAAACAATAGGATTCATAGCATGAAATTTAAACTGGTATCAAATTAAAAGCTTAATTTCTGTATATTTGAGAGGTGAATACCTTAAGTAGTTCCAAGCCTGCCCTGATGGCAGAATCGGGTGAAACACCCTCTTCTTCATCATCCGCCGTCCCTTCAATGGATTTGTTCATTAACTTCACTAAGGAGCTGAAAATGCAAATACTTTATGATGTAACAATTAAGGTTATTGAATAAATACAAATAGACTGGCACCCAGCCACCACTACTTCCATAAAAAAGATAATTATTTTTGAACTTTGAACTCAAAAGAGAGCTTATTTAACCAGAATTTGTCAAGATTTTAATTTAAATATATTTGTTTAAGTTCAAATTTATTGTCATTCAACTATACATGTATACTGCCAAACAAAACAACGTTCCTACAAACCAAGGTCATCATCATCATCAGGTGCCATGCCTAGTTTGAGCTTTGACTGCCATGGCCCACGCACTCCTGTTTCTAGTCAAGTGGATCAACTCATTGGTATTCATTTCCAGAATAGACCAAGGTACACAACATATATAACTCACACACAAAGCAATATTACTACAAAAAAATTAACAAATAATGAAATATATTTCAGAAGGTTTACATTTAGCATAAAGTACATTTACGACACAAGTTAAAAAGTAAACAAAATAACAAGCAGTAGTAAATCAAGGCAACTTAACTTGCTGCGCTGTCTAGAAGACGTTTTGCCACTCATTCGAGAGGCTTCTTCAGTTCAATCCATGATGGGTAGTTTTGCAGCTTATGAACTCGGAGTTGTTTTAATATATAGAAGACACATGAAGGTCATTAAGAGTGGTAAAGGTAATGAGAGGATCATTTATTTCTGTATGAATGGCGGTGTGAACTGTTGTGGAGATGCCAGGGTAAAGATATTAGGACTACATTGTAAGTAACTGATAGGTAGTGTCATATCCCTCTATTCAGGGATGGGTTTTCCAGTTTGACAAAGAAGGCTTCTTTAAATCTGCTTTCAAACCACCTGTCCTCTCTGTCCAAAATATGCACATTGTTATCATCAAAGGAGTGCCCCTTGTCCGTTAGGTGTAGATATACAGCCGAATCTTGACCTGTGGTGTTAGCCCTCCTATGTTGGACCATATGTTGTGAAAGGTTGTTTTGTCTTGTTGATATACAGATCTGTGCAGTTCTTATTGCACTGGATAGCATATACATTATTGCTCTGTTTATGTTTGGGTGTAGGATCCTTGGGGTGGATGAGTTTCTGTCTGAACGTTTTCGTAGGTTTGAAAAACACAGGGACTTGGTGTTTGTTGAAAATCCTTCTGAGTTTTTCTGAAACTCCAGCTACGTACGGGATGTTTTTCCGTCTGCTTTGCTCCTTACCTCTGTCTATTAGGCTGATGTCCCTGCTGGCTTTTTTTTGTTGCTGTCTTGATGAAGGCCCAGTCAGTTATCAAGCTTTCAAGGCTTCTCTCAGATAGCTGTGCTCCTCGTCTTTAGCTGTAATGTTGGTGGGCACATTCTCAGCACGTTGATGTAGTGTTCTGGTAACTCCCAACTTATGTTCTAATGGGTGATGAGAGTCAAACTGTAGGTACTGATCTGTGTGGGTTGGTTTCCTGTAAACTTCAATACCTAGATGTCCATTTTCTTTGATAACTACCGCACAGTCTAAAAAGGCCAGTCTATTGTTCTCAACATCTTCTCATGTGCATTTGATGTTATTGTAGTCTTAACATCTTTACCCTGCCTTCTCTACAACAGTTCACACCTCCATTCATGGAAAGGTAAGACTAATGACCCTCTCATTACTTCTACCACTCTTAATGACCCTCATGTGATTGTTATACCTTGAAACAACTCACAGTTTATAAACTGGAAAACTACCCACTATGGATTAGAACTGAAGAAGCCTTGGCGACATGTCTATACAAAACGGCAAGTCGCGTTGCCTTGACTTACTACTGCTTGATAGACAATGACCTAGATGACTGAGAACCTTCACAGACATAAACAGTATAATGTTATTGCACTTCATACATACAACTCAGTTACATGATGCTGGATCGGAATATACAATGATGAGTAATAAAGCACAGACACAGGCCCTTTTGACCCAACTCATCAATGCCAAGGAAGCTGATTACCTGAGCTAATGGTATTTGCAGCAATTGACTCATATCCCACCCTTCTCATCTATATACCCGCCCAAATGTCTTCTAAATATTGTTATTTTTCCCCATCTTTACCACTTCTTCTGGCAACACATTCTATGTACCTACGATGCTCGGTGTAAAAAAAAGCTGGCCACAAAGGTGTCTTTAGACTCCCTCTACCCTGGAATGAATATTCACCTTATCTGTGCCCCTAATGATTTTATATAACATGTTAAGAACACTTCATTCTCCTGTGCTCCAAGGAACATAGTCCTGGCAACACACTCTATGTACTTACGATGCTCGGTGTAAAAAAAGCTGGCTACAAAGGTGTCTTTAGACTCCCTCTACCCTGGAGTGAATATTCACCTTATCTGTGCCCCTAATGATTTTATATAACATGTTAAGATCACTTCATTCTCCTGTGCTCCAAGGAATATAGTCCTAGCCTATCTAGTTTCTCTTTATAACTCAAGCTCTCCAGTACTGATAACAACCTTGTGTATCTTTCACATTTTAACCTTTAAGAAATCCCAAGTCCCTTTGCACCTAGATTTTTAAATTTTCTCTCCATTTAGAAAATAGTCTATGCTTTTACTTCTTGTACCAGAGTGCATGATCATACACTTCCTGATACTGTATTCCCTCTGCCAATGCTTCGCCCATTCTACTAATCAGTCCAAGTTCTTCTGTAGCCTCTCAACTTCCTCAACGCTACCTGCCTTTCCACCTATCTTCGTATCATCCGCAAACTCTGCCACAAAGCCATTAATTCTGTCGACCAAATCATTGATATATAACATAAGAAGAAACGATCCCGACACAAACCCCTGCAGAACACCACTAATCTCTGGCAGGCAACTAGAAAAGGATTCCCTTATTCCTACCCTTTGCCTCCTGCCAATCTGCCAATGCTCTATCCTTGCTAGAAGCTTTTCTGTAATACCGTAGGCTCTTAACTTGTTAAGCAACCTCATGTATGGCATCTTGTCAAAGGCCTTCTGCAAATCCAAGTACATAACATCCCTCGATTCCCCTATGTTGATCCTGCCTGTTATTTCTTCAAAGAATTCCAACAGATTTGTCAGGCAAGTTTTTCCCTTGAGGAAACCATGCTGACTATAGCCTATTTTTATCATGTTACTCTGAGACCAGACTAGCTGGTCTTTAATTTCCTCTCTTCTGCTTCTCTCCCTTTTTGAAGAGTGGGGTGATATTTGCAATTTTGGAGTCCTCTGAAACCATGCCAGAATTTACTGATTCTGGAGAGACAATTACCAATGCCTCCACAACCTCTTTAGCCATCTCTTTCAGAACCCTGGGGTATTGCCCATCCGGTCCAGGTGACTTATCTACCTTCAGATCTTTCAGTTCCCAAGCAACCTTCTCTCTAGTGATAGCAACTTCATTCAATTTTGGTGTTATCTGCAAACTTACTAACCATGACAACTACATTTGCATCCAAATCTTAAATATAGATATCTCAGTGAGATGTGGAAATATACATTTGGAGATTTTTAAATATATTTCCTCAGAACTTAAACTGTTTGTTCATAAAAATACTTCAATTAGTTGCCAGGTGTGAGAGGCTACAGTCTTGAATCTTGTATCTGAAAAAAATTATTTAAATTACAAGGTTGCACTGTTTATTTCAACTCAACAATGTAAATGCTGTTTCTTTGGAAACACTGAGTATCCTTTACCAAATTTATCATGAGTTCTTACAAGCTAAGAAATAGGCATCAAGGGACAACACAGCAAATTAAAGGAACAATGAGTAAAATAAATGACAAAAAGGTAAAAAAAAATAATTGTAGTATAGCAGCAATTTATGTTGATGAGACAAAAAGATAAATGGAAACTCAACCAGCACTGCTTAAAGAGCAAAGTAGGCATATTCAACCTTAATTGTCAATCACTGTTACTAGCACTTATGTGTTACACAAACTAATCAAATAAATTAATTCAAAATACTGATTTGCTTAAAGAGCAAAGTAGGCATATTCAAGCTTAATTGTCAATCACTACGTAACACATAATTACTAGTAACAAACTAATCAAATAATAATTCAAAATACTGATTTGCTTAAAGAGCAAAGTATGCATATTCAATCTCAATTGTCAATCGCTACGTAACACATAAACGCTAGTAAAAAACTAATCAAATAATTTAATTCAAAATACTGATTGAATGAACTTAAACCTAGTCTAATGGATAACAAATTACTTTTGAAGTGGCAACTATCAAAATTACACACAGCAAATTGTAAATATTTTGAAAGATGTACCTTATGGCTTCTGAATCAATGTGCACTGGTGCAATCCTTTCTAGTAAGAACTTCACCATTTCCAGAAAGGGATTAGTTGGCTGCTTGGGATTTGCTAATTTACGTGTAATTTCTCTCTAGATAAAGGGGGAAAAAGGGATTATTAACATACATTCAACCCAGACAATGATTCAGAAATGACAATTAATCCCCAAAGGTTAGCCACAAATTGCTTATTTTTTTATGAAGGTCAGTAGTTTGTTAATAATTTGATGCAAAACACTGAATGAATTCTATCACCAAAGATGCAAGTTAATACACAATTTATATGGCTTGTCCTCTTTCATTGAATTATGTTAACAAGTCAGTATTCCACATGAAAAACAATTTTTTTTTTACCCCAAGAAGATTTGTTTGTCACTTTGGACCATTCAGATCATTTGGACATTTTAATTAGATCCCACCAGAATGTATTAGATCATTGGCGAAAACTGAACAAATGTTATCAGATTGTCATTGACCAGAATAATACTAAAGGGAGATGGGAAAGAAATTGTGGAATCAAAAATTATTAGAACCTGTTTTCATCCACTGTTTCATCCAAACTTAAAAGAAAATTTATTTCTTAACATTTTAGATGTTCCCTGAAATAGATCTGAGAAAGATTATTGTCCATTGTTTTCCTTTTCAATAAATTTAATATGTGCACAACGCAGATGCACTGCAGTATTATTATTACCATGCTCAGAGTGGTAAACAGAAAAAAACAAGGGAGCAGTAAGAGAATATGCAGGGCCACTGACATCGAAATAATCATAAAAGCAATGGCATATTGGGTTGGAACTTCTGAGAGCTAGGTAGAATTATCACCATAACTCCAGTATTGAAGTTTTTTATTGGATGAGAGGCAGATGAGTGAAACACTCATTTACCTGTCAACGTGTGGACTGTTCCAGCTGTGAGTGATGCTAGTATCACTGATCTGTGTTACAGACCTGGGACTGCTGGAACTGGAACTGTTCAGACCATTAAATCCTTGCTTTACATCATCCGCACATTATAATTGCTTCAGATACCTTTTCTGAGGTGAAAGCAAAAAGATGGGGTTTTATTTTTAAACATATTTGATTAGCATTTGCCTTGTTCTTTCTTTACAATGGGGAGGGAGAATACCGCCTGACAATGTACAGAATTTTTCTTACACCTTGACAACACTGTATTCAGATTTTCACAGGCCTGATAGCCCAGGCACTCATAAGTGAAAAAGATTATAGAAAGCTAAAACTTTATTCCACTGATTACAGCAGGGGTTCACAACCTGGGGTCCACAGACCCTTGGTTAATGGTAAGGACCTATGGCATAAAATAAAGTTGGGAACCCCCAGTTTACAGGGAGAAACCCCATTAAAGTAGGGAGCATACAGTAATGCTGGACATTGTGAACATCTCCAAAGATCAACACTAGAAACTTTTTGTAGGTAGCAATCCTAGGAGAGGGGGCTCATTGGCTGAAGAATGCGGGGGGGGGGGAATCTCATTAAAACCTACCAAACTTTGAAAGGACTAGATAGGGTAGATGTGGAGAGGATGTTTCCTATGGTGGGGACATCCAGAGCTAGAGGGGCGACCTTTTAGACAGAGGCAAGGAGGAATTTTATTTTAGCCAGAGATTAGTGAATCTGTGGAATGCTCTGCCACAGGCTGGGGTGGAGGCCAAGTCTGTGGGAATATTTAAGGTGGAAGTTGATATTTTCCTGATCGGCCAAAGCATTGAAGGATATGGTGAGAAAGCAGGTGTACGGGGCTGTGTAGGATCCGGGATCAGACATGATGGAATGGCAGAGCATTCTCAATGGGCTGAATGGTCTATTTCCCCTCCTACGTCTTATGGTCTTATAGCTGTGAAGGCTACGTCTTGGACCTAGGGCAAGAAAGTTTCTATGCTGCTTATCAGCAGGGAGCTGGCCTCCTCTGAACAGATTTTGCCAAGAAGCACACTGGAAGAAACAGGACATCAAATAGATTAATAGCCCTTAGAATATCTGCTGTGTTGATACTTATATGTAATGGAAAGTGCAATTTGAAGTGAGGAGCTGCAAAAAAGTGACAAAATAAAGATCAAAAAGACTGCACAAATTGGACCAGTCTACTATACCATCAATTTGCAAAAGTGGTATTTCCCCACTTACCCGACCAATGAAATGCATTTAATGTGGCAAGTACAAACTAAAACTTGTGCAGACATGGCGATAGTTACTACAAGCAGTATTACATGATGAACAGTTAATAACTAACATTTAGCAAGTCAGGCACAAAAATTAATCCCTTTTTTTTCTCTTTTTCTCTCACTCCAATTTTAATCTCACAATAAACCAGGCCTCTTTAATTAAGATCAAAACAGTTAACAACATTCCCTTACCACACAGACTTCTGCTTGTTTACAAGAGCAGGCAGGGCTAATCAACAGCTCCAACTGACCTCGTAGCCTCTCATCATCACCCAGGACCTGATTAAATTTTTTCATGAAATCCTGTGCTTTTCCTGGGTCAGGCAAATTTTCTGTTTGCAATGTAATAGATTTAAAAGTTAAATATAATAATTAATATGCACAGCAGCTAGAGCTTTAAACTTTTGATTGAATATTTCCAAAATCAATTTATTTTGATGATTTCCTCTCTCCATAAAATTCAATGAAATAGACTAATAACAGATTTATTGGTCTTCGTTCTTGTTCTAACACAAGCACATTATTTTCCAAGTACCAAAGAAACTTAACTGGGTAAGTCACAGAGATGCCCGTCCATTTAATTATCATTTCAAATGACCCCTGTCATCCACACTCCTATCAAATGCCCCAAAATAGTTCCCTCATGTTGGCATGTACTGTATGTTTTAATCCAAACGAGAGGTGACAATATTATAATTGCTGTAGGGCCCTATTTTACCCAACTTGTAATATTTTAAAGCCAGAAACAAGATTAAATTGCCACAAAAGCACACAGTCCTACTAGTTAAGAGAAATTATTTCTGTATTTAAAATGAAAAGTTAAGTTCTCCTTCCAAAATTACATAAATGATTACAAACCATGGTCTCCTTCACAAGATTGAGAGAGAAGTGGGTTGGGATTAAGTTAACTACTAAACAACTACAAGACAAAAGGGAGTAAGCATTACCTTCATTCTTCAGGTATTTTCCTCCATATACCACACGTACAACAGTGTTGTCCTAGGTGTATTACAACTGACTAAAGCAGCTGAAAGCTTTGCTTAACTACAGATCCTACTTGGGAGTGGAGTTTCACTGTTGGTACTTAACTACAATTCGTGCCAATGGCCATGATCAGTGAGCAAATGGGCAACAGCTATGCCCAGAACATCCCAGAGTGCAGTTTATCTCAAAAACTTGTTGACCTTGTTCATGTTCAGCAGAACAATGTTGCTGCTCACCAAGGGAATAAACATGAATTTCAAATTCTGTAAGTTTTCATATTTGCTTTGGCGGAAAACCAAACAATTAGATTATAGGTAAAAAGGCATAACCCTAGGGGAATCTTCAGTAAGGCAGAATTCCCCCAAGAACTTTACTAGTATATTTCTGCTGGTACAAAAGCCAAAGTGAATTACAGCATTCTGCATATTCTTGTAATGGAACAAACAAAATGCACTTTTTGTCCCTGTGTTGAAACAACTGTTTGTTCTCTGTCAAGCAAGTTAGCTTTCTAGAAATGCAGAACAGCATCTAGAAACATGTTCTAACAATGCCCAAATGTGTTGGTGTAATGGAAGGATCATGCAGGTTGAGTATCTCTTCAATATTTTCTGTTGTATTTCATTCAGAAAAGGCAGAAGGGTCCCTCTAATGTCAAGATGACTAGCAATTCATTCCTGCCAGCCATATACAGTATTTAGATCAAGGATATAATTTACAGATCATAAATTAGTATTGGCATCTCATGCAAATGATGTGGCAAAAATAACTGCATAAAATTTTTGATGGAAATGTAACTTTTTCCTAAAGTACAACTTCATGGTCATTATCAATGGTCCTTTTTAATTTATTTCTGTACTTATATAATTTTTGAATTACTTCTGTGGAGGAACTCAAATTCATGTCCCTTTCTACATGGTTCATCACACCATTCTGAGTTATTAATAAACTGTTTAAGACTGTACAACACTGAGAAATCAAATCATAAACTACAATGTAGATGCAAGGAAATCTACAGATGCTGGAAATTCAAGCAACACACACAAAATGCTGGTGGAATGGAGCAGGCCAGGCAGCATCTATAGGAAGAGGTACAATCGACATTTCGGGCTGGGACCCTTCGTCAGGACTAACTGAAAGAAGAGATAGTAAAAGATTTGAAAGTGGGAGGAGGAGGGGGAGATCCGAAATGATAGGAGAAGACAGGAAGGGAGGGGTGGATCTAAGAGCTGGGAAGTTGATTGGCAAAAGGGATACCAGGCTGGAGAAGGGAGAGGATCATGGGACACAGCATAAGTAGGAGCACAGACTGAGAACATGATTACTAATTAGCAAAAAAGTAACATCTGCTACTCAGTAACACAGCAAAGATATACATGTATACAGTAAATAGTATTAAATGAAAAATATTTTTATAAGGAACAACTTTAGTAACAATATTAACAAATGCTCTTTTTACTTCCAAAAAAATTGTAACAGAAAAACTACACTTACTTGCTATAGCCATCAGTTTGGCAAACATTGCATTATTGTTAGCCTCTGACTGAAACATAAAAGATTTGAAGGTTAGAAAAACAAGACTTGCGCCTATCTTTTTCCAAATGAACCAATTTTTGTTGCTTTGGTAGGGATATGACTGTTACGATTTTCGATAGCACTGTGCAAGTTCAAAATATCTCAATATTTGGAATTGACCTTGAAAGATGTTTGTTCTTTTTGAACAATGGCTTATGATTCATTCAGATAAGGGAGACTAGTTATCGTGTTCATTAGAAATAGTGCACTTCTGGCAGCACAACAATCTTGCAGTTTTACCCTGATGCATCAGCTTAGATTGGGCCTATATCAAAAACTAAAGAAATGATATAACAATTGGAAACACTTTAAAACTAATTTTGCACATCTTTTGATTGACATAATCACCAAATATTAATATACTAATGAAACTTACTGCAGCTTGTTTATGCAGGTCTAATAACTCCCGGACATGACTCCGTAGCATGTTTTGGCACTTCCACATTTCATTCAATGCTCTGTAGACAAAAATCTATATTTTAAACTGTATTGCTAACGTTCAGTTAAATTTTCTCTTCCTACATATAATTTCTTTTATGGCTATCATCTTATATACTTTAAAATAAATTCCACTTTTATACACAATTAGGATTGCTAAGATGCTACTTCTAGTCATTTCATTTCACTACCTCATATATTCATAGCATGTTACCCACTAAACATAAATTTTCTATTTGAATTGCACCCTAATTTTTCTGAACAGAGGCGTGGCACAAGAACATCTTCGATGAGCACAGCAAGTCTAAGACATTACAGTATTTAAAAAACAATCAAGAAATCTAATCCTCATTCAGTTGGCTTTTACATATGGGAATTATAAAGTATACCTAAATCTATAGTGTTCTACTTCTATACTCAACAAGCTTATTATCAAATAGCATTAAAGAAAAATAATTTCTATAGGTGAGGCAATTTTTTTATTATAAAAGGTAAAAATATTTTGAAACAAATTCAGAAGTAATTCTTGACAAAATGTAACATATCATAGATCCATAGTCCTATCTGCAATACATAACTTGTCAAAATTAGAGCTGACAAGCAATTATATAAAAATGTTTATAAATTTAGCTAGTTTAATATGATATGGCACACAAATATAGTTGTGCAGCTGGTTCATGTTAAGTGAGATCAATATGCCATTCTACACTTAAGTAAATTGTTGAGAAGTCTATTCAGTACCATGGAGTACTTTTATTTGGTGGGCAGTAAACCAGAGTGATAGAGCATCATGCTTTTTTGATCTTTACTGTACCAGAAATGGAGTTAAACACGTTGCTCATTTATCAGTGGATCCTGTGTGGGTTGGCTCACACTTGGATCTGTTTAGAAGGACGCTGGTGATTAATTTAGAAATATTCAATAACTGTACAATTAGATTTGAAAACTTCAGTTACTCTGAATAAATAATGGTGAGCCAAAAATCTATTGGAGATAAAGAAATGAAAGAAAGTACCGGTGAAATTAAGAATATTAAAAGTTGACAAGTCTCCAGGACTTTATGGGCTACATCCTAAGAGTTTCAAACAGCAGCTACAGAATATGTTAGCTGTTGATATAGTAGTGGCAACATCGCAAAATTCCCTAGATTCTGGAAAATTTCTATTAAACTGTTGAGAAATGTGAATTTGCCATCCAGGATATGAGAAATAGATAAAAGAGTTAACAAGAGATCAATCTTTTAGTCATCAGTAAATAGGTGGGGCCAAAGAATGGAATAATTAAGTCATGACTATATCATATTATAATTAGTATCACCATGGATACTCTCACTTCCCACCTATTTGTCTATAACCCTACAGTTCATGGCTCCAAGTGCTCATCTCATTTCTCTTAACAGGAGCCAGGACTTGGAGCAAGAGGAGCGAGTTTAAAAGAGGTAGGTCTCAGGACTTTTTAGTGAATTACACTTAACAGGACATACAAAAGAAACATTTGCAAATTGAGAGTTAATAATTGACTGGTTGATTAACTAATTAACAGGAGCCAATAAAAAGGAAGTTATAGTCAAGTGGAGTAGGCATTGTTGGAATGAGGAATTCTACAATAGTGGGGTATGATCATTTTCTCATTATCTGTAAAACAGATGTATATCAGAGGAAAGGTACTCATATCCCCAGATGGAATATAAAAAGAGAATTAGGATGTATTTGATGATGTATGTATGATTTACTGATTATTTGGTCTTGGAGGATATCGAGTTGAGTAATGATACCATAGGAGATTGCTAGGAGATAGAAAAGAGAGCTAGCTGTTCCCTGGTGGATGGATGAATGTAAAGAGAGTTGTGAAGGAGCAGAAAAAAGCTTTGAGGAAAGTTAGGCAGCATTACTCCATCTTTCATACAATATAAAAGAGTTCAAGCTATAGGTAGAAAAGTAGTGAGAGAGACAAAGAAAATGCATTGGAGAATGTGTTATGATAGCACTAGCAAAGAATTCTAGGTAGGGGAAGTTTGGGGTGATACAGAAAATGAGGGGAGTTTAGAAAACTTGGTGCATTACTGGTTTTGTATGGTGGGGGGAAGGTTGCAGTTACTGACCATGAAAAAGCAGAATTATTAGCAAAAACATGTCAGTGTACATAGTTCGGTCAATTTAAGTAAAGAGAGGTCTTAGAGAAAAACAGTTTTGGTAAGAAATCCTCAGGTTGATGAGAAGAAAAATGTTCTAGTTCCTGCTTGGAACTTAAAAGGGCTATTAATAGACCTACCCTGGGAAAGATATTTTTCTACACTGTTACTGTATTTTAAATTTATGTTGGGTTTGAAATTCTTTAATACAATATGGATTGAAGGGCAACTTCCCGCTACTTGGAAATTAGTGGTTGTTATCCTTGTATTTAGATCTGGTAAGGATTGATCAGATCCTTCCAGCTATAGACCTATTTTGCTAAATTCACATGTATGCAAAGTAATAGAATGAATGATTATAACAAGGCTTTCTTATTTCGTGAAAATTACTTGTATACCAAACTGGATTTCGTAACGGGAGTCTGTGTTAAATTTGGAATCTGATGGTTGTAAGGCGTAAGTTAATAAAGAATCAGTGGTAGCAGTTTTCTTTGATGTAGAGAAAGCTTATGTTATGGACAAAAGTGTTGTTGCTTAAATTGGAAAACACGGAATAGGTGGTAGAATGCTATTGGATTCAAGAATTTTTTATGTTATAAGAAAATGCAAGTTAGGGTGGGAACAACATTCTCTAAGGAGTATGAGATAGAGAACGGGACTCATAGGGGAGTCCTTTTCAATATCATGGTTGATGATACTTAAATATTGGCTCAGATATTTCTGAATCAATATATGCTTATGGTGCAGTGTGGAAGAGTAGCAGGAATATAAATTATACAGTTAGGAAAATGCAGGCAGCTATTAATGTGGTAGAGGAATGAGGACAATGGTGGGGTGTGAATAAAATTGTACAGAACTGTAAAAAAACACTGTGCTCAGGAACTTAGGTGGGTACAATTAGGGTGTTAGTAGGAGATAATTTAAACAAATGCATATTGTTTTATTCAGATGTGTCTTTAATTATGGATGTGTTGCTTATGCGTCAGCCTCACAGGTGGTCTTAAAGCCCCTAGATAAAGTTCAAGATCAAATCTAGAGATTATGTTGTGGTGCTATTAAATCATCCCCAATTTCAGCATTACCAGTAGGAAAGGGAGAAGTATCTTTACATCTGTATAGCAATGGTTTATTGGGTTAGCGTAAGAGGACAAAGTTGGTCAACCAATTTTGGCAACATTAGTTGACTCTTGGCAGCACTGCATTTGTAAGTTTTTCAGTACAGAGTGAAGGAAGAATCTCTTGAAGCACTAGATGGAGTAAGTCGCACTTGACTTTGCTCCGTTCTTTTTTTCCTTTATTTACCACCTGTTCAGTATTCACATTGTAGTGTTTACAATATTTTTGTATGCTTGAATTTTGACTTTTAATTCTTGGAAATGACAACCAGAGGGGAAAAAGGCACTAACCGAGAGCAAGGAAGCTGACAATGGAAATGGAGGAGGAGGAGGCGACCCTAAACAGTCAAAACAGCCTAAGCAGGCACAACTGACTTTGGAAGTTATATCCAAGCTTTTGGATGACAAACTTGATAAATTTGATAAAAGATTTTCTAATCTTGAGATAAAGTTAAATAATATTGAAGATCAACTTGGAGCAATTAAGCGTGAGAATGAAAAGCAACAACTAATTTTGGATCTTGATGAAAATGGCAGGCAGAGACCGCAGATTGAGCCCATTGGAGAAGAAATTAATCTCAACCACTCAAACACTGGAACAATATAAAGCCAAGATCGACCTGGAAAATCAGTCGCAGACAGAATCTACGGATTATAGGACTTCGTGAGGAGGTGGAAAGTGGTGATCCCACCAAGATTTTTCCTCAATTTTTAATGGAGGTATTAGGTACTGAAGTGTTTTCTAATCCCTCTGTACTTGACCACGCTCATCGCTTGTTAAGGGTTAAACCTCCGAAAGATTTAAAACCCAGAGCCGTTGTTCTATGATTCCACTATGTGCATACGAAGGAGCACTTCATTTGAACTGCACGTCGGAAAGGAGTGATTGAGCTTGGGGATCTCAAATTTCGTTTGGAAGATTTTAGTCTAGAGTTGTTACAAGAGAGGTCTGTTTTTAAGTTGATGTCGGAATACCAAAGGAAATTATACCCTGCGTTGTTATATCCTGCGCGTTTAAGGGTTGTTTTGGCAGATAAATCACGTAAATGGTTTAAATCAGTGATGGAGGCATGTCAATTTCTTGAAGATCTTGACCAGATTTCAACTGTTTAATAAATTTACTGCTTTCTCATGTTTGAATATAGTTGTTTATTAGTTTAAAACTAATGTGTAGATTTGCCTTTAAAGTTCATGAATTCTCAGTCTTGGTTCGATTATACCTGTATTTTTTTGGAGTATAGATGTTTATTATGCTTTTATGTTAAGATTTCTTTTCTCTTATTATGCAAGTATTTTGAACTGTTCATTTAACATTTTGACTTGGCGACTGATTTTTTTTGAAATATTAATAAGATTGTATTTTGTTTCATTTTTCAAGCTTTCGCCTTTCAAAATGTCTTGCAATGACTTTTTTTTCAATATTTGTTTTGTCCTTTTCTTGGTATTTCTCTCAATGTTTTGCCTGTGGGTGGTTTATTACATTCCTTCCATTTGGAGTTGTGTCTTCATGATGAACTTGGGCACTGCACCGTGTGCCTGGACCTCCCCAAGGCCTCCACCTAAGGAAGGGCCGAGCTCGAAAAAGTGACCGCGGCTGGAGGCTGACACTGCCTTGGGCTCGAGTTTGGTGGGAGCGGTGCCAAGGCGGCCAGCGAAACAAACTGGAGGAGAGATTGTACTCGGTGCTGTCACAAGATCAAAGATGATGGAGGTGCACAGCCGCCAACCCCAGATTCAGGACTGCACCCACTGACTGACTAACTTCTTGAGAGTTGGGGGTAATGTATTGGGGATTAGTTAGCATATTGGCTGGCTACTGGCCAGTTTTTTCGGGCTTGGTAGGTGGGGGATGGAATTTCTTTTAGTTTAGTATTTTCCAACTGGGATGTTCTGAAAGGACAAATATGTTTGAATTACCGTAGATTCTTTAAACTTTTTCCTCTTCCTGAGTCATGGGTTTCCTGTGCAGTAAGATTAACTCTTTGCATACCATTTGGCATATTGTAGTAAAACGGATAATGTTATTAATTTTGTTTCATGGAATGCAAATTGTTTGAATCATCCCATTAAACAGAAGACGATTTTTAAAGTCTTTCATAGACTGAATGCTCAGATTATCTTTGCTCAGGAGACTCATGTGAGGAGGGTGGATAATCTGTTTTTTTTTTAGGTTTTGGAAGGAACAACAGTTTCATTCTAATTCACAATCTAAGGTAAAAGGAGTCTCTATTTTTATAGACTCTTCTTTCATTTGTTCATTATGAAACAATTTCAGACCCAAATGGTAGATTTTTGTTAATTACTGGTTTACTTTATAATCAAAAAGTTGTTTTGGTTAATATTTATGCACCAATACTGACTATCCTGAATTTTTTAAGCATTTAGTCATAGTCTAAACAGAGCAACTGTAACAGGCTGCATGCACGACCGGCGCATGCGCACTGTTATTTGCATCTTTTCCTAATTTAAATGAATATAAGTTGATAATGGGTGACTTTAATTGTTGCTTGAATCCTTTGATGGATAGGTCTGCCCCCAATCAAATATTTCTAAACAAACCTATTTTTATTAACTCCTTTTTAGTTGATTCCAGAATCTTAGCTGTTTGGAGGCTTTTACATCTTAATAAGAAAGACTTCTCATTTTTCTCCCATGTATACCATAGTTACTGGAGAATTGATTACTTTTTTATTGATTCTTGATTAGCTTCATCTGTTATTGCATGTGAATATGATCAGAGATAGTAATTGCATCATGTGCTTCTGAAACTCTCAATTAAATTCACTGACGTAATTTTTAGTGCTAGACAATGGAGGTTCTATTCCACTTTGCTTCAGGATTCAAACTTTGCCAATTTTATTAAAGAACTGATTGCTTTTCTCTTTTCAACTAATTCTACGGAAGAAATAACAAATTAATAATGAAATATGTACATTGGTTGATAAGATTAAAGAAACTGATAAAAAATATTCTGTTGCTCCTAATCTAGAACTCTACAAAAAGAGAGTTGAACTTCAGATCCAACATAATTTGTTATTAACTTCCCCAACTGAAAATCAATTACTTAAAACTAGAGAGTCAATTTTATATACATGGTGATAAATCGGGTAAATTATTAGTAGACCAACTGAAAGCTGCTTTGGATAAATGTTTGATTAGTAAAGTTTCTAAATGGGATGGTACCTTGACGGTTGATCATGATGAAATTAATAAATCTTTTCAAGAATTTTATACCTCTCTATATCAATTGGAATTTCCTGAAGAGTCTACCATAATGCACGAATTTTTAAGGAAATTGAACATTCCGAAATTACCACTTAATGAACGCTTAGAACTAGATGCATCCATTACGGAAGATGATATTAAGAAAGCAATTTTTGCGATGAATACTGGAAAAGCACCAGGTTTGGATGGATCTACAGTAGAATTTTACAGATCTTTTTCAAATTTACTTTCACCATGGCTATGTAAAATTTCTAAGGATGCCTTACTTGTAGGTAAATTACCACAATCCTTCTATGAAGCATCCATTTCTTTAATTTCTAAAAAAGATAAAGAACTTGCTGATTGTGCATCATATTGACCTATATCTTTGTTGAATGTAGATTCCAAAATTTTTTCTAAAATAATAGCAAATAGATTAGAAAAGGTACTGCCACAAATTATTTCTGATGATCAGACAGGATTTATTAAAAATCGTTTTTTGTATTACAATGTTAGGAAGCTAATGAACATTGTATATACTCCTTCATCTAAAGTTCCAGAATATGTTATTTTGCTCGATGCCGAGAAGGCATTTGACAGAGTTGAATGGAAATATTTATTTAATGTGCTTGAGAGATGCAATTTTAGCCCAAAATTTATTTCTTGGATTGAATTGATATAACATTCATCTTTGGCTTCCGTATTTACCAATGATCAGAGATCCGCCCTTTCTTAAGGCTTTTTAGAGGTACTAGACAGGGTTGTCCGTTAAGTCCTTTGTTATTTGATATAGCTTTGGAACCCGTGGCAATTGCCCTTCGTGATTCACCCAATATATTTGGAATTACTTGTGGGAAGGAGACACATAAGTTATCATTATATGTAGATGACTTGTTACTACCTATCTCTAACCCAGAGAAATCCATCCCGGTAGTTTTATCACTACTAGCTCAGTTTAGTAGTTTTTCTGGTTATAAACTAAATCTTAATTAAGAGTGTGCTTTTTCCATTAAATATGTAAGTTCCAATTTATAGACAATTACCATTTGAGTTAATCACTTATTTGGGTGTCAAAATTACTAAAAAAAAAATAAAGATCTATTTAAAGTTAGCTTTTTACCTTTAATTGACCATGTTAAACAATTGTTTACTAAATGGTCCCCACTGTCCTTATTGATTGGTCGAATTAATGTTATTAAAATGACTGTTTTACCTAAATTTCTGTACAGGTGTCCCCCGCTTTTCGAACGTTCGCTTTACGAAACCTCACTGTTACGAAAGACCTACATTAGTTATCGGTTTTCACTAACAGAAGGTGTTTTCACTGTTACAAAAAAGGCAGCGTGCGAAAAAAGCAGTGCGCGCCCCGAGCAGCCAAGCTCCTCCTGCAGAACTGCATTCTAGCCGGCATTGCTTAAACACGTGCCTGTGAGCATCCATTAGCAAGATGAGTTCTAAGGTATCAGAAAAGCTTAAATGGGCTCGTAAGGGTGTTACACTTAGCGTAAAACTAGATATAATTAAGCACTGATGTAATTGGAAGAGGAAAGGATAACCATTGAAACCAAATGCAATCGGCAATCGCCTTTGATCTGGGCCGACATTTACGAGCCGGGCGGCACCTAATTAATTAGCTTGTTTATGTCAGCATTTTTCTTAGATGTGTAGGGTGCATCCCGGCTGCCGCTGTACTGCTGCATGCTTCGCGGATCGGTATCGGTCCACAGCCTGGAGGTTAGGGACCACTGCACCACCCCAACCTCCGACAACTCAGCCTAACACACCACCAACAGTGTGCTCGGCGCTGTCTTCCCAATTCCGGTTAGTGATACTACACTGTACATACATTATTTCTACTTTATACAGGCTGTGTATTTTTGTGTTACTTGGTATGATTTGGCAGCTTCATAGCTTAAAGGTTACTGGAGAGAGCGTTTCTGCCGAAAGCGCTTGTGTGAGATTTTCGCTACAGAGAACAGTGTGGCAATGATTGGAGAAAAGTATTTCGACTCTATATAGGCTGTGTATTCATCATATCATTTCTGCTTTTACTATATGTTACTGTTATTTTAGGTTTGTGTGTTATTTGGCATGATTTGCTAGGTTATTTTTTGGGTCTGCGAACACTCACAAATTTTTCCCATATAAATAAAATGGTAGTTCCTTCTTCACTTTACGACATTCCGGCTTACCAACTGTTTCATAGGAATGCTCTACCTTCGGATGGCGGGGGAAACCTGTATTTATTTCAAATGGTACCAATTTTTAACCTTTTTTGATATTATTGATTCTAAAATTTCTTCTATATGGCAGAATAAAAATCCTAGATTGAGTAAGAAATAACTACAGAAATCAAAAGGATGGTGGTTTAGCATTGCCGATTTTAGGTTTTATTATTGGGCAATTAATATCCGATATTTAATGTTTTGGACGCAAGATTGGAATGAAATTCATTGTCCACGATGGGTGAACCTTGAGAGTGAGTCTGTGCAGGGGTTCTCATTAGCTTCAATTATAGGAGCTTTGCTCCCCTTTGCATTAACCAACCTGAATAAACAAATAATTAATCCAATAATTAAACATACAATACGAATATGGTTTCAATTTTGCAAATTATTTGGACTGAACAAATTTATTTTATCTAGTCCTGTTATAACTAATTTTTTTCTTTCAACCTTCTAGAATTGATCAAGCTTTTTCCTTGTGGAAAACAAGGGTAATAGCATGCTTTCATGATGGATAATTGTTTCATGTCGTTTGAGCCATTATATAACAAACAAGTTGCCTAGTTCACATTTTTTTCAGATATCTGCAGATTAGAAGTTTTTTGAATGTTATTTTACCTAATTTTCCAATATTTCATCCAACTAATATTACAGAAAAATTTTTAGATTTAAATCCCTATCAGAAGCACTTAATAGCAGTTCTGTATGATTTAATTAAGAAAATACATCTAGGTACATCTGATAAAATAAAAAATGAATGGGAAAGAGAACTTCCAGTATCTTTACCTATAGAGAAATGGGAGAAAATTCTTCAACTAGTTAATACTTCCTCAATGTGTGCTAGACATGCACTGATACAATTTAAAATAGTCCATAGAGCTCATATGTCTATGGATAAATTGGCTTGTTTTTACTGACATATAAATCCTGGGTTTGACAGATATAACTCTGAGGTGGCCTCTCTGACACATATGTTTTGGTCTTGCCCTCTTTTAGATAAATATTGGAAAGATATTTTTGATATTATTTCAACAGTTTTGCGTATTAATTTAAAACCTCACCCTATTACTGCAATTTTTGGATTACCAGTGACAGATGTTGGTCATTTATCCTTTTCAGCTTGCTGTTTGATTGCATTTGTTACACTGAAAGAGCCATCTTACTTAAATGGAAAGATTCTGATCCTCCTACTACTTTTCAATGGCTTTCTCAAACTATATTATGTTTAAACCTGGAAAAAATTAAGTGTGGTATGGTTGATTCTTCAGTTAAGTTTGAAGAAACCTGGAGACCATTTATTCAACATTTTCATAATATGCAAGCTGTCCCTTTCAAACCCTTTTTTAAAAATAATCTTCTGTTTATCTATGGAGAAGCGGAGTTAATGACAAATAATGTTCTTATCCGAGGGAATGGGACATCGCAGTCTTTATTTTGTTTTTCTTTTTTAGTTTAGGCGGTTCTTTATAAAACTTGTTTTTCCATGTTCAATTACTCAGATTGAGAGGCTTGAATTATATATTTTATTCGAATTATGTTTGTATATGTTAACCATTATCAATGTTACACCGATCTCTTTGTATCATTAGTATTATGTATATTAATCTCAAATATAATAAGGTTTTAAAAGAAAGTACTAAGTGGATGAGAATGGGCACAAAATTTTGGGTGGTTTAATGTGGATCATGGTCCCACTGTACCTCTGTCACTCCTCCATAGTTTTTCCCATTGCCTGTGATTGATTTGAACATTCAGGAAAATATCAAGATGAGGAGTGATTGTTGATCAGTGGCACAGGAAGTTCAGCAATATATTCATTCAAAGCAGATATTTCTTGCATATCTACACAAATGGTTCAAAAGTTCCATGGATGTTGCATCCCAGTTGCCTATGTGATACACAAGCCAGGGTAGTACAATATGGAGAGCAAGCTGTTGTCCATGTATTGAATTGACTTTATTTCTTACATCCTTCACATACATGAGGAGTAAAAATCTTTATGTTACGTCTTCGTCTAAATGGGCAATTTATAGTAATTTGTAATAAATAGCATGTACAACAGGACAGTTAATATAGCACAGAAATACAATGGTATCAGCGAGAATTAATGAACCTGATGGCCTGGTGGAAGAAGCTGTCCCGGAGCCCGTTGGTCCTGGCTTTTATGCTGGGGTACCGTATCCCAGATGGTGGCAGCTGGAACGGTTTGCAGTTGGGGTAACTCGGGTCCCCAGTGATCCTTTGGGCCCCCTATGTACATGTCCTGAATAGTGGAAGTTCACATCTACAGATGCGCTGGGCTGTGCACACCACTCTGCAGATTCCTGCGATTGAAGGAAATAGTTCCCATGCAGGCAGTCAGGATGCTCTCAATTGTACCCCCGTAGAAAGTCCTGAGGATCTGGGGACTCATGCCAAACTTCAACCGTTTGAGGTGAAAGAGGCGTTGTTATGCTTTTTTCCACCACACAGCCGTACGTATAGACCAAGTGAGATCCTTGGTGATGCTTATGCCAAGGAACTTAAAGCTGTACACCCTCTCAACCCCAGATCCATTGATGTCAATAGGAGTTAACCTGTCTCCATTCCTCCTGTAGTCCACAACCAACTTCTTTGATTTTGCGACATTGAGGGAGAGGTTGTTTTCTTGATACCACTCTGTCAGGGTGATGACTTCTTCTCTGTAGGCTGCCTCATTGTTATTTGAGATAAGGCCAATCAATGTAGTATTGCCAACAAATTTAATTAGCAGATTGGAGCTGTGGGTGGCAACACAGTAATGGGTATACAGAGTGTAAAGGAATGGGCTTAGGACACAGCCTTGAGGGGCTCCTGTGTTGAGGGTCGGGGGGGAGAGGTGAGGGAGCCCACTCTTACCACCTGCTGGTTATTTGACAGGAAATCCAGGATCCAGCTGCACAAGGCAGAGTGAAGCCCAAGGTCTCTGAGCTTCTTGTCAAGCCTGGAGGGAATTATAGTGTTCAATGCTGAACTGTCATCCAAGAACAGCATTCTCACATAAGCATCCTCCTTCTCCAGATGTGTAAGGACAGTGTGTAGAGCTGTGACTATTGCATCACCTGTCAATTGGTTGTGTCAGTAGCCAAATTGCTGGGGGTCCAGTATGGGTGCTACAGATGTAGTCCTCGACCAGCCTCTCAAAGCATTTGCTTATTATTCAGGTGAGTACGACAGGATGCCAGTATTCAGACATGTTACCTTCCTCTTTTTAGGCACACAATGGTGGATATTTTGAGGCAGGAGGGCACTCTACACTGGGAGAGGGAGAGATTAAAAGTGTCTACAAACACATCTGGCAGTTGCGCTGTGCACATCCTGACAACTCGCCCTGGGATGCCATTCGGTCCCGCAGCCTTGAGTGTCCACTCATTGGAAACATCTGCATACTTCAGCCTCAAGAGATGACAAGGTGCAGGTTGCTTCAGTGACTCTCCTTGGGGGCTCAGTGTTGGCGACATCAAACTGAGCGTAAAAAAGGTTTATTCTTCTTGAGATTGGACAACATCTGTTGAGACTGCAGGGTCCAGGCTTGTGTAAATATTTCTTATGGATCCCTGCTCATTTTGGGATTGAAGGAAATGAGGTGGCAGACATCCTAGTCAAGCAATCACTTAAAATGAAGGATATAAATGAAGTGCTGGCTTTGCATAAAGGGCAGGTAAAAGTCATAATTAAAACATCTATTCAATCACTGTGGCAACAAAGTTCGAATAAGGGAAAGACAGGACAGCACTTATATGAAATTCAGAGGATGGTAGGAACTCAACTGGGCATGTAAGGAGGGAAGAAGTTACACTTACACATATAACGGTGATGCCTACACCGAAGAAGTTTAGATCCTCTCTTCGACGGGAGTTCAGTGAAACCATCTCTCACTGCTCCCCATCTGTGATTTCTTCGGCTCTTCAACTTTTCGACCAGACTTTGACTCAAACTCGCTATCACTGCCATGTATCCTTTCTTGGAACGTGCCTCCGTCGCCAACTTACTCCAGTTGGCTTTAGGATTCGTTTCCAAGCCTCTCAATTTGGACCTTCTGAGGATCCCAGGTACTCACATTTCATTGACTCTGCCTCTCGCCGCTTCTCCCGTCAAGCTCTGAAGGCGACGCTCTCCGCCATGAGGAGGTACTTGTTTTAACGGTGATGCTTACACATATGTATTGGACAGACTAGGTTGAATAATTCTTTGCTCAGAATATGCACGTAGGAAGGTACTTGTCAAAAAGCAGTGCAGCATATTTTTTAAACAATTCCTATGAAGTGTAAGGGAAATATCTAACTGCCAAATTGAGATTTTTTGGGAAGGACACGGTTTAGCACGGAAAATTTGTTAGGATATCACTGCCATCGTAATGTACATAAGTGCATATTTGACTTGTGGAAAAAAATTAAACTCACATAATATCAAAAAGTCTATTTTCAGGGGTAATTTAGCCGGTATACATCCTGTTTCTTTGCTCCAAACTCCAACTCAATAGGTGATGGTAATGCACTTTATATTGGTCTGCCAAATGCCATTAAACTTTACAAGAAGAAGAATGGGGAACTGTAGCATTGGCAGGAAGAAGTGAAGTACGTATGTAAGGTATAGGAAGCAAACAGACTTTGAGGATCATAAAGAAGCCAGAAGAGAACTCAAGGAAATCAGATAAGCCTGAAGGATCTATAAAGTTATTGGCAAGTAGGATTAGAAAGAACCTCAAGGCCTTCTATAAGTCAAAGGCAGGAGAGTAACTAGGGAGCAGGTAGGACCACTCAAGGATATGTGCTTGGAAAGAGGTAAGGTCCTAAATAAGTACGTAGCAACAGTATTTCACAGGAAGGACTTGGAGGATAGGGCAATGAAAGTGAAACATGCTAATTGGCTATGAAATTTCACGTCAAAGGAGGTAGTGTGGGTGTCTTAAGGAACATTAAGGTGGATAAGCCTCCAGGGCCTGATGTGTGATATATCCCAAGTTTTTGGGAGGCAAGAGATGAGATTGCTGGGGCCTTGACAAAGATCGATAGCCAAAAGCAAAGTACCAGAAGGGAAATGCTGATAACCTTGGAAACTATCAACTACAGAATCTCACATCAATGATAGGCAAGTTACCAGAGGGAATTCTTAGGGATAGGATTTGTAAGCAATTGGAAAACTATGACCTAATTAGGAACAATCAGCATGGCTTTGTGTGGGGCAAGTCATATCTTACTAACTTGAGGAGGGGATGAAACTGATTGAAGGTAGAGCTGTGGATGTCATCTACATGGATTTTACTAAGAAGTTTGATAAGTCCCTCATAGGAGGCTCATCCAGAAAGTTAAGCTGCGTGGGATACTAGAGGAATGGGCCATCAAAGAATTGTTAGAACTCCGAAGGAGAGAACCCATGTTCTGTAACCACAAGGCAGTTGATGAGCCCCTGTAGCTCTTCCTCCTTTTTCCCTGCCATTTCTTCCTCCCTTGGATACCCATCAATTTTCCTTTGCAAGTCAACAGTTCTGTTTCTGTACCCTTTGATGTTCCGGTCATGACTACTAGCTAACAAATTTATGATGAAAATTAAGTGCACATGCACACAAAAAAGACCTCGATCTACTGTTCTAAAGACAGCAAATCCAGCTAGTGCAGTTCATGCAAATAATCAACATTACCATCTTTGGACTATTCTACCAATTCTTTCTTCACCCTTTCTGAAGCTTCTGCATTCTGGTAAGGGAATTAAATCATTTATAAATGGTCCAGATGGGAGATGAAAATTTCTTACAATAAGAGTTACCAGAATTTGGAAATATTCTGCTTGAATAAGTAGCAGCTGCTGAATTGATGAGTGGCGTTACAATGTTTTGGATAGATACTTCAAAATAACTGAAAAATGTAGGGAGTTGACTTTGTATTTTGACTAAGCCTGATGATCTAAATAGGAGACAGGAGACACATCACGTCTTCATGGGCTTGAAACAGATGTCCTTTTTTTCCTTTATAACTGTAAAAACTTCAGTAATACTCACTTCACTGCATTTGGGTCCAAGGAAGCATAAAGGTAATACAGACATTTCATTCTTTCTTCTGTTTCCAGATTATACGGAACAAGATACTGTGCAAAGATTTTTTCCACCAACAACCTGAGGAAATTGCATTAATTGCATAGTTAATTTCAGTTTCAAACTACAAGATATGCATATTACATAAGATTCATGTTACTCTGTACTAATTCCATTTCTATATCATCTGTGTCAGCATGTCTTTTAATCACATGCCCTGCTCTCCCCCACCCGCAAACCTGTGCAGCTGGCCCTTAAGAAGTCACTTACTTTCATCTGTCCAAATCTGGACAGATTGGTTAAACTCTAAAACTTCAGATTCCTTGTGCTAAACTTCTGTTGCATTTCTTTCCAGATACCTCAATTTTTATCACTTACTGTAATTTATCAATCTGAAGCTTGCATCAAATCACTTTATAACATTCCAGAGAAGCACCTCAAGGTGCTATATACAGTGCCTATAGAAAGTATTCACCCCCCACCATGTTTTCATGTTTTATTGTTTTACAACTTTGAATCATAGTGGATTTAATTTGCTTTTTTGACACTGATCAACAGAAAAAGACCCTGTTCCCTGTTCCTGCCTTCTCCCCATATCCCTTGACTCCACTATCTTTAAGAGATCTACCTAACTCTTTCTTGAAAGCATCCAGAGCATTGGCCTCCACTGCCTTCTGAGGCAGAGCATTCCACAGATCCACAACTCTGTGTGTGAAAAAGTTTTTCCTCAACTCCGTTCTAAATGACCTACCCCTTATTCTTAAACTGTGGCCTCTGGATCTGGACTCCCCCAACATCGGAAACATGTTTCCTGCCTCTAGCGTGTCTAATCCCTTAATAATCTTATATGTTTCAATCAGATCCCCTCTCATCCTTCTAAATTCCAATGTATACAACTCCAGTCACTCCAATCTTTCAACATATGACAGTCCCGCCATCCTGGGAATTAACCTCGTGAACCTACGCTGCACTCCCTCAATAGCAAGAATGTCCTTCCTCAAATTTGGAGACCAAAACTGCACACAATACTCCAGGTGTGGTCTCACCAGGGCCCTGTACAACTGCAGAAGGACCTCTTTGCTCCTATACTCAACTCCCCTTGTTATGAAGGCCAACATGCCATTAGCTTTCTTCACTGCCTGCTGTACCTGGATACTTACTTTCAGTGAATGATGAACAAGGACACCTAGATCTCGTTGTACTTCCCCTTTTCCTAACTTGACACCATTCAAATAGTAATATGCCTTCCTGCTCTTGCCACCAAAGTGGATAACCTCACATTTATCCACATTAAACTGCATCTGCCCACTCACCCAACCTGTCCAAGTCACACTGCCACCCAGTTTTGTGTCATCTGCAAATTTGCTAATGTTACTTTTAATCCCTTCATCTAAATCATTAATGTATATTGTAAGTAGCACTAGTCACTGCTTGCCATTCTGAAAGGGACCCGTTAATCCCTACTCTTTGTTTCAGATTGCATGGGGATTGTGAGTGAACAGCCCTTTTCAAGTCCAGCCAAAAATTCTCAATTGGATTGAGGTCTGAATATTGACTGGACCACTCCAGAACATTAATTCTGTTGTTTTTAAGCCATTCCTGTGTAGCTTTGGCTTTATGCTTAGTGTCATTGTCTTTTCCAAGTTACAGTTCTCTTGCAGACTGTATCAAGTTTTCTTCCAGGATTTCCTTATATTTTGCTGCATTCATTGTACCCTCTACCTTCACAAGCTTTCCAGTGCCTGCTGCAGTGAAGCAGCCTCATAGCACCACGCTTCACGGTACGGATGGTATGTTTTTTATGCGGTGTAGTGTTTAGTCTGATGGCCAAAAAGCTAAATTTTGGTTTCATCAGACCATTATCTTCTTCCAGCTGACGTCAGAGCCTCCCACATGCCTTCTGGCATACTCTAGCCGAGATTTCATCTGAATTTTTTTTTCCAACAGTGACTTTCTCTTTACCACTCTCCCATTAAGCTGCGACTGGCGAAGCACCCAGGCAACAGCTGTATAAGCAGTTCCTCCCATCTCAACCACTGAAGCTTGTAACACCTCCAGAGTTGTCATAGGTCTATTGGTGGCCTCCCTCATTAGTCCCCTTCTTGCACAGCCACTGTTTTTGAGGACAGCCTGCTCTAGGCAGATCTTCAGCTGTGCCATATTCTTTCCATTTCTTGATGATTGACTTAACTGTACTCCAAGGGATATTCAGTGACTTGGAAAATCTCTTGTATCCATCTCCTGACTTGTGCTTTTCAATAAATTTTTAGCAGAGTTGCTCAGAGTGTTCTTTTGTCATCATGGTGTAGTTTTTGCCAGGATACTCACTCACCAGCAGTAGGACCTTCCAGATACAGGTGTATTTTTACTACAATCAATTGAAGCACCTTGACAGTACACAAATCTCCAAAAACAGATCTCCATTTAACTAATTATATGACTTCTAAAACCAATTAGCTGCAGCAGTGATTATTTGGTGCTTCATATTAAAGGGGAGTGAATACTTACACAATTATTCTGTGTTTTATATTTTCGTAATTAATTTAGTTCAGCTTGTAAAGATCTGTTTTCACTTTGACATGGAAGAGTCTTTTTCTGTTGATCAGTGTCAAAAAAGCCAAATTAAATCCACTATGATTCAATGTTGTAAAACAATAAAACATGAAAACATGGTGAGAGGGAGGATGAATAATTTTTATAAGCACTATAAAACTTCTGTACAATTAAAGGTACCAAATTAACAAGAAATCACCTTTCAACCAGTAATTTTTAATTTGCAGAGAAGCAGAGCATTACCAGAATTAAATTAACTAATGTTAACTGTTAACTTTAAATATTTCATACAAGGTCCAGAAGGTGTGAAATGACTAAGCTATATTAAAAAAATAAAAAAACTTCCAGTAAGATGGTGGGAGCAGCTTCTATGGGGTCAACAAAAGGCACTCCTGTCCTATTTAAATATAATTTTTGTGGTGGTAAGATCCTGCTATACATTAAGAACTTAAGGTACTGCAGAGCCGCTCCCTCAGCAAGTTGCTTGTGACAGAGAAAATGAAGGAGTAACGCTATCTCGTTTGGCTGTACCCATGGGCATTCATGTACAGTCGAATAACAGTTAAACTTGAATTGAAGAATGGGTTAAATAGGTGGCACTGATGAATCAATAAGCAGCATCATGGAATTGACGAGACAACAAAACATCTTCCAGATATTCTGAAGGACTTCACAACTGACTAATTGCTTTTGAGGTGTACAGACTTAGACTTATTTGGAATACATGCAAACAAGCTTATGCCGTGCAAGGTTTGATAAACAGTAAAAAGGCAAATAATCTATTCTGGTAATGTTAGTTCAAGAACAGATGTTACTAGACCACCTGTTCTTCTTCCAACAAGCCATGAAAATGTTACAAGCACTTACAAAGGCAAGAAGGGCTACCGATTATCACCTTGTCTGAAAAGCTGGATCTTCAAAAATGACAAAAGACAGATAGCTACCACTCAACCAAAATGTATCTGTTGCATATTTGTCATTAGCCACTATTTTGCTAGTCTCCCGAGTTCAATCCACCAGTAAATTACACTTCTACAGCTAATATTCTGCCGCACGGTAAGCCATATTTTGTCCAAATACCCCATCCGTGCTGGCATCTGGCTCCAAGGACAATTAGAAAGGAAATTTACAAATCAATCCATTGTCAAGTTTCTCTGCAATTTCTTCCAACTTTGTGAACACAGCCTTTTGGCCTAAGTTATCTTGTTTGCCCAGAGAGGTCAACCCCTTATGCAGTGTTAATGCACTGTTTTATAACAAATTCCGCAAGAAGAAATATTTGCTTTCAAAGAGCACTCTTCGGGATTTAACAGCAAGTACTTACAAGTTCTCCTCAGGTTATGGCAGGCTTCCATTACTGTGAACTATTCATAACCTGGATAGTTTACAAGTCAGAAATTTGACTGAACAGAGTTCCTACATGGCAGAAGATTCCTGCAGCAGCCGGCAACTCCCTCTCACTAGCTTTTCAAACACTTCTGTGCATATACATACACCAGCCTTTCATAATCCTGGGAGGGCCTTTACTGGACTGTAGGCATTGTAGTGTAGGAATTGTGCAATATGTTTGCATCAGATAAGATCCAAGAACAGCAATGTGATAATCAGATAAACCAGGTTTTCCATTGCATATTCTCTAAACTACAAGGCTTCTGTTTATCAACTATTCTACAAGACAGCATTGCTCTATGCCGTGCTCCCGCAACACTTGGCATCAGACCGATCTCTGGAATGATGCAAAAGGTCTAATGCAAAGGTAAGTAAAAATTAACTAAGACACAGCTGACAATATTCCTCTGTGAATCCTAACCTAACTGACGTTCCTCATCTTCAATGTGCCGGATCCAGAATTACCCCCACCTCATGTAAAAACACAAAAAATATATATCTTTTCATTTCAAGTTACAGCCACTAGAGCTTTCCTTCTAACTCCATACTTCACAAGTCTTGGCCATGAGCTTCAAGATGTCGAAATAACCTATCAGTTGGTTATTTTACCTCCACCTGGAAAGAGATCCTCTGATCACCATTTAAAAAAAAAATAACCCAATCTTGTGATTGGTGAAATATCCTGAAAAATGTACCACATTAAAGTGTGTTTGTGCAAATTGCTGCTCCTCAGGTGGAGAAAGAACAGAGTCAGTGTAGTGACTGGAATAATATTAAGAAGTTTTTGGGGAAGAAAAACAAAGATGAATCATCAGCCTGGGTTAATCAGTAAATGGACAAAATGTATACATTTTATCTTCACTATGTATCAAAAGGGACTGCTAACACAAACAAATACCTCATGTTAAATGACGTGAATAACATAACTTGGTGAAAAACAGAACATGTCATAGCCTAGGTCATTTGCTCAGATGGCTTTCAGTACGAAGTGCTAAGCTTATCAATGTTTCCCAATAGGTCTGTATTGTAAATTTAACGTAAATTAATCACTGAAGAGTAATATAACGAACCATCTTTTCAATTATATAGGTTTTGAAATCAGCTATGAAATTAGATCCCATGAACAGATGTTACTTTGCACTTCAAAAGTATGCAACTTCACCTACTTGTCATCAATGCTATTCTGGTAATAGATATGCAGCAGTTTATCTTTGATCCAATTCACTTTCTGAGCAGCCTCTTTTCCAGCCTCTGCATGAAGGCAATACTTTTTGTATAGCTGAGCCAAGCCCATCATTGCTTCTTTCCGTACCCGCCACTTAAAACATAAAAGAAAAACAAAAACATCAGTTGAATAATAATATGGACTGTTTCTGCCTTTTCTTCAAATTGAAACTAATTTTACCATTTCTGTTGAGGCAGATTGTGTTTGTCTATTATTGTGACTTAGATCAGACCATATTTGAGGAGTAACTAATGCAGAAAACCAGGTAATTGTAAAAGGGCCCACAAATTTTTTCTTACAACTGCAAATTCTGCTGCAAAATCATGTAGTGCAACTAGGTTTATTGCTGTAATCTGCAGACTAAGATTAATAGGTTCATGGAAGAACTGTGAGAGATGGTGAAGTCACAATGAGGATGTGCACTTTCTTCTTCTTGTCCACATAGGCCTGATGGGAATTAAATCTGGCTCTTTTCAGAAAGGGAGCATCATAATGGGCTTATTATCAAAGCAAAATTTGAGTGATTATGGTATCCAAATACCCTGGTAAAACTGTTATCAATGGGAACAGAGGGAAAACTCTCCAGTAGCTGAAATCATACCACACACAAAAGATGATGGTTGCAAGTGCTGTAGGCCAATCACCTCAGCCCTATGACACTGCGGTTGTCCTGAGCCCAACCATCTTCAGCTGCTTTATCAATAAATTTTGTTGCTGATGATTGCATAAAGTTCGGTTCCATTCACAATTTGTCAGAAAATGAAGCTTGCAGCAGCAAAACCTGAACAACAGTTGAGCATGAGCTGATAGATGGCAACCAACATTCACGTCAAGCAAGTGGTGGGCAATGACCATCTCAAGTAAGAGAGAACACAACCACTTGTCCTTAAGCAATCAATAAGATTACCACAGCCAAGTCTCTCACCTTCCTACCTGATTGGCAGACCACAGTTTATGCGGCTTCAGAGCTGTGTCAAGACATGGCTAGAAGCAGCAGTGGGGCCCACAGGGGACTGCATTGGCTCCCTTCCTGTTTACCCTGTATACCTCAACCTTTAGATACAACACTGAGTCATGTCATCTATAGAAATTCTCTGATGACTCAGCAATAGTTGGGTGTATAAAGGGAGGACGGGAGGATGATTTCAGGGCCCTGGTGGAGGACTTTGTCAAATGGTGAAAGCGGAATCATCTGCAGCTCAACATCAGTAAGACAAAGGAGATGGTGATGGACTTTAGGAAGACTAAGGCTGTACTGCTCCCTGTTACTATTGATGGTGAGGACGCGGATGTGGTGAGGATCTACAAAATAGCTGGGGGTGCACCTGAATGACAGACTTGAGTAAAGCACTAACACAGGCTGTGTACAAGGTGGCCATACTCCTGAGGAAACTGAGGTCCTTTGGTGCATGCAGGCCTCTCCTTTACATGTTCTACCAGTCTGTTGTCACCAGTACAATCTTCTATGTGGTACTGCACTGGGGCAATGGTATCAATATGGGTGATGCCAACAGGCTCAATAAACTGATTGGGAAGGCTGTTTGTTATAGGAGTCAAACTGGAAATACTGGATGCTGTGGTGGAACAAAGGACCCCATGGAAAACACTGGCAATTCTGGACAATGTTTCTCACCCTCTGCATGCTACCTAGGCTGAACAGAGGAATACTTTTAGTAATACACTAAGACAACTATGCCACTCCAAAGAGCGCTATATGAGGTCATTCTTACGCGCGGCCATTAGACTCTATAATGAGTCAACCTATGTGGTGACCCCCTCCTGTTAGACTGTTTGAGGTAAATTATTTTTTATGTGGAAGTAATGACTCCCTCCTGTTAAACTGAGGTAAATTATTTTTTATTCTTTCTTATTTTTCTTCTAATATTTGTATATCTGTGCACTTGTAATGCTCGTCTGACACTAATTTCCTTTGGGATCAATAAAGTATCTATCAATCAACATTAGGGGTCATGACTGACCAGAAAGTTAACTGCATCAGCCACAGTACATATGGCAACAAGAGCAGGTCAGAAGTTGTGTGCCCTGTGATGTGTACCTCATTTTTGGACTTCCTTTTCCACACCTAACAGAATCAGAAATCTGATGGAATACTTACTCGCCAAATACTAGTGAAGCCCAAGTTCTATTTAAAACTTTGCTTTACATTCAAAATAATTTTCAATATATCAGAGAACTACTAGTCAGCAGAAAAACATTTAATTGCACTTCACAAAAGAGAAGACTATTTGACTATTTGGGCAACAATACTCTTATTTCTTGCCAGCAAGCTTTAGGAATTTTTTTTCTGAAATGTTTCTGTCGAATGTGAGGGTTTAATTCCATTCCCAAGCACCAACGTGTATACTCATTCAGCCCCATGCAAGTAAGATTACATTTATACAAATAAAGCAGATGACAAACTGTAGACACTTAACAGTAGTACAGCAATATTTTCCTTGAGCTATCATAATGTAACATTACATTTGTGAGGTATAACCTGCAGTCACAATGAGGTAAATTGAGAATGACTGAGTTTCTACAACACACAAGTTTGTAATAATGGCAATGTAACATTTGACAGAAAGATGAGCACAGAAGTTTTCTAACCAAGAGTTAGTTAGTTTTGAGAAATGATAAATGGGACTATAGATCACCATGTATTCAACATGTACACAGAAATCTGACTAAATGAGAAATAGAAAAACTTTAAAATTAGATTACAAATTTTACATGCCACAGTTCCAGAGGAAACATTCGGTTACTTTGAAGAGGAGAGTGGCTAAAAGAAGCCAGCAGGAGCAGTTGGCAAATTAGCGTGCTGCAGTTCCTGAGGAGATGTTGGATTGCACAGAGGGAGAGAATTTAAAAGTAGTGAGCGGGGACAGTCGGCACGTTTTGCACACTACAGTTCCTGAGGAGACATTGGTTTGTGCATAACTAGGCACTTGGCAAGATCCAATTAAAAAAAAAGTTACGCTTAAGCGCAACAGACATTGTGAGTGGGGAGCTGAGGCTTTGACTCATCATCACTTAGGCAAGCAGAGGAGGAGGCTGCAGGTAGATTTAAAATAAGTATTTATTCTTTCTTTCTTATTGCACATTTAGAGTAGTGGGGATGCCGTACAGGATAATGGAGTGCTCCTCTTGCAGAATGTGCGAAGGCAGGGAGAGCTTCAGTGCTCCTGCCGACTACAATTGCGAGAAATGCATTCAGCTGCAGCTTCTGACAGACTGCGTGAGGAGTTGGAGCTGAACTGGAGCTGAAACTGGATGAACTCCAGGAGGCTGAAGGGTTGATAGACAGGACATACAGGAAGGTAGTTACGCTCAAGATGTAGGATACAGGTAACTGGAACACCTGGAGGGAGGAGGGACAGGTAGCCAGTGCAGAGTACCCGGTGGTTGTTCCCCTCAACAACAGGTATATCGCTTTGGAAAGGTATACGTTGTGGAAGTAGGATAACCTAACAGAGGAAAACCACAGTGGTCAGGTCTGTGGCACGGAGTCTGGCTCTGTGGCACAGACAGGAAGGTGGGGGGTGAGGGGAAAGAGAGAGAGGTGAGCCGTAATGATAGGGGAGTTATTGGTTTAGAGGAACAGAAAGGAGGTTCTGTGGATGAGAACAAGTTTTCTGCACAGCACACTGCCTTCCAGGTGTTAGCATCAGTGACGTCTTGGATTGTCCACAGCATTCTTAAGTGGGAGAGTGAGCAGCCAGGACCATGATCCACATCAGTACCTATCACCTGGGTAGGTGATGGGGTCCTGCAAAGCGAGTTCAGGGAATTAGCTGCTAAGTTAAAGAACAGAATCTCCAGAGTTGTGCCACATCCTAGTGAGGCCAGAACTAGGAAAGTGGTATAGATTAACACGTGGCCTAGGAAATTGGTGCAGAAAGGAGGGCTCCAGATTTTTGCATCATTGGGCTCCCTTCACGGGGAAGGGGGGACTTGTACTGAAGGGATGGTTTGCATCTGAACTGGAGGAGTACTAATATTCTAGCAGGAAGATTTGCTGGTTCTGCACAGGGGTGTGTAAACTAGAGTTGCAGGATTAGCAGAGTTAACCAGAGCACCAGAACAAATAGTAGAGTGGTTGTGGAGAATGATGTTGTTAAGCCTACAAAGTCAAGGAATCAAAAGGATGACCATGGTAGAACTAACATTCTGAGCTGTACGTATGTAATGCAAGGTGAATGAGCTTATGGCATGGATCAGTATGGGGAATTATAACATTGTAGCCAGTAGTGAGACTTGGCTGCAGAATGGGCAGAATTGGGAGCTCAAAGTTCTGGGGTTCCATTGTAGACATGATAGAGCCAGAGGGATTAATGGGGAAGGGATGGCATTACTTGTCGGGGAAAATGTCACGGCAGTGCTCACACAGAACACACTGGAGAGCTTGTCCAGTGAGGCTTTATGGGTAGAACTGAGGAATAAGAAAAGTATAACCATGTTTAAAGGATTATATTATAGACCACCCCACGGTCCATGGAATTTAGAGAGCAAATTTGTAAAGAGATCACTGACTGTTGCAAGAAACTTAAGGTTGTGATAGATGGTTATTTTAACTTTCCACATATTGACTGGGGCTCCCATACTATAAAAGGGCTAGATGGGTAAGAGTTTGTCATGTGTTTAGGAAAGTTTTCTTAATCAGTACAAGAAGTCTCAACTAGAGAGAGTGTCTCAGCCCTGTTTCGTTTCCATTAGAGAATGAGACAGGGAAGGTGACAGAAATTTGTGTAGGGTAACACTTTGGATCTAGTGATCATAATGCCATTAGCTTCAAAGTACTTATGGAAAAGGGTAGGTCTGGTACTTGGGTTGTGATTCTAAATTAGAGAAAGGGCAATTTTGATGATATCAGAAAGGATCTGGCAAGTGTGGACTGGGGCAGGCTGTTTTCTGGCAAAGGTGTACTCGGTAAGTGGAAAGCCTTCAAAATTCTGAGATTAAGAGTTTATACATTCCTGTTAGAATAAAAGGCAAGGATAACAGGTTACAGGAATCTTGATTTTTGATAGATATTGAGGCCTTGGTTAATAAAAAAAAACAATGTGTGTAACAGGTATAGGCAGGTAGGAACAAATGAGGTACTTGAGAAGTATAAGCTTTTTGCACATGGGCCTTCATAAATCAATGCATTGAGTATAGGAGTTGGGATTGTTGGTCATGAAAGAATTAAAATGTGGAAGGAAACATGTAACTCTAATGGGTCAAGGACAGTGGAAGTAGACAATTCAGATGTCTTTGCTCTTGCTATGTGCTGCCATTTTGTGAAGCTGCTCTGTAACCTCCATTTTGTGAACTATTTGATAAAATGATTCTTGCTCTGAGATAACTTAATCAGACCGAATGAATGTGGACACAAGAGTTTCTGCTATTGATCTGTTAGACCTGAGATCATTCTCAGATAGTCGGTTTATTGTGTAGAATGGCAGATTTGTAGAATTAATCTTGTTATCTCTGCCCAGTGTCTGGGTGACCCAGTTTGACTGGTTTGAATCAGAGTTGAATAGAACAAAAGAAATCATCTGAGGCACAAAGTTGTGTAGCCCTTGGACTACATCCAATGGGAATCTAACACAGGTCAGTCCGATGATCTCAAGCCAATGAGATTGAAACCAAACATTTCAACTGACAATGAAAGAGTATAAGAATGAAGGACTTTAAATACAAAGTGGTGAGAACTCCAAAGACCAACTAAGGCAAGGAAGAACCCCAGACCCAAGAGGGGAACCTGAGGGGAAGCTTCTTCACTAAGAGGATGGTAAGAGTGTTCAATGAGCTACCATTGCAGGCAGTGTCAGTGGGCTTGATTTCAGCATTTAACAGAAATTTGGATAGGTACCTGGATGGGAGGGGTATGGAAGGCTATGGTTGAGGTGCAGGTTGACGGGACTAGGCAGATTAATGACTTGGCACAGACTAGGTACGCCAAAGGGCTTGCTTCTGTGCTGTAGTGTTCTATGACTTTATGAAATCAAAAGCTACTGAGAAGGCTTTTGATTGGGTTGAATGGAATTATTTATTTAAAACTTTAGAAAAATTTAATTTTGGGCCCGATTTTATTCAATGGATTAAATTACTCTACATTTCCTTCTGCTAGGGTCCTTACTAATTTTCAGTATTCCAAACCTTTTAAACTTCAACGTGGAACTAGACAAGGTTGTCCCATGAGCCCTTTGCTCTTTGAGTTGGCTTTAGAACCCTTAGCCATTGCTTTTCGAGAATCTAATGATATTACTGGTATTCTAAGGAGAGGGACTGTTCATAAAGTTTCACTTTATGCTGATAACCTATTGCTTTTTATTACTAATGTCGAGACTTCATTATTTCCTGTGCTTTCTCTACTTTCTTGCTTAGCCAGTTTTCGGGATACAAACTGAATTTACATAAGAGTGAACTTTTTCCTTTGAATAATTTGTTATCGATTAATACTAACTTTCCTTTTAAAATTGTAAGAAATCAGTTTACCTATTTAGGTGTAACAATTACCAAGATTTATAAATACCTATTTAATGAAAATTTTCTTACCTTACTGAATTTTATAAAAAGGACACTATCAAACTGGTCGCCTTTTTCGTTATCCTTGATTGGCTGAATTAACTCTATTAAAATGAATATTTTACTTAAATTTATATACCCTTTTCAGGCATTACCCATTTTTATTCCTAAATTTTTTTTATTCTCTCGATTCTATTATACCTTATATATGGAAAAACGTTCTCGACTAAGTAAAGTTCATCTTCAAAAATCTAAGAAGAATGGAGGTTTAGCTTTACCAAATTGTAGGTTTTATTATTGGGCAGTCAATATACGAAATCTTACGTTTTGGACATATATTAACCGTGAGGACTGTCCAATGTGGGTTTCTTTAGAACAGTGGTCCTCAACCACCGGGCCGCAAAGCATGTGCTACTGGGCCGTGAGGAAATGATACGAGTCAGCTGCACCTTTCCTCATTCCCTGTCACGTGCCGTTGAACTTGAACATTGGGTTGCCAACTGTCCCGTATTTGCTGGGACATCCCTAATATTGAGCCAAATATTGAGCTAAATTGGTTTGTCCCGTATTTCCCCTGCTAAGGTAGAGCGTTCCTATGAAATCTTTCATGCCGAAATGGCGTGAAGCGAAGAAGCAATTACCATTAATTTATAAGGGAAAATTTTTTGAGCGTTCCCAGACCCACAAAATAACCTAACAAATCATACCAAATAACACAAAACCGAAAATAAATAACACTAACCTATAGTAAAAGTAGAAATGATATGATAAATACACAGCCTATATAAAGTAGAAATAATGTATGTACAGTATAGTCCGGAAGATGAAGGCAAAACAGATTTGTGGGGGGGAAATCGGACGTATGCGCATGTCACGCATGCGCACACAGGTGCCCGCGCAAAGCTTCATGGTCATGGTAGTCTTTCCTGGGGTAAAGTGTCCCAGGATTTGACTGCTACCTTTGTCCCCTATTTGGGAGTGAGAAAATTGGCAACCCTAACTGTAAAAGACATGTTGAGGTGAGTTTAACCCTACTTGAACACCCCCCCTCCCCCCACCTGGGTCAGTAGGTCTGCAAGAATATTGTCAATATTAAACCGGTCTGCAATGCAAAAAAAGGTGGGGACCCCTGCTTTAGAATCTAACTCTGTTAATAAATTTTCTATTATTTCTCTTCTCGGATCCTCATTCCCTTTATCCTTTAGTAAACGAACTGAAAATTTGGTAGTTAAACATACTTTGAGGATCTGGGTACAATTTAGGAAATTCTTTGGTCTATTGAGATTTTCTTAGTCTCATCCCATTTGTTCTATTTTTTTAAACTTTCGATGACCGATTCAGTTTTTAAAGAATGGGGCAGATTCAGTATTAAATGCTTCCAGGATTTGTTTGTTGGAGTAAGTCTTCTTTCATTTGGGCAAATGTCAGCTAAATATAGTTTACCCAAAACTCACTTTTTTCGTTATTTACAAATTAGAGACTTTCTGCATTCTCAACTATATACATTTCCCATAAGTTCCGATAAGGACTTATTAGATATAATTTCTAATTTGAAACCTTTTTATAATGGTTCAATATCCAATATTTATGGTATGTTGCTAGGAATGAAAAATGTTCCTATAGACAAAATTAAAAATCTTCGGGAACAAGATTTACAGACTTCAATCTCTGAGGAAACTTGGAATGAAATTTTAAAATTGGATAACACTTCTTCGTTATGTGCCTGTCATTCCCTCTTACAATTTAGAGTGATTCATAGGGCTCACATGTCTAAAGATAAGCTATCTCGTTTATATTCAGATATATCTCCTTTCTGTGATAGATGTAATAATGGAGAAGCTTCATTAATTCACATGTTTTGGACATGTCCGAGCCTTGAAAGATACTGGAAGAAGTATTCCAAACTTTCTCAGTAATTTTCAAGGTAAATTTTAAGCCTAGCCCTTTGACCGCATTATTTGGTATTGCTGGAGGAAAAGACTTTATTTTGGAGACACCTCATATGCATATTTTGGCTTTTATCTCTCTTATAGCTAGGAGGGCGCTCTTACTTAAATGGAAGGATGTTGTTCCGCCTACTCATGCTCAATGGTTACATGATGTTATGTCATGCTCAAATTTAAGAGAAGATCCGTTGTTCAGTTTTTGAATCTAGCCTAGATTTTTATACATTGTGGGGACCATTTCTGAGTTATTTTCAAAACCTTTGATTTGTTGTAAAAGTACAGATGGTGGCTAATAATATATTTTATTATATAAGGGATTTCTCCCTCCCCTTTTTTCTTGCTTTTCCTAACAGATCTGACTTTGGTAGTGGGTTTAAATTTTTTTTCTGTATATCAAAATTATTATATTTCAATACTGTATTACAATTTAATTTAATTTTTATGAATACAGGGTTTTGTGATTATAATTATATTGTTAATACAATGTATTTGGTACTATTTCATTTTTTTCTTTTGACTTATAATATATATCTTCTTGTACTCTGTATTCTATGCAGAAACTAATAAAAATATTGAAAGAGAAATCAAAAGCTAAAAAGCACAAGGTAGTTTATAAAAACTTCAATTCCCCATCAATTTTTCTTAAGAATTATTTGTTTATAAAGTATAGATGTCATTGGCAATATCAGCTTTTACAATCCATCTTGAATTACCTCGGAACTGAGGAGTAAAGAGTCAACTATATTTGTGGGTCTGAACTGCCATGCATGTCAGACGATGGGAGATCGTCAGATTTCCTCCACTGAAGGCCAATAGTGAACCAGTTGTTTTTTTTCTTTTGAAATAAAAATCTGGTTATATCATACTGTAGTTCTAAAACTGAGACCAGCTGTTTGTAAAATTCCAGATGTATTTAATTACTTGAATTTAAACTCATAGCTGTCATTGTGGAATGAGCTCGATGATCCAGAATTCACACAGCCAGTCCAAACAATTAACCATTATACTGCCATGATAAGGATTTACTAGTTTACTAAACCTACTATTTTCCCTGAAACAACATTTTTAAACCATACAGCCCTAGAGTGTTGCACAGTGTCAGACTCCCAGCATATTTGATGCGTAAATTGATCTGGAGTTTTGTAAATAGTTGCATAATAACACATACAATATGTTGGAGGAACTAACTCAAGCAGGTCAGGCAGCATCTATAGAAATGAATAGATGGCTAATATTTCAGGCCAGACCTCTCATCAAGACTGAAAAGGAAGAGGGAAGATGCCAGAATAAAAAGGTGGGGGAGGGGAAGGAGGCTAACTGGAATGTGATAGCTGAAGCCAGGTGGGTGAGGGAAAGGTAAAGGGTAGGAGGAGGAATCTGATCAGAAAAGAGAATGAACCATGGGAGAAAGGGAAGGAGGATGGGATCCGGGGGAAGTAATAGGCAGGTGAAAAGAGGTATTACACTGTTACAAAGACTTCATCTTTGTAGAGTGGGGAGAGAGAGGACATCAATAGCGAGAAATCATATTTTAAGTGCAATAGGTAAAACGAAAAAATTCAAATATACGGAGTAACTAAAATGAGAGAAATTAATATGAGTAAAATACTTGAAGTACAGAACTGAAGATCCAAACTAAGCATTTCTGATTCAAACCACCACAAGAATGCAAGGAACAAGTGTAAAAAACTGTAGCTCCAAACTTAACTTGAAGGCTACAACATGGTAACTGTTACTGAGATTTGATTGCAAAAGAATCAGGACAAAGGATTAAATAAGAGATACACCAGCTATACAGACTATAAGCAGGGGTAGACAACCTTAAGCACAAATGATTTTCTAGCATGCGTTATTCATTAATTTGAGTCCAAACATAACTAGATGTATTTAAATGGATAATTCCCATATTTCAAGTTTTTTTAATGGCATTTATCTGGCCCCTGTCTGCTCATTAATACACGATCCAGCCCACAGAAGCAAAAAGGTTGCCGACCCCTGCTATAAAGTATAGAATCAAGAAATAGAGAACAATTTTGGACTACAAAGTTGCGAATTGTCTCTGTAAAAAGCTTTTGTTTTAGAAATCACAGATTAGAGAATACTTAGTAACAGCAAATCTTTTTAATTGGAACAGGCTAATTTGCTTGTGACTAAAAATAACTGAATTTCTGGGAGTGTGATTGAGATATTTCCACAGTAACACATACAATTGCAAGAAAAAGTTTGTGAACCTTTTGCAATTACCTTGCTTTCTGCATTAATTATTCATAAAATGTGGCCTGATCTTCATCCAAGTCATAATAGACAAACACAATCTGCCTAAATAACGTACAAACTTCATCTCATCAATACCCAGTACACCATTTAAACAATCATAGTCTAGATGCAAAAACAGTATGTGAACCTCAGGGTCATGCCTTCTACAAAACCTCAATGGAACCTGTCAAATGATGAAAGACCTCGATAGAGTGAATGTGCAAAGGATGTTTCCTACAGTGGGAGAGGCTAAGATCAGAGGACCCAGCCTCAGAATAGAGGGGTGTCCCTTTGGAAGAGATGAGGAGGAGTTTCTTTAGACAGATAGTGGTGAATCTGTGGAATTCTTTGCCACAGGCAGCTGCACAGGCCAAATCTCTATGTATTTTTAAGGCAGAGATTGATAGATTCTTGCAAACAACACTACAAAATGCTGGAGGAACTCAGCAAGCCAGTCAGCATCTATGAAAAAGAGTACAGTTGACATTTCGGGCTGAGACCCTTCATCAAGACTGAAGAGAGATGAGAAAGATGAGTCAGCATTAGAAGGTTGGGGGTGGGGAGAGGAAGAAACACAAGGTGAGCTGGGAAGTTGATTGGTGAAACAGTTACAGGGTTGGAGAAGAGGGAATCTGATAGGAGAGGACAGAAAGTCATGGAAGAAAGAAACGGGATGAGCATCAGAGGGAGGTGATGGGCAGATTTGGAGATAAGGTGACCAAGAGGGAAAAGGGAATGGAGAATGGTGAAGGTGGGGGGAGGAGGAGGGGAAGATGTGCTTGGTGGTGGGATCCCGTCGGAGTGGTGGAAGTTACGGTGAATTATGTGCTGGACGTGGAGGCTGGTGGGGTGGCAGGTGAGGACAAAAGGAACCCTATCCCTGATGGGGTAGCAGCAGGACGGGGTGAGAGCAGACATGCGTGAAATGGAAGAGATGTGGTTCAGGGCAGCATTGATAGTGGAGGAAGAAAAACCTCTTTCCTTGAAAAAGGAGGACATCTCCTTCATTCCGGAATGCAAAGCCTCCTCCTGAGAGCAGATGTGGCAGAGACAAAGATCTGAGAGAAGGGGATGGCATTTTAGATTCTTGATTGGTCAAGGCATCATGAAATGGTGAAGCACACTCGATGGACCACATGGCCTTGCTGCTCCTATATCTTATGGTCTTAAAAGCTTTTTGGAATCAGGTGTTCCAATCAATGAGAAGATATTGAAGGTTTGGTTGTTGAGGTGCCCCGCCCTATAAAAAAAGACACACAAAGTCAGGTTACTGACAGAGCCTTCTTCTCAAGAAAGATCTGTTTATGTGCACCATGCCTGGATCAAAACAACTTTCAGAGGACCTCAGAAGAATTGGAGAAATGTATGAAGCTGAAAAAGGCTACAAAAACATTTTTAAAGGCCTGAGTGTTCATCAGTCAAAAGTAAGAGAAATTGTCTGCAAATGGAGGAAATTCAGTACTGTTGCTACTCTCCCTAGAAGTGGGTGCCCTGCAAAGATCACCTCAAGAGCACAATGTGCAATGCTGAAGGAATTGAAAAAGGAAACAATGGTAACAGCAAAATACCTGCAGAAACCTCTAGCACTTGCTAAAGTCTCTGTTCATGTGTTGACTACAAGAAAAATACTGAACAAAAATGGTGTGCGTGAAAGACAACCACGAAGCAAACCACTGCTCTGCAAAAAAAAAGTTGCTGCACGTCTCATGTCTGTAAAAGTCCACCTGGATGTTCCACAATGCTTCTGGGACAATGTTCTGTGCACAAATGACAAAAGTTGAACTTTCTGGCAGAAGTGCACACTGCTATGTTTGGAGGGAAAAGGGCATTGTACACCAACACCAAAATGTAATCGTAACTGTCAAGCATGATGGAAGAAGCATCATGATCCAAAACACAAGAATAAATCAACAACAGAATGGTTTAAAACAAAGAAAATTCATGTTTTGGAATGGCCAAACCTTAACCCAATTGTGAAATTCATGTAAGGAATCCCAGAAATACTGATGGACTGAAACAGTTTTGTATGAAGGAATGGTCTAAAATTCCTTCTTGCCATTGTGCAAATCTGATGGGCAGCTACGGGAAACATTTGGTGGAGGTTATTGCTGCTACGGTTCTACTCATTATTAAATAGAAAGGCTCACATACTTTTTCTAATCTGGACTGTGAATGATTAAACAAAGTGTTAAATAAAGACCTGAAAAGTACAAGTTTGTGTATTATTAGTTTAGGCAAATTGTGTTTGTCTATTATTGTGACTTAGATGAAGATCAGGCCACATTTTATGAGTAATTAATGCAGAAAACTAGGTAAGTGTAAAGGGCTCAAACTTTTTTTTTGCAACTGTACCTGAAACAACATAGTGCCAAACGGCATTAGATTTTGAAAGGATGACAGAACCAGGATTTAGTTAATAATCTAACAGAATCCCTGATAGCACCACTGAAACAGCAGAAAGCCAAGTATAAAAATTAATCAGGTAACAAAGGCAAAGTGGTTTTTATGGATTTCAATACAATGAAACATGTGTAATAAATAAGATTTGTCATGGAAATTGGTTTTTCAAGTAGGTCAGAGTTAAGATACTTTTTAAAATCAGTAACACTAAGTTTGATACAATGATTTTCAGGCATTAATTTATTTGTAGGCTACAGATCATTTATTTCAGAAGTAATTGTAATTTTCCTGCTATCTAATTTGCTATGAAGTGCCTATATTACCATACTGTGGTCTTAGACTGTGCTGTAAAACAAAGAAATAACATATTCCATTTTTGTAATGATAAATAAAGACCAGTAACTTAGAAATCTCAAAACCTTACCCTTTTGTCTAGTGTTCTCTCCCTCACAAACCCGAGCAGCTGGTCATTCACTAGCGATAAATCTTTCTTTCCTGCTGTAATTATTGTAACAATGACATCATGCCGAATTGCCTCTTCTGGATCATGTGATCGAACCTTCAAGTATTCTATTAAAAATGATTCATTTAGAATATACAATTGTTGATTCAAGATTAGCACACCTTTTTTTAAATAAATAGTTTATAATCTGTTAACCTACATCTTAATCTCATAACCATTTCAAGATAATTAATAGTTCTGCAAAGCGAATGTTAGACATTTAACATGGCTTTCAAATTAGTTATAAACACACGCACATATTGTGTGCCCAACATTTAAAATATTCACAGATTTATATTTTCTTTCTGCTTGTAACAATGAATCCAATCACAACACAAACATTTGGAATTTCCCCAGCAATAAGAAAGGACATTAATCTACCAAGTTCCTTTGATACACTATAATTCTGCACAAAGCAAGCTTTTAATAAATACCCCCAATTTTATTTGCAGAGTTGTTGTGAAAATTATAAATTCAAGAATGCTTTGAAAACTGCACATGTATCGGAACAAGTACTTGTGAACAATCTGTTCAATATAGTCAGATTCCATCATACCAATACATCACTTAGCTTCCACTACAAGGGTTAAATTTGAAGAATTGGCCAAAACGATTAACAGAAAAATTTGATAGCACAGAATTACATTGAAGTTACCATGTCTGACCTGTCAGTTTCTGCATTTTTTTTTAGTTTCTCTGCTATATATTCGATTTAGCCTTGAAAATTTAAATTTTGCCTCAAATACTTTGGAACAAAATTGAACATATTTCTATATAAAGAGGTATTCTTGTAGTAAACACACCTCACCTGTAAGGTCTTTGGCTAAATCTGGATGATTCATTAAACAATGACTTGCAAACTTCACACATTCCAGTCTCACAGGAACATGAATGTCATTAAATCTATTAAAAAGTCATAAGATAATTGTATTTCATGATTTAACAATACATTCAAGCACTAATAATACATTAAAGCTTTGATGTTGCATAAATTTTTGAAAACACAAGCTCCCACAAAGTGCAAATGCATATTCAATTCCTAATTTAAGGCAACAAGTGGTTGAATTTCCACTACTCTTACATGCATTGAATCTCTACTTCACTTGCAGTTTCCAATATTGACTATTAATCTATATTGTTAAACAAACTTCTGGGCTGTTTGCACCAACTATTCTTAAGTTGTAGAGATTCCTGCTTCCCTGTCCTTATTGTACCCAATTATGTTCAGCATGTCTTTCGCTATCCTTCATTCACACAATATGCACACCACTGGAAAGACTTCTATTTGTTTTCCATTCTAAACTGCTCCTGGTTGGGGAGGTAGTTGATTGTCTGGTGGTCTGGAGTCACCTAAAAAACAGATTAAATAAAGACTCTTATTTATGTACGTTTTGTTTGTTTTTCTGGATAAGGGCATGGCCAGCATTTATAACCCATTCCAATTTGCCCTTGAGAAAATGGATGTAAGCAACCTCTTGGACCTCTGCTGACCATCCAGTGATGTGAATCCAACAAAACTGCAAAGCGGAGAGTTCCAGTATTTAGACCAAGTGAACCAGATATATACATTTCCAAATCAGGAAAGCAGGTGAGTTGTATAGCAACCCAAAGTTAGTGTTGTTTCCACACATCTGCTGCCTTTGTTCTACTTGGCAGTAGCAGTTGCAGATTTGGAAGAAGCTGTCAGAATAGTTAAGTAACTACAGTGCATTTTATAAATAGTGCACACTGAAGCCAATATGTGCCCATGTTGAGGGAAATGTGCATTTAGGGCAACGTTTGTTTAGTAGCAATTACTTGTTTAATGGGGTATTAGTCAAACAAGCTGCTTTGCCCTAGAATCTAGATATTTGAACATCTTGAGGAGTGTTGGAGCTGCATTCATCCAGACAGAAAGGAGTATTCTATCACATTCCTTGCAGATGGTGGAAAAGCCTGGGGGTGTTAGATGGTGAAAGACTTACTCCAAGATATCCAGGCTCTGATCAGTTCCAGTAGCCATAGTATCTTGCAACTTGTATTTTAATTCCTGGTCAACAGAAACTGTCAGGATGGTGGGGTCTCAGGAATGACAATTTTACTGAATGTCAAGGTTAGGATCTCTCTTGTTGGACACTGCCTGGCACTTTTGTGGTGCAAATATTACTTATAGTGCCAGTATGGACTGGCTCACATGCTAAAGACTCGTAAATGGAGCCTGCCAAAGATGGCAGGGGGTAGGACACTGTCCTAAGGAACTCCTGTGTTGATGTCCTGTAATTAAGGTGAATGATATATCTTACAGCTACATCTATAGAGTTATACAGTCAGAGTACTACAGCACACAAACAGGCCCTTTGGCCCATCTCATTCATGGCAAACTATTTACATGCCTAGTCCGATTGACCTGAACCCGGACCATAGCCCTCCATACTCCTCCCATCCATATACCCCATCCAAATTTCTCTTACATGTTGAAATTGAACCCGCATCTATCACTTCCGCTGGCAGCTCCCACCGCCCTCACAGTGAAGAAATTCCCCCTTATGTTACCTCTAAATATTTCACCCTTAACTCATGACCTCTGTTGAAAAAGCCTTCTAGTATTTACCATATCTATTCCCCTCAATTTTGGATGCCTCTATCAAACCTCCTCTCATTCTTTTATGCTTTGGGGAATAATGTCCTAACCTATTTAACCTTTACCTATAACTCAGGTCCTCAAGTCCTGGTAACATCCTTGAAAATTTTCTCTGCACTCTTTTAATATTATTGGCATCTTTCCTGCAGGTAGTTGACCAAAACTGCACAGAATACTCCAAGTTAGGCCTCACCAAATCTTATTCAACTTCATGTAACATCCCAACTCCTGTACTCAGTACTTTTAATTTACAAAGGTCAATGCGTCAAGAGGTTTCTTTATGAGCCTATCTACTTGGGAATTATGGATCTGTATTTCCAGATCCCTCTATTATACCGCACTCCTCAGCGCCCTACCACTTACAGGGTAACTTATCTTCCACAGCGAGGTATGATTCCAAATGTTTAAAGCCTGCTGGATTTAGTTTTACTGGAGTTCAAATATGCCTTTCTACCATGGTCAGTCAATCCACTTCATCTCTGGAATTCAGCCCTTCAGTCCGTGTTCGGACAAAGGCTTTGATGAAGTCTGGAAAAGAACGACCAAAGCAAAACCCAAACTGGATACTGGTAAACAAGGTGAGGGCGAATAAATGCTGTTCAATAGTATGTTGCTGGCATCTTCCACCACTTAGCTGACAGATGAGGGATACTGACTGGGGTTTAATTTACTGGATTGTATTTCACTCATTTTTGTGTACAGGACATACCTGGGCAATCTTCCATGTTGATGGATACAAGAGGATATTTTTTTTTAAGAGTCTGCTCTTCCCGTTAGATACTTAATTGCCAATTATTCACAAGCAGATGTAGAATTACAGAGTTTCAGTCTGATCCAACACTTAGTTTTGTCTGTTGATTATATTCTGTTCAGCACAAACAATGGTTTTAAGGAGGACTTTGCAAGATTGGCTGGGGTTGAAATGCATTTGCTGTCCACAAATTTGACATTTAAGTTAATGTGAAATGATCTGTTCACTTTAATTCCTTCTCTATTTGAACTAAGCAGTAATTTTATTGACTTACTGTCATTCCAGAAGATATCTGAAAGTCATACATATGGAGTGAATCTGGAGTCATATAGTCTTACCAGATTACAGGGGATTTTCTCCTCCCCTGGAGGACATCAATGAATACAGGAGTGTTCATGATAATCCAGTGGTTGTTCTGGGGATTATTAAGACTAGATACCCCACCTACAAGGTTTCTGACTATTAATGAATTCAATTTCACATTGTCATGGTGAGATTTGAACTCTGATCTCAAAAGCAAACATCCATAACACAGACTGTTAGAACAGTAACAACTGCTATACAGCATGGCATCAGCTTCAATTTTTTTGAATATTTCTCTGATTCTTGAGCACACTAATATCAGTTCTCCCATATGATTATATTAAAGTTCATTTTATTTCTTTGGATACATTTTTTTTGTTTTACATTGCCATCATTCTCCTGGTTCTCTGCCTTTTACATTCATTTGCACAATTTCACTTAGTACAACTGGCAGAGCAGGTCATATATTATCAATAAAGCTGAGAAACCAGTCAGCACATTCAATTTGAACTAGAATCAGATAATTTTTAATGACAAGCACAGAAGAATGCATGTACAAATTTGTTAAGGAAAAGATTCAGCACAAGTTTTAATTGGAAATATCCAGCAAGCCAGGCAGGAACTGTGAAGAGAATCAAAGTTAACATTTCACACCTCAGGTCAATAACCTTACAAGCAGAGCTGGTAGGGTGAAAAAACAAGTGTAATTTTAAGTCGCAGAAAAGGGAGAGATGGAGAAAACAATGGAAATGTCAGTATCAGGATAGAGACCAAGATCATCTAGGTTTTATAAATGACGTTGATGCCACCCAATGAATGATGATAGTTTGAGAAAGAAAACAAATGCTGCAACTGTGAGATCGTTTGTGGGGAGAGAAAAACTGAGACGATATTACTGGTTGAACACTTAATCAAAACTGACTGGTTATGATGCCAGCAGAACAGGCTGATAATTCAGAATTCTAAAGTGTCATATAAAGTTCCAAGAGCTGCAATGTGCCTAGAATAAGGGATAAGTTGTATTTCTCAATCTGGAAACTTGCCACAACATTGTCATCAAACCAACTGACAAGGGTAGTGCTTGTGTAATTTAGAGAATTAACTGCTATCTTGCAAATGCTGACTGTCAAAATCCAGACACTTTCTCTTGCCTCCTTATGAGCCATGACATATCAATTCAATATCTAGCTAACATCTCCCAGGCGGTCACTGACTTCATCTTCTGAACTTCTGTAGATTTTGGAACAGGTTATTCATACTGGCTGGTGGCAAATATAAACTTATGGTTAAAAATAAGGATGGAGAGTGCAAACAGAAAAGTATAGACCAGTTAACTGAATATTAGTAGTCAGGAAAACAAAACGGTCCATTTTAAGTGATGTAATATAGGACAGCTAGAAGATAGAAAGTTCAGGCAAAGTCAACATGGATTTATGAAATGGAATTTTTTTATTTTATTTTTAGCTGTTAAAATAAATAAAAGAGAACCTGGGAACCTACCATTCACAAGATATGTTAGTGATCTGATGGTGAAAACCAAAGTATTTCCAAGGTTGTTAAAAGCATAAAGCTGGTGGGATTGTGAACAGAGAAAATGTAATGAAGATTCAAAGGGATTTGGAAAAATGCAGTATACTGCATCTCAGTTTGAATAGGTTCTTGTTTTATGTTTTCTCTGCTAATTGCCCAATTCATCCTTTAAATTGATGGCAGCTGTGCAGCTGGATGACCTTAGCCTCCATCTTAACAAAACTTCTTGTATTGTCTCCAACCCAAAAGCTCCTAAACACACCACAGCAACTTAACAAGCTTTCTCACCTTGCATTTCTGATAAAGTGGCAATAATTTTAGCTCTGTTTCTCTGTTTATACTGCCTGACCTGCTGAGCATTTCCAGAATTGTTTTTATTTCAGATTTCCAGTACATGCAATATAAAGATTTTTTCAAAATCTTTTTATCTAATTCTCTGAATGATCCCTTTTAGAACATTTCAAGCTTTTTCTTAGACCCTTCAGAGAATTTTTCAATGGTTGAACTCAATAGTAATAGACTTCAATTAAATATCTTGAACTTCCAATAATTTGTTTTAAAAAACATACCGTCCCAGGAAACATTGCCACAGGGGGCGATTTTGTAATGCAAGCTCCGAATCCTTTGCACCAAATAGTTTTGCCAAGAGTCGAACTACTGCCAGTCGCTCTTCTCCATCATTGCTCTGGGAAAACAAACTGAAGATACTAAACAAGAACCAACAATTCTTGGAGGACTAAAGCAATCTACAATCAAAATTCACAAGATGTCTAACAGTTAGAACTCAATGCACAAGAGAAAGTAGAAATGATCTTAACTGTGATTACAATAACCAGGATGCACCTGAAGTTCACTTGGCCAGGTGCTGAGGTTCAAATGATTTTAGCTTAAGTTTGTTATATATATGGACACAAAGGAAGGTAAAGGATAGGTAATAAAACAATATTTTCCTCACAGCCAGATACATTCATAGCATTAAGCAAATGTACTTTATTTACACATTATCTTTACCAAAGCGTTCTTGCATTTGTATTTTTACCATAAGTGAAAGCTGAAATACAGAATGCATTTTTATTCATTGTACCAAATTTACATTTGGCATAAATAAGTCAAGCCAAGGGATCTGTTTTTTAAAATATGGAATACCTCATCCATTTAAAATGAATCATTCAGTATTTACTTCCCATTTTATTGGTTTAATATAAACATCCTGATTTATCATAAGCATAACTTTGGTAGAAACCTTACCTAAACTATTTCCCAATATATTGTGTTCCACCTGACATAAATTTCATCTACATGTTTTGTTTTGCAACTTCTCTCAATCTAAAAGATTTCTTGGCTTAAATATACTAAATGTAAATGTAAATTTGTTGAAATTAATTAAAAAATGCTTTCTTATTTCAGCTTTTATTTATGGTAAAAATGCAAGTACAAGAAGGATACATAAAATATTTCATCAATTACCTTAGCTCAGTCTAAACAGCAGTAAAGCAGGACTGGAGGCCAAATCAAAAGCAAATCAAGGGTTTTATTTAAAACTGTGACATGAAAGCAGTCCATTGTACAAGAGTTAAGAGCCTATCAATATACAAATAGTGAATAAAACAATGTTATTTGGTGGCACATTTGCCTAAGAAAATTATGTGGACAGATCTTATTCCATGGAGTTTAGCATTAAAATCTTGGCTGAAATGCCAACATCAGTATAACAATTTTCTTCAGTATTGTACTGAACACCATTCCAAAGAACACCAGTGGTCTGATACACTAATAATGTTAGTTGGAACTTACATTTCAAATTAAACCAAATTTCCTGTTTTACATCATGATCTACATTCAGGAAAATGTTAAAATATTGCTCCTTTCTCCTCACTACAGTACTGTGCAAAGGTCTAGGGCACATATACAGTATATAAGACCACATAAAGACATAGGAGCAGAATTAGAACATTCAGCCCATTGAGTCTGCTCTGCCATTCCATCATGGCTGATCCCAGATCCCACTCAACCCCATACACCTGTCTTCTCGCCATATCCTTTGATGCCCTGACTGATCAGGAAATGATCAACATCAATGTTAAATGTACCCACGGACTTTGCCTCCACTGCAGTCTGTGGCAGAGCATTCCACTGATTCACCACTCTCTGGCTAAAAAAAAATTCCTTCTTACCTCTGTTCTAAAAGGTCACCTGTCAAATTTGAGGTTGTGCCCTCTGGGTCTGGATACCCCACCATAGGAAACATCCTCATCACATCCACCTTATCTAGTCCTTTCAACATTCAGTAGATTTCAATGAGATCCCCACACATTCTTCTAAATTACAGTGAGTACAGGCCCAAAGCTGCTAAAAGCTCCTCATATGTTAAGCCTTTCATTCCCAGAATCATCCTCATGAATCTCCTCTGGACTCTCTCCAATGACAACACATCCTTTCAGAGATATGGGGCCCAAAACTGCTGACAATACTCCAAGTGCGGCCTGACTACCATCTTATAAAGGCTCAGCATAATCTCCTTGCTTTTATATTCTATTCCCCTTATAATGAATGCCAGCATTGCATTTGCCTTCTCATCCACAGACTCAACCCGTAAATTGACCTTCTGGGAGTCTTGCACGAGGACTCCTAAGACCCTCTGCAGCTCTGATACTTGAATCTTCTCCCCATTTAGATAATAGTCCGTACTATTGTTCCTTTTACCAAAATGCATTATCATACATTTCTCAACACTGTATTCCATCTGCCACTTTTTTGCCTATTCTTCCAATGTGTCTAACTCCTGCTGCAATTGTATTGCTTCCTCAGCACTACCTACCCCATCCACCTATCTTTGTACTATCCACAAACTTTGCCACAAAGCTATCAATTCCATTATCTAAATCTCTGACAAACAATGTGATAAGTAGCAGACCCAATACTGACCCCTGAGGAACACCATATATATAGCTAGGGTGCTTAAGACTTTTGCATAGTACTGCATTTCTTAATGTGGAGCAGACAGCGAATTTGTAAATCTGGCGGGAGAAAAGATTGTTGGGAATGGCAAAAGTAAAGCACTGTGGGAGGAGTGTGAGACGGGTGGTAGAGGAGTGCTGGGGGTGGGAAATGATGCAGGTGCAGACACACCCAGCTCTGAAACACCAGGCAAGGTCATTTGATTCCATACAATTGTTTTTTTGATTACAGAATGTCTTTCTGGTGCTTCCCGCTCCCTCCCCTCTCCTTTTCCTCTTTCCCCAACCATGAATCCCCTCTCCCTGTGCCCTTCCGACTCTCAGTCCACAAAGACTTGTATCAGAATCAGATTTGTTTTTTTTTTGTGGCAGCAGTACAGTGCAATACATAAAATCACTACTGTGTCGTGCAAATCTGCAAAAGTCTTAGGCACTCTTCCCACAGATCATACCTGATCTGCAGCTCACTGTCTTTATTTCAGATTCATCATTTCAGTACGCCAGAAATCAATAAAGCAGTAACAATTAGCTGAATGACTATAGAAACACACAATTCTACCCCCACCCAAATTAGGTAAGTACAACTGGAGGCAACTACTGATTTTGAAAAGCAATGTTTTATTTTAGAAATATTTATGCATTTTCATGATTTTGCTGGAAATTGGAAAAACTGTATGAATAATGAAAAAACAATGGTCATTTTTGTTTGCTTATGAAACAAAGTTACAAAATTAATAATACACAAATGTTGTATGATAAAATGTTAAGGGAAACTGGACGGTTGAATCAATGATGTGATCAAATGTTTGAAAGTATGTAGGTGTCATTGTACGAAGAGCAAGAGATGTTTCCAAGGATAGAGAGCTGAAGGAAATTTAGTCAGAGGGTTGGGTATATAAGCCTAAGTGATATCAAAAAAAGTCTGGGTCTCAGTCCCCTAATCTTTCCATTCTTGCAAGTTTATTAGAACTGCTCCAGCAAGACTACAATACAACATTACCATTCAACAAGCCAAGACATTCAAAGCTCTTGTTAAAATAACAACACAAAATAACAGTAATTGTCTTTATGCTTTCATAACCTGAACTACATTATCAGTTTGCTACCTATCTTGATTATTCTTAATTTACATTTAAAGAATAAAGGACGACTTGCAAGTCTATTGCTCCAGCTAGGCAAATAAAAGAAAACTACCTTCAAGGCATACATGAAGGGAGGAATTATCCCCAGCACCCATGGTATCTACCGTTTTGGTAAGGTATCCAAGTTAATTTGTAGTGAATACCAAGAAAGCAACAAAAGTTACAAATATGATCAGTTTATAGAAGAAACAGAAGTAGCCTATTCAGAACCATCATTCATCATGACTGATTTTTTTTTTGCTGTGCAACTTTCATATACTAATTTTCCATTCATTAGTAGTGAACTTCCTCACTGAATTTGCTCAGCAACTGAGCCTCATATGGAAACATATTGAAAGAAAGATTAGAGGTCTGACGACTGCTCCAATCATCAAACTCCATTCCAACTTCAACTCTACTCTTACATAAGCAGCTACATAAACTGCCAAACAGCCATCATTTGTTCTATTCCAAAACATAAACAGAAAACCAGTGAAAGATAATTTTACCAAGTTTACTACCTCTAGTTGAAATAGAATGGTTACCATGTCAAGTTTGGTTTACTTTACTTGATCAAACCTCAGTCAACTTGTACATAAAACTCTTTTTTTGCCAACTACTTTAATCATGTTCTCGGGTTCTCTATCCTTTTGCCAGATAATTCCTTTTTTCTACTGTCTGGGCTTTCGTCAAATCTCACCTTTTGCTCTCTAGAGAATAATCCCAACCACTCCAGTCCTGTCATATAATTTTAGTTCCTCCACTGCTAGAGATAATTTCTGCATCCTCTATACAGCCTTCACATCTTCCTAACTTGCGTGGACCAGGGCTGCACACAGTTCTCGAGTTGAGATACAATAGTATTTCATCGAGATCCAGCATGAATTCTTTAGTACACCGTGTCCATTCATAAAATCTAGAATTTTGAATGTTTTTCTCTGTCACTCACAAGCTTTAGCTTAAAATTTAAAAACAAAAACATAAAATTAATGGTTAAAGCAATGAAAAACATTGCAAATTACCATCAAATCTGGCTTCTTGCCATGCTGTTTTCTGACTAAATTGAAACAAGTCCAGCTTCACAGTCTAATTGTTGGGAAATTGCAGTAAGTTGCTCTTTTCTACTGGACTCCAGTATCAATGTTCAGCCAGGATATCACTGGCTGGAACTGGTCAGGGAATTTGGGACTTCCATGCTTATGAGAGTCCTGAACTTTCCGCACGAAGTTAGACATTCAATTACTTGTATTTTTCAGGAAACTCTGGGCCATTATACTAACTTATCTTGTTCTTACCACTAAAATACATTATTTCACTTCCCTGTGTTAAATTTCATCCTCCCATTACACCTACATCCTCTTCAAGTCTTTAACCATCATCTTCAAAACTTAAAATTTCGAGTTTGATAATTCTGAAACTTACCCAGGCATTATAAGTAAAGTAGCAGTCCAAGTACTGACCCTTGGGGAACATTAGTGCATATCCTTCCCTAGTTCAAAAAACAACCATTCACCATGAACGTTTCCTGTGGCGATGACCATTTCTTATCTAATATTACTGATGTTCATTGTCATCTCTACCTTCCTATTCAGGTACAAAGCAACATTATATAAATTCACTATCCTTTTAAGGATAAACTGAAGATAATGTTCAGCAAGCATCTGTGAAACGAAGTAGTTAATGCCTCAGATCAACATCTATGAAAACAAAACAAACCTTAATCACATCAACTAAAAATCTTAAACCCAAAATGAGCATAATGATGAGAAGTCTGCAGGCAAAAGACATTTTTGATAATTATATTATCATCAACCAGAAATACACTTTGGTCACCGATTCTTATATGTTTAAATTATTCAGTATTTTGAACTTATCAAATTAACAGGATAGAATCTAACATTTTGACAAGTTTCACCAGCTCTTACATTCTAGCCTCCCAGGTTTTTATAATGAAGCTGCAAATTAAAGTTTTGTGATCATTTAAATAGTTTTTAAATTCAGGATTTCTGATAGTAATTTCTCTCCAAAGTTCCAATGTAGTGCCATTGTTCTGAGACATTAGCTGCTTCTTTCCACAGATGCTTACTGAACATGATCTCTTTTTCACTGCACCTTGCTTAGTCATATAACATAGAACAGTAAAGGAACAGGCCCTTTGACTACGATATCTGTGCTAACCGCGATGCCAAATTAATTCCATCTGCCTGTATGTGATACATATTGTTCCGTTCCCTGCATGTTCATACACTTGTCGAAATGCCTCTGAAATGTCACTTTATATGCTTCCACCACTATGGCAGTATTCCAAGCATCTACCACTCTGTGCAATAAAAAAAACTGCCCTGCTCACCTTTGAACTTTCTCCCTCTCACCTTAAAACTATGCCTTTACTATTTGACATTTTTACCTAGAAAAAGATCCTACCCTATCTATGCCTCTCATAATTTCATATACTTTTAATCAAGTTGCCCCTCAGCCTCCAATACTCCTCAGAAAGCAATTAAAGTTTGTCCAACCTCTGCTAAGCGCAATACTTCCCAATCCAACAACATCCAGATAAAAATCTTTTTCACCCTCTCCAAACCTTCCACATTCTTTCTGTAAATGTGACAACCAGAATTACATACAGTGCTCCAAAGTCTGACTGGCACAAAGTTTTATATAGTTGTAATATGACTTTCCGACTTTTATACTCAATGCCCTGAATCATGAAGGCAAGCACATTGTACACATTCTTTACCACTCTATCAATTTATGGTTCCACTTTCAGAGAACTACAGACCTGCACCCCAAGACCCCTCAGCATATCAATGCCCTTAAGAGTACCACCATTTATTGCATACTTTCCCCTTGATCTCCTAAAGAGCAACACCTCATATTTGCCCAGACTAAACTCCATCTGCTACTTTTCTGCCAATATCTCAAACTGATCTATATCCTCTTGGTATCTTCTTCTTTATCCACATCTCCACCAATATGTCGTTTACAAACTTACAAATAGCTCAATATATCACATACAACAGAATACCACTAGTCACATGCCTTCAGTCGAAGAAATACCTCTTTACCTCTAACTTCTATAGCTAAGCCAATTTTGAATCTAATCTACTAAATCACTATGGATCCTATGTTTCTTAATCTTCTGAACCAGCTTACCATGAGGGACCTTGGTAATTGCCAAACTGAAGTCCACGAAGACAACATTCATTGCCCTACCCTCAATCATCCTGTTCACCTTCTCAAAGAAAACTCAACAGAATTCATAATACATGGCATGCCCAGCACAAAATCATACTGATTATCTCTAATATGCCTAAACTTTTTTCCAAATGCAAGTTATTCCTATTCCTAAGAATCTCTCTAATAGCTTCACTACCAGTAATGTAAGGTGCATTATCCTTGCTGCCCTTGTTAAATAAAAGAGCAACTTTGGCTACTGTCCAATCCTTAGGGAACTGACCTGTGGACTAGAGAGGATACAAAGATCTTTGTCAAGGGCCCAACAATCTAACTCTCTTGCCTCTCTTAATAAGCTGGTATAGATCCCACCTAGCCCCAGTGACTTGTCTATCTTGATGTCCAAGAGACCCAACACCCTGATCTCCTCCTTGATAGCAACTTAACCTACAATCTCACAATCTTACATGTCCTTCTCCTTGGTCAACACTGATTCAAAAACCTCATTTAGTATCTTCATAAATTCCATACTTTGTCCTTGAATGGTCATATCCCAATCCCTAACCACCATGTATAAGTTTCCCCAGTTATAAATTTTCCCTAATCCTACCCCAAAAAACCATTTAGTGGCTTTTTTTGGCCTTCCTAACTGTTTTGAGTTATTTCGTGCTTTATTTGTATTTCTTAAAGGCTCTGTCCGATTTTAGCTTCCTTTCCTTTTTTGTCTATACTTACAACATTGCCTGTCATTCAAGGTTCCCAACCCCTCCCATCCTTGTCTTTCCTCCTCACTGGAACATGTCAAATGTGCACTTACCCAGTAACAACTGCTCACAACCTACCCTCCTCAGCTCCTGCCTAGTAATGTTGTAACATGAATTTTCCTTTCATTTGTTGATATTATTACAATTCTTTCCACATCAAAATTGTTTCAACATTAGCATCCATAAGATGTATAACTGTCTTTGCAATCATGAATCCTTAAATATAAATAAACTTACCTTCAGCTTAAACTCGAGCTGTGGCATAACTGAGAGCAGCAGATGAGGATCAATTGCGAAAAGCTCCATAATGAGGTCAAAAACATGTTCAGACAAATCACTGACGGAAGACTTTCCCAGAACTAGCACTTGGTTAAAGAACTGGTGGAAGAAATTCCAAGAAATAATATAAGATGCTGAAACTAGTTAAAGAAGGTCATTAGAAATAAAATATTAAAATTTACAAATAATTAGGAATATCCATTACAATGCTTGGGAAGTTTTAAAGCAATTCTATCTAGCAACTATAAATCAGAGTAGTTGTCTAAAGATAGCAAGATCGGGGTCCTATTATGCTTCTCCAATTAAATGCTTAAATGTTTTAAAAGTCCTATTCAAAACCAATTTTTGCTTTAAAATTTGTTTACTGCAGCATATGGATGGCAAACGTTAGTTTCAAATGGATATATACAGCAAGAGACACCAAAGAACCCATTTCTGAAACAGAAACCTTAACACTAAATGGTGTGCATAAAAAAATAATTTTATTAGCATCAATACAGCTATTTTGACACAACATACAGCAACTGCTGTAAAATTGGAAGCCAAAAGATCAAAATCAGGTTTATTATCACTCTTATATCACTTGACATTTACTGTTTTGCAGCAGCAGTACAGTGCAGACATAAAATTTAAAAATAAATAAATAGTGCCAAAAAAAAAGCAATAATGACATAGCGTTCAAAGATTCATGGACCATTCAAATCTGTGGCAGAGAGAAAGATGTTCCTGAACCATAGGCTGTGGGCCTCCAGGCTTCTGTGCTGTCTCCCTGATGGTAGTAATAAGAAAAGGGCATGTCTCAGATGGTGAGGCACCCTATCTTTTTGAGACACCCGTGCTTGAAGATATCTTCAGTGGTGGGGAAGACTGTGTCTGTGATGGAGCTGACTGAGTCTACAACCCTCAGCAGCCTCTGGTGATCCTGTGCATTGGAACCTCCATACTAGATGGTGATGCAACCAGTTAAGGCTGATTTATACTTGTGCGTACTAGCTTACACCGCAGCCTACGCAAGTGGGCTACGCCGTTGTGAGAATTTATACTTGTGCGTTGGTGTGTCTGCGTCGCTCTACAATCTATGCCACTGTGTTGAGTTTCTTCATGTTGAAACTCAAACTCAAACTTCAAACAATGGCGACTGAAGCTGAAGGAGGGTGAATTTTCTGTGCTTGTCCGGCCACTGAGAGACATGGACAAGGAAATGCATTTCAAATACTTTCAGATGTCAGCAGGTAGATTTGACAATTTGGTTCATCGTCTCCAACCACTTATTTCGCATCAGTGTATGCACAGCATACTCAGAGACTGGCAATCACCATTCAAGTTTTAGCTTCAGGTGAAAGTCAACAGGCTGTAGCAGCTAGCCACAAACTGGTGTCAAGCACAGGGTCCTCCATAGTTTCGGAGGTCTGTAAAGCTTTATGGAAAGCATTGCAGCCAGAGTTCCTTCCCTGCCCTTCAGTCGCCCAATGGGAAGCTATTGCAGTGTGGGAGGAAGTGCGATGCTACCAAGCGGACCAATCACAGTTGTTTCAGTCTGCATCACCGCAATGCGTAGTTACATTTTGGGAGAGGTGCGTGTTAGGCTACGGCATAGGGTTCAGCGTAGAGTACAACGTAGGGTACGCTGCTACACCATACCTAAGGCGTACATTTGACGCACAAGTATAAATCAGCCTTTAGAATGCTCCACACCGCATATGGAACATAAAACATAAAAATTTACAGTACATTACAGGCCCCTTTGGCCCACAATGTTGTGCCGACCGTGTAACCTACTCTAGAAACTGTCTAGAATTTCCCTACTGCATAGCTCTCTATTTTTCTAACCTCCATGTACCTATCTAGGAGTCTCTTAAAAGACCCTATTGTATCCACCTCTGCCACTGTCGCTGGCCATGCATTCCGCACACCCACCACTCTGTGTGGAAAACGTTACCTCTGACATCCCCTTTGTACCTACTTCCAAGTACCTTAAAACTATGCCCCCTCGTGTTAGCCATTTCAGCCCTGGGAAAATCTATATATCTATAGAAGTTTGCTAGAGTCTTTGGTGACATACCAAATCTCTGCAAATTCCTGGCAATACCAGCTTTGTGATAGCATCATGTTGGTCCACAGGACACATTCAAGGCATTAACACACGGGAACTTAAAGCTGCTGACCCTTCACTGAAGACTGGTGTGTGTTCTCCTGACTTCACCTCCCTGAAGTTCACAGTCAATTCCTTGGTTTCACTGACATTGAGTGGGGTTGTTGTTATCTGAGATTTCACCAATAAGTGGCAGCATCCACAAATTTATAAATAGATTTGAGCTATATCTAACCACAAAGTAATGAATGTAGAGAGTGTAGAGCAGTAGGCTAAGCACACATCCTTGAGGTGTTTCTGTGTTGATTGTCAACGAGAAGGGGTCATCAATTTGTACTTCCCCATCACCTGATGAAGTTGTTGAGGATCCAGCTGCAGCGGATGGTACAGTTTAGAAGCCTGGTGGATGGTGGTATTGAACTCTGAACTATAATCAGTAAACAGCCAACTGAGCTATGTTCTGCTGTTGTCTTGGTGAGATTAAGGCAATCGGGAGAGTGAAAGCTGCTGAGAAAATTAAAGGGGTAGGTGAGATTGTTTTGCGCCTGTAATGGCACAATGGGACTAAGGGCCCATATCTTAAAGAAATGTGAAAAATTAAATAAATGCAATATTACCTCAATTTAAAAATGCTTAGTTTACTGATTTACAACGTGTTTTTTTTTCTGGTATGGTTGGCCTCCAATTCAAAAGCCAAAGAAAGCTAATAACTTTACCAGCTAGTATTCAGTTGCCAATTTTATATCAGACATTAGAGAGGTGTCTCTAATAAGATGGCAGTGGATCTTCTTCATGAATCATTTGTATCACAGTTTTTTCCAGCACCTGCAGAATATCATTTATGAATGATTTGACAGGATGCTTCATAAAAAAAAAACTAAGAAATCAATAATGTGATACAGTAGTCACTTACAAGTTATCAATTTAATCATGACAGTAAATCACTTCTGATGGTCAATTACCTAAAATTATTAACTTGAAAGAACATTATCTGCTATGTGGTACAGGACGTCTTGTAACCAAAGGGAAAATAGGCTGTGCCATATGATATTGATACAAGATCTTGATATACGAGACACTAGGATTGAACCCAAATCTCTATGGCTAGGAGGTAGCTACTGCACAAAGCCACTCTTGTTATATAGTGAGGTTTATTCTGATTCCACGAACACAAGTAAGCCCACAAGCAGTCCCCGAAGTTAGTAACATTTGCTTGTATTAATGGCAATCAAGTTTGTTTGATGATGAATATAGCTGCTAGACTGAATATGCTGAAAGGCAAGGCGCTTTCCAATCTCCTATCTGGAGCATAAGGCAGTTGTCGCTTGTTTCACAACAGGAGGTACTGGCAGTGTAGAATCTCATTTTCAGTACCGTTCACCTTCATCATTTAAACCCGTATAACCAATAGGCCATTTACAACAAATAAATTAAACTTCCAGCATGCTTAATTGGGATACCTATCAAGCACTTTGGACAAAGACAGAGACCAGAACCATATACTATTTCAATCTTTAGCAGCCCATGGCCTCCCTTAATTCTCTGTTAGCAATGAAGTGAAAAATCAACCTATCCAATGCAGAGATTAAAGGCCTATGGCAGCAGGAGTATCAATTACACTTCAGGATGAGAAAACAATCTTGTATGGATACCATATAGGGCTAAAGAAACGCAGAAGACAAAACTAAACTGTCCTACAAGCAATAGCTCTAAATTCCTAAAAGCTTTATTGAGAACTATTAACAAACAGCCGGACAACAGAAAAAAAAGTTCATTAATTTTCTTAACTTTAATATTGGGAAATCAGGCTAAATGCAGAATTGCTTTATAAAAACATTTTCAGTCCTAACTCAAAGTATATTGTCCTATTTAACTCTGATGGTTAGTACTATTATAAAGTGCCAGCATTTAAGCATTATTTATGTCTAACAATTTTAATATTAAAATTCTTACTACAGTAGATAAACCTGCTCTTGGACAAAACCCTCAAATTGCACACCATAATCATTATCTAAAAAAAAAAGGAATACCATTGCACAAATGCCTAGTATGTTCTATTACCTCCCCTCATAAAACTAAAATTATCAGTTAAATTATACTGTTCTCATCTGATGTTCCTTTGACATCAGTCAAGATCCTAACATTTTACATCAAACATACATACACAAATATGTTTTAAGTGCCATCAATGTAATGATGTTAATGGCTTAAGAAAACAGTCCATTATTGTCACAAAGAAATGAGAAATAAATGAAATTTTGCAGACATTGTCCACACCCAAAGAAAAGAAATTAAAAAGTCTTGCAGCTTCGCCACTTAAAGTCAATGACAGTGAGGGTAAGAACCATGCAAGAGTTGGAAGTTACAAGACATTGAAACTAAAAAAAAAAGTAAATGCTAATTTACTTAGAAGTACAAAATGTCTGAGATGTAATTCTGATTTTGTACAAAATAATGTTAGTTTTTAATAACTGCAGAACAACTAGCAAAAATATCGTTAAAAGCTTTAGTGATCTGAAATCAAGATAAATTTCAGAAACAAATCTGAGTTAGATAAATTTCCATAACTTAAAAACTACCAGCGATTGATCAACAGGAATGGTAATTAGAAGAGGCGACTACTGCTTAACAATAAAATAGAAAAACACAAATTTGCTAAAAGGTACAAAGAAACTAATTTTTATTAAAAATAGAAATGTACTCGGGACTGGGACAAAAATCATTCTTCCAAGAGTTCGGAGAACAATTTCAATGCATGACTCAGGTAGGGAAAATACAATAATAGGGGAGCATAAAGGAGAGTAGCCTGTCCTTTTTGAAGACTAACATTATAGTTGAAGAAAACTGCACCACATAAACTAGCTTTCTCTGTGACAAATTTAAGGATCCTATCATCAGGATAGGAGCGGGCTGGTAAAGAAGAAACTATATTACTCATAACACTGCCTCTTTAAAGGAAGAAAGGCATGAACAAAGAAAAAAGATTCTTATAATTATGTTAAGTCTTTGCAATTGTGGGCTAAGGTACCAGTTAAATTTGGTTCAGATTGTTTCAGATTAAAATGGCATCTAGATGCAGAATTCTTTCTTTTCTATTTAAAAACAAGAGTTGACATAGCCAAACACTCCAGATCAACTGTATCCGATTTAACAGGGAATGGAGAGTTACAAAAACCCCCCAGTTACTTAAAACAATTATTTTACTAGCACAGACTGAAGGATCAGAAAAGTAAAAGCAGCAACTAACCAGGGAAAGCAAAAAAATTCTTAAAAACCGCCCCAGTTGGCTGATTTATCGTTCCAAACATGATGGGACCGGTTTACAGAGCACAATGAGTCGCAGGGTATTCTGAAAGAGGCAAATATTTGAGACATGGAGATTACAAGTGCCAGAATCAAAACTGAACACTTTGACATGTCATAGACTTGAGTTTGTGGGATGAAGATGCATTTTACTTTATTGGTATATGATTATCAAAGTACTTACACTGGCAATACATGGTTCAATTGTTTGAGCAGTTCTCTTCAGAAGTACTTTAGCTAAATCATAAGCTTGCTTATTCACATTCTGAAATTTAAAAAAATAACATAATTATGTGCATATTTATAACTGTGGACACTATATTCTGAATGTGTAAAGATATAAAAATATGTACATTTCCTATTCATTACCATGATCTATGAAGCAATGTTATTGTAGGTAATGCAAATGAACATCTTTATTTCTTACAGTATCTTAACAATCATTTTTCACCATATACCTTCAGAACAAGTATTCTTTCCAAATCATTTAAACTCATGGCTCAATGCCACCTAGTCAGCAGCTACCACAGGCATCAAAGATATAAAAAGCAAGTTCATTTTTTCTCTGAGCTTTAATAGCTGAGTAACACTTAATTGGTGTTAATATCATCCTGAAGCTTACATATGTTGTTTAGTTCTCATGAAATATCAATTGAAAACTTGGTCAGAATCAACACAATAAAATTTGAATTCCAGATTGTCATTAGTGACAAAATTCTGGATTTCACATATTCTGAATAATACATGTCAGAAGTGAGGGAGTCTTTCAAAAGGCCAAAAGAATAGCAACATACAACACAAGAAAAATAGGGAAGAGTATTGGTAGATTTTTGGTCCCTTCCTCAAAATTGTCTCAATCCAATATAAAAAAATAAACTATACAGGATAATTGTGTCATTGGCATATAGTTTTGACAAAACTATACTGGGGTAGATATCTACTCTATAAATCATCAATCTTAAGCATTTTTTAAAACAACTCAGTCCAGTTACTTCTTCCTAGTCAGAAAGACATACACACAGAAAAGGCCAATCAACCCGTTAAATCTACAGCTACACTAAACTTAATCCAATTTTTCACTTTCCTCACATTCTCACCGTGGGTCACTGCAGCTATGATGCAATAGGTCTGTCTGTGGCACTCTATCTTCTTTCTTGGCTGGTGCAAAGCCTCCTGATGTTAACATACTGAAACTGTATCTTACATCAACTTTATAACCTTTAAAATATGTTACATACTAATTTTTAATCTAAAAGTTCTTCAGCATAATCTTTTCTAATCTATGAAAATTATCTAAATTAGTTTTAAAACATTGATTGAAGATGCAAAGAAACAAGACAAACAGAAAAATATCCCAAAATGATGACAATGGTATTTTTGAAAAACAAACTTACAAATAGTAATCAACTCGCAATAAGTCTTAAAATTATCTAAAAACGATTCCACCAACAAACTACCTCTCCTCCCAACCACCTGTCTATCTTATAGCTGAATAAACAATGTATATTGGTAAATACAGCATGTTTATTCTTAAAACTGAATTTTAAAAGCAGAGTAACCTTTCAATTGAAAATTGCTTAAAGTAGTGTATCAGCTTAAGTTAAAATTCAGGTACTGCTAGTGGTTCAAAAGGCAGAATATACATTAGCTTTTATTACAAGGGACAAAGATACAAAAGTGAAGACACCCATTGCAATCACAAAGAACCCTTCTGAGAATGCATATGAAAAATTTTGTACAGGTCTGATTTCCTACCTAAAGGAGTAAAGGTTTGTAAAAGTTAGTTTGGAAGAATGAGAAGCAATCTCATTGCAAAATTAATAGAGGAATTGTCAAGGCAAAGACAGGGATGATGTCCCTTTTTACTTTGGTGTCTGGACCTAGAGTCCACTATCAAAAGGTTGGGCACTCAGAGATATGACACTGACACAGGAGAGTGGCAGAAGTAAAAGATTAGCCTCACCCTTACTCAAAGACAGATCAAGTCTGAGTGTCTCACTGGTCTCCTGTTTCAATTTTTCATGAATTATTATATATAATCCCCTGTAATAACTTCTCAATATTTCCAAAAAAAGTATGATTTTTTTTTAAGTACTAAAGAGAAAACCTGCCAAAGACTTCCCAAAATATACAGAAATTATATAGATATAGAATCTGGTAAGTATCAGACAAGAGTAAGAGTATGATACTGGTTAACACTACCAAAAAACAGCAGAGGGAGGAAATTGCCATTTTGAACACTAATCAGACAGTTATGTTAATTTTCTTGGAAATATTCCGGATCACCTTAAAAATATTTTGGTCAAGAAACAAACCTTGTGTGCAGGAATAAGGTTGATAAGAATGGAGTCCAGTAGGTCCTGAGTTACTCCATCTCCTTCCATGATGATAGAACTCATCAAGTCCAACATATGCATCTGAACCTTCTGATTGTGGCTGTTGCTGAGATAGGAGTATGTTAAAATGGTTAGTTCAATTGAATCTGCCTCCACTACAGAATTATAGAATGGTCACAGTGTGGAAGGAGACCAGTTGGCCTGCTGAGTTCATACTGGCTCTATACAAGAGCAATCTAACTTATTCCATTCTGTTACTCTCTCCTCATAGCCACTGCACATTCACTCTTACTGGTTACAGTAATATATCTTAGGGTGCAAAGAGTTGCTCCTCATTCGCCGAAAGGGATATCAGAGTATTTCATGATAACAGAATTTCTGCCTTATTGCTTCCTCAAGAGACCTGTGACAGTGGTAAATACATTGAAACAAAAACTTTACGTATAACCAACAGTATTTATTTAAATGCATGTTTAATGGTCAATGTATTCGCTGAATTGAATTTTATCATGCAAGTATGCCTTACTACTTGATAGAAACAGAATGAAATAAAAATTAACCAGTTTTCCTAATGTTGAAGCTTACTTTAAGTTAAGATAACTGGCTAAACCTCCCCTCTCCACTGACACCCCCAGCCTCCCCCCTCTGATCCGAGCTCTCAAGATTCCAGCCTTGAACTCCAGGCCGGCTCTTTACGTGCTGCTATTGTGACTTCCTGTCTCCCCTTCCCCCACCACCACTCTGCAACTCCGTCTCCTTCAGATCCCATCGTCAGCTCCTGGGTCCTCAGAGGCTCCATCTTCCTCTCACCCCAACCCTCCCCTCTCCACTGACACCCCCAGCCTCCCCCCTCCCCCCTCTGATCCCAGCTCTCATCCGTGCCGGGTCTTTACCATCCCCTCCGACCTTCAACTGTCTGAGGCAGAGTGCTCTGTCCTCAGTAAGGGTCCCACCTTTGTCCCCCTTCACCCACACCTCAGCGAGTTCCGTGTTGGCCACGATGCGGAACTTTTCTTCCACCGTCTCCGTCTCCGAGCCTACTTCTTCGGCAAGGACTCTTCCACCCCCACCGATGACCCCTTCTCCCATCTTCAACCCTCCTCTTCTTCATGGACACCCCGCTCTGGTTTTCTGCCTGCTCTGGATCTCTTTATCGCTAACTGCCAACGGGACATCAACCGTCTTGACTTCACCGCACCTTGGCCCCATTCCAACCTCACTCCTTCGGAACGCTCTGCTCTCCACTCCCTCCGCACTAATCCTAACCTTATTATTAAACCCGCCAATAAGGGGGGTGCTGTCGTAGTCTGGCGTACTGACCTCTACCTTGCCGAGGCACAGCGACAACTCGCGGTTACCTCCTCTTATTTACCCCTCGATCGTGACCCCAATAAGGAGCACCAGGCCATTGCCTCCCACACCATCACCGACTTTATCCGCTCAGGGGATCTCCCATCCACTGCTACCAACCTTATAGTTCCCACACCTCGCACTTCCCGTTTCTACCTCCTACCCAAGATCCACAAACCTGCCTGTCCTGGCAGACCTATTGTCTCAGCTTGCTCCTGCCCCACCGAACTCATTTCTGCATACCTCGACACGGTTTTATCCCCCCTTGTTCAATCCCTTCTGACCTATGTTCGTGACACTTCTCACGCTCTTAAACTTTTCGATAATTTTAAGTTCCCTGGCCCCCACCGCTTTATTTTCACCATGGATGTCCAGTCCGTATATACTTCCATCCCCCATCAGGAAGGTCGCAAAGCTCTACGCTTCTTTTTGGATTCCAGACCTAATCAGTTCCCCTCTACCACCAATCTGCTCCATCTAGCGGAATTAGTCCTTACTCTTAATAATTTCTCCTTTGGCTCCTCCCACTTCCTCCAAACTAAAGGTGTAGCTATGGGCACCCGTATGGGTCCTAGTATGCCTGCCTTTTTGTTGGATTTGTGGAACAATCTATGTTCCGTTCCTATTCTGGTATCTGTCCCCCACTTTTCCTTTGCTACATCGACGACTGAATTGGCGCTGCTTCCTGCACGCATGCAGAGCTCGTTGACTTTATTAACTTTGCCTCCAACTTTCATCCTGCCCTCAAGTTTACCTGGTCCATTTCCAACACCTCCCTCCACTTTCTAGATCTTTCTGCCTCTGTCTCTGGAGACAGCTTATCCACTGATGTCTACTATAAGCCTACCGACTTTCACAGCTATCTGGACTATTCCTCTTCTCACCCTGTCTCTTGCAAAAACGCCAACCCCTTCTCGCAATTCCTCCGTCTCCGCCGCATCTGCTCTCAGGATGAGGCTTTTCATTCTAGGACGAGGGAGATGTCTTCCTTTTTTAAAGAAAGGGGCTTCCCTTCCTCCACTATCAACTCTGCTCTTAAACGCATCTCCCCCATTTCACGTACATCTGCTCTCATTCCATCCTCCTGCCACCCCACTAGGAATAGGGTTCCCCTGGTCCTCACCTACCACCCCACCAGCCTCCGGGTCCAACATATTATTCTCCGTAACTTCCGCCACCTCCAACAGGATCCCACCACTAAGCACATCTTTCCCTCCCCCCATCTCTCTGCATTCCGCAGGGATAGCTCCCTACGCAACTCCCTTGTCCATTCGTCCCCCCCATCCCTCCCCACTGATCTCCCTCCTGGCACTTATCCGTGTAAGCGGAACAAGTGCTACACATGCCCTTACACTTCCTCCCTTACCACCATTCAGGGCCCCAAACAGTCCTTCCAGGTGAGGCAACACTTCACCTGTGAGTCGGCTGGGGTGATATACTGTGTCCGGTGCTCCCGATGTGGCCTTTTATATATTGGTGAGACCCGGCGCAGACTGGGAGACCGCTTTGCTGAACATCTACGCTCTGTCCGCCAGAGAAAGCAGGATCTCCCAGTGGCCACACATTTTAATTCCACATCCCATTCCCATTCTGACATGTCTATCCACGGCCTCCTCTACTGTAAAGATGAAGCCACACTCAGGTTGGAGGAACAACACCTTATATTCCGTCTGGGTAGCCTCCAACCTGATGGCATGAACATCGACTTCTCTAACTTCCGCTAATGCCCCACCTCCCCCTCGTACTCCATCTGTTACTTATTTTTATACACACATTCTTTCTCTCACTCTCCTTTTTCTCCCTCTGTCCCTCTGAATATACCCCTTGCCCATCCTCTGGGTCCCACCCCCCGCTTGTCTTTCTTCCCGTACCTCCTGTCCCATGATCCTCTTGTATCCCTTTTGCCTATCACCTGTCCAGCTCTCGGCTCCATCCCTCCCCCTCCTGTCTTCTCCTATCATTTTGGATCTCCCCCTCCCACTTTCAAATCCCTTACTCACTCTTCCTTCAGTTAGTCCTGACGAAGGGTCTCGGCCTGAAACGTCGACTGCACCTCTTCCTAGAGATGCTGCCTGGCCTGCTGCGTTCACCAGCAACTTTTATGTGTGTGGCTAAATTTATCATCAGTTAAAGCCATTAAAAGTACTGCCTGAAGTAAATTTAGTCACATAATTTCCATTTAACCACTATGAACTACTGAATTTTACTGAAATTATACCACTTTTGAGGAAAGACATTTTTGTATCATAAATTGTTTCAATGGATTATAAATAGACTCTGTTGCAAACCTCGTCTTACACCTGGCAAAACAGAAGGGTATATAAACGATGAGAACCATAAACTGTTATGTAACAGGGAATTTTATTTAGTAAAAAAATGGCTTTCAGAACCAAAAAAATCCCTAGAATGATAAACAAAACTACAAAAATAGATTCCAAACCCAGCTGGACAAATGATAACTGATAAATTTGTAATGGTACACAGTATCACCAAAAAGCAAAATAATTTAGATTCCATTTCACTACATTGTATGAACACCCAGAAAGTTTGACATTAAGTGGAGGAATGATAGATTTTTCAATCAAAGTTATTTTAAACTATTGATAATATATTGTATGAAATGAAATCATTAAAGACCATAATTGCTAAAGCACTTTAAAAAGAAATAAAATATATTAGACAAAATATTCTAGAAATGATCTATTTAACTCATTTTCTACTATGATACTGAGATTATTGTGGTTACATTAAATTAAAATGAAAACCAACTTGAAGGTTGCCAAAGTACAAGTTGAAAAAAGTACATGAATTTCACATTCACCACTTGAGTACATGAATATTTTAAGAGTATGAAGCTATCATACTGAACTGGTAAAATTCCACTCCCAGTAGCAGGCCAAAGACTACTTTGCTGCCTCACTGAGGTCAGCCTGCCTGAGTCCAATTAAGGGACAGTGTGACAAGACTGATTAAGGCAGGCCCAATAAAAATTGCCAATGGTGCCTCCTTCTCAAGATGCAGTGTACACCCACTAGGTTGAGAGCAGCAGTCCATTCAGCTTTGTTATTTTAAATGCAAAAAAAAAATCCTCTTATTGAGGCTAATAGATGAATAATAGAAATTTATCCTTGTCAAAGAAAAGTGCGCAACAAGAAAGCATGGCTTCAGAGTTGGACTGATGGGTAATATTAACTGGTGAAATACCCTTAATGTTGCACTTGTGCGGGTAACATGCAGATGTATGAATTCCAACTTCATGAAGTTTACTGACACTCATTCACATTGGAAAATTAGTATTTCAAGCTGTATCTGATTTATTTGCAAAACAAAACAAATTACATGTTACCATCAGACATAAATCACAAATATGAGCACTCAGATGAACAATTTAAAATGACTATCTCATTCACATAATGCTTGCATATTCCAATGTCCCATTCTATACCTGGGACCAAGAGAAGCCCAAATGATATGAAACAAAATTACTAATCCCACTATTTTCAAAAATCTGGACAACTTTTTCTTCATTTTGTCCCTCAAATGTTTAGTTCTCAGCACATACACAATGTTCACACTGAGTAAAAAAAAAACAAAGAGAAAGAAACGCAACTTTTTCTTTTATTCAACTTTTAAGAACAAAGCATTTAAAATTACTTTAAGTAACAACTAAAGCTTTGCTTACACACAGAACCAATGGATCAACCGATAGTCATGCTTTCAAACAATCTCATCTTTCAACATGCTTAAAGTTCTACATTATCTGAAAGTACCTCAATATTGTTTTAATGTAATTGTAAGACAATATTAAACGGATTAAACTGGATGACTGGACACAGCACAGTTACAACAGTGGATCATTACATTGAGAATTGGCTTAGATAAATATAGTATTTAATTCAGGGTATTAATGAAGGTATTAAGTGACCTTAATAACAACAAAAATAGCACGATTTGTTATTGTATCAAAACTGGCCAGGTCTACTGCAAGATTATCTGTCTCTAATATTCTTCGTAGGCACAGCCTTATCTACTAAGCATTTCCAATATCCTCCTTTAGGTTTCAGAATTCAGCAACAGCTCAATTCCATTTCAGAACTTTAAAAGATCCCTTTGTTTTTCTTGTTTTCCCTCTTCTGTTCGCTTTTGCTAACCAGGTGGGTCTAGAAACATGAGGATCATGTGGACAAGTCCAGTCAGCCAAAAAATATTCTGCGTTTTCCTTTGTCCTCTCTCCCACGCCCTTTCTAATATACAATTAATTTGCTTTCTCATTTTCCCGGTTCTGATGAAGGGCCATTGACCTGAAACATTAACTCTTTCTTTTCTCACAAATGCTGCTTGACATGTTGAGTAATTCCAGCATTGTTTTGTTGTTAAGATGCAGCATTCACAGTTTTGCTTTTCTATGACTTACAACCAGATTTATTCAAACCTTCTGAGTTACACAGCTTCCAAAAAAGAGGTTCATGCCACTAGCATTTCATATATTTTAGGGAAACCTAACTTATGTAGTCACACAGAACTGAAACTCAATCCAATAAAGTTTAAACAATCACGCCAGTAAACTACAAAGCTGTCTCCTACAGTTGATAAGCAATTGTGGAAAACATAACTTTAATAGACTGAATGCTGCTTGTGCAATACTGATTATTTTAGGTGAAGTTTTAAATGATAATAAGTATGCTATGTAGTTTTAATCTCTGCAAGAGTGGTCTGAGGTACGGCTTTTCTAACGTTCCAAAACTTTAACTTACTGAGAATATTACATAAATTGCGTGACCCAAAAGTAATATTTAAGAGATATACTCCCAAATTGCAAAGGGCGATTTCAACTGGTATTTCAACTAAAAAGGAGACTCAGGGTAAAATTATCTAAACATAATGCTAAGCCTGATCTCAAATGTTCTTCAGAACATGTATTGCAAACAATGATAAATGAAAGTTTTGTTTCTTAGGTGGGTAAGGGGGCTTGGCTTATCATCAAACACTAACAAACCTCTGCAGGTGTACTGTTGAAAATATGATTGGTTGCATTGTGGTCTAGTATGACAATTTTAATGAACAGGAACATGAAGCTGCAAGGAGTAGTGATCTCTTCCCAATACATCATGGGCACTTCCCTGCCCACCACTGCTAGTATCTGCAGAAGGTGCTGACTCTAGATGGCAACATCTATTTTCAAAGATCCCTGCCACCTGGGCCATGTCATCTTTTCACAATTACCATTGGGCAAAACAGGCGCAGAAGCCTGAAATCTCACACTACCAGGTTCAAGAACAGCTACTTCCCTTCTACCATTCAGTACCTGAACCAACTGGCAAAAACCCTTAATCTCCACTAGAGTTAATCAACACTATGACCACTCTAATCACTTTATGTGAAAAAATGGACTGCTTTTTGTTTTGTGTTTCTTTCTTGTAAAAATTGTGCATAATTTATACTTCGTCTTTCCTATGAATAGTGCTTATACGTGCCTACCATGCTGCTGCAAGTAACTTGCTCATTGCGCCTGTGCATACATGTACTTGTGCACCTGACAATAAGCTGCACTCTGAATACACAAGATGACAGACTTATTACCCTTTCATTAGCCCAAAGACCAGGCTTGTTGTGCACTACACCACTGATACAGCTTCTGGCTGCATTTGCCTGTCTTAGAAACTGAAGCCTTACAGTTCCCAAAGCCCATCATCCCAACACATTTAACTGGGAAATCAAAACAAAATCTCTTAGCAAGAGAGTTTCACACTGGCTTCAGTGAACAAGTACCCCAAATTAATATTAGAGAAGAACTTTTGCAATATTACTTATTGAAAATGTATTAATATTAAAGCACCTGTCTTTTTGGAGGGTAGTAGTGGGAGCTATAGCACCATTGAGAACATTACACACACACACACGCACAGAATTGACAATGCTATTAAGAAAAATTACAAGCAGCAAAAGAAAATATGCCAAACTATTATTCTGCACCATTAAAAGGCTACAAAGAAAAACAAAACACTTCTTACAGATACTCAAATAACTTACTTTATCACTGAGAACAGGGTCCTGAAGAGCTGTATAAAGATTTCATTACAATCTTCGAGTTCAAAACAGATGTTATAGGACTTTACCCATGCCAGATTCTATTAAACAGAATAATGTTAACTAGTTTTCACATACCAAGAGTATAATTAAGATAACGTTATTAAATATCAATAATGCATCTAGTACAGACTTTCATGTGATTCAAATTTGTATTCCAAAATAATTTTAGATGAAGTATACATAACACTTGAATTTTATTCACTATTTTCAAACATGCTGCCTAGAATTTTATACAAAATATGGCTAACATCTGGAGTCCTGCGCAGAAGTCAACTTAAAAGTGCTAGACAAAACTGACAATATGCTACATAATAATATGTAATGAAATAATGAAACCAACACTTTAAAATTTAGGTACAGGAAACTTCAAAGTAATGGGAAATCAACCAACCAAAGATGTAAGTTCAGCTAATAGTGAAAAGGTCACTGGAGGATATTTTGAAACAAGAACATACCTAGATACATTTGGATAGATTGGAAAGGGTCAACAAATGAAGTTAAAAGAAAATATGCATAAATAAAAAAGAGCAGAAAATTGGAAGAGCTATGAAAAGCAACTATGAACCATACAGTGCAAAGGACAATTTGAAAATTAAGAGAAAACAAAGTTAATAGCAAATTATTTCTAATTAGAGACTTCAATGACCAGAATAATATTGACAAATTAGACCAATGCAGATACTCCCGCTCTTTCGCTATATTTTCCATTCCTTTGAATTACAACTCACTGCCCCAGAGTTGGGCAACTCTTCTGAAGGGTCCAAACAGGTATTTTATACAACAATCAAATCACAACTATACATGGTGCAAATTTAGGATAAAACCAGAAAATGCTTGTTATATCTTTTGTCCAAGTCATACAAGTTTTAAAAAATGTGCTTTATTTGCCCAATTTTGCTTTTGTCCAACATATTTGTAAGACACTGAACTTTAGAAATTCATTGAATCCACAGAAGCCACATGTAGTATTAATAATTAAGTGTACCAAGTTAAATAATCCACTTTCAGCAACATAACACATCTGTCAACTTTTATTGTAAATTCATTTGCATGTAATTAAAACAAGAGGTATTTTAACACAAAAAAACCTCATACAAGACCTCTAACCCTACTTTTGCAGCCAAATGAATTCTCAATATGCACATTTGCTCCCTCACAACAATTATTTTAAATTTCAATATCAATGGTGCAAGTATTTCAGACATCAATTTTAATTTTTTCCATCAGTCTAGGCCCTCAAATCATAATCTGGCAATTTACTTTCAAACAATATTTCGGATGTTTTTGATTTCAAATGTCTCATCAGATCCCCTCATTTATTTTCTTTCCAAACTGTTAACTCTCATGCTATGAAGCGGTCCCAGTAGAAATGTGAACTCCAGTAATGATAAGATTATAATGAATGTTTTGAATCTTCAAATATTTCACCACAGTAACAGTCTGGAGCTCAAATTTGGTAATATTTTTGTTCACAGCCACATTCTTTTTGTGATCAATCACAAGTGCAAAATACAGAGTTACTTAAAAGTTTGCAATGGCTTACCTCTAATAAATAAAAATATCTATTAAACTGTGGACTTTTAGTATCCTCCAACCCCTTAAGTTGCCGGGTAATGAACATGAAAATGTCCTGTGAATTAAATACAAAATTTAGATGAAAAATAATTCAATAAAACTTGCAAAATTACTTTGTTTCCTCAAAGGCTCTGTAAATGCTGCTTTTTAATTTCAGTTGTGGCAAAATATATACAATATAAACTTTAAGAAATCAAAACTGAAGTACTAAATTGACAAGCAGCAAATTGCCTATTTTTTTGCAATGAATGCAGAAATAAAATATTAATAGTCAAATATGACCATTGGCGATTTCCTTTCATTTGGGTTACGAAGGAAGTAGATCTGTACTGTGATCCATGAGCTTCATGATCACATGTATAAAATATTAGCTTCAGATTCACTAATTTTCAATTTCAATGCTTCAACTACTCTCATTAAATTTTTGCCTCTGACTTAGTAGCCTAGACATCAGGATTAAAAATCCATAAGTGTAACCTATTTATATCATTGCAACATAGTTGGAGCAGAAGATGCTTGTAGAGAAATAACAAGCAAGGTAGTGCACACCTTCTGCTTTCTAAATAAGAGGCTTAAGCAACTTGGGCTGAACAGTTATAGATCAGGAAAACCGATGAATTAATGAATTCTCCAACATGAGAAAGGGAGCGAGAGAAAAGAAGTTTCGCTTGATATTCAACATTTCTGTTTCTAAATTCTACTAAAATACTGGGAGAGTCAATACTGAAATAAATCTTACATGAATCACATAGGTAAATGAAGCAGCAAAAGCTGGATACTGACTGGCAAGAGACTCATCTTCTAATTGTCCTAGCTTAGTTTACATCTATTGGGATGTCAGCAATATAATGGAACAGACATCACTTATCTGCATAAACTTTGTTCCAACACTGTGTAAAGTAATTCACAATATTCATATTGGCATCATTGCCATGCCAAGCAAATATCTGAAACTATCTACACGGTCCAGTGCAGCAACTTATCAAGCTTTCTTCAACATCAATTTGCAAACTAACAAAATTCTAACACTTAGAAGAACAAAGCCAGCAGACATGAAGGAACATCATTTCAAAGTTCAAAGTAAATTTATTATCGAAGTACATGTATGTCACCATATACAACCCTGAGACTTATTTTCTTGCAGGCATGCTCAATAAATCCATAATAGAATCAATTTGAAAGACCGCACCAACTTGGGCGTTCAATCAGTGTGCAAAAGACAACAAACTGTGCAAGTACAAAAAAGAAATAATAATAATAAATATGCTATAAATAATCGAGAACATGACTTCATCTCATGTCCTTGAAAGTGAGTCCATTGGTTGTGGAAACATTTCAACAATGGGGCAAGTGAAGTTGAGTGAAGTTATCCCTTTTGGTTTAAGAGCCTAATGGTAGAGGGGTAAAACTTCCTGAACCTGGTGGTGTGAGCCCTGAGGCTCATGTACCTACTTCCTGATAGCAGCAGTGAGAAGAAAGCATGACCTGGGTGATGGGTTTTCCTAATGATTGATGCTGCTTTCCTGCAACTTTTCATGTAGACGTGCTCATGGTTGGGAAGGCTTTACCCGTGATGGACTGAACCATGTCCACTCATTTTTGTAGGATTTTCCGTTCAATGGACTTTGGTGTTTCTATACCAGGCTATGATGCAGCCAGTCAATATACTTTCCACTACACATTTACAGAAGTTCCTCCAATGAGAGCTGGCTCATGGGCCTTTGTTTCCTCTCCTGAAGCCACAATCAGTTCCTTGGTCTTGCTGACATTAAGAGGTTGTTGTTCTGGCACCACTCAGCTGATTTTCAGTCTCCTCTCTATATGCTGATTTGTCACCACCTTTGATTCAGCCTATGACAGTGTTGTCAGCAAACTTGAATATGGTACTGGAGCTGGACTTAGCCACACAGTCATAAGTGTAGAGCAGGGGCAAAGCACATAGCCCTGAGCTGATGGTGATTGTGGAGGATATGTTGTTGCCAATCTGAACTGATTGGGTCTGCAAGTCAGGAAATCGAGGATCCAATTGCACAAGGTACTGAGGCCAAAGTCTTGAAGCTTTTTGATTAGTTTTGAGGGGATGATAATACTGATATTTGTAGTCAATAAAGACATCCTGATGTACGCATCTTTGCTGTTGAGATTTTAAAGGGTTGAATGAAGAGAGAATGAGATGACATCTGCTATGGACGTGTTGGTTCTGGTAAGCAAACTGAAGCAGACCCAACTTGCTTCTCAGGCAAGAATTAGAGTTTCATCACCAATCTCTGAAAACACTTAATCACTGAGGATGTAAGTGCTACTGGACGACAGTCATTGAGGCGAGTTACCCCATTCTTCTTGGGCACTGGTATATGTGAAGTCTGCTTGAAGCAGACTGCCAAAGTGGAAGTTACAGGATCTCAGTCACACTCCAGCCAGCTGACCAGCACAGGTCTTTAGTATTTGGCTGGGTACCCAATCTGGGCCAGATGCTTTTCATGGGTTCACGAAAATTATGATGGGCAATAAATGTTAGGACTTGCCAGTGACACTCAATTGCTCATCCACTTACCAATCTAAATGGATTTTTTTCAATATGCATTTAACTCTGCCAAAATAGGCACAGATTGTAAATATTTATAAAACTCAGCACGGACGAGGCTACAGAAAACTAGCAATACTAGCAAATTTATAGCAGGACATCAGTGAAAACTAAATACAACTGATATAAAAATCTAGGCACTGGATCAGTTTATAAACAAAAAAAAACTTACATATAAATCATGAGCTCTTACCTTCTGTCTACTTCAATCCTTTCCCTTTAACTGAAGGAGAACTGCCCAAGTGATGCACTTAAGCAAAACAACAAATTAAAGTACTGAGTCGCTCAGAATTAAAGGCATTGTGGTAGGGGAAGTAGAAATTTGCTTGCTAAATTAAACATCTGAAATCTTAAAATGAATAATGTATTACATAACTGAACAAATGTGCATCCATATTTAACTATAGCAATCACTATTCACCTTTAGTTTGTCGTGAGATGTGTAAGGAGCTTCTGGTGCATAAATTCTGAAGATATCAGCCAAACAGCATGCCACAAGCAGACGTACATCTTTGTTGGAATTCCTGAGAAAGAACTCTGAAGCCAAGTGCAAGGCCAACGGAAGATATTGCTGTTTTTCATCTTCAGAGTCCTGGTCCATATCCATGAATGTTTTAACCACCATCTGCACAGTAATAATGAACACAATGTCAAACTCTTATTTCCAAATTAACTGCAACCTATTTGCTTGACAAATGATGGAAAATGAAAATAGAAACTTAAATTCCTAAATATACAAATCGTTCTTGAAATTTAAAATTTTTATTGTAGTAGCGTATATATGCCAAAGAAAAGTAACACTCTTTGCGTTTCAAATCTCACTTTAAGATTTAGAATCACATACTTTAAATCAGAACATCCTAATGTCTTATCTGTCACAAATTCTACATAGAATCCCATGTTCTCCACAATGGCCAGCATCTTTCCTATTAACACCAAATGACAAATATCAGTTCTTTTCTCTTTTGCCCAGCCCTTCAAAGTAAACCATGATTAATATCTCCATTTGAATTATAAATGGTTAGGTTATATAAGTAATGACTAGGCTAAAAAAAAATTCCTGATGATTATATAAACTTTCATCTCAAAACAGTTGCAGGATTGACACTAAATACTCATGGAAACAAGATACTCTGGAAAGAAAGGGTGGAATTAAATTATGAGTGTGGCAGTGTTGAATATTTCACTGCTGGGAGAATGATGTCCTCAAATCCAGAACAGAAATGCATAAAGTTAGAAGGTTAAGAAGTGAGTAGAGATCTCAGATGGTAGAATCACATTAAAGCTATGGAAAATTATAAAATGTAACCCTTAAGACCATAAGCCAAATCCATCATGGGCACATCCTTCCATCCCATCAAGGACATCTTCAAACAATGGTGCCTCAAGAAAGTGGCATCCATCATTAAAGACTCACACAATCCAGGACCTGCCCTCTTCTCATTACTACCATCAAGGAGAAGGTACAGAAACCTGACCATGTACACTTTTAAGACGACAATTTAGGAACAGCTTCTTCCCTCTCTTCATTAGATTACTGAATGGTCTATGCACACCATCATTATTCCTAGTTTACACCATTTATTTTATTCTGTATTGTAACTTACAGTATGTGTTACACTGTATTGCTACCACAAAAATTTTATAATGTCAGTGATAATAACCCTGATTTTGAGATATAGAAGCAAAACTAGGCCATTCAGCTCACTGAATCCGCTCTGTCATTCCATTCTCCTGTCTTTGCCCCATAACCTTAGACACTCTCACTAATCAAGGACACATCAACCTCCACAGTTATCTATGGAGATGAATTCCACAGATTCACCGCTCTCTGGCTAAAGAAATCCCTTCCCGTCACAAAGCGATGTCCTTTTATTCTGAGGCTGTGCCCTTTGGTACAAGACGTTCCTACTCCCAGAAATATCCTCTCCATATTTATTCTAACCAGGCCTTTCAACATTTGGTAGGTTGCAATAAGATTCCCCCCCCCCCCGAAATCAAATCCAGCAAGCAGCAAGTATAGGTTCAGGGCCAAAAACTTTTCATATGTTAATCCTTTCATCCCCGGGTTCATTCTCTAAACCTCCTCTGGACCCTCTTCAACATCAGCACATCCTTCCTCAGATATAGGGCCAAAACTGCTCATCATACTCTAAATGTTGTCTCAGCATTACAAGTCTTAGATTTTCTATTCTGGTCCTCTCGAAATTACTGTTAATATTTTATTTGCCTTTCATACTACCATCTCAATCTTCAGGTCAGCCTTAAGAAAATCCTGCACTAGGGCTCCCAAGTCCCTCTGCACCTCCAATTTCTGAATTTTCAATATCTTCCCCTCGTCCAGGTCCGATTTCCACAGGGATCACCCCCTCCACAATTCCCTTGCCCATTCATCCCTTCCCACTAATCTCCCTCCCGGCAAGTTACATGTGCCCATTCACCTCCTCCCTCACCTCCACTCAGGGTCCAAAGCAGTCCTTCAAGGCAAGGCAAGACTTCACCTGTTAATCTGTTAGGGTCGTCTCTTTATCTACTGTTGCCAATGCAGCCTCATCTACATCAGTGAGACCTGACGTAATTGGGAGGGTTGCTTCATTGAGCACATCCATTCCATCCACAATAACCAGAATATCCCAGTGGCCAATCCTTTTAATTCCTATCCCCATTCCTGTTCTGAAATGTGGTCCACGGCCTCTTCTGCCACGAGGTCAATCGCAGGATGGAGGAGCAATATCTCATATTTTGTCTGAATAGCCTCCAACCTGATGGCACGAATATTGATTTTTCCTTCCGGTAATTTTCCCCCACCACTTCCCTCTTCTCCCCCCCCCCCCACTTTGGCCTCTTGCCTCTTCTCCTCACCTGCCTATCAACTCCTTTTTGTGCCCCTCCTCCTTCCCTTTCTCCTATCGTCCACTCTCCTCACATATAAAAATCCTTCTTCTCCAGCCCTTTGCCTTTTCTACTGATCACTTCCCAGTCTCTTTCTTCATCTCCCTCTCCCCCACCCAAATGGCATTACCTATCACCTTTTAGCATGTCCTCCTTCTCCAGCCCCCACCACTTTACTCTGACATCTTCCCCCTACCTTTACAGTCCTGGTGAAGGTTCTCGGCCCGAAACGTCACTGTTTACTAATTTCCATAAAAGCTGCCTGACCTGCTAAGTTTCTTCAGCACTTTGTGTATGTTGTTTCGAATTTGCTTCCCATTTAGAAAACAGTCTACAAATTTATACCTTCTACCAAAACACATGACCTTACATTCCCTGCAGAACACCACCAGTCACTGGCAACCAATCTGAAAAGGTCCACTTTGTTCCCATTCTTCTCCTTCTGCTAATCAGCCAATCTTTTAACTATGCAGGTATCTTTCCTGTAATACCATGAGCTTCAATTTTCTTTAGCAGCCTCACGTGTGGCACCTTGTCAAAAGCCTTTCGAAAGTCCAAGTAAGCAACATCCACCAACCCTTCGCCTGTTATTTCCTTAAAAATTTCAATAAATCTGTCACAGGCAAGATCTTCCCTTATGGAAACCATCCGACCTTGGTCTATTTTATATGCTTCCAAGTACACTGAAAACTCATCCTTAACAATGGGACTCCAAGATCTCACTACCACTGCAAACAGGCTTACTTGTCTATAATTTTCTGACTTTTGTCTCCCATCTTCTTAAAAAGTAGCAACATTTGCAATTTTCCAGTACTCTGAAACCATTCCTGACTGCAGTGATTCTTAAAAGATCACTACTATTGCCTCTACAATCTCTTCAGCTACCTCCTTCAGGACCCGGAAGTATAATCTTTCTGGTCCAGATGACTTATCCACTTTCATACCTTTCAGTTTTCCAAGCAGCTTCTCCTCAGTATTAATGATAGCACTCAATTCTTCACCTACTTAATTATCACACTCCCCAACTCTCAAATTTTTGGTGTCTTCTACAGTAAAAAAAAATGACAAATACTTGTTCAGTTCATCTACCATTTCTTTGTTCCCCATTATTTGCCCAGCGTCATTTTCCAATGGTTCAATACCACTCTTGCTTTTATTTTACTCTTTACTCACCTGAAATAAAATTTAGTATCTGCTTTTATATTGTCAGCTACTTACCTTCATATTTAATCCGTTTTTCCCCATGTTTTTTTTAAAAAGCTTCCAACTTCTCTAGCTTCTTGCTAATTTTTAAAATATCATATGCCCTCTCTTTTGCTTCTATGCTGTCTATGACTTCCCTCGCAGCCATGGTTGCCTCATCCTCTTCGTATAATACCAGTGCTTCTTTGGAATGAAATAATCTTGCATTTTTCAATTTAATCCCAGAAAACACTGAAATTGCTGCACTGTCGTACTTGCTAGGGTCCCCTTCCAATCATTTGGCCAGTTCCTCTTTCATGCCTCTCCAGTAACCTTAGTAACCTTTACTCAACTGTATTGCCATCCATCTGATTTTTAGCTTCTCCCTCTCAAACCATGGGGTGAATTTTTATAATCATTGCCTCCTAAGTATTCCTTTACCTTAAGTTCCTAAATCAAATCTGGTTCATTGCATGTGAAATCTAGAACTGCCTTTTCTCTCGTGGACTTGACCACAAGCTGCTCTAAAACGTCACCTCAGTAATATTCTACAAATTCCTTCTCTTGGGATCCAGTGCCAAACCTACATACCTATCCACATGGCATCAAAGGTTACAGGGAAAAGACTGGGAACTGGGTTTGAGGAGGAGAGAGAGAAAAAAAGGATCAGCCACGATTGAATGGCGGAGCAGACTCAATGGGCCAGATGTCTTTTGGTCTTGTATTGAAATTGCCCATAACCACTTTAAAATTGCCTTGTTTACACGCCTTTTAACCTCCACTTGCACCCCACATGCTGACTGAAGTGGAGGCTACCGTAATGGCGACAACTTCTTTCACTTCTCATGTTATCACCCCTACCCACTGTTAAAACTATAGACTTTACATATGATTAAATTGCTCTAATTCCTAAAAAGAAATGGAGCCCTTGTGATATATAAAAATAAACAGCCAATGTAATTTAAACTGAATTCATTTCAAATGAGATACACATGCCAAATCTACCAAACACAACACTTTTTAGCTAAGGAATGGAGGAAATGTAACCAATAACATCCTGGGTTTTACTCAACAGAATGCCTACCTCAAGAGATATGACTCCTTTGACATTAATCACTTAGGGAGGACTCCCCCAATAAACGTATTGCATGTTGCAGGATTTCCTACTTCAATGAACCTGTGTCACACATACAGATCCTCCCCGAAGTTCTACACGGCCCATATAGTTGAAGGAACATTTTGGAAAACTGCAGGATGGGTGGGAATGGATTTGACAACTGTGCTGGAGCTGCAGGAATCTTTCGACAGGTGAGAGAAGAACATTTAAGTTTGAGTTTCCAGGAAAAATGATGAAAGTACAGGACAGATGTAATGTAAAAACAAAGAAATACTCAAATGGCAAAACAGTACAACCGTCGCTAACAAGGGAAGTCAAAGCTAATGTAAAAGCACAAGACAGGGCATAAAACAAAGCAAAAATTAGTGGGAAGATAGAGGATAGGGGAACTTTTAAAAACCTACAAAAGCAACTAAAAGAATCACTAGGAGGGAAAAGATGAAATATGAAAGCAAGCTTTCTAACAATATCAGGGTGGATTTTAAAAACTTTCTTTAGTATATAAAAAAAGAGATGAGAGTAGATATAGAACTGCTAGAAAATGAGGTCAGAGAAATAATAACGTGGGCAAGTAGATGGCAGATGAACTAACTGAGTATTTTACATCAGTCTTCACTGTGCAAGATAATATAGTGTGCCAGGTGTTGAAGGGTGTGAAGGACGAGAGTGAGTGCAGTTACTATTACAAGGGAGAAAGTGCTCAAAAAGCTGAAAGACCTGAAGGTGCACAAGTCACTTGGACCAGATGAACTACACTCCAGGGTCTGAAAGAGGTATTGATAGAGATTGTGGAGGCATTAGTAATGATCTGTCAAGAATTATTGGACTTTGGCACAGTTCCAGAGGACTGGAAAATTGCAAATGTCACTCAATTCTTTAAAAAAGGAGGGAGGCAGCATAAAGGAATTTATAGACCGGTTAGTCTGATCTCAGTGGGTGGGAAGATGTTGAAGTCAATTGTTAAGGATGAAGTTATGGAGTACTTAGTGACACAGGACAAGATAGGACAAAGTCAGTGTGGTTTCCTTAAAGGAAAATCTTGCCCGACAAACCTGTTGGAATTCTTTGAGGAAATTACAAGTAGGATAGATAAAGGGGATGCAGTGGATGTTGTACATTTAGATTTTCAGAAGGCCTTAGACAAGATGCCACACGTGAGGCTGCTTACCAATTTAAAGCCCATGGTATTAAAGGAAAATTACTAGCATAGTTAGAGTATTGGCAGACTGGTAGGAGGCAGCGAGTGGGAATAAAAAAATCCTTGTCACTGTCAGCCAACCAGACAAGTAGTATACAACATCAGGGGTCAGTGTTGGGACCACTTTTTTTTATGCTGTATATCAGCGGTCCCCAACCACCGGGTCGCGGACCGGTACCAGACCACAGAGCATGCTCTACCGGGCCGCAGGAAACGATATGATTTGGCGATAGGAGTCAGCTGCACCTTTCCTCATTCCCTGTCATGCCCACTGTTGAGCCATTACGCATGCGAGATCATTACCCGCGCATCATCCATTTCAGCGCGGGAAGAAGATCAACTCCTCGAGCTTGCAAATGACGGCGAGTTGAAAAGCATGTTTGACATAACATCTCTGCCGGCATTATGGATCGAAGTCAAGGCTAAATATCCTGAGATACCCACAAAAGCACTGAAAACGTTGCTTCCATTTCCAACGTATCTCTGCAATGAATGCAACGAAAACTAAATTGCGGAATAGACTGGACATTAGGAACACCGTTCGAGTATCGCTGTCTCTCGTCACCCGTCACCCTTCGATAGGACCGTCTTGTTGCAGGAAAACAATCCCAGGGCTCCCACTGATTCAGTGATATTGGTGTGCTGCAATGATTTTATATGTTCATACGGGGAAAACATGTGCTGCATGTTTAATATCCAAACGATACTTAAAATGTTATGATGCTATTTACAACATGGAAACAGGCCATCTCTGCCCTTCTACTCAGTGCTGAACGCTACTCTCACTTGGTCCCATCGACCTGCACTCAGCCCATAACCCTCCGTTCCTTTCCTGCCCATATACCTATTCAATTTTTTCTTTAAATGATAATATCGAACCTGCCTCTAACACTTCTACTGGAAGTTCGTTCAACATTTACTTCAAGCTCCCCTGTCCTCCCCTGATAATTGACTTATCGCTATATTCATGCGAGGAAAATATGCACTGTGTGTTTAATATTAAATTTGTTAGATAAACCCTTTTAGAAACGAAATTGAGTGCATTAGCTAATTATCATCTATATTCCGGTCGTGATTAACACCCCCCGCCCACCGAACAGAATCGCCAAAAACGATTTGTAGGAAAAAATCGTGCACGCATGAGCAAGTTACACATGCGCACTGGTGCCCGCGCAAGGCTTCATGGTCATTGTAGTCTTTTCGGGGAAAACCCAGTGCATTTGACTGCTACTCTTGTCCGTTGACAACCCTACCCCCCCTCCCCCCCGTTCGGCCGGTCCACAAGAATATTGTCAATATGAAACCGGTCCGCAGTGCGAAAAAGGTTGGGGACCCCTGCTGTATATCAATGATTTAGATGATGGAATAGATGGCTTTGTTGCCAAGTTTGCAGATGATACAAAGATTGGCGGATGGGCAGGTCCTATCGAGGAAACTTGCTTTGTTTGCACAAACTGTGGAATGCACTGTCAGCGGTGGTACTGGAGGCATGCACGATGGAACATGTAAGAGGCTCTTTCGATAGGTACATGAGTGTGCAGAAAAGAGGGATATGGACATTATGTAGGCAGAAGAGATTAATTTAGTTTGGTATTTAATTACCCGTTCAATTGTTTTGGCACAACGTTGTGGGCGGAAGAGCCCGTTGGTGTGCTGTATTGTTCTATATTCTATGAATTACCTCTGCTTTGGCCTACAAAACTTAGGCTTTGCTGAGGAAAATTACAATTAAAGGTAAGAGCTGAAAGACTGGTATGGATGTTGCACTTTTCTGAGCTTCAAGTCATCCCAAACCACCTTATAGCTAACAAATTATAGCGCAGTAAACTCTTGTACAGTAGGAAAATCAACTGCAAATTTGCACATAAGCCCACAGAATAGCAATACTAAAGAAAAATATTAGAAAGGACATCAAAGAAAAATCATGCACTTCGTAATGGTACTACAGAACCTTTCATATGCAACTGACAGGGCAGAGAGGAATTAACTGGTGCAAGTGGACCTTTTCACTTAAGCATAACAAAACAGTAACAGTGAGTAAACTGCATGACTGCGAGATCAGAAGGTTAACAAAAGCAGCCCATCAGATTCTGGCAATATGGCAATCTGGTTACAAAAATGTGGATGAACAGCAACCAGAAGTTAAATAAAATGGCCAGCAAACAAAGTAGAAAAGATTTGCTGGGAAACATGAAAATGAATTGCTATGTCATCTCTATGATGCCACTAAAATCTGTCCTTCATGCAAAATAGTAGTTACCTTTTCTTTTATTTAAAAATTTCTGCATCCAGGATATGAACAATGATTGTGCCACCATTTGGCAAATATTAAGTATAGCAGTGTGCCCACATTTTGGACTCCATTCTCAAGTTATGTGGAAGTAGCTACACCTGAAGGATAACAGCAATTCACCATCCTTTCTCAAGTGCAATTAGGAATATTAAACCAATATTGATCTTGCCAGTGACACCTACAAACTGAAAATTAATTGTCAGAAGTACTTATTTTACAGAGTTTGTTATCAGGTTACTTAACGTTCAATAGTAACACTAGGCAAGTTAGATTTCTTTACTGAAAACTATATATCTTTATACTTCAGTTTTGAATATTTTATAAGATTCATTATATCATCTTTCCTGACAGAAGGACCTCAGAAAGTCCAAGTAACATCTCAAGCTTCATCACACTGAGTACTGGTGCCCACCCCCTCCTCCTCCTCGCCCCCCCCCCACCCCTGGCTTTGTGCTCAGCCTGCTGCAGATTGACTGCACTCCACTGCATATCAAAGGCTCCGCCTTTCAGCAAATGAAGAGCACAAAGTTCCTTGGTGTGCAGATAACCGACAATCTAACCTGGACCCACAACACCTCATTCATCAAGAAGGCACAGCCGCATTTTTTTAAAATTATGACATACAGTCCTCTTTTATTGTCATTTAGTAATGCATGCATTAAGAAATGATACAATATTCCTCCGGAAACACAGGATAGACCAAGACTGAAAAACTGACAAAAACCACATAATTATAACATATAGTTACAACAGTGCAAACAATACCTTAACTTGATGAAGAACAAGCCGTGAGCATGGCAAAAAGTTCAAAGTCTCTCGAAAGTCCCACATCTCATGCAGACGGGAGAAGGTAGAAAACTCTCCCTGCCCTACCTGTCCACAGTCCGACTCTGAGTCGTCCGAAAACTTCGAGCTCCGACCAGCCCTCCGACACGGAGCACCATTTCTGCCAAACACTTCAACCTCGGCCCGGGTCGCCAGCAGCAGGCAAAGCCGAGGATTTTGTGGCCTTCCCTCCGGAGATTCTCGATCACACAATTGCAGCGGCAGCGAACCAGGCATTTCAGAAATTAACACTCACAATGCGCTGGAGGAACTCAGCAGGTCAGTCAGCATCAGTTGAAAAGATTAGTCGACGTTTTGGGCTGAAACCCTTCGTCAGGACTGAAGGAACTTTGGGGAGGGTTTGAAGAATGCTGGTAGTTGAAAAAAACAGTAAGTTTAAAGACAAAAGGGTGGGGGAGGGGAAGCAGGGAGGTGATTGGCAGGAGAACAATGCAAAATAGTATCAGGAGCCGGAATTATGAGGGAGGTGATGTAAAATAGGGATAGAGGAAGGGGGGGGGGGGAGGGAATTACCGGAAGTTGGAGAATTCTGTTTTCAACTCTGCTTCCCATTCCCATTCAGATATGTCCATACATGGCCTCCTCTACTGCCATGATGAGGCTAAACTCAGGTTGGAGGAGCAAATCCTCATATACCGTCTAGGTAGTCTCCAGCCCCTTGGTATGAACACAGAATTCTCCAACTTCCAGTAATTCCCTCCCCCTTCCTTTCTCTATCCCTATTTTATATCATCTCCCTCATAGTTCCGCCTCCTTCTACTACTTCGCATTGTTCTCCCGCCAATCACCTCCCTGCTTCCCCTCCCCCACCCTTTTGTCTTTCAAATTACTGTTTTTTTCAACTACCAGCATTCTTCAAACCCTCCCCAAAGTTCTTCCTTCAGTCCTGACCAAGGGTTTCGGCCCGAAACGTCGACTAATCTTTTCAACTGATGCTGATTGACCTGCTGAGTTCTTCCAGCGCATTGTGAGTGTTCCTTTGACAACAGCATCTGCAGATTATTTTGTATTTCAGAAATTAATCCAGATGTTCCTCCGTGCTCTCACGGCTGTCTCCATCAAATCAGAATTGTGCACGGCATCCTACTTACAAATACGATATCATTTCACCGGAGAGGTTACGCGCGCTGCCATCTTCTCCTCCTCCTCCATTTATTTACTGGGATACAGCGTGGAGTCGGCCCTTCCAGCCCTTCAAGCCATGCCGTCCAGTGACCTCCAATTTAACACCACCCCAATCACAGGACAATTTACAATGACCAATTAACCTTCTAACTGATACGTCTTTAGACTGTGGGAGGAAACCAGAGCACCTGGAGGAAACACAAACGATCACAGGGAGAATGTACAAACTCCTTACCTGCAGCCAAGTTGCTGATAATCTGAAGTGTTGTGTTAACCAATACACTACCGTGCCACCACAATCTACACTTTATGGGAAGACTAAGTCATGCAAGGCTCCCCACCCCACTCTAACAACTTTCTACAGGAGCACCAGGAAGAGTGTCCTCTCTGGCAGTATCGTGGGATACGGAAGCTGCAAGGCATCAGACCACAAGACCTTTCGAAAGGTATTAAAAATTGCTGGGAGGATGATCAGTGTCTCTCCCCCTTCCCCATTTGTGATATTTACTGGGTGCATGCATATAAAGGGCCTGAAGCATTTTGAGGATCCTTACCACCCATCCCACAACCACTTTGATTCACAACCATCAGGGAAATAGTACAGGAGCATCTATGTCTTTCAGCCTAGGTAACAACTCCTTCCCTCAGACTGAGACTAATGAGTACTCTGCGACCAGTGAGGTCTTGTCACAAGGACAATGAGCTGTTTACTGTTTACATTTAGCTGTGCTACACACTACATGCACTTGGAATTATATTTTGTTAACTTATTTGTGGTAATATTTTGTTTTGTGCTGTGTTGTCCAGTGAATGTTGTTTCGTTTGGTTGTATAGATGTACAGTGGCATGCAAAAGTTAAGTGAGTAGAAGATAAACTGATCTCCAAAAGTTATAAAGTTAAAGATGAAACATTCTTTTCAACATGCCCCACCGAACTCGTTTCTGCAAAATCGTTCACCAGCAACTTTGATGTGTGTTGTTTCAACATTTTAAGCAAGATTAGTGTGTTATTTTTTGTTATGTACAATTTTAGAGTGAAAAAAAGAAAAGGAGCACCATGCAAAAGTTTGGGCACCCCAAGAGACTTGAGCTCTCAGATAACCAAGGTCTCAGACCTTAATTAGCTTGTTAGGGCTATGGCTTGTTCACAGTCATCGTTAGGAAAGGCCAGGTGATGCAAATTTTAATTTCAAAGCTTTATAAATACCCCGACTCCTCAAACCTCGTCCCAACAATCAGCAGCCATGGGCTCCTCTAAGCAGCTGCCTAACTTTCTGAAAATTAAAATAAATGATGCCCACAAAGCAGGAGAAGGCTCTAAGAAGATAGCAAAGCGTTTTTAGGTAGCCGTTTCCTCAGTTCGTAATGTAATTAAGAAATGGCAATTAACAGGAACAGTGGAGGTCAAGTTGAGGTCTGGAAGACCAAGAAAACTTTCTGACAGAACTGCTCGTAGGATTGCTAGAAAGGCAAATCAAAACCCCCATTTGACTGCAAAAGACCTTCAGGAAGATTTAGCAGACTCTGGAGGGGTGGTGCACTGTTCTACTGTGCAGCAACACCTACACAAATATGACCTTCGTGGAACACTCATCAGAAGCAAACCTTTCCTGCGTCCTTGTTGTAAACTTCTTTCGATCTACCCGATGCAAAGACACCACGTACTACGGTGACTGTAACTTTAACTCTTTATTAGCAAGTTACCAGAGAGAACCCTTCTTAAGCAATCTCTTGGGCTGCTCCAGAGATCTCCTGCTTCTGAAGCAAATACAGCTCTTTTTATACATACGCAGTCATGTACAGAGATACATGTGGGTTCACCCCCTTAGTTTCTGTACAGATGAGTAGTTAACTTTATCAGCCATAACTTGTTCGTGTAACTGTTTTAATTGCCACTATGCCTGGATACAGACAGGCACAGGCTTATCTTACAGGTGCTACAGTGACTACAAAGCAGAGTATGTCTCTTACAGCAATTAATAAAGCAATGATACAAGTTACACTAAGCAAGAACTGAAATTAAGGATGATCTCACCTGCTCAGCTCATCTTATGAAGAAACATTTGTGCTTCTATGCTTTTTTTTCCAAAGCCTTAGCTGCTATGACCCTTACAAAACAACCAGGGTCACAAGAGGCCTACGAAATGTTAACTTCTTAACATTACATCCTCACCACAAAATTCAGCGTCAAAAGTTTGCAAGGGAACAACTAAACAAGCTTGATGCATTTTGGAAACAAGTCCTGTGGACTGATGAAGTTAAAAAAGAACATTTTGGCCGCAATGAGCAAAGGTATGTTTGGAGAAAAAAGGGTGCATAATTTCATGAAAAGAACACTTTTCCAACTGTTAAGCACTGGGGTGGATCGATCATGCTTTGGGCTTGTGTTGCAGCCAGTGGCATGGGGAACATTTCACCGGTAGAGGGAAGAATGAATTCAATTAAATACCACCAAATTCCAGAAGCAAACATGACACCGTCTGTAAAGAAAAAGCTGAAGATGAAAAGAGGATGGCTTCTACAACAGGATAATGAACCTAAATACACCTCAAAATCCACAATGGACTACCTCAAGAGGCACGAGCTGAAGGTTTTGCCATGGCCCTCACAGTCCTCTGACCTAAACATCATCGAAAATCTGTGGATAGACCACAAAAGAGCAGTGCATGCAAGACGGCCCCAGAATCTCACAGAACTAGAAGACTTTTGCAAGGAAGAGTGGGAGAAAATCCCCCAAACAAGAATTGAAAGACTCTTAGCTTGCTACAGAAAGTGCTTACAAGCTGTGATACTTGCCAAAGGGGGTGTTACTAAGAACTGACCATGCAGGGTGCCCAAACTTCTGCTTTGGGCCCTTTCTCTTTTTTGTTATTTTGAAACTATAAAAGATGGAAATACAAAAGTAATCTTGCTTAAAATATTAGATAGCTAGATTAGATTCAACTTCACTGTCATTGTGCCGAGTACAGATACAAAGCCAATGAAATGCAATTAGCATCTGACCAGAAGAGCAAAAGAGTAATATTATTTACAAAATAACTGCGAATAAAAAGTAAGTGCTACAGCATACAAATATAAAAATACTGAGACAGTCCAGTATGGGTGTGAGGTTCAGCAGGGTCACAGCCTCAGGGAAGAAGCTCTTCCTGAGCCTGCTGGTGCGGGAGCGGAGGCTCCTGTAGTGCCTACCGGATGGAAGGAGAGTAAAAAGTCCATGGTTAGAGTGAGATGCATCCCTGATGATGCCTTTCGCCCTGCCCAAGCAGCGTTTATTAAAGAAGTGTGTCATCTTTAACTTTATACCTTTTGGAAATCAGGTCATCTTTTACTCGCTTAGCTATTCACAGTAACAGAAATTTTGACCGGGGTGCCCAAACTTCTGCATGCCACTGTACAGTCAAATGACAATAACCTTGAATTTCCAGCAAAGTTTCCATTTAGAGCACATAGTTGAAATAATTTTAAATGTTCTTCTAGAATAAGATAAATTTACGAGCTTATATTGTGATGTTCAATGCAACCCTTGTCTAAAAACTGCCACATAAAACAGTTCATGCGACATAAAACATTCAAGGGCGGAGCTTAAGATGATGGTTCCTAACAGCGATTCCTTTGCTTGCATCTTCAGAAACAGCTCTATTTCTATCCTTAATATCTCTTTTTTTCCCTTTTCAGGGTTCTTTTGAAGATCCTGACCTGGAGTTACACACTGACTTCAGTTCTTTATGTGAATGGGACCCGCTCGCAGGGCCTCACGACCGGCTGTTTTTCGATATGCCAAGGATGTGGCCTAGAAGACTAGTACACCTTCAAAGTGCCGGATCTTTGTGGCTCTGAGGGCGGGCGGATTCCAAGTCGGTGCTACCGCAGAAAACTGGTGTGTCATGGGAGACGGCAGATCGTAAGCAGCGAGCTCTCTGCTGGCTGTGTACCCAGAGACCCGAGATCTTTGGGCACAGAGCTCGGAAAAGGTGACCCAACAGACTTTTAACACCATAAATCGACAAATTGTTTTGTTATGTCTCACAGTGAAATGGGGACACCTCTTTTTCCCTTATTAGGGTATGTTGAATTACCAGGTGAACGAGTAGTCTTTGGGGTACTGCAAGTCTGTGTCTTTACTGATGCTTTGCTGCACGCTTGAGTGCTCACTGGAGGGCGCACATGCTTTTTTGCTAGTGGGAGAGGGGGATCGTCACTTTGGTGCTGCTTATGCGTGGTAGTGGGGAGCTGGGGAGGGCTTCAGGGTTCTAACATTTAACTGTCATTCATCCTTTGGGGCACTCCTCTGTTTTCGTGGACGTTCGCAAAGGAAAAGAATTTCAGAATGTATATTGTATATATTTCTCTGACATTAAATTGAACCTACTGAACCTATTTACCTCATGCTTCCCTTAATTGACTACAAGAGATTATAAAATAAACCATTTCTCCACTGGCCCCATAATCCTCAACAAAACCCATGTAAAATCGGCTATTAAACTCTAACAGAACCAATTTGGGAAAAAGGGTAGCGCACTGAATGTTGCAAAGCACACAATCATAAAAATGGCAGGCAGACCTGTATTTCCTAACTTTTCTAATATAACTTCTATAACTAGTTTTGATTTTAAACCAACTGCTGATCAGAAGTGCTTTGATTTTTTTTATCGGAAGCAGTGTAGCACAGGATCCATCAGTTTAATAAAAAGCTAATGAACCCAGACCCACCTCTCACCATTATGCCCATGATCCTGGAGGTATGAAATGTACTGAGGCTTCTGCCTCTACCACTCTGTTGGGTTGCAAGTTCCAGACCCCTACTAACACCTGGGTGAAAATTTATTTCCTCAACCATTCTCCAATCCATCTATCAGATACTTCAAACTTACACGCTCCTATGCTATAAAAACCGGCACTTTCGACATACCCCCATCTAGACGCCTTATACTTTGTAAATGACTCTATTCAGTCTCTTCAATCCAAAGCAAGCAACCAATGCATGAAGCCGTGGAGCTGTTCAGCACAGACACAGATCCCAACATGCATCACTCTGCACTTGCCCATCTGTCATTTTCCTCGTGGCTGCAACATTCCTGATGGATTTTGTGTTAACGCCCTGGTTAAGAACCTGTTTTATTGTATTTCTACTACTATGCTGTTTGCTTTTAGCAGCTTTTCTGAAATGCAGTGTGTTCTGTTAGTTAAGCTTCATAGACTAGTGTTTTGGCTTCGGCTGAGATAAGGAGCCATTTGCCCGGCTAGGAATGTTGTGTCAGCCAACTGGGTTTGTCTTGGTAACGTGCTGTAATATTCTGTCCAGTGGGATGCCATGGAACATTCAAGAGAGCTAAGCGGGATCAGATTTCTACGGGACAATGGTCTGATTTTGGGTTTTTGTTGGCAGGTGCGGAAGATGCTCGCAGAATCCCACTTAAATAGAGACCTTGTTGTCAGAAGTGCTTTGTGCAGACAAATGGTTCCAAGGAAGAAATACCAATACTTCTGAGTTAGCCAGTTCATTCGAGACGGTCTTCAAAGGAAGTTCAAACTATGGCTAGCGTCTTTCACGCAGAACTTAGATTCAGCACGTGAATAATCAAAACAAAGCACCCAACTATGCCAGAAATGAGCTGCAACATTTATATGCACATTTAAATTGATTTAACTGTACTGGGCCAGGCCCTTACCTTTTCATTCCCTATTAACTGCTCGTTAAAAGTTGAAATATCTGTAAGTATACTTCCACTTTAATTTTATGCTGATGTAAGGTCTGTTATTTCCTAGCAAGGGGAGAATTTCACAGCATTCACCATCATTTCCGTTCCCTCATCGGAGCTCCAACTTTCCTGTTGGGTTGAATGCAAATCATACCAACCCTAGGTGTGCGTTGCTTATTGAAGGAGGCTTTCTCACCATTACCCATGCAATGTTGAGTCACGTGGCTATTAGCCACAGTTAGCTAACAAGCCAAGTTTGTTATAACACAGTGAGAGGGTCACATCTGTATCATTTTATAAATTTGTTACATTGCTTCAGATAAAAATTCGAACCTATTGGTAAAGGTGTCCTGCACCCCTCCATTACAATCATATCTTTTCTGTTTGCAGAAGTCTAGCAGAAAATGGACCCTTCTTTAATTAGGATATGAAATCCTCACCATCATGCTGTGCTTGGAAACCAGAGCAGAACAGTACTCAAACTACTATGGTGGGAAATCTGGAAATCCAGATAACAAAGAAAACTACAAATCTAAGAACCCAGACCAAAACACTGATTACTCATCTAGCAGCTTACTATCATCAAAGTTGCTGGTGAACGCAGCAGGCCAAGCAGCATCTATAGAAAGAGGAGCAGTCGACGTTTCAGGCCGAGACCCTTCGTCAGGACAGTCCTGACGAAGGGTCTCGGCCTGAAACGTCGACTGCGCCTCTTTCTATAGATGCTGCTTGGCCTGCTGCGTTCACCAGCAACTTTGATGTGTGTTGCTTGAATTTCCAGCATCTGCAGAATTCCTGTTGTTTGAACTTACTATCATGTCAGCACTTAAAATTGGAGAGCATCATTAAATTAATGCAAAAATTAATGGAACTGCTTTAACTTATAGATAATACCAAAATTTGTGGTATAGTGAACAGTGAAGGTTATCTCATGTTAAAACAGGGAAATGTATCAACTGGGAAAGTGAGCAAGTGAACAGCTGATGGCATTTACCTCCAACAAGTCATATATTTTCAGAAATTAACCAGACTAGGACATACACAATGAACGGTAGGGCCCAAGGAATTGTTGAGTGGAGAGACCTGGGGTAACAAGTACATATTTCCCTGAGAGTGGCAACACACATAGACAAGACGGCAATGGAAGCGTGATATGCCTGCCTTCACTGCCAAGGCATTGAGTATAGTAGCTGAGATATCATGTTGCAATGGTACAAATCACTGGTTTGGACAAACCTGGACTATTGTATGCAATTCTGATTGCCATGCTAAAGAAGGCAGAAAGCATTCACAGAATGCTGTCTGGACTGGAGGGCTTCAGTTACAAGGCCAGATTCATTTGGTTTGGACTGTTTCCTCTGAGCCTAGGAGAATAACCTATGTGCAGGCTTACAAATTTATTGGGGGGGGGGGGGCAGCACAGCTAAGGTAAATAGTCACAGTCTTTTTCCAAGGATAGAAGAGTCTAAAATTAGGAAGCACAGGTCTAAAGTGAGAGGGGAAATATTTAAAGGGGATCTGAGAGGCAAGTCTTTCACAGAGGGTTATGGCTATACGGAACAAGCGACCAGAGGAAGTGGTAGAGGTGGGTACAGATACAATGTTTAAAAGACATTTGGAGGTATTTGTGGACAGAAAAGGCTTGTGGGATATGTGTCAAAGGTAGGCAAATTTGATTAGTTTAGATTATGAAGACACGTAGTCTCAAGTTGGAGGAACAACATCTTATATTCCGTCTGGGTAGCCTCCAACCTGATGGCATGAACTCAGGTTGGAGGAACAACATCTTATATTCTGTCTGGGTAGCCTCCAACCTGATGGCATGAACTCAGGTTGGAGGAACAACATCTTATATTCCGTCTGGGTAGCCTCCAACCTGATGGCATGAACATCGACTTCTCTAACTTCCGCTAATGCCCCACCTCCCCCTCGTACCCCATCTGTTACTCATTTTTATACACACATTCTTTCTCTCACTCTCCTTTTTCTCCGTCTGTCCCTCTGAATATACCCCTTGCCCATCCGCTGGGTCCCGCCCCCCCCCGTCTTTCTTCCCGGACCTCCTGTCCCATGATCCTCTCGTATCCCTTTTGCCTATCACCTGTCCAGCTCTTGGCTCCATCCCTCCCCCTCCTGTCTTCTCCTATCATTTTGGATCTCCCCCTCCCTCTCCAACTTTCAAATCCCTTACGCACTCTTCCTTCAGTTAGTCCTGACGAAGGGTCTCGGCCTGAAACGTCGACTGTGCCTCTTTCTAGAGATGCTGCCTGGCCTGCTGTGTTCACCAGCAACTTTTATGTGTGTTGTCCTCTTTTATTGTCATTTAGTAATGCATGCATTAAGAAATGGATTTCCTCCGGTGTGATATCACAAAACACAGGACAGACCAAGACTGAAAAAACTGACAAAACCACATAATTATAACATATAGTTACAACAGTGCAACAATACCATAACTTGAAGAAGTCCATGAGCACAGTAAAAGTTCAAAGTCTCTCAAATGTCCCACATCTCACGCAGACGGGAGAAGGAAGAAAAACTCTCCCTGCCATGCCAACCACAGTCCAATTCTGAGTCATCCGAAAACTTCGAGCTCTGATCAGCTCTCCGACACCGAGCACTGAGCGCCATCTCTGTCCGAACGATTCAACCTCAACCTCGGTGGCCAACAGCAGGCAAAGCCGGGGATTTTGAGGCCTACCCTCCGAAAGATTCCTGACTACACAGTAACGACAGCAGCGAACGAGCGTTTCAGAAATTTCTCCAGATGTTCCTCTGTGCTTTCACGTCCATTCTCCATCAAATCAGAATTGTCCACAGCCCCTATTTAGCAGATACCATATCATTTTTCACCGGAGGGCTGCGCACGCGCAGGCGCGCTGCTCTCTCTCCTCCCACCTTTTAGCTTAAGTAGGGATCTTGGTTGGCATGGAGAAGTTGTGGCAAAGGGCCTATATCTATGCTGTATTATTCTATTAACAACTCACAGATATTTATTGGACACTCTGGAAAGCTACTTTGGCAATGGAAAAAGAGACGGAAATACATCTTCTTCCTGTTGAAGAGTAGAGATATACCAAATCTAAATACATCTATGTAAAAAATTCAGGGCTAGTGTCCACACACATGCTCGCTCCTCCTTAAATGGCTAAAGGAAAACAGAACATTTATATTAACACATGATACAATGATTCTGTAACAGAGACACAGTAGAGAACACAGAACAAGGAAAGATAATCCGTTCAAAATGATAGAGAAATTAAACAATACTATAATTTACTTTTATGCAAGACACAAATACCTCTCAGAAAAAGTGAACAACTATAGGTCCCGAGTGATCCAGGAGCTCAGCATAATGAGTATTTAAGTAAACTAGTGCAGCACAGAAAATAGGGGTTTGAACATAATAGCTATGGAGATGACGGTCTGATTGGCTGTCATCTTCCAAAATTTTGTTGGTTCTAGAACAATTCCCAAATATAGGAAGGTAGCAGTGTATCATACAAACAGATAGGGGGAAAGGTCAGAACAATGGAAAAACTACCCTGACAATGGGGACAACAGGAATTCTGCAGATGCTGGAAATTATAATTATAATGGATTTATATAAAAAAGAAATATGCTAGTTTGATCAGAATAGGAAAGGAAGAACCAGATGATGTACTGTATTTGGATGAAGGAAAGCCCTTCAACATGTGGTGCCACACAAAAGATAATTACATTGGAGGTAAAATACTAGAGCAGATTAAAGGTTGATAAACTGAAAGAAAACATGAAAGGAATAAATACTGTAGGTAATGTTCAGGCTGCCAAATTGTGAATAATAATCTCATTGAAATACACAAAATTCAGCTCTTTTCAGGGCCTAATATGAAAAATACTAGCTGTTTCTCTTTCTAAAGATGTTGCCTGACCTACTGAACTTTTCTTACAATTTTGTTTTCAGGATAACAAGCAGATAGAGCTAAATTTCCAGTAACTGGGGTGCCTAGATCTAAGAGTTGCAGTAAAGAAAAATGCTTGGCCAATTAAGATAGGGGTAAAAGTACTTTCTTCACCAGGCAATGATTCATCTTTGGAAAGCATTGCAGAGGCTAAGTTGTGGGGTATATTTAAAACAAAAACAAACATAACAACATATAAAGGTCAGTGCTAGAAAGTGGCACAGTTGCCAAATGTTATCCCTGATCTTACTGAATGTCAAAACAGGCATGAGGAGCAGCATAACTTACCCATATTTATATTTCATATCCAACATGAAATGCAAATATGTCACTTTCCACCCAGCATTTTTTATTTTAAAACAAGATTTTTGTTCTCGGGCAGATAAGGCAATGTCTATTTACCCACTTTAATTTGGGAAAAAAAAAATCAACTATAGGCATTGCTTTTCCAGATAATTTTAATCGTCGTTGACCTTGAATATCATAGGTAAGTATTTTCACCTATGTGACAAGGCAATTGGTTCAAACCCCTCTCCTGACATGAGTGCAAAACCTAAGACAAAGCACTGCATTTCTATCGAATGGCCACATTTAAAACTGAAACTATTTTGAGGACAACCCACAAAAACCACATATAATTTAAACCATTCATAACCAGATACATTTTCTGTATGCTGCATTCACCAGGTCCTTGTGCTGGTTGACATATCCCGATCATTCCTTTGCACCTTGCCTATACACTGAACATTTTACAAAAGACAGAAAATTCCTGAAAAGCTCGACAGTATTCATGAAAGGGAACACAAAATCAACTGTTCAGATTGATGATCTTACATCATAAATGAAATGTTAACATTACTTATTTCATTTTAAACTTCCAGGATTTTAAGTATCATTCAGAGTTAAGCTTTCTTTAATCAGGTAAACTCTAAAGACAATGCTCCAAAACATTTAGAAAAAGAGAAAACATTATTCAAACATGAACCCAATCTGCTTAAACTAATAACACAAACTTCTTCTCGTCAATACTGAGTACATACACCCTTTAAACAATCACAGTCTAGGTTCAAAAAAGTATGTGAACCTCTGGGGGTAATGCCTTCTACAAAAGCTATTGAGATCAGTGTTCCAATCAATGAGATGAGATTGGAGGTGTGGATTGTAGAGGTGCTCTGCCCAATAAAAGATACAGTCAGGTTACTAACAGAGCCTGCTCTTTTCAAGCAAGATCTGTTTATGTGCACCATGCCTCGATCAAAACAAATTACAGGGGACCCTGAAAAATTGTAGAGATGCATCAAACTGGAAAAGGCTACATACGCATTTCTAAAGATCTGAGTGTTTATAAGTCAACAGTAAGAGAAATTGTCTGCAAATGGAAGAAATTCAGTACTGTTGCTACACTCTGTAGGAGTGGGCACCTGCCAAGATTACACCAAGAGCATAATGGAGGTGAAAAAGAACCCAAGGGTAATGGCAAAAGACCTGCAAAAACCTCAAAGCGCTTGCTAAAGTCTCTGTTTATATATCTATTAAAAGAAAAACACTGAACAAGAATGGTGCTCATGGAAGGACATCACAGAAACCACTGCTCTAAAAAACAAACAGTGTTGCATGTCTCAAGTTTGCAATAGACCACCTGTATGTTCCACAACACTTCTGGAACAATATTATGTGGACAGATGAGCTGAAAGTAGAGCTTTTTGGCAGAAATGCACACCAACACAAAAACCTCATTTCAACTCTGAAGTATAGTGGAAGGAGCATCACGGTGATAAAGTTTAAGGGAATGGGGGATTCTCAGATCCCCATAAACAATGAATTAAGTACTATGTCTGTGACTGCAATGTGTTTGAATAATGTCTCACAGCTGCCCTCTTGGAGCACGATGATTAAAGTTGCCCAGATCCACATAGATGTCCCTGGGCTTTTCACACCTTTTGATTTTGACAAAAAGCAGTACCTGATGGAAATTAGACAGAACATTGCTTTCTTAATTAAAGCATAAATTTGACGGATGTTCTTATCTTTGTAATTAAGTTGTGGCTCCGGCAAACCAGGTAGGACATTCTTTTCTTTATTTAAGGTGGCTGGAGTGTCTAACAAATTGATTGTACTTTGGTATCAATAGTCCATTGACTTGACCGGAATAGTTATCAAACTGATTGTTCTCTGTATCAATAGTTCATTGACTTGACTGGAATGGTTATCAAACTGATTGTTCTTTTGTATCGGTGGCCTTATAACTTCTGACAATTCTGACATCGGGCAGTGAACTTGTAAAACTGCCGGGGAGATGAGAAAGGGTCTCTCCCTGATGTCGGGTCTAAGTTCACTCGCCGGCTGAGCTCGAAGAAATAAATCGGTGAAAAGATAAGTAACGTTCTTTTTGTGCTGTCGTTATTTGATCCAGCAAAGTTGCGTTTACACTGACTTGGTGCTGCTTTGCTGCCTCAGGGCCTGGACAGCTTGCAATCATTGATGGAACAACAAATACAAAATATTATCAAGACATTCTACAGGAGAACGTCAGGGTAGCGGTCTGTCACCTGTAGCTTAGTAGAAGTTGGATGACGCAACAAGACAATGATCCAAAACACAAGAGTAAATCAACAACAGAATGGTTTAAAAAGAAGAAAATTCATGTTTTGGAATGGCCTAGTCAGAGTCCAGACCTTAACCCAATTGAGATGCTGTGGCATGACCTGAAGAGGGCTGTTCATGCAAGGTAACCCTGAAATATTGATGGGCTGAAACAGTTTTGTAAGGAAAAATGGTCTAAAATTCCTCCTCACCATTGTGCAAGCCTGATCAGCAGCTACAGGAAACAGTTGGTGGAGGTAGATTATACCAGTTATTAAATACAACGGTTCATATTCTTTTTCCAGCCTGGACTATGAATGATAAAACAACGTATTCAATAAAGTCATGAGAAGTTCAATTCTTTGTGCGTTATTAGTTTAGGCAGATTGTGTTAGTCTATTATTGTGACTTAAATGAAGATCAGACCACATTTTATGAGTAATTAATGTAGAAAACTAGGCAGTTGCAAAGGGTTCACAAATGTTTTCTTGCAACTGTACTTTCTGTGACCATTTTGGTTTCCCATAGGTGTTCGTATTTCTTCACACTTCCCAAATAGTTGGCAGATTAATTTGCGTAAAAAATAATTTTCCCCTCATATACAATTGAGTGGAACATTTATGGGAAAATTATTGAGGGTTGTGGAAATCTATGAGCTGTCATACATTTGATGAGCTATAAAGGGTCAATTCTATGTCGTATAAAAATATGGCAATCTGAAAATACTTCAACTCCCAAAGTCAGGAAGCTAGATAAATATTCTCTGACCACCATCAGCAACTATTTATTTCTATGTACCAATTTAATCTGTGCATCTCAAGTTCACATTTATGTACGTTTGTAGCTTGTTTTTGAGGAAGGCGCCTTTGGGATACTATTCAAATAACCTTTTAACCCACAATACTACAATACTTGCGCTAGCTCTTTAAAAGTTTTTGCCAGTATCCAGTGTTAAACAACGACAGACTTGTAATCACCATTGTGTTATCATGGCACACTCAATCAAGTAAGAAAAGCCAACATAGTCCAACCTTCCATTTTCAGGTTCTTTACTATGGGAGTCTGAGGTCCAGAAATCATCAGTTAATTGAGCCTGAGGGCAGAATGGAGAGCAGCATAACCGAGTTCCAATTATCATGGTAAACCTGCTGATCCTACAGCCCTTATCCTGAAACAGAATGGGCTGCTCCTGTTATAAATTTGATATTTTACTGGAGATTACCTATCCTATTCCAAGACTCTTATGGCTTTAAAGGAAAATGCCACACCACATTAAAGCTAACAGAATAGCATCTGCCTTTCAAATACTTCTGGCAACACCACTGCCGAAAGAGATTGTACAACCACGGCCAGACAATGTTCTAAGACTGATGAGGTGGAAAGTGCAGGGTGGATGGACAGGCCAAATCCACAGGCCACATGTGATTGCATGAATTTTGGATGATACTCTAGTCCAATGAACTGGTAAACAAGCGGCATATGAAATGCCAAAAACACAAAAGACAGCATGAGTACTCAAATAAAAGCATGGACATTCTTGTTGCACACAAATAAGCAATACCTCCAAAAATAACATTCATGGCATCAAATTTTGAAAGACTTAGCTCACAAAATTGTTGCCCTGTTTCTCTACAAGTCATTACATTTCTAAAGTATTAATTAGTTGTGAAACACTTTGCAAATTTTTACAGAAATAAGAAGTATTTTATAAAAGCTCATAAACACTGTAATCCCAACCAATTAATCATTACATCTTGTCAACCAGGAAAACTGATATGTGGTTACACATCATTTCCTGTTCCATCCACACCAAAATGTCACCACCTACACCATAAGCTTTTATTTTCCAAACAGCCTCTGCTGCATCATTTATTTATTCATCTTATCAAATGGCTTTTAGAAGTTTAGATATAGCACAACCACCGGTTCCCCTTTAATGCATGTTACTTTTTCAAAGAACGATATAGTTTTCAAACATGCCTCACCTTTCATAAAACATCGTTGACTGCCTGATTACAAGGAATCATTGCTAACTGATCTGCTACAACACCTTGTAGGTTGTAACATTTCTTTTGGGACAAATATTAAACTAATTGGCCTCTTTTCCTTTTTGAAAAACACAAGTTATTTATGCTATTTCCTGATCTAATGGAAACCTTCCACAAATCTAGGGTATTTCAGAAAATTAGAAGGGTATCAACAACCCAGCAATCACTTCCTTTAATACTAAGATGAGATTGCACCAACAGAAACACGGTAATCAATTTTTTTTTGTTATTAAATGAGGGATGAATTCTGGCCAAGACACAAATGGCCTTAAAATCTTTCATATACACCAAACAGTGTCTATTTAACACATCACACAGAAGACAGTGTTTCTCCAATGTTAAAACAATTTTATAAAAGCAAAATTTCAACTTGCATTGTCCGCTTAAATTCTAGAATATGGCTTGAATTCATTGCATTCAGGTAAGTAAGAATGATAAGCTAACACTTAACACACAAGTGCAGTCAAAAAGTTTTGCACATTATACAGACACACTTGAAACATACTGTACAACTCAGATAGATACACCTTCACATTTGTTACTTAGCACTTTAGAAATAGATCATGATTTAAAACTAAGCTAATAACCACAGAAAGTACTTCAGTTTTTATTCGTGTGGAGCAGAGAATCCTTGAGACAAATTGGACCACAGACTATAGTTACCACAACTAGAGCGAAAATCTGTAGATGGCAGAAGTATAAAAACAAAAAAATGCTGCAAATTTTCAGTATGTCAGCAATCAGAAGCAAAAAGCAGAACTGACATTTCAGATCAAGAACCTTTCATCAGATTAGAAAAGTGAGAACAGAGAAGCAGTGACAGAAAGATTAATTATGTATGACTCTGGCACAGAGTCTGGCCCTGTGGCTCAGAAATGTAGAGAAAGGAACAGGATAGCAGCAGTGATAGGGGACACTATAGTTAGGGAGCCAGACAAGCAATTCTATGGACGTAGGAAAGAAGCATGGATGATAGTTTGCCTCCCAGGTGCTAGGGTCCGGGATGCTTCTGATCGCGTCCACGATATCCTGAAGTGGGAGGAACAGCCAGAGGTCATGGTACATATTGGTACCAACGACATAGGTAGGAAAACAGACTATAGGGAGTTAGGAAGGCAGTTGAGCAGGACCTCAAAGGTAGTCATCTCGGGATTACTGCCTGTGCCACGTGACAAGTCAGTATTGGAATAGAGTGAGGTAGAGGATAAATGTGCGGCTGAGGGATTAGAGCAGGGGGCAGGGATTCTGATTTCTGGATCATTGGGACCTCCTTTGGGGCAGGAGTGACCTGTACAAAAAGGACGGGTTGCACTTGAATCCCAGGGGGACCAATATTCTGGCAGGGAGGTTTGCTAAGGCTACTGGGGAGAGTTTAAACTAGGATTGCTGGGGGTGGGAACCAAACTGAAGAGATGGAGGAAGAAGCGGCTGGCTCACAAATAGAGAAAGCTTGGAGACAGTGCGAGAGGGAGGATTTGCGATATATCTATTTTAATGCAAGGAGTATTATGAACAAAGCGGATGATCTTAGAGGGTGGATCAGTACTTGGAACCATGATGTTGTGGCCATTACAGAGACTTGGATGGCTCAGGGACAGGAATGGTTACTTTAAGTGCCAGGCTTTAGATGTTTCAGAAAGGACAGGGAGGGAGGCAAAGAGATGGGGGCGTGGCACTGTTGATCAGAGGTAGTGTCACGGCTGCAGAAAAGGAGGAAGACATGGAGGGATTGCTTATGGAGTCTCTGTGGGTGGAAGTTAGGAACCGGAAGGGGTCAATAACTCCAATGGGTGTTTTTTCATAGACCACCCAACAGTAACAGGGACATCGAGGAGCCGATAGGGAGACAGATTCTGGAAAGGTGTAATAATAACTGAGTTGTCATGGTGGGAGATTCTAATTTCCCAAATATTGATTGGAATCTCTCCAGAGCGAGTGGTTTAGATGAGATGGAGTTTGTTACGTGTGTTCAGGAAGGTTTCTTGACACAATATGTAGATAAGCCTACAAGAGGAGAAGCTGTACTTGATCTGGTTTTGGGAAATGAACCTGGTCAAGTGTCAGATCTCTCAGTGGGAAAGCATTTGGGAGACAGTGATCACAGTTCTATCTCCTTTACCGTAACACTGCAGAGGGATAGGAACAGACAAGTTAGGAAAGTGTTTAATTGGAGTAAGGGGAAATAGGCTTATCAGGCAGGAACTTGGAAGCATAAATTGGGAACAGATGTTCCCAGGGAAATGTACGGAAGGAATGTGGCAAATGTTCAGGGGATATTTGTATGGAGTTCTCCATAGGTACGTTCCAGTGAGATAGGGAAAGGATGATAGGGTACAGGAACCATGTTGTAAATCTGTTGTAAATCTAGTCAAGAAGAAAAGAAGAGCTTACAAAAGGTTCAAAAAAACTAGGTAATGATAGAGATCTAGAAGATTATAAGGCTAACAAGAAGGAGCTTAAGAAAGAAATTAGGAGAGCCAGATGGGGCCATGAGAAAGCCTTGGCGGACAGGATTAAGGAAAACCCCAAGGCATTCTACAAGTATGTGAAGAGCAAGAGGATAAGACCAATCAAGTGTGACAGTGGATAAGTGTGTATGGAACTGGAGGAGATAGCAGAGGTACTTAATGTGTACTCTGCTTCAGTATTCACTACGGAAAAGAATCTTGGTGATTGTAGGGATAACTTACAGCGGACTGTAAAGCTTGACCATGTAGATATTAATAAAGATGATGTGCTGGAGCTTTTGGAAAGCATCAAGTTGGATAAGTCACCAGGACCAGACGACAAAACGGACAAAAGTACCAGTCAAATACAGGACACTTGTGTTTACCCCGAGAAAGACTACCATGAAGCCTGTGACTATGTGACGTGCGCATGCACGTACTTGCCGTTTTCTCCCCCACAATTTGGTTTTGGCTTAATCTTCCCAACTACAGTGTACATACATTATTTCTACTTTATATAGGCTGTGTATTTATCATATCATTCCTGATTTTACTATATGTTAGCATTACTTTAGGTTTTATGTGTTATTTGATATGATTTGGTAGGTTATTTTTTGGGTCTGGGAACACTCAAATTGCTCGTACATGCTTTGGTTGGGGACCGCTACTATATAAAATATTGCAGTTAATTCAATTTGAAGTCTTTTCTGCTAAAAGAGCCAACTACTGAGCAAATAACTAAGCCTCCTTCAATTAATTCCAGTTAATTTCCTTTTAAAGGAAGATTTAAAGGAAAACTGAAATTGCTTACCTTCTCTGGAGCTATATCACTCAGTGGAAATGAATGCAATTAATGAACCCTTTTTGTCTGATTTCCCAGCTTAGTTGCTGGAAACTACAAGAAACTAGTAGTCTGACAAAAAGATTCATAAAATATCATTTGAATTGCAAAACAGAGGGGTGGGGGAAGAAGTAAAATAAATAAAAGTACTAAGAACATATACAGTGAACCCAGTGAATGAAATTATGGAAACAAAAATGAATTTTGCATTACAGGTGAACATACAAAATATTCCAGAGATGCAAGCTCAACACTCTCCCTGGGAAAATGGCTCTGGATGGAGAAAGGTGGGAAGTTAAGCAATGATGGAATATGGAGATATGGCACTCGTCATAGACTAGTGGCTCCAGCTACATTGCTTCCTTATCCGGCACATAAGGAAGCCTATGAAACATTGGAATGAAAAACATGATGGATAGATTCTCCTGATGGTAGAATCCGAAGATTCCTTGCTTCAAAAAGGCAAAATTTTTACCAGTGCCTAAGAAGAATACTGTGAGCTGTGTTAATGACGGTCGCCCGGTAGCACTCACATCTACAGTGACAAAATGCTTTGAGAGGTTGGTCATGACTAGAATGAGCTCCTGCCTCAGCAAGGACCTGAACCCATTGCAATTTGCCTATCGCCACAATAGATCAACAGGAGATGTAACCTCAATGGCTCTTCAACGGCTTTAGACACCTGAACAACACCAACACCCATGTCAGGATGCTGTTCATCGACTATAGCTCAGCATTTAATACCATCATTCCATCATTCCCACAATCCTGATTAAAAAGTTACAGAACTTGGGCCTCTGTACCTCCCTCTGCAATTAGATCCTCTAGTTCCTAACCGGAAGATGACAATCTGTGCGGATTGGTGATAACATATCCTCCTCGCTGACGATCAACACTGGTGCACCTCAGGGTTGAGTGCTTAGCCCACTGCTCTACTCTTTATATACCCATGTCTGTGTGGCTAGGCATAGCTCAAATACCATCTATAAATTTGCTGATGATTCAACCATTGTTGGTAGAATCTCAGGTGGTGACCGGAGAACATACAGAGTGAGATATGCCAACTAGTGGAGTCGCAGCAACAACCTGGCACTCAACGTCAGTAAGACGAAAGAACTGATTGTGGACTTCCGGAAGGGTAAGACAAAGGAACACATACTAATCCTCACAGAAGGATCAGGGGTGGAGAGAGTGAGCAGTTTCAAGTTCCTGAGTGTCAAGATCTCTGAGGACCTAACCTGGTCCCAACATATCAATGCAGTTATAAAGGAGACAAGACAGCGGCTGTATTAGAAGTTTGAAGAGATTTGGTATGTTAATAAATACTCAAAAACTTCTATAGATGTACCATGGAGAGCATTCTGACAGGCTGCATCACCGTCTGGTATGGGGTGGGGGGGGGGCGCTACTGCACAGGACCGAAAGAAGCTGGTGAGGGTTGTAAATTTAGTCGACTCCATCTTGGGCACTAGCCTACAAAGTACCCAGGCCATCTTCAAGGCGCAGTGTCTCAGAAAGGCAGAGTCCATTATTAAGGACCTCCAATACCCAGGGCATGCCCTTTTCTCACTGCTATCATCAGGTAGGAGGTAGAGAAGCCTGAAGGCACAACCTCAGCGATTCAGAAACAGCTTCTTCCCCTCCACCATCCAAATCCTAAATGGACATTGAACACTACTTTAGATTTTTAATATAGTATTTCTGTGTTTTGCACAATTTTAATCTATTCAATATATGTATATGGTAACTGATTTACTTATTTATTATTTTATTTTATATGTGTTTTTCTATATTATGTATTGCATTGAACTGCTGCTGCTAAGTTAACAAATTTCATGTCACACACTAGTGATTATAATCCTGATTCTGAAGATCAGGACACAAGCCTGACAAACGCTTGGAAGATGTGTGACATGTCAACTACATTTCTTTGCCAAGTGTCAAGGATTCTCAGATGTACTACTGGTAAGAGTGAACAAGTCTTCAAGATGGGTGGAAGCTATTCTAGCAAAGAGGCCACTGCCCCCCCCCCCACACACACACACACACACACACACACACACACAGAGCAAAAACTGATCAAGAACTATATTCCTAGGTGGCAATTTGCCATCTCACATCAACGCTGACCAAGGAACACATTTTACTTGGAGTCTTCATTAGGAATTATGTCAATTGATGAACATTGAATGGTCTTTTCATCATCCATATCACCCAGAGTCATCAGGACAAGTCGAATAAATGAATGGAACCATCAAAGAGCGCTAAGTATCATATGCAAGACATACCATGGCCTATGGCTCTTCCTAATGTGTAGCATCAGAGCAACCACAAAAAGAAAACTAAATTAAGTCAATTTCAGGTGATAACAGGGAGTCCTATGTCCTGCTGGGAGCCCTCGATTTCAGTAAGGCTGATAGCCACATTATGGCAGAGAGCTTAGTTATCTTTTAAATCAACCCAAGCTGTCCAGACTGTTTTTCAACAGGTTTCTGCCCCTTGGAGTGATACAGCAGGAGGAGGACACACCCCGATTCCTGATTAAAACCACATTAGGATCCATTGGGAGCTCGCTGGGAAGGTCTTTATCAAGTGCTGTTAATTACCAACTTACTGGTAAAAGTAGAAGGTAAAAGTAAGTGGATACACACCAGCCACTGTAAGTGAGCTAAAGAAGTACCTGATGAGGACAAGTACTGTGGTTAACATGCTAGTAACCTCTTGACCCACTGCCTACACTGCTAGACTACAGCAAGCACATCACTGACCAACCAAAAGACTTTGAGTAAGTCGATAACTACTGGACATTATGAAGCTTATTCGACTATTATCTGTCGTTATATTTTTGCTAATTTTTCCTACTCACACTGTACCAATTGAAATGACTCAATGTATACTTGCGAATAGCACATCAATTTGTTGATGCTGTTCTGTATGTCAATATATACTGCACACAATAATATTCCCCAATGCTAGGCATTACTTCAGACCCAGAACTAACATGCAACTTTCTTAAACATTCCAGCAATGATGATGTTGAGATCGTGCCTATGATTCATTATTTTCAAGGGAGACAGAAATATACGATGATCATGCCCCACACATTGGATCACTTATGTAATGGGATATCTCTATATCTGTATCTAATATTCATGACAAAACTATTCAGTCTTTTCATTATTCACATTTAAAGTTACATTTTGTTTAAGTTCAGAAGATACCATCTCAGTAGGGCATAGCTCATTCACTTACACTTTACACTGCCTTAAATGGGGTAATGACTCTGAAATTTTCATTGACGATACACATCAGAGAAATATTGTAATTCAACAAAGCTCCTGTCAATTAATAAAAACCCAATTAATCCTAACCTAATCACGGAGAACTTAAAAAGACCAATTAACCTACTCAGCACGTCTTTGGACTGTGGGCAGAAACCAGAGGTCCCGGAAAAAAAACCCACACAATACATGGGGAGGACATACAGAGACTCCTTACAGAACACCAGAATTAAACTCTGAAACCCGGAACACCCCAAGCTGTAATAGCGACGTGCCAACTGCCTGTGCTATGGTGGTGCCCAATACATACTGTATTGTCATGTAACATTATGTACTTCATGTGCAGAAATGGAGTTTATACCTCCCTGTCACATAATTGCTTAGGATCTTAATAAGGGTATGTTTTCTCTGCCATGACACACACACACCTACCTGATCTCCTGCATCTAGAAGTAAATGAGACATTTCAGAAGAAGATGGTTTTGCAACAACTTTGTTCCCATTTTATGATGTTACAAGGAGGAAAAAGAGATTGAAAATGCTGCTGCAGCCTTGGAAAGGGATAGAAATGACACTGCTGATGCCTTGGGAAAAATAGCAACATAAGCGGTCGCCATGCAGAAGATGGTTCTTCAAAATCATTTGGCATTAAATCTTCTCGGGGGGGGGGGAGAGAAAAAACATGTGCAGTTATTGGGAAGGAGTGCTGTACTTATGAGCCTGAAGACATAACTGATTTGGTTGATCATATATGTAAAGCAGCAGTTAAAATGCATCAATCTGATGGATGGGATTTCCTTGACTAGATTCATTTAAGTGTCTGAAGCTGGGGTTACAAATATTATGAATCATATTATGCATTCTAATGCACCTTATCACTATTTACATCTTTTTTTATTTGTTTAAGGGCAATCATTAATAGAATACACCCTATCCTCGTCATATGTGTCTTCAGACAATGCAGATTCACAGTTATGCGAGGAACCTATTTCTACCAACTTCTCCTTATATGCGTCCAAAACTCAGTTACGAGAGGAGCACTGCTTTCCCGCCAATACAAGTCATGTGCGCACGCCTCACAATCTCACTGTTGGGATGAGAAGCACCGCTTTCCTGCCAATACAAGTCAGGTGCACGCACCTCACAGTCTCACTGTTGGGACGACAGGCACCACTTTCCCGCCAATACAAGTCAGGTGCACGCACCTCACAATCTCACTCCAGCCAGTCTCGCATTGGTTTTGGCAAGGTGTGGATGCGCAATCTTGCGCTCGTAAACTTTTGTTGGTTTCACCTAAGGTGCAGTGATTTTGTGCTTGAAATATTTAACTATGCCTCCTAAGCGTCCGATGTCATGTCCTGGGCCATCAGCCGAGCGGCAGAGAACCACTTTAACACTTGACAAAAATGTGGAAATTATAAACAGAGCGGCATCAGCTGAAGGTAACACAGCTCTGGGACGCTACTGCTGGGAACAGAATCTTGCCTTTAAACTTTTGTTGCTTGACAATGCGCCAGACCATCCTAAACATTTGGACAGCATTCATTGTAACATAACCGTGCATTTCCTGCCACCTAACACAACATTGCTGATTCAACCACTCGACCGGTGTGATCCACATTCAAGGCGTATGTATTTTTTTTTACGGTGAACTATCTCTCAGATGCTGCAAGCAACAGACGATTTTGAAAATCCCGGGAGTTTACCAACGGTGAGGGAATGGTGGAAGTCGGAACACTTGGCACAAATGGCAATGAACATGGACCCAAGTTTAGAACAGAGTCAGCATTTCAGTCAATCCAGTCTCTGCCGTCAACCCTTCTTCCCTACAAGCAAATTTATGCTGAAAAACAAAATGCTGCCAAGGAAACAACCCTCACCACTTTCTTCAAATCAGTGTCATCTCCTGCTGCCGGCAGTTCTAAGAGTTCTGTGAGTCTTCCTTCACCCCTTGCTGTGCTTGTTATGATCCTGACAACCACAACCATCCACCTTATCCATGTAAAGCTGCCCGACACCACAACAATCACTCATCTCCCGGAGCGAACACACCTGCCTCTGTTGGTGAGTACTGTACACCCGAGGATGTTAACTTTCTTTGATTTATTACATTGAATATTACCTGAAATTGATCAAATCTAATACAAATGTTGTCTTGTGGTACTGCATTTGTGTCGTATTGGTATGAAAGTGTGAATAAATTACAGATAAAACATACTTAGGAAGTTCTCTGGAACGCATCCCTATTTTCTCTATTTAAATAATTATTCACGTTATGCGTCGAGTGCGAGGAACATATCCTCCGCATATAACGAGGATAGGGTGTAGTTCAATCTCCCCTAACTGTGCCTGATAATCTACCCCACAATGATATAATCCTATGAATATGCTGAAGAATAAATAGCCTTTGATATATCTTAACAGGTAGTTCTTGATTTTAGATTTTGTAGATACGAGTACCTCTGCGTCTGAATTTTCAGAAGTTATGATTCTAAATGTGTGATTTAGCATCAAAGGGGACATTGTTGGTTTGCATCGTATTTTTAGACTTATTTTCTTTGCAGTTTAACAATTATTTGTCTGCTTGTATTTTATATACATGTAACTGTGTAGTCTGCTTCCTAGTGGCCACAGTATGTATATGCAGTTGTTCAGTGTATATGGTTCCTTAAGGTAGTCATAGCCAGGAGAGAGAGTGAGAATAAGCACCCACTACCTGTTAAATATGCCCAATGGTGTGCATCTCAAATAGCCTCTGACAACCAAATTCAGCTCCTGGCCTTCATGTGTGGCTTAGCTACTAAGCCAGTGGAACCGTTTCTACTTTCAGAAAGGCAAAGATGGTTACTGGCTCCTTAAAACCAGTCACTTCAGGCAGATGGGGCTTGTTAGCATGGTTCGCAGATCTTCTGGAAGGAAAACTCTGATCTCAAACCTCCACTATCTTACGGCTATTCCCTCGCATGGCGAAGGCTTCCGGAGTAAATCAGAAGAAAAATCCGGAGCTGAAATCCCTAGGGCAATCCTACGTTAAATTCAATGCTGAATGGCAATTTCTGCAATGCCACTGGTACCAAACTGCATCAGTCTCCACCATTCCTTTGGATTCATCAGTTGTGTGGAGAGGGAGCCTGCTGTACGGGCAATAGCTTGCTCTCCTTGTTGTAATGCCCTGACTAGCATATCACGTAGATAGCTAGGACGCAATATGTATGGTTGAGTCCTACCAACAGAAGACCTCAATGTGTTCCCTAGTAGTTATACATGTATGATTCTGGAAAGTTCTGAAGCTTCTCTTGGTTGACTCTTATCCGTGAATTCAAACAGAATTTTCCTTAGCTTTGTAGTATAAAAGAGTTGATACACGTTGCCTGTCCCCCTCTTCAATTAGTCTATCACAGAACATTTTCATCTCTCTTTGCTCCATTAACGCTTAATAAAACAGTTGTGAAGCAAAAAGTTATGTGCCTCTTTCCTGACTCTGGAAAGAACCTTGGATTAAAACATCAGAATCCAACAGGAACATGCCAAAACCTTTTGTAAAAGATGCTATATGGAAGATAATTTCTCTTTTTAATAGTGAGTTTGGGGGAAAAAAAAGTTAGAATCCTCATTAAAACCCAGAACAAAATGCACAATATAAATAAATGTTTGTGGATGCAGCTAAAATTCCTTGGCATAATCTCTTAAATAAGCACAAATTTAACCTGCATTAGAATTGGGTCTCACATGCAATGAATGCTGGGACTGCAGGGATTGCTCCTGGGACTTGTATATAGATACGACTTCGATGAGAATGTAAGGGACATGATTAGCAAGTTTGCAGATGACACAAAAATTGGTGGAATGCAGATAACAAAGGTTTAAAGATAAAGTAGAATATGGATCAGCTGAGTGAAATACTGACTGCAATCAGAAAGTGTCAGGGACCTTAGGAGCATGGATGTATAGAGAGGCCTATAGGAGCACATAGCTCCTGAAAGTGGCAACACAAGTGATCAGGGTAGCACGAAAAGCCTTCAGTATGTTTACCTTTATAGACAGAGACACCAAATATGAGAGTTGAAACATCATGTTGCAGTTGCATAAAACACTGGTTAGACCACCTCTTAAGCTCACCACATAACAGGAAGGATTTGGTAGCAAGAGAAAGTGTAGAAGTGATTTTATCAGATGCTGCCTGGAATGGAGCATTGTAGTTATAGAAATGAGATTAGTTGGGTTTATTCTCACTGGAACATAGTGACTTTATGGAGTCTTATATTATTAGAAGCACAATAGATAGAACCTTCCCAGAGCAGTGGAGTATGAAACCAGAGGATTACTGTTACAGAGATCCAGAGCGGGGTGGTGGGGGGAAGGGCTGAGCTTTTCCCCAAACAGAAGATGATGAATATTTGGGAAAAGTTGCCAGAGGAGGTAAATATTATTAATGTTTGAAAGGCATTTGCACAGGTACTTGGATCAGATCATCACACATGTAATGAGGGCAGATGGGATTAACATAAATAGGCATCACAGTTGCTTTGGATGAGGTGGTTATAAGGGCCCATTTATGTACTGTATGTATCTTCGATTCTAAGCCTGCTCATTCAAACATAAACTGATCTTCAACACATCTACAAGATAAAGGATCTACTCTGTATCCAGCATAGGCCACAGCAATTTACTTGTACATACGTGTTTCCAAGCACAGACTTCAAAATAAATGGAGTATGTCTTTTTTAAAGGTACCAATCTGTACTGTGAATTCCAGTAAATCACATATGTATTTGTATGAAAATTAATCTACAAAAGAAAAATAATTAAGAGTTCTGATTTACTGGTTAACTTGTTAGCTTCATCCATGAAAGGGCCTTAACTCTTTACATTATCTTTGCTCACAAGTACAAAGTTAGGTAGGAAAGCAAATTATGAAAAGGACACGGAAGCTAAACAAGTGCATACTATAGATGGTTAAAGCAAAAAAAAATGCAAGAGGAAATTTGGGAACTTTGGTAGGGCTGTTTTTCTTCGAAAAGAATGCTGTTGTGAGGAAGAGTGCGCACCACCATATAGTGATAATAAGAGACAAACAGAATGCTGGTCTCATTGCAAGGGGAATGGATTATAAAAGGAAGGAAATATTGAATCAACTACAAAAGGCATTGACAGTTTACAAAAGTGTTACAAGATGATTCCTAGGGTGAAGAGCTTGTATTCTGGGAAAAGACTAAATTAGTACGGCCGATGCTCATTGTAATTTTGAAGAATGTCAGGTGATCTTATTGAAGTATAAGCCAAAACGATTATTAACATAGACCCCGAATCACTGCAGTCATTCAAATGATATTTTATGAATCAGGTGGCAGGCTACTATTTTCTTGCAGTTTCCAGCAACTAATCTGGGAAATCAGACAGAAAAAGGTTCATTAATTGTATTCATTTCCACTGAGTGAAATAGCTCCAAAGAAGGTAAACAATTTCAGTTTATGCACATTTGCCAAAATACAACAAAATTAACACAAAGCATTTTCATCCTTTTGTTAGATTCAGGGTAACACGAGCACAGTGAAACAAAGTCAAAACACTAAAACTCAAGAGGCAAGGTATTGTGTAGATTCAAGCCAGATTGGCAAGGCAGGGAGACTCAATGAGTCAGAACAAGCTGCAGCAAAAATTTCCAAAAAGCTAAACAAAAATAAGAGGCTTTTTTTTGCATCTTACTTCAGAGATACAATTATACGCAGCATCTCCTCATTGGAGCGGATTAAACAACATTGAAGTTCACAATTAAATCTCTCCCTGACAGTCACATATGGGTTTGAGGATAACTTTCTTCTATTCCCATTGAATGGGAGGTGCCTCTGGGAATTGGGCAATGCATCACAGGTACCACAAGACTTGACAGAATGTGATCTTGACCTCCTGTCAAAGAAGCCCAAGACAACTGAAAACTAGTTTCTAGGATTACTAGAAATATTGAAAGTCCTGGATAGAGTAGACATGGAGAGGAAATTTGCTTTAATAGGAGAGCTAGGATCTGAGGGCACTGCCTCAGAATAAACAGACATCCCTTTAAAACTGAAAAGGAATTTCTTCAGCCAGGGAAGTGATACTGTACAGTTAAGCAACACTCACAAAACGCTGGAGGAATTCAGCAGGTCGGGCAGCGTCAGTGGAAACAATGAGTCAACGTTTCGGGCTGGAAACGTCTACCTGCTGAACCGTGTCTATGCCCACCTGGACAAGCCAGTGAGCACTGTGAGGGTCATGTTTTTTGACTTCTCCAGTGCGTTCAACACCATCCACCGTGCTCTACTGGGGGAGAGGCTGACAGCGATGCAGGTGGATGCTTCCCTGGTATCATGGATTCTTGATTACCTGACTGGCAGACCACAGTACGCGTGCTTGCAACACTGTGTGTCCGACAGAGTGATCAGCAGCACTGGGGCTCCACAGGGGACTGTCTTGTCTCCCTTTCTCTTCACCATTTACAGCTCGGACTTCAACTACTGCACAGAGTCGTGTCATCTTCAGAAGTTTTCGGATGACTCTGCCATAGTTGGATGCATCAGCAAGGGAGATGAGGTTGAGTACAGGTCTACGGTAGGAAACTTTGTCACATGGTGTGAGCAGAATTATCTGCAGCTTAATGTGAAAAAAGACTAAGGAGCTGGTGGTAGACCTGAGGAGAGTTAAGGTACCGGTGACCCCTGTTTCCATCCAGGGGGTCAGTGTGGACATGGTGGAGGATTACTGGTACCTGGGGATACGAATTGACAATAAACTGAACTGGTCAAAGAACACTGAGGCTATCTACAAGAAGGGTCAGAGCCGTCTCCATTTCCAGAGGAGACTGAGGTCCTTTAACATCTGCCGGACGATGCTGAGGATGTTCTACGAGTCTGTGGTGGCCAGTGCTATCATGTTTGCTGTTGTGTGCTGGGGCAGCAGGCTGAGGGTAGCAGACACCAACAGAATCAACAAACTCATTCGTAAGGCCAGTGATGTTGTAGGGATGGGACTGCACTCTCTCACGGTGGTGTCTGAAAAGAGGATGCTGTCTAAGTTTCATGCCATCTTGGTCAATGTCTCCCATCCACTACATAATGTACTGGGTGGGCACAGGAGTACATTCAGCCAGGGACTCATTCCACCGAGATGCAACACAGAGCATCATAGGAAGTCATTCCTGCCTGTGGCCATCAAACTTTACAACTCCTCCCTCGGAGGGTCAGACACCCTGAGCCAATAGGCTGGTCCTGGACTTATTTCCTGGCATAATTTACATATTGCTATTTAACTATTTATGGTTCTATTACTATTTTTTATTTATGGTGCAACTGTAATGAAAACCATTTTCTCCCGGGATCAATAAAGTATGACTATGACTATGAATGGAGTTGGAAAAAAAATCAGCCATGATTGAGTAGCAGGGCAGACCCGATGGGCCAAATGACCCATTTCTACTCCTATATCTCATGGTCTAATGGGTTAATATCGAAGTGGGAGTTGTACGGTCAAGATGGCGCTAAACTCCTTTGCTTGAATCTTCGGAAACAGCTCTATTTCTATCTTTCATATCTTTTTTCCCCACCTTTTCAAGGTTCTTTCGAAGACCCTGACCTGGAGTTACACTCTGACTTAGGTTCTTTGCAGGAATGGAACCCGTTCTCAGGCCCTCATGGCCAGCTGCTTTTTGATATGCCAAGGATGCGACCTGGAAGACTAGTACGCCTTCAGGGTACTGGATTTTCGTGACCCTGGAAACCGACTGTTTCAAGGCCGGTGCACGAATGAGCTGTCACGGGAGTGCACGGAACATCGGGAGCTGTGTGTCCAGAGACCTTAGCCTTTCTTGGGCCGATTCTCTGGAAGCAGAGTTTGGAAAAAGTGACGCAACAGACTTTTAACATCATAAATCAGTAAATTGTTTGTAATGTCTCCCCTCTCGCTGTGAAACAGGGACACCTTTTTCCCCTTATTAGGAAGAGAGAGAGCCTGTGGTATGCCGAATTACTGGGTGAACGAGTAGTCTTTGGGGTACTGCAAGTCTCTCTTTATTGATCCTTTGCTGCATGCTTGAGTGCTCGTTGGAGGGCGCTGATGCTTTTTCATTGGTGGTTGGGGGGAGGGATTGTCACCTTGCTGCTGCTGCTTGTGCATGGGAGGGAAAACTGGGGGGACTTTGGGATTTAACTGTTATTCATTCTCTGGGACACTCTGCTGTTTTTGAGGATGTTTGCAAAGAAAAATAATTTCAGGATTTAATGTTTCTCTGACATTAAATGTACCTATTGAACCTATTATATTTTGAAAAACAGTTTAATCAAGCAACTTTGAACTAATGCCTTGATGCAGTAAAATATTGGTTGCGAAACCGAGCCAAACAGCAGCAAATCACTAGAAGAGTCACTGAATAACAGGACATAAACTTCACATTTACAGCATTAAATCCACAGGTGACATAAACTCCTGAAGTTTAGAGGAAATCAAGCAACTACCAACTATAGTTTTGGTCAGTCAGAGTGTAAAATACCATATCCAGCTGAAGGTCTTCAAGACACTCAAGGCAATAGTAGAAGATTCAAAATGTACCTGATTTATCATATTAAGACATTATATAAATACTCTGATGTTATCTAAATCTACAGAAAATACAGTGAAAGCAACCACCAATAGATCTGCTGTGGAGTGAAGAACAGCACGTGAAATGATCAGGATGCTTCGGACTGTGCCAGTTCCAATTAAACAGCAGATAAAATGATGGAAATGTGCGAACTGGTTTGTTCTGTCATCAGAATTAGATCAGACTGAAGGTTAGTGCCTGGAGGGAGAATGAAGCAGCCACACCCTACCATTGAGCAGTATCACTCTGGTTCTTGTGGAAGAACAAGAACCAATGGCCAAGGAGTGCAGCTGGTTCTTAAGCACAGCTTAAGACAACACAATTATCAAGCATAAGTTATGAACAACTAGAGAGCATAAAGCAAATTTCACAATGTTTTCCAATTTTTCAAACAACTCAATAGAACAAAATTATTTTCAATACACATATCACATAATGATTCGAAGTTAATAAAATGAGCACTAAATATAATCAAAGTCATAGAGAGTCAGAGACAAACAACACGGAAACAGGTGCTTTGGCCTGGTGACTGTGCCGAGCATCAAGCGTTCACTATTTATTTATTTAGCGATAGGCCCTTCCAATCCTTTGAACCACACTTCCAAGCAACCCGATTTAACAAACTAATCATGGGACAATTTACAATTAACGTCACGCTAACTGCTAGGCTACCTTTTTACACTATTCCTACTTTATTCTCCCCAATTCCCCCCAGATTTTATCAATCATCTACACTCTATGGACAAGTTACCCTCCAACTCACAGATCTTTTGGCCTGTGGGACTAACCCACATGGTAACAAGAAAGTGCCAATATCACACAGCCTCAAGTCAGGATTGAGCCTAGGTCACTGAAGCTGTAAAGCAGTAGCTCTGTTGGTTGTGCCACTATGCTATCCTTACAAAATTACTGGCCAAACAGTTTATACAACACAAGTAGTGAAAATAAATAATACTAGGAAACATCAATAGAAATTTGAATTCTATTTGATAGAAAGTCACGATATCACAATCTCTACTTTGATATACAAGACAAAATCAAAACATAAATACTGGCACTCTCATATCAAAGTTAGTCAGCAGCAACAATTCTGAATTAAATGAAGGAATAACCTTAGTCTTTCAATATAGTAATACACTAAAAAAATCTCCACGTCCTCAATTCCACTACTATCTATGCAGCTTAGTTAGAATATTACCAGATTTAAAAGAATAATTTTTCAGAACTTAAATCAGGGTTTCAGCCTAAAATTTAGGGTTTGGGTAAAATTGCTGGCAAGTTCAGTTCCGTCCTTTTTCTTATATACAAGTAGCAAAGGAATTTTTTTAACAGAAAAAGAAACTTTGAACTGATAAAATTTCCGGTGCAAAATTTAGTTTATAAAGTAGACTAATGGCAAAATAAATTTAACATATGTAAGTATTTCCTCCATATCTCACCAACTTTAAAATATTCACATTATCGAAAATATCCATGCGTTTTTTTAAATCTTTAGATGTGAATTTGCAATACACACTGAGTTAATCAACCACAATCGCCCCCACTATAAACTTGTAGGCTTTGCTGCCCACATACAAACCCACATCATGCCCCATCTCCCATAAGCTTACTGACTAATATTGCCTCTGGCAATGTCATGCCTGTTTTAAAATGTTTAAAATCCCTTCATGAGCCCAACTTTCCCCTCCTTAACCCAATGTAACTACTGTTTCAGCCTACTTTACTAACAACAAAATTGTAGAAATACTCAGCATTTTGTACACACAGAAAGCATATAAGCATATTTCGGATTTCCACCCAGTAATCACTCTCTGAAAACCACTACTGCAATGGACCTTACCTCCTCACAATATATGATCTCCAAATTAGCATAGATGAACAACTGATTTTTAATTTCTCCATTACTGATACCTGCATGTTAAGGCAACAAAGCCCTAATCTCTGTAATTCCCTCATAAACCATTCCATTTCACCTTCCTCTTATGTGAGGTTTCTTAAAGCCTACCTCTGTGGCAAACTTATTGTCACCTGTTCTCACATCTGTGACTGCACCAAGTTTTGCCAAGTAACATTTATGAAATAAAGTGACTCTAGAGATGTTGGAAATCTTGAGCAACACACACAAAATGCTGGAGGAACTACAAGTCTACAGATGAGAACAAACAGTTGACATTTTAGATCAAGCCCCATCATCAGAACATTAATGAAATACTTTCATTGTATTCCAGAAATGTAACACCAAGAATATCTCACAAGTTACATTAATCAAATCACTCAATGAAATTGCTCATATATATATCAAATATAAATACTTTAAATATAATTGTAAGCAGAAAGGGAGATAAGCACTTATGTTAAATTCTTCACAGATTTTTGAACAGCCTGATTTAATTTTCTAACATTTTTCTAACATTCCCTATGCTCATTTACCCCTTAGACCAAAGTGTGTTTTAGGAAACATAGTCCACAAACGTTGGTTTTAAAATAGACGCAGAAGCTCCTGACTATACCTTTAGCCTTTTGACCAATTCATCATTGGATATTTTATCAGTAATTTCCTTAACACCAGGAGGGTAGATGATGATTTTTCCATCCGCAGGTTTTGGCTGTGGGAAAGCCATCCTTCGATTTTTCCCTTTCTGTAGATCACTACCGGCCTCTGCTGGTCAAACACAAGTTTAAAATGTTACCCAAAAGCTTTCTTACCCTCTCTGCACTCTTTACCAGAATTAAACAATAATTCAAACACAAAATAGTTACAGAGCGGACCCACAAACTCCTTCCTATCTCAAAAGATATCCTCGTTCAAATGACCAGATATGGGAACTCAATAAGAGGTTATTTGAGTTTTTGCAGGGGAAAAAAAAACAAATAGCAACCACAACATGCGCCCAACCCGCAGCCACAAAAAAGTTCTCGCGCCCGCCACCCGCCTGTATTTAGGGCCTAGAAAACTAGGCCTCGGTGCTGGGGTACAAGCGTCAACACAGCGTCTTCAAGACGGCTACAGGAGACCTTCTCCAATCCCGGTCCTGTACAACGTTCATTTATTTACAACTTCATGGCGGCGCGGAGGAAGGAGGGGTATACGAATTAGAGAAATACTCGCGAATATCCCGCCACAATTTACTATAAATAGGGAGCAGGTCGAAGCACACTTCCGATTAATTCACCGACTTGTTTTGTCTTCAAAACTTTGCATCCCCACGGCGGATCACATTTTAAAAAAAGGAATGGCCGTTCGGCTCGGCCTGGCCTTCACTCCCCGCACCGTCCCTCTCGAGCTCTGAATTAATCCGGGGGTGAGAGCGGGAGCAGGAAAACGGCCTGTGACGGGCCTAGCGTGCCTATTCCCGGCGATGGCAGCAGCACTCACCTCATGGATCTCACTAGATTTCTCAGGTAGCCAGGGAGCAGTAGTTTCGCAGAGTCGCACCGAGCAGCGGCAGCAGGACAGCGCCAGGGAACAACGGACAGAGCGGCCGCAACGCGCCACAAGGACCCGAGAGGGAGAGCGCCACCTGTACAGGAGGATCACCAGCTGCGGAACAGGATGCGGTTCAGGCCAAAGCGAGCGAAAGCCACACAGCGGCACCTATCGAAGAGGACAGGATGTGCATACGCTGCCCGCGACACCTGTCAATCAGAAAATGCCGCGAATATTGACCAAATCACACAGAATCTGTGAAGAGGTTATATAACGTTTCAGATTAAACCCTTTTTAGACCATAAGATATAGGAGCAGTATTAGGCCATCCAGTCTGCTCCGCCATTCCATCGCGGCTGATCCAAATTTCCTCTCAACCCCAATCTCCTGCCAGCTTCCTGCATCCCTTCGTGCCCTGACCAATCAAGAAACTTTCAACCTCTGCCTTAAATATACATAGACTTGGCCTCCACAGCTGCCTGTGGCAAAGAATTCCACAGATTCACCACTCAATGGTTAAAGAAATTCTTCCTTATCTCAATTCTACATAGATGCTCCTCTAATCTGAGGCTGTGTCCAATGGTCTTAGACTCTTCCACCATAGGAAACATCTTCTCCACATCCACTCTATCAAGGCCTTTCACCGTTCAATAGGTTTCAATGATGTCACCCCTCATTCTTCTGAATTCTAGTGAATACAGGCCTAGAGTCATCAAACATTCCTCATGACAAGCCATCCAATCCTGGAATCATTTTTGTGAACCTGCTTTGAACTCTCTCCAGTTTCAGCACATCCTTTCTAAGTTAAGGCACCCAAAACTGCTCACAATACTCCAAGTGAGGTCTCACCAATGCTTTATAAAGTTTCAACGTTATGTCATTGCTTTTAATTTCTAGTCCTCTTGAAATGAATGCTAACATTGTATTTGTTTTTACTCACCATCATCTCAACCCATAAGTTAACCTCGAGGGAGTCCTGCACAAGGACTCCCAGGTCCCTTTCCATCTCAGTTTTTTGTGATTTTTCTCCATTTAGAAAATAATCAAACCTTTCATTTCTTCTGCCAAAGTTTATGACCATACATTTCCCAACACTGTATTCCATCTGCCATTTCTTTGCCCATTCTCCTAATCTGTCTAACCCCTTCTGTAGCCTCTCTACTTCCTCAAAACAATCTTCCCCTCCACCAATCTTCATATTGTCTGCAAACTTTGCAATAAAGCCATCAATTCCATCATCTAAATCATTGACATATGACATAAAAAAGAATTGGTCCCAATACAGACTCATGTGAAACACCACTAGTCACCTGCAGCCAACCAGAAAAGGTTCCCTTTATTCCCACTCTTTGTCTCCTACTAATCAGCCACTGCTTTATCCATGTTAGAATCTTTCCTGTAATACCATGGGCTCGTAGCTTGTTAAGCAGTCTCATGTTTAGCACCTGGTTAAAGGCCTTCTGAAAATCCAAGTACACAATATCAACTGATTCTCCTTTGTCTATCCTGCTTGTTATTTCTTCAAAAGAATTCGAACAGATTTGTCAGGCAAAACTTTCAACTGAGGAAACCATGCTAACCACAGCCTATTTTATCATGTGCCTCCAAGTACCCCGAAACCACATAATCAACTTCAAAGTCTTTTCAACCACTGAGGTCAAACTAATTGGCCTATAGCTTCCTACTGCCTCTCACCCTTTTTGAAGAGTGGAGTGACATTTACAATTTTCCAGTCTTCCGGAACCATTCCAGAATCTAGTGATTCTTGAAAGATCATTACTAACGCCTCCACAATTTCTATAGCCACCTTTTTCAGAATCCTGGGGTGTACACCATCTGTTCCAGGTGATTTATCTACCTTCAGACCTTTGTTTCCCAAGAACCTTCTCTCTAGTAATGGTAACTTCACACACTTCATGACTCCTGACATCTGGAACTTGTACCATACTGCTAGTCTTTTTCACAGTAAAAACTGATTCAGCTTGTCTGCCATTTTATCGTCCCTCATTACTGCCTCTCCAGCATCACTTCCAGTGGTCTGATATCCCCTGTCACCTCTCTTTTACACTTTATGTATCTGCAGAAACTTTTGGTACCTTCTTTAATATTATTGGCTAGCTTACTTTCATACTCCACCTTGACCTTCTTAATAACTTTTTTTAGTTGCCTTCTGTTGGTTTTTAAAAGCTTCCCAATCCTCTAACTTCCCATTCATTTTTGTTCTATTATATGCCCTCTCTTTAGCTTTTATGTTGGCTTTGACTTCTCTTGTTAGCCACAGTTCTGTCATCTTTCCTTTAGATTGCTTTTCCCTCTGTGGGATGTGTATATCCTATGCCTTCCAAATTGCTTCCAAAAATTCCAGCCATTGCTACTCTGCCATCATCCCTGCCTATGTCCATTTCAAATCAATTCTGGCCAACTCCTCTCCCATGCCTCTGTAATTCTCTTTTCTCCACTGTAACATTGACAGGTTTGTGTTTAGCTTTTCCTTCTCAGATTTAGGTGTGAATTCGATCATATTATGTTCACTTGCTCCTATGGGTTCTTTTACCTTAGCTGACTTATCAATTCTGGTTCATTGCATAACACCCAACCCAGAATAGCAGATCCCCTACTGGGCTCAACCACCAACTGCTCTAAAAAGCCATCTTGTATGCACTCTAGAAATTCCCACTTCTGGAATCTAGCACCAACCTGATTTTCCCAATCTACCTGCATAATGAAGTCCCCCATGAGTATTGTAACATTGGCATACATTTTCTATCTCTCGTTGTAATTTGTAGGCCACATCCTTACAACTGTATGGTGGTCTGTATGAAAATCCCAACAGGATCTTTATACCCTTGCTACTCCTTAGCTCTGACCACAATGATTCAACGTCTACTGACCCTATGTCACCTCTTTCTAATGATTTGATTTCATTTTTTAACCAACAGAGCAAGGCTGCCCCCTCTGCCTTCCTGCCTGTCTTTTCGATACAATGTGTATCCTTGAACATTAAGCTCCTAGCTATAATCTTCTTTCAGCCATGATTCAGTGATGCCTACAACACCATACCTGCAATCTGCAACTGTGCTGCAAGTTCATATACCTTATTCTGTATTCACCTTCATTCCTGTACTCACCCTTTTCAATTTTGTCTGCCTTTTACGTTGCAACCTATCCTGTTGACTGCAATTTTGCCCTATCAACAGCCTCTCCTCACAACAAATTGCCTCTGTTTGTAAACCAGCTACCTCATCTTCAGCTCTATTATTCACCTTTCCTATGATACTTCTTGCATTGAAATATATGCAACTCAGGACACTAGTCACAGCATGTTCAACTTTTTGATTCTGGCTATTTAACCCCTTTCCCCTTCCTGACTGTCACCCAGTTTCCTGTGTTCTGCCCCTTGGGTGTAACTACATCTCTATATGTGTTATCCATCACCCACCACCTCAGCCTCCCGAATAATCCGGGATTCATCTAGTTCCAACTCCAATTTCTTAACGCAGATTGTTAGAAGCTGCAGCTGGATGTACTTCCCACAGTTGTAGTCGTCGGGAACACTGGAGGTCTCCCTGCCTTCCCACATTCTGCAAGATGTGAGATATGGAATATTTTCTTGTCATTTTGAAATCTGATCTATTGAAGTCTACCATAGTCCAAATCTTACTGTCTTACTGAAAAAAAACTTAAATAATTTTTTGCATAATGCAATTAATTCCTTTTCACTTAGAAGAATTCTTCCCCCCCCCCACACACACACACACGTAAATCCACTTAATCTTTTTTTTTTAATTGGTTCATAAACAGAAAGCTGTGGAGCATAGTTTAGAAACATAGAAAACCTACAGCACAACACAGGCCCTTCGGCCCACAGAGCTGTGACGAACAAGTCCCTACCTTAGAACTACCTAGGGTTACCCATAGCCCTCTATTTTTCTAAGCTCCATGTAGCCATCCAGGAGTCTCTGAAAAGACCCTATCATATCCGCCTCCAACACCGCTGCTGGCAGCCCATTCCACACACTCACCTCTCTCGCGTAAAAAAAACTTACCCCTGACATCTCCTCTGTACCTACTTCCAAGCACCTTAAAACTATGCCCTCTTGTGCTAGCCATTTCAGCCCTGGGGAAAAGTCTCTGACTATCCACACGATCAATGTTTCTCATTATCTTCAATATCTCTATCAGGTCACCTCTCATCCTCCGTCGCTCCAAGGAGAAAAGGCCAAGTTCACTCAACCTATTCTCAAAAGGCATGCTCCCTAATCCAGGCAACATCCTTGTAAATCTCCTCTGCACCCCTTCTATGGTTTCCATGTCCTTCCTGTAGTGAGGTGAACAGAATTGAGCACAGTACTCCAAGTGGGGTCTGACCAGGGTCCTATATAACTGCAGCATTACCTCTCGGCTCTTAAACTCAATCCCACGATTGATGAAGGCCAATGCACCATATGCCTTCTTAACCACAGAGTCTACCGGCGTAGCAGCATTGAGTGTCCTATGGACTTGGACCCCAAGATCCCTCTGATCCTCCACACTGCCAAGAGTCTTACCATTAATACTATGTTCTGCCATCATGTTTGACATACCAAAATGAACCACCTCACACTTATCTGGGTTGAACTCCATCTGCCACTTCTCAGCCCAGTTTTGATTCCTATCAGTGTCTAGTTGTAACCTCTGACAGCCCTCCACACTATCAGGCAGTGAATGGCATGCAGTGACGAGTGGGGTACCGCAAGGCTCAGTGCTGGGACCACAGTTGTTTACAATATATATTAATGACTTATACGAGGGAATTAAATGCAGCATCTTCAAATTTGCGGATGACACGAAGCTGAGTGGCAGTGTTAGCTGTGAGGAGGATGCTAAGAGGATGCAGGGTGACTTGGATAGGTTAGGTGAGTGGGCAAATTCATGGCAGATGCAATTTAATGTGGATAAATGTGAGGTTATCCACTTTGGTGGCAAGAAAAGGAAAACAGATTATTATCTGAATGGTGGCCGATTAGGAAAAAGGGAGGTGCAACGAGACCTAGGTGGTATTATCCACCAGTCATTGAAAGTGGGCATGCAAGTACAGCAGGCGGTGAAAAAGGCGAATGGTATGCTGGCGTTCATAGCAAGAGGATTCGAGTACAGGAGCAGGGAGGTACTACTGCAGTTGTACAAGGCCTTGGTGAGACCACACCTGGTCTGCAGTGTGCAGTTTTGGTCCCCTAATCAGAGGAAAGACATTCTTGCCCTAGAGGGAGTACAAAGAAGGTTCACCAGATTGATTCCTGGGATGGCAGGACTTTCATATGATGAAAGACTGGATCAGCTAGGCTTATGCTCTCTGGAATTTAGAAGATTGATGGGGGATCTTATTGAAATGTATAAAATTCTAAAGGGATTGGACAGGCTAGATGTAGGAAGATTGTTCCCGATGTTGGGGAAGTCCAGAACAAGGGGTCACAGTTTGAAAGTAAAGGGGAAACCTTTTAGGACCAAGATGAGGAAAAACTTCTTCACCAGAGAGTGGTGAATCTGTGGAATTGTCTGCCACAGGAAACAGTTAAGGCCAGTTTATTGCCTATATTTAAAAGGGAGTTAGATATGGCCCTTGTGGCTAAAGGGATCAGGGGGTATGGAGAGAAGGCAGGTACAGGGTTCTGAGTTGGATGATCAGCCATGATCGTACTGAATGGCGGTGCAGGCTCGAAGGTCCGAATGGCCAACCCCTGCACCTATTTTCTATGTTTCTATGTTTCTATCCACAGCACCCCAACCTTTGTGTCATCTGCAAATTTATTAATTCATCCCTCCACTTCCTCATCCAGGTCATTTATAAAAATTACAAAGAGTAGGGGTCCCAGAACAGATCTTTGAGGCACAACCACTGGTCACCGGCCTCCATGCAGAATATGACCCGTCTACAACCACTCTTTGCCTTCTGTGGGCAAGCCAGTTCTGGATCCACAAAGCAAAGTCCCCTTGGATCCCATGCCTCCTTACTTTCTCAATAAGCCTTGCATGGGGTACCTTATCATATGCCTTGCTAAAATCCATATACACTACATCTATAGCTCTACCTTCATCAATGTGTTTAGTCACATCCTCAAAAAATTCAATCAGGCTCGTAATGCACAACCTGCCTTTGACAAAGCCATGCTGACTATTCCTAATCATATTATGCCTCTCCAAATGCTCATAAATCCTGCCTCTCAGGATCTTCTCCATCAACTTAGCAATCACTGAAGTAAGACTCACTGGCCTATAATTTCCTGGGCTATCCCTACTCCCTTTCTGGAATAAGGGAACAACATCCGCAATCCTTCAATCCTCCGGAACCTCTCCTGTCCTCATTGATGATGCAAAGATCATTGCCAGAGGCTCAGCAATCTCTTCCTTTGCTTCCCACAGTAGCCTGGGGCACATCTCATCCGGTCCCGGTGACTTATCCAACTTGATGCTTTCCAAAAGCTCCAGCACATCCTCTTCCTTAATATCTACATGCTCAAGCTTTTCAGTCCACTGCAAGTCATCCCTACAATCGCCAAGATCCTTTCCCATTGTGAATACTGAAGTACCTTTGCTATTTCCTCCAGTTCCATACACACTTTTCCACTGTCACACTTAATTGGTCCTATTCTCTCACGTCTTATCCTCTTGCTCTTCACATACTTGTAGAATGCCTTGGGGTTTTCCTTAATTCTGTCCGCATGGCCTTCTCATGGCCCCTTCTGGCTCTCCTAATTTCATTCTTAAGTTCCTTTCTGACTTTCTGACTAACATACCCCAATCAGTTAAGTTAGACAACCTCTCCTCCTCCACTCTCACCCTGAACACCGGTGTGCCTCAAGGCTGTGTGCTGAGCCCTCTTCTGTACTCCCTTTTCACCTACGACTACGTTCCTGTACATGGTTCTAACTCAAGACATCCCACCTCTCCCGGAAGTTCCAAGAGTCTCCCACATATCGATAGTGGCTCCCTGATGCCCAGAAATTATATACAATATCCGGGAAATAGATTTTTTTGAGAGGGAGAGGGAGCATCCTGATTGGTCTCTCTTCATGCTAAGAGTGGCCCCCAACCACCGGGCCTCGAGGAAACAATACGATTTGGCGATATGAAATGATATGAGTCAGCTGCACCTTTCCTCATTCCCTGTCACTGTTGAATTCCCTGTTGAATTTGAACGCACGCGAGGTCATCAGTGACCCAAGATGTGCAAAGGAATGGGTCCGTGACCCATTTGTGAATGTCCCCAGTGAATCATCCATGTCAGCGTGGGAAGAAGATCAACTCCTTGAGCTTGCAAATGACGGTGGGCTGAAAAGTATGTTTGACATAACATCTCTGCCGGCATAGCCACGAAAGCACTGAAAACATTGCTTCCATTTCCAACATATTTCTGTGAAGCGGAGTTTTCTGCAATGAATGCAACGAAAACTAAACTGCGGAATAGACCGGATATAAGGAACCCCCTTCGAATATCGCTGTCTCCCGTCACCCCTCGATAGGACCGTGTTGTTGCAGGAAAACAAGCCCAGGGCTCCCACTGATCCAGCGATATTGGTGTGTTGCAATGATTTTATATGTTCATACAAGGAAAATATGCGCTGTGTGTTTAATATCCAAACGTTACTTAAAATGTTATTATGCTATTGACTTATAAGTGACTTATAATTCAGTGGTCCCCAGCCTCCGGGCCGTGAAGAATACAGCGGTGGCTGGAACGCACCCAGCACATCTTTAAGAAAAAAGCCGAAATAAACAAGCTAATTAACTAAGTGCCGTCCGGCACGTAAATGTCAATAAGATCAGAGGCGATCGCCGATTGCATCGTCTCTGATCTAGGCCGACATTTACGTGACGGGCGGCACCTTCTTTATAGGGCCTCTGCCCCTTCCCTCTTCAGTCCTGACGAAGGGTTCTGGCCCGAAACATCGACTCATCGTTTCCACGAATGCTGCCTGACCTGCTGAGTTCCTCCAGTGTGTTGTGAGTGGTACAATGTCTGAAAGCACATATCACCAGGCTCAAGGATAGCTTATATCCCTCTGATATAAGACTATTAAATGGTCCCCTGTTACACACAATGCACGCTTGACTTCACAATCTTCTTTGTTATGACCTTGCACCCTATTGTCTGCACTAACTGAAACAGTTCATTCCACATTCTGCTATTGTTTTTCCTCAGTACACTGTTGTAATGAATTAATCTGCAGGTCAAATTTTGCACTGTACCTCAGTACATATGACAATAAATCAATCTACCCATTTACCAACATTTTCTCAAAGACAATTAAAAATGAGCAAAAAAATACTGGTCTTGTCACCAATGCCAACATTCTGTGAATGAGTAAAAATGTTTTTGATTTTGTACTGGCACAAGCATTAGTTTGCTCTGGATCCTCCTCCATAAGGGAATGTTTGTGCATACTTTATCCTTGCATTTCTTAAGCAAATCTTTACTATTCCTGAGTTGCCATAATTCTCTGCTCCCTTCTTTCTGTTGAGAGGAAACATTATTTTCGTCTGTTCTAGACCAGGAATCCCCAACCTTTTTTGCACCGCGGACAGGTTTAATATTGACAATATTCTTGCGGACCGGCTGACCGGGAGTGGGGGGGGGGTATTCAAGTAGGGTTAAACTCACCTCAACCTGTCTTTTACAGTTGGGGTTGCCAACTTTCTCACTCCCAAATAAGGGACAAAATTAGCAGTCAAATCCCAGGACACTTTACCCCGGGAAAAGACTACCATGACCATGAAGCCTTGCATGAGCACCTGTGTGCGCATGCGTGATGTGCGCATGCGCGTATGTGCCGATTTTTTTCCCCACAAATCAGTTACGCCTTCATCTTCCCGACTATACTGTACATACATTATTTCTACTTTATATAGGCTGTGTATTTATCATATCATTCCTACTTTTACTTTAGGTTAGTGTTATTTATTTTCGGTTTTATGTGTTATTTGGTATGATTTGTTAGGTTATTTTTTGGGTCTGGGAACACTCAAAAATTTTTCCCATATAAATTAATGGTAATTGCTTCTTCACTTCACGCCATTTCAGCACAAAAGGTTTCATAGGAACACTCTACCTTAGCGGAGAAAATACAGGACAAACCAATTTAGCCCAATATATGGATGTCCCGGCAAATTACATGTGTCATAGTAGATTCAGAACACAAGAACTAGTCAAGTTCAAGTTCAACAGTGCGTGACAGGGAATGAGGAAAAGTGCAGCTGACTCATACTGTTTCCTTGCGGCCCAGTAGCACATGCTTTGCAGCCCGGTCGTTGGGGACCCCTATTCTAGACAACACGTTGAGCCATAAAATTATTGTCATAGAGCTTGAAAGCAGGGCATTCTCCCCGCCATTGAACAGTATTAATCTCATTTTACACCTCTTTGGCCTGTATCCTTCCATGCCTCAGCAACATAAGTGCTTATTTAGACACTTCTTAAATGGTGTCAGTGTTTGTGACTACATTTCTATGGTCACGATAAGGATACTCACAGGTTGGAGGAGAAACAACTATTATGGGTGGCCTCCAATCTGATGACATGAACATTTACTTCATTAGCTTCCAGTAATCTCTCGCCCCTCCCTGTTCCATTCCCCATTCTGACTCTCCTTATCCCTTCTCCTTACTGTCATCACCTCCCTCTTGTGCCCCTCCTCTCCTTTCTTCTATAGTACACTGGCCTCTCCTATCAAGATTCCTTTATCTCTTTCATCTATCACTTCCAAGCTTCTCATCTATCCCCTCTCCCCCACCCACTCACCTACTTTCCCCTCCCATGGTTTCATCTATCACCTGCCAGCTTGTACTCCTTCCCCTGCCCACACCTTATTCCGGCTTCTGTATGCTGCCTTTGCAGTCCTGATGAAGCACCTCAGCCCAAGACATCTACTATTTTTTCTCATCCATAGAAGCTGCTTGACCTGCTGAGTTCCACCAGCATTTTGTGGTGTTACTCAATATTTCCAGCATCTATAGAAATGTATATTGATTTGTTTCTCCAGCAGTGCATTCCAGATTCTCACCACTCTCTGAGTGAAGAAGATACCCTCTAAACCTCATCACAAACAAGAGAAAATCGCAGATGCTGGAAATCCAGGCAACACACACAAAATGCTGGAGGAACTCAGCAGGCCAGGCAGCATCTATGAAAAAGATGTTTCGGGCTGAGACCCTTCAATCTCTTAACCTTCATGCTTAATCTACATCCTCTAGTTTTATTCACCGTTGATAAGGGAAAGCATTAGTTGCATTCCACTTTATCTGTATCTTTTGTCATGTTAATATACTTAAGTAATGTCTCCTCTTCTCCAGGGAAAAGAGACCTAGCCTCTCCAGACTCTCCTCATAACTGGAATGCTCTATCCCAGACAACATTCTGATGAATCTTCTTAATTTATTCTGAATTTATAGTTAAAATTTACTTTGTGATGTGCAGATTAACATCATGGCCTACAGCTGGAAGAAGGTATGGCATTACACCTAGGATGTGCTGTTTCTCTTGGGTTGAAGAGAAGCCAGTCTTAATGTGGATCTCATAAAGTTTTTGGAATTTATTGGAAGTGGACAAAGAAAGAAGGACCCAAAGCATAATATTAGCTGTCACTCTCAAGACTTGTCTCGCCCTGTAGTGTAAAAAAACATGGTGGCTGTCTATGTAGCGTTACTTCACCCATCCCATTCATCCACTAAAGATACTGGAGTCATTTTAACTAATTTAAAGTTATTTAAGTTAAAGCAATTGTTGCAGCAGCTCCCAATCGTATAGTGTAAGCTCCCAAAAATAACACCAGAGAGGCAATTAGTTCTCAAGTTTCCATTAATCTAGCTAATTCTTCGTTGCAAGTTATTATTTAATTTACTATTCAATGGTATTATTATTGTTGACATCCCTTTCATTGGAATACTGTACTGGTTTCCAAATTATAGAATGTTAAAAAAATTAATTTCTCCCAAAGTTGGCAGTTGCCTTAAAGAGATATTTTTATTTATCCTTTCTTTCTCTCACAATAGCTTTCAGAGGTTTGAACACTTTGCCATCAAAAATCTTGGGTTTAACAACTGTCCCACCTTCTCTATTGCTATCCATGGAAGTTAAGAATATTATATTTAAATTCCAAGTGCATTCTGCAGCTTGAAAGGCAGTGCCCAGAATATTCCATTTGAAATATTAGTTTTTATTTCCAGAAGTTAGAAATATATTTTTATTTGTTTTTGTGCCTCTTAAATTTGTAATCTACTTTATTTTAAAAGTCTTCCCAACGTAAGCATTCACTTTCAAATCTTTGTGCGTGAATCTTTGTAATGATAGGAATCTAGATTATACGGCTAGCAGGAAGATTTTAGATTTTAGACTTAGATTTAGATTCAACTTTATTGTCATTGTGCCAAGTACAGATACAAAGTCAATGAAATGCATTTAGCATCTGACCAGAAATGCAAAGAATAGTGTTATTTACAAAATAACTGCGAATAAAAGAAGTGCTACAGCACACAAATATAAAATTACTGAGACAGTACAATACGGATGCAATACTGCTTAGCGCTGTGATGAGAGGTTCAGCTTTGTCACAGCCTCAGGGAAGAAGCTCTTTCTGTGCCTGCTGGTGCGGGAGCAGAGGCTCCTGTAGCGCTTACCAGATGGGAGGAGAGTAAAAAGTCCATGGTTAGGGTGAGATACATCCCTGATAATGCTTTTCGCCCTGCCCAGGCAGCGTTTATGGTAGATGTTCTCAATGGTGGGCAATTAGGTGCCGATAATCCGCTGGGCAGTTTTCACCACACGCTGGAGTGCTTTGCGGTCCGATATGGGACAATTGCCATACCACACTGAGATACAGTTGGTGAGTATGCTCTCAATGGTACAGTGGTAAAAGTCCGTCAGTATCCTGGGACAGAGGTGAGCTTTCTTGATGCTCCGCAGGAAATAAAGGTGCTGTTGCGCCTTTTTGATCAGGATGGAGGAGTTCAGGGACCAGGTGAGATCCTTGGAAATGTGGACACCAAGGAATTTGAAGCTTGATACACACTCCACTACAGTTCCGTTAATGTAGATGGGGATGTGAGTGTGACTCCTGGCATGCCTGAAGTTCACAATAATTTCCTTGGTCTTCTGGGTGTTAAGGGCCAGGTTGCTGTTGGCACACCATGCAGCCAGGTGCTGGACCTCGTCCCTGTAGGCCGTCTCGTCATCCCCTCTGATCAGACCAACCACCGTGGTGTCGTCTGCACACTTGATTATGGAGTTAGCATACATCCCACCCTGCAAATGGGAAACAGAGTTGAAGTGGGTGGCTACCGGGAGATCCTGTCTGTTGTGGCGGACAGAGCGGTCCCCCAATCTGCGTCGGGTTTCACCGATGTAGAGGAGGCCGCACCAGGACCTCTGCTTCCCACTCCCATTCAGATATGTCCATATGTGGCCTCCTCTATTGCCATGATGAGGCTAAACTCAGGTTGGAGGAGCAACACCTCATATACCGTCTATGTAGTCTCCAGCCCCTTAGTATGAACATAGAATTCTCCAATTTCCAGTAATTCCCTCCCCCTCCCTTCCTCTATCCCTATTTCACTCTACCCCCTCCCCCAGCTGCCTATCACCTCCCTCGTGGTTCCGCCTCCTTCTAAAACCATTGTGTTTTCCCCTATTCCTTTTTCACCTTTCCTGCCTATCACCTCCCTGCTTCCCCTCCCCCACCCCTTTGTCTTTCAAATTACTGGTTTTTCAACTGGACCTACCAGCCTTCTCCTTCCAACCCTCCCCCACCTTCTTTATAGGGCCTCTGCTCCTTCCCTCTTCAGTCCTGACGAAGGGTTCCGGCCCAAATGTCAACTCATCGTTTCCACGGATGCAGCCCAACTGCTGAGTTCCTCCAGCGTGTTGTGAGTGTTGCATTGATCCCAGCATCTGCAGATTATTCTGTGATTAAGACATTGTACCATCTGCTTGATGGGAGGAGGGAGAAGCAAGAAGAGGGGCTCTTTGATTATGCAGGCTGCTTTAGTAAGGCAGCACAAAGTATAGATTCCATGAGGCTGGTTTCTGTGATGTATGGGCTGTGTCCACAAATCTCTGCACTTTCTTGTAGTCACAGGCAGAGCAGTTGCCATATCAAGACTTGATGTAAACAGATGCTTTCTCTATAATGCACCAATAAAAATGAGCAAGGGTTAAAGGGAATGTACTAAATTTCTTTAGTCTCCTGAGGAAGTAGAGGCACTAGTGAGCTTTCTTGGCTCCGGTATCTATGTGATTGGACCAGGACAGGCTGTTGGTGATCTACACTCCTCGGAATTTTAAGCTCTCAACTCTCTCGACTTCAGCACTGTTGATAAAACAGGAGCATGTACACCCGAAGTCAATGACTAGTTCTTGTGTTCTGAATCTACTATGACACATGCAATAACATTTTTCCATAGTATTGTACATAAAGAACTTCTAGACTTTGACCAAGCCATCATAAAGGAATGGTAACTTCCCAGGTGGGATAGTATATGATTGGAAAGGACCCTACAGGTGGCACCACTTCCACGTACATTTGGACTGAGGTTATGCTTTTGAAGAAAACTGCACTGAGTTAGATTGATCTTGGGGTAAGTTAAAAGGTTAGCACCACATTGTGGGCCGAAAGGCCTGTACTGTGCTGTACAGTTGTATGTTCTATGGTGATGGAAGGGTTTAACTTCAAGAGATACAACAATCAAGAGGAATTTTTTTTGGTTATGAGTTTCTTGAGCGCTGTTAGAGTGGTTTGATTAGGGTAAACTGCAAAGTATCCCACAGTGTTGGTCGTGAAAAGCCTTTGGAATCTGAGATGTGAGTCATTCATCATAGTATACTTGTCTTATAGTGTGAAGTTTAGTTATTGTATTTCTGAATCTGGTTAGTTGAGATTCTAGTTTAAAAATCTCCCAATACACTACTGTAATAGAAAAGATTCAATGATGATAATTCCATTGAAATAAAAGAATGGTGATTAAGCTTTCTTCTGTTAAAGTGCAAAGAAATACCTGCAAACTACAGGTATCTATATGATGTTGATATTTCTTTACACCAGGATTACTGTATATGTGATCTAGGTTTTGTTCCATGCAAACTATTGTTTCTGCATTTATGAATAAAATTAAGCACTGCTATCATCAGTGAACTGCCATATTGTTGAACTTATGATGGAGAGAAATTTATAAGTGAGGGTAGAATTGAAAAACAATCATCGAGGAACTACATGGAGAAATGCACACACAAGAAATTCTGCAACATGCAGAAAATACTCGAGGAACTCAGCAAGTCAAGTAACATCTATGAAAGGGAATAAACAGTTGATGTTTTGAGCCAAGACTATTCATCAGGATTGGAAAGGAATCGGACAAAAGCCAGAATAAGAAAGTGGAATGGCGGGGGGGGGTGGGGGGGGCAGGGTGGAAGTACAAACTGGCAGGTGATAGATGGAAACAGGTGAGGGTGAAGGGGAAGGGTTGGTGGATGTGGGAGTGGGATGAAGCAAGAAGCTGGGAGGTTCTAGGTGGAAGAAGTGAAGAGCTGAAGATGAAGGAATCTGATAGGATAGGACTGTGGACCATGGAAGAAAGGGAAGGAAGAGGAGCACCAGAGAGAGACGATGGTCAGATAAGGAGAAGTTAAGGGATAAAAGGTGAGCCAGAATGGGAATGGAAAAAGAGAGAAGAGGGAGGGCAGAGAGATTACCTTAAAATAGAGAAATTGATGTCTATGCCATCAGATTAGAGGCTACCCAGATGGAGTATGAGGTGTTGCTCCTCTAAACTGTGTGTGACCTCATCATGGCCATAGAAGAGATCATGGACAGACATATCAGAATGGTAATGGGAAATCAAATTGAAATGGATGGCTAATGGGAAATCCTGCCTTTAGTAATGGACAGAGTGAAGGTGCTCAACGAAGCAGTCCCACAATCTATGTTGGGTCTCACCACTGTAGAGAAGGCTGCACTGGGAGCACTGGATAAAATAAATGACCCCAACAGACTACGATTTGAAATGTCATGTCATCTCCCATAGAAGGACTGTTTAATGCTTGAATGGTGGTGAGAGAGGAGGTGTAGGGGCAGGTGTAGCACTTGTTGGGCTTACAGGGGTAAATGCAAGGAGGGACGACTGGGCTGAGAAATGTACTCACTATTATATAAACGATTTGCTACAAGTAATTGAGTATTCCATTGATGAACTTTGGGAAATAACCATTACTAACGAAAGGCTAACCATGGAGAATTGTGATTATTGATGACATGAGAATCGATTGGGGATTATACATTATAGTCTCATCAATAAAATTTACCCTTTATTCAGGTGTTATTCTTAGACAGTATGGCAAATTGCAGTCCCAAGTGTGTCTGATTCCATGAATCAATTTTCCTCCTTAAATAACTCAAATAAACTGATTTGTCAAAGCACTTTCTCACAGTTAATTTATTAATGCTGCTGATAATGTCAACCACTCTAACCTACACAAGAGGATCTTTTTCACCACACCGCCAGATCAGTTTCTCTTTTAAGGAAAAAAAAAACTGGCCATGATACCAATGCTTAAATCTTAAATCAGATGATGGTTAAAACAAAAATGAAATTAGAAGAAGGCACCAAGAAAGAAAGGAAACAGGAATAACAAAGGTTAAGACAATTATTGAGGATACGATGAGGATAAGAGATAAAGTAAAACAAAAACATATATATATATGAGGATTAGTGTATCACTGACAACATTATAGTTCAAAGATAATCGTGCTTGAAAGGTGGTGATGAGCCACACTTTCCTTAATGTCAGAATATATTATGTTAATTTTATTTTGCAGAGTTATGTGACAACCATGTAGTACTGCCTTGTTTTATCATCTCTCTACCTCTGTAACCACCTCTATCCAGACATCCCACCCTGCAAAAACTCATTTCAGGGAGGTAGCACAATCAATTTGCGGGAGACTTCTGGGAGAGGTGGGGTGTCTGCAATAGAGTAGCTCCTTAGCAGCTGGCCAGCTAGTTTAAATAACGTTAGCTATGCTAATGAATGAATGACACCTGTTAAACTCACCTCAACATGTCTTTTACAGTCTTAACCCACCATGGGCAATAGAAAAGTCAATGTTGCAAACAGTGCAGCGAGCAAGACTGTCATTTTTTTGACCCCTATTAGGCAGGGGTAAACTTTAGTGTAGTCTGGGGTGACGTACGTTTTATATGTTTTTTGGAACACTCTGCCATGGCGCACTCTCGTTCACTCGCTCTCTCTCTCTCTCGTGGTCGCTCTCGCTTGCTTTCTTGCTCGCTCGCTCACTCTCTCTCCCTCTCTTGCTCACGCGCACTCTCTCTCGTGGTCGCTCTCACGCTCTCTCTTGCTTTTCTCTTGCTCGCTCTCAAAAAAATTGATTTCCGTGATACTGTATATAATTTGCGGGCATCAGGGAGCCACTATTAATATGCGGGAGACTCCCAGAAGTTCCGGGAGAGGTGGGATGTCTGTCTATTTCTACATCCCCCCCAAGGCCCATGTTTCTTCTGTTTGCCTTTGTTTGTCTACTCTTAACCCATGCCGGCAGCAACGTCCTCAGAGATCTTTAAATTCTGCATATTCCTTCAGTAACCTCATCATCACTTTTATTTCTACACTTTCTCATTAAAATATATTTATAAAAAGTACTTCTTTTACAAAACCGTTGGTCACCTCTAATGCTAAAATGTATAGTTACATGCTTCCCAGGTATGATTTTAGGGCAGACAACCAAAAGCTTGATCAGAGTGACAGTATTAAGGAAAAATTAAGACAGCTCAAATATTTGGAGAGGGAATTATGAGCTGAACCCACAGTCAGTCTATTGAGTCATTTCCAGTTCCCAGTGGAATACTCCAATCTGGCCCAGCTTCCTCTAATCTTAGGTTCCTTTAAAATGTTTACAAAGTTAAAACATGTTGCATAAATGCAGGTTGATGGGCCAGATCTTATCAAATCAACATTGTGCTCACTCCTATGTTGTTCCCTAGATTGCATTACGCATTATCCCAAGGTAAAAGCTCCAGGCCTCGGTGTCACGGTCATCCCAAAACTGGAACATTTCATGAGCAAGTAGCAACTAAGCATTGGGGGATGGCTCCTGAGGCCCTGTCTTTGTTACCAAAGCTCAAAGAATTTCTTTTAAATAGTTGTGATGATTGGAGGCATTTAAAAACAATTCAAAGGGATCAAAATAACTGCAACATATCTAAACTAAAAATTCCATTAAACAATATCAATTCATTAATTTGAAGGGGAAAAAACTCTTACTATTTGCATCCAGGTTTAAAATCTTTTCTATTCATTCACCAGCTGAGGGCCCAAATACAAAATGTGGACTGATCTTCACCCCCTGTGTTGGGTTCAGCAGGGTAACAGAAGGCTAGAAACACTAAATTTGGCCTCTGGCATTCCTATTTCCTGCCATTGTTTTGCGTTGGTGCAATAGACAAGAATATGTTGATCTGTGCCATGTTGTTAGCCAGCGGTTCCCTATTAAATCCTGTCTGAACATTAATATGGAACTTTGAAGAGAGAGAAGCAACTGATATAATCCACAATACAAGAACAACCAAACTTCACATTGTGGGACTTTGCATCAAGATTTGGTGGCCTTCTTCAGATAATATTAAAGGAAGGGTAGGTATGGGTGTTGATGGGAAGGGGAAAGGATTGGGAAATGTCAGGGAAGACAGACCGGAGCATACAGCTGACAGTGGACAATAGAGGTGGAAAGTTGAATATCTTTTCCGGCTTAGTGAACTCAAGAAGTTCTGTTCTTAATCTCTCCCTTATTTTTGAAATAAGAGAGGCAAAAATGTTCTTACAGAAACTGAACCAATCTGTGATGTCATGGTAACATACATCAAAGTTGCTGGTGAACGCAGCAGGCCAAGCAGCATCTATAGGAAGAGGCGCAGTCGACGTTTCAGGCCGAGACCCTTCGTCAGGACTAACTGAAGGAAGAGTGAGTAAGGGATTTGAAAGCTGGAGGGGGAGGGGGAGATGCAAAATGATAGGAGAAGACAGGAGGGGGAGGGATAGAGCCGAGAGCTGGACAGGTGATAGGCAAAAGGGGATACGAGAGGATCATGGGACAGGAGGTCCGGGAAGAAAGACAAGGGCGGGGGGTGACCCAGAGGATGGGCAAGAGGTATATTCAGAGGGACAGAGGGAGAAAAAGGAGAGTGAGAGAAAGAATGTGTGCATAAAAATGAGTAACAGATGGGGTACAAGGGGGAGGTGGGGCCTTAGTGGAAGTTAGAGAAGTCGATGTTCATGCCATCAGGTTGGAGGCTACCCAGACGGAATATAAGGTGTTGTTCCTCCAACCTGAGTGTGGCTTCATCTTTACAGTAGAGGAGGCCGTGGATAGACATGTCAGAATGGGAATGGGATGTGGAATTAAAATGTGTGGCCACTGGGAGATCCTGCTTTCTCTGGTGGACAAAATTGAGAGAAATGATTTGAGTTATTTACTTATATATAGAGAAAATACACATTAAAATGTATTGCTATTCAAGAAACCATACAAATATCAGTAAATGTACTAATGGTGGTGTCTGAGAACTGAAGCACTCAGATTTCCAGTTTGCTGATCAAGAGTAATTTCTTTTCAGGTAGTCCCTCAAGTGGAACTTGCTTCCAAGTCCGAACCTGAGGTGGTTGACTACGTTCGATCAGGAGCCCGCAGAGTCCGGCAGGGCTGGTCGGTGGATAGTTTAGGAGGAGGACACAAAGGATTCTGCAGAATATGAAGTGTTGCCCCTCCGCCCTGAAAATTGCTCCACCGTGGCAGAAGAGGAGGCCATTGACCACATGTCGGAACGGGAATTTAAATAGTTGGCCACTGGGAAGTTCCACTTTTTGCGGATGGTGGGGAGGTGCTCGACAAAACTGCTCCCCTGATCTACCAAAGAGGAGACCGCATCGGGAGCACCGGAATCAGTAACGACCCCAACAAATTCGCGGAAGTGTTGCCTCACCTGGTAGGAGTGAGTATGGGGCCTTAAATTTAGATGTACGAGCTAGGTATAGCCTTTTTGTCACTGGTAGGGATAAGGGTCAGGTAGGAGATTAGTGGGAAAGGATGAATGGGCAAAGGCGTGGGCGTTGAGTTTGTGTACATAATCCTGATGAGAGGCCTGGAAGTGCTCCATCCTCTCCGGGGTACTCTTCTCCTGTTTGCGCCGCTATGAGCCAGGGCTTCTATCAAACGGCGAATGTTAAGGCTTTCTCAACAAAGCTCTGAGTGGTACTGTCCACCTAGCTTGAGGAAGCTCAGATTTGTCCATTTTGGTGGCTCAGCGCCGACGACGAGAGCCAATCGGCGTCATAATTTGGCCGGGCTTTCTCTCCGCGTCCTCACGCCCGGCCCCGGTCCCAGCCCCGCCCCTTGCAAGGTCCGCGTGACGTCACCTCTGACGCCGCCTCTCGGCCTCGTTCACTCGGCCCGGGGTCGGGTGACAGAAGCCAATGGTATCTTTGTAAACAATAACAACAAAAACGATGCCGAAAAAGAAAAAGGTTTCCATTGTAACTACTCCAACTCGGCCACTTGGATGTGGTCCACCGCCCAGTACTTCGGCGGCGGCGGCTCCGGCTGCCGCCGATCCGGCCCCAGTGCCTTCTCAGGCCTCAACCTCCACTTCAATGGCTGCCGTGACTGGCGCTATGGGTTCGGGGGTGAACAAGGAGGAGCTGCTGGACCGAATGACGGAGATGTTTTCGCACCTGGACCCGAGCGTCGTGTATGTGGTGCTATCTGAATGTGACTTCAAAGGTAACGGAGAATGCGCGCGGTTGCAGGCCTTTTACACCTGACCTTTCCTCTTCACCTGGACCTGGAACCTCCACAGTCGGATACTGTCCTTCAACAAACACCACAGGGTAATCGAACATGCTCCCCTACGCCATCTGCCTGTTTTGTATTTTTCCTCTCTCTCTCTTTGGAATTTGATCGGTAATCTGATAACATTTAGTTGGAAACATCATTTCGAAAAAGAATTTCGGTAATCCAGCTCATTGTATAAGCAATGGTTATTCAACAGTTGCTGAGGTTTTAATGACAAATACACTGTAAGTGTTCGAATTGGTACATTCACTGTTGAGTAACCCAACGGCGTAATGCAAAGGTTCTTATTTTGAAAATTAAGGTCGAGATTTAGTTAAAAAATCAAATTACTGCTGATGCTGGAAGTCTAAGGTAAAGCAGAAAATTTCCCCCGGGATCAATAAAGTATGACTATGACTGTGACTATGACTAAATACTGGAAGTACCCAGTATTTATAGGAACAAACAGCTAACATTTGAGGTCGAAGACCTTTCGTCGAAATTGAATACGTATTTTATTGAAAGCCAGTTTTTGAGGACATTGTTACTGGAACAAGTCTCTAGTTAGACTCTCATGTGAATGCTGCTGACCTGAGCTAAAGTGCTGAATGTGCATTTCATTCTTTCCAATGGCATGGGAACTCTTCGTCAGTTGCCAGCAGATAAACATGAATCAACACGCTACAAAGATGTTGCTTCTGGCTAAATAGTTGTTGAACATATATAGGTTTTGTTAATATTTCTAATGGCTCATTTTTCAAACACACCTTCATATTAGATCATAAGTACAACATACTTGGAATTATTTGGGTTTTTTGGATTTAATTTGGTGGTTTAGTGATGTATTTTTGGTTACTTAAAGGATTCTTGGGCAACCATATCAATTTTTGGTTTCTACAATTAGGGTAATGACAATAATACCTGCATATTCAAAATTTTTTATTGTCATCTACTGTATCAGTCAATATTAATTTCATAGTATAGTTTGAAAGCAGTATATATGGTTGCTATTGCAAAATATATTGCCAACCTAGAGTTTAATCTTTTGTTTTAACGTCCCTATTTTCTAAGTGAGTCTTCAGAAAGTTTTGGTTATTATCAGTTAAAACTGGAAAATGCTAACTGTACATATACTGTATCAAGATGTGTGAAACTGTCTTATGGTATGCATTTGCTTGACTGATTGTTTGAAGTCCTCTGTAAGGAATCTGTACACCCTCCCTGAGGTATGCATGGGTTTTTTCTGGGTTCCTCAGTTTCCTCCTACAGACGAAACACATTCCGTTTGGTAGGTTAATCGGTCATTGTAAAGTGTCCCGTGATTAGGCTAGGGTTGAATCAAGGGTTGCTAGGGTGGCGTGGCTCAAAGGGCCTTAGAGGCCTACTCCGCATTTCATATTTAAATAAAATAAAAATAAACTGACGGTTAAGTATCATCCATTCTATCTGTTTAGGGAGTTTTCCGCCATCATCCTAGTTGCAGTGTCCATTCTTTTCTGGTAAAATTTGTACATTTTCTCTGCATTCTTTAAATTTTATTGACGGTTTTCCTGTAGGTAGGTGATCAAGATTGCACACAAGACTCCAAATTAGGCCTCACCAACATCTTAAACAACTTCAACGTAACATCCCAACTCCGACCCTATCTAGCTGTGATGTCACTTTCAAGTCCCTGTTCTACTGCACTTCTCAGTGCCCTGCTGCTCACCTTGCAAGTCCTACCCTGGTTTGCCCTCCCAAAGTACTACAACTCACACTTGCCTGCATTAAATTTCATCTGCCATTTTTCAGCCCATTTTCCAGTTGGTCCAGATCCTGCTGCAAGCTTTGATAGTATTCCTTGCTGTCCACTACACCTCCCCCCCCCAACGATCTTGGTGTCATCCACAAATTTGCTGATCCAGTTTACCATATCATCCACGTAGGTGGTTAACATGGCACTGTTACATTTTGGAGTTCATTTCTGGCACCGTCTCTACGTCCGCCTTGTGGAATGCCTGGGGTTTCCCCAAGTGCTCCAGTTTCCTTCCATAGTCCAAAGATTTACCAGGTAGGTTAACTCGTCATTTTAAATTGTCCTGTGATTAGGTTAGGATTAATCAGGTTTGTTGTGGTTAATCCGATTTATCGGGGGTTGTTTAGGTGGAGTGGTTATAGGGCCAGAAGTGCTTACTTGGCATGCTGTACCACTAAATAAATAAATCACATTCCACCCCTAGCCAATGCTAGGTTGGTATCAGAGGTGCTGAGTACCATAATCAGTGGCCACGAGTCAGCATACCACGATGCCTTCCTGATCATTGGGGAACTTCAACTGGGCCAGCTTGAAAAAGTCTCTGGCCAGCTACCACCAATACGTCACCTCTGGAAGCTTTGGCAAGTGCAATCATGTGGTTGTATTCTACTTCTGACATATGAGCAGAAACTGAGGACTGCAGCATCAGTGGTGAAGAGTATAGTCAAGGGAGGTGGAGGAGTGCTTATACAATAGGTCTGTTGTGATTTGGTGAACTGGACCATATTTGGGTGTTTCATCTTTATATCTGAATGAATATGAAAAAGATGTTGAACAACAATACCTTTCAAGCTATCTCATTTAAAAGTTAGTTGGTATTTTTTTACCTGAATGGATGGCTATACACCTTCCCACATTATATTCTTACTGCCCAATACTTCTCTGGCATTTAGAGCAGCAGTGAAGGTCCTCTGTTTCTGCTGGTGTTCAGGGCTTTCTTCATTGTGTCTGCAACTTCCACTTGGTTTTCACTTCTATCAGTCATGCATTTCCCGGCTGGAGGCTCAGAAATACCATCACATTCAGATGTAGAGGGATTCTTCATTGCTGTTTCTGTAACAATGTTGTTTTACCAGTCAGGATCGTTAACTCTGAGCTGAACCCCCAAACCTGGAAGACTGTTGAACCACTCTTAGTTTGGGCCTCTACCCTTTGATCTGTTTGGCATGGGTGACCCTACCCAGAGCTAAAGTCTAAAGCCCTGACTCCTGCCAATATAGCTTTCCGGGTCATTAAAGCACACAAGCTTTCAAACCTCTTGGAGGTATTCTGTTTTCTATGCCTTGTTTATTCATTTAGCTTGTCTATTTCCATCTGAAATCCTCTTTTGTATCCTCCTTGCATCTCTCATTGGTGCCTAGCATGTGGTGAAGATTTAAGTGTTCACGATGTTTTAAAAAAATTTAATATTAAGTATTTATTTCATTTTTAATTGATGTTGCATGTCAGGGATGTTTTCAAAAAAATTCTAGGCAGTTTTGTCACAAGACAAAGCTGAAGGTTTTATCCTGAGGTAACTTACGTACTGTATAAGGGTTTGTTCAAGCTTCCTTGTATGTCTCCATTATATTCACAACTCCTCACTGGTTTACTCGAGGATTTCTGAATCTAGACGTGTTAGTCAGTACTGAATGCTGTGGTAGGCCCCATTCAGTAAAATCTGGCCCAACATCAACTGACAAACTTGAATGTATAAATATTTAGAAATATTGTTTTGTAAAGTGTCAAAAAACTTACGATTATCTTTAATGTATTTGTTTTTTTTTTGTCCAGCTGATGATGCAATGGATTCTTTGTTGCTACTATCTGATGCAGCTAAAGGAGTGAAATCTTCTTGCTCCTCTGGGTTTGAATGTGTGACGGCTTCCCTAAATGATCAAGTTAATGGGGACAATGAGGTAGTCATGAAAGACTATGGACATAATTCAGCTGCTTCTTCTGAAAGTTTTGAATGGGATGAAAAATTGGACTCTTCAATTGAAATTGAACTGGAGAAATATTGCATGAACACACAGTGTGAGCAAAGCATGTCTTTTTGTCAGTTCCAGCCATTTATGAACCACTATAACTTGCCTATTAACCAGTTTTCTAATAACTATGTTGGTGATCAAATGCCTCAACAAATTCAATCAAATTTGAACACTGCTTTGAATAATGTGTCCCTTCAGCACCAAACAGCCTTGTATGGCAGCTTACCCCTCAGACCATTATCATATACATTGAATTCCTCAGATTGTGAAGAAAATGTGAACCTTTGTTTCAACAGTGGAAGTAACATAATGCAGAAAAGATCAGAAATTCAGTCAGAATATAATAATTTCCCTTTGGAAGACATTGAAAAGCCCAGCAAAAATCCACCTGTTGAGGATGGAACTGAGAGGATTATATTTCCAAGTAGTATAAGAACAGATAATACAAATATATGGACAAATCAAAGTGAAAGTCATGGCCTGTCAGCAGCCATTTCTATGAATATTGGTGCTATTGGCTCAGAACAATTTAGTCCAAAGTATGACACATTTCCAAATGCAGTGAACCGCCAAGATCAACACTTGCAGAACAGCGATGTTTCTGATAAAGCTGTAGCAAGATTTTCTGGTGCAGATGGAAATGAAATATGGCTTGGATCAAAAAAAGAGAGATCATCTTCAAAAAGCTACAAATTATTTGGCGAACCTGAAGCATTTAAAAGAACAAATGAATTGCTACAAAAAGACGGCCCTCTCTCAAAGAATTCATTGGAAAATAAAGAGAATGTTTCAAAAAATATGCAACAGAATACAAGTTTTCCTTATTGGTTTGATATAGGGAAAGCTAACAGTGGAGAAAATCTCCCGAAATTAACAAACCATGATGAAGCAAGTTATCCTCAATATTCTAACAATGTACATTCTGTGCATATTCCAACCACGTCTCCAGTCTCGTGGAATCCATGGGCTCCTGAGTTCCAACCAATGAGCATGGCAAAAACCTTCATTACACCTGTGGCAGCAAGTCCTCTGAAGCCAAGGCTTAATGATACTTCACCATGGAAACGTACTGGACCTACATCCAGTCCTGATAAACTTCATTCAATTAGAAGTTCAACTTCTGGTAGTTTGCTTTCAAAACCATGCTTAAATCCATATCTCATACACCAATCACAGACTTATGAACATCCACTTCCACAGTTCATGAACAGAAAAGCAATAGCTACACCCAAATCGTTGTTTTTGATGAGGGGCCTGCCTGGATCAGGAAAAAGTACACTAGCCAGGTATGACATGATTTTTGTTAATATACTTATCTAGACCAGTTGAAGGAGGTTAGAGATTTTCCTTTATCACAGTATCTTTCTCCATTCACTAAACTTACACTTGGTTCAGTCCTAGAAGTGCCATTTTGGAGTTGGAGTCTCTGGTCTGGCTCCACTCCAAAAATTCACATATAAACTTGGCTGACACTTCTTAAATTGGTAAAAGAAAGTAGTTTCAAAAATCTTCCATGGTTTTTCAGTGTTTTTGCAGAATAATATTTCAGTCTATTATTTAGTACAAAATTGTGTTTAACTGTTAATCCATTGTATTCTTCTATATTTGATTTTTATCTTTTACCTCCTGAACTTCATTCTGTGCACTTGTGCATCCTACCAGTAATAGGTAATGACTTGGATGTAGCTGTAGGAGGTATGATTGGAAAGTTTGCAGATGACATGAAAGTTGATGATGTTGTGGATAGCGAGAAACTCCTTAGGCTGTAGTAAGATATTGATGAGATGGAACCTTCACGAGAATTGTTAGATCAAATTTAATCTTGACCACTGTGAGCTTATGCATTTTGTGAGTAAATTAGTGGTAGGACACATACCATAAATATAACGCAGTAAGGAAGGTTGATGAACAAAGGGTTAGGATTAGGTTTTCAAGTTGATAGTTCCCTGAAAGTTGTATATGGGGTAGTGAAGAAGGTATTACAAATTTACAGAATAAGGGTGGATTGTGTGCAGTTCTGGTAAGGAGGATATGGTTGTGTTGGAATAAGTGCGGAGGAGATTCCCGAGGACGTGGTCTGGGTTGGAGGCCTTTAGTTATGGCAGGAGATTGGATACATTGAGTTTCTTGTAGTGAAGGAAGCTGAAAGGTAACATGGTACAGGTATGTAAGTTAGGGGTGATTACTGGAATCTTTTTCACATAGTAGGAATATCAAAAACAGGAGGGCAAATGCATTTGAGGTGAGAGGAAGACGTTTTAAAGGGGATTTAAGGGGAAAGTTTTTTTAAATACCAGGTATTCGGAACCTTCTGGAAGAGGTGGTAGAGTCAGATACATTCATTATGTTTAAGAGACATTTGGACAGGCACTTAAATAGACAAGGTGCAGAAGTATACAGACATGATGTGGGCAAATTAGATTGGTATGGATGGGCAAAGAGGGATCATTTTCAGGGCTCTACAACTCTTGAGTCTATGACACCAGATAGTTTTAAAGGTAAGGAGAAAGTTGTAAGTCTTATAATTTGGGTTTTATATATGTATAGTTTAAATGCAGATTAATTTTCCTGTTCTTACTTACTTTAGAAATCCTGAGTTGAAAATTCCATATGTGGTGTACAAGTATAAAATTGCATTTCGAAGAAAATTTGCTTTTGAAAATCGAAGTATTCCATTACATTTTTGAAGCAATATTTATTTTTCATAACTTCACTTCTGAAAGACCATACCTGGCTTCCAGATGAAAACTTTAGTTGTACCCGGGGTTTAAAGCTGAAGCTTGGCATAATTGAATATATGTTGCAGATTTTTGAGAATGAAAATGTGTGGTGTGATGCCTTTATTTTGAGGCTGCATTCAGAGGTTGGGATTGTGCCAGGGAAGAACGTGAAACCATCAGTTAATCAAGCTTTTTTGGTGAAGTAGGTATCAGAATCTGGCGGTAATCCATGTTTGTAGCATTGAGTAAAATTGGGAGCCAATGGTGATTGATAGTTGGAATGCAGAGTTGGGTGGTTGTGAGGGAGGCACTGCCTCAGAGAATTTGGGTAAGGGGCACATCCATGGGTGAGGATCTTTACTTTGTAGGATTGTGGGGTGGAGAGGGAGATGGAAGATTAAGGTCTATATCTCGAGTGGAGTGAAGTTGTGTATGGAGGAGACAGACCAGGAAGTTGCTGGCAAGAGGGCAGTATATCTCTGGGCCTTGTTGCAGGATATTGAGGGTAATAGTTAAGGTGATTTAGGCATTGGTGTTGGGAGAGGAGGGAGTAGTTTGATTACAGGATCAGATGGATAACCAGATTGAACTTTTGGAGATTACACATGTAGGGTCTTGTTAGATTGGAACCTGGATCTGAGAGGATCAGGGGAGTTGTTTTGTGAGGAGGTCTGGGCTTCATCATAGTGATAATGACGGTCAAAGTGTAGGCACAATATAATATAAGGTGGGGAAACTGCCTGAGCAATGAACTTTCAATAATTGCATGACTTAACAATAGACTTGCACTGTACTGGGAGGACCAGATTGTTCTGGAAGTGCCTAATTGTCCAAGTTCCTCTAAAGTGCTTAAGAAGGTAGCTTTGCCGGTGAGCAGGGTGTGATTATAACATCCCTTAAACTTTGATCCAGAAATTGCATCTGCACATGATATTTCCAGAGTGAAGAATGTCAACCCAGAATATTCATAGTCACAATTCCCTAAAGCATTATTTATAAAATATAAAGAACCTAATGCTAATCATTAATCTTCAACAGCATTTCCACTGCTAATTTCCTTGATGTGAAAATTGATCTGAAATTTTAACTGTACAGTTACTAAAGTACAGTGTCTTTATGAGGAGGTCAGAGGGTGGATATTTTGCAGCAAGTATTTATTTTCTGAGTTTCCAAAATATTTCTGCATCTACATGGCATGTCATGCATTTGAAGTAATTTTCACTGGTCTGGGTTATTGAACTCCAACATTAAAGAAACTTGGTAGTATCTAAGTCAAAGCTCTCTGCTTGATCAATCCTTTGTCATACGCAGATAATCCTGTATGACGTGTATGTGATTGCATTTTCCACCATTTACAAAATATGTTGAAGAATAAATTTGATAACACCTTCAAAATTCACAATCTTGGCGATCTAGCAGTACATGGAGAAGTAGACAGTTGGGAGTGTCACCACTTGTAAGCTACTCTCCAAATTATGCATCCTCCTGATGTGGAAGTATATTCTGATTATTGCCTTCATTATTGCCGGGTCAAAATCTCGAGTGAATTGAAGTTGTGTATGGAGGTGGTGTGAGAATACCTTAACTGTAAGAGACTGGAATTTTTTCTCTCTATTTCTTACATGGCTCAAATAGCATTGATGCAACTGTAATGCTGTTTTTAAAAAGGCTCTTAGGATCATAATCTTCCTATGCGATCATCATTAAATGACATTTTAGTGTTCCCAGGCCTAAGGATCTCTATCTCAGCTTTAGTATGAGCTAAGAAATTGACAGTGTTTCAATGTAGTTGAAGGTGGAAAGAGGATTCAATGTTACATGTGAACAGTCCATAGAGTAAATGGTGAGACTACACAACAATGTGGGACCAGTCTGCCATGTTATGGTGTCAGGAGGAAAACAAGTTTTATGAGTAAATCCTGATTTTTTTTTTGCATAAAGTGAAATTCAAGATCATGCTTTAAAGTTAAAATCTAGTAATGCATTGATTCTGCCATTATTGGGACAAGTTTCATATTGTTCTGGTGCTAACAGAAATCCTGATCAACATGTTGGAAATTAGAACTAAAAATGCAATTTTGCTCCACTGCAGGGTAAAACCATTTCAACTGCATATTGCTGTCTTTCAGCACTTTTAAAAGTACATTTCTAGGGCAAGAGTCTAGGTTGCTTCAGGAAAGCAGTTCACCTTCTTGAAAGCTTTTATATCTAGGCATTAAATGACATTCTTGCCATCTCTGCCCAGAGCCCATGTGTCAATTTAAAAATAAATGTCAAATTGGTTGAAAGTAGTGGAGCAAATCACATGGTCTGCAAATTTTTACTGCGGTGATAGACACCATATTTGGCCTTTCTTCCTTTGAAAATCATTCATCCACTATTTCAAGTATTTATCACTTTGAATACAGATGAGGGATTGAATACAAAACTGAAGTTATTTAAGAATGATAGTTGGATCAAATGCAACACTGCACAAGATTTTCCAATTGGAGGGAGTCATTGATTCCGGAGACAAAGCAGTGCAGGTTAAGGGAGAATTTAGGAGATGTTCTATCATACAAGACAAGACAACTTGAGCAACTAGGATGGCACTTTTGAACTGCACAGTTAAAGTCAGGGTAGACCGAGCACATTATTTTCAGCATAGTGAAGGATTATCCTGGCTTCTAACCCTGCTGAAATATATGTTCCATCAGAAATAAATAACCAAGTTCACCCAAATTCATAAAGAGCATCTTTTTCTAAAGCAATATTTTTATAAGAGCTTAATTACAAGGCCATGAAATAATTTTGCAATAAACTAATGAGTTTCTATTGCATTTGGGCAGACTGATTGTTCAACAGGGCCCTAATGGAATAATTTTAAGCACTGATGAATACTTTTATCGAAATGGGCGCTACCAGTTTAATCACAGTCTGATTGGAGAAGCTCATCAGTGGAACCAAAAGAGAGGTGAGCATTCAGTTATTGTAGGCATTATTTCACTATTTTAGTTGATAGAATTTATTTTAATTTATCTTAACACTGATAATGCAAACCATTGTCAACTTACAATTTCAACCTTCTTCTCATAGACGTGTGATTAAATAAAATGGGGAAACTTAACAGTGTCGTTAAAAATTGAGTGTTATTTGAGTTCTAAAATTATAGAAGCACAGTTTGGCTCCCTGCTCTCAACTTTAAAAAACAATTGTATTTATTCCTGGCACCTCATGGATCACTGTAGACTTGTAGATGAAACTACCATTTTTATTCATTACTACTGTTTGCTAACCACAATTTTCCTTTGCTGAAACATGCAAAATCTAGTTGTCTTCATGCATCTTTGCCTTCAGCAATGCTTGGGCTACTTTGGCTCTTCATCACCCCTCTCTTCTCCTTTAAAACTCTTATTAAAACACACTCATTTGATTAAGGTCTCCAAATATGTATTTTTATTGTATACTATGAAGTCCAATGGAACATTTTTTGTAATTGCTAAATAAGTTGTTCTGAACATAATGTTATGGTGCCTGAAAACCCAAGTAGTGAAAGGATGGAATAGATGAACTACAGAAAGCAGACAGTTCTCAAATCCCGTTAGACTTTTTTGATCTTGAAGGAAATTACGATGTCACAGTAGCATTACAAGTGTACAGATATACAAATATTAGAAGAGAAGTAAGAAAGAATTAAAAGTAAGTTACCTAAACAATCTTAACAGGAGGGGGTCATCAGGTTGGTATGTGCTGAGGTGATGTGTCTAAGGGTGAGACCGGTATTATGGACGTTGTGAAGGGCTTGTGACCCTGTTTGCTAAACAAAAAACTATTGGAATGCAGACGTTAGATAAGTGTAGGCTTGGGCATATATGTGATGCTTCCCCGACGGTCCTGATTTTCAGCATCTGCAATCTCTCGTGTTTCAGTCAGGGATACTTGTCTTGATTCATGGAATTGATGAGTGCCTGGAGGAAGCTGTTGAATTGTTCAAGGATCCAGTTCCTTCAACAGCAAAATGGACAATGGCAGAAATGATGGTTGATACATCCAAGTTTAAATTTTTAAAAGCACAGAAGCATTTGCAGCTCTTCCCAGTTTGAAATTTAAGAACTTGTATTTGAGTAGGAAGGACTATAAACTGAGATGGAATGTGAATACTAGTAAAAGTATTCATTACTACATTGCAGGACCAAAAAGTGATTTTACAAATGTGTATAAAATCAATCAGGTACCAGTTAGAATTCCATTGAAATCTAGTTTACTCAATTTGTAGCATGGGGGATGGGGGAGCATAAAAAGGATTTCGAACATTTTGAGTGAGTGGGAAATCCAGTACAAGTAAGAAAGATTACAAAAGAAACAATATTTAATTTCACAAAATAATGCATTTTTGTTAGGCCCTTAGTTTAAAACAAGCTCTCCATATTATTTATTTTTATTTTTGAATGCTTTGATTATTTTCATTGAACACAAATTTAAGGTAAATATGAGAAATCTGTTTAACTTTAAATTATTTAATTAACATTCTATTTTAAATAATGTGTAGAGATGTCATGATCATTAATTATGAACTTGTTGAATAGTACTAAATTCTAATTATTTTATTTCAGCCAAAGAAGCCATGGAGAAGGGTTTATCTCCAGTTATAATAGATAACACAAATACGCAGTCTTGGGAGATGAAACCGTACATTATTATGGTTAGTGAATTTTGAAAAGATTTGAATGGTCTAATTGTTTCTGTAAACATGGAATACAGGTTAACCCGGCCATCTGAAGGTAGAGCGTTCCTATGAAATGGTTCGTAAGCCGAAATGTCGTAAAGTGAAGAAGCAATTACCATTTATTTATATGGAAAAATCTTGTGAGCGTTCGCAGACCCAAAAATAACCTACCAAATCATGCCAAATAACACACAAAACCTAAAATAACAGTAACATATAGTAAAAGCAGGAATGATATGATAAATACACAGCCTATATAAAGTAGAAATACTTTTCCACAATCATTACTGAACTGTTCTCCATAGCGAAAATCTCATGCAAGCGCCGTCGGCAGAAAATCTCATGCAAGCACTGTTGGCAAGAACACTCTCTCCAGTGACCTTTAAGCTATGAAGCTGCCAAATCATACCAAATAACACATAAAAATACACAGCCAATATAAAGTAGAAATAATGTATGTACAGTGTAGTATCATTTACTGGAATTGGGAAAGCGCGGTGCACACTGATGATGGTGTGTTAGGCTGAGTCAGAGTTTGGGTGGTGCAGTGGCCCCCACCCTCCAGGCCGCCGAGCGATACATTGCCGCAAAGCATGCAGGAATGCAGCGGTAGCCGGGAGACATACAGCACGTCTTTAAGAAAAAAGCTGAAATAAACAGGCTAATTAATTAGGTGCCGCCCGACACATAATTGTCGACCCAGATCAGTGCTGATTTCCGACTGCATCGTCTCTGATCTGGGCTGACAATTATGTGTCGGTGGCACCTAATTAATTAGCATGTTCATTTCGGCTTGTTTCTTAAAGATGTGCTGTGTGCCTCCCGGCTACTGTTGCATTCTCCGCGAATCGGTATCTGTCTGTGGCCTGGGGGTTGGGATGATGGGTCATTGGAGTGTCATCTCGTCATCGTCTGTTTCCATTAGAGCAGGCAGCTCATCTTCTATCTCCGCCCGCCTCGATGTCGAAGGTTGAGGTTCATTGTCTGCTGTGGCTGATGTGGAAGGCTTGCTTGACTGCTGAGCCTCGCGCATTTTTCTATCACACAGTTCTTTGTAAGGACTCAAACCATCCTGCAAATATCTCCTAAACCGACGTACCCTTTCAAAATTAAAGTCGTACTTTATCATTACTCATTCGGTTTCGATTGTTATCCTTTTTTCTTCCAATTGCATCAGCTCTTCATCTGTCAGTTCTTTGGTTATGGGATGCCAAAACCTCTTCAACATCATGTTCGTCAGCTTCCACAAGCCAAACTCACATTGTCCTTACTTCGTTCACCACGATCAAAACGCTTAATTATGTCTAGTTTTACGCTAAGTGTAACACCCTTGCGAGCTCTTTCAGGCTTTTCCGATACCTTAGAACTCATCTTGCAAATGGCTGCTCACAGGCACGTGTTTAAGCAATGCAGGCAAGAATCGGGGGAGAACGGCTGCTCGGGGTGTGTGCTGACTTTCATCGCGTGCTGCTTTTTTTTGTAACAGTGAAAATACCTTCTGAAAGCGAAAACAGGGTATTAATGTAGGTCTTTCGTAACAGTGAGGTTTCGTAAAGCGAACGTTCGAAAAGCGGGGGACACCTGTATCTTGAATAGTGTCAATTTTGTATGAAGTATTAAACATTGCTTCATGTTTTTCATGTATCATGCCATTTGTTTTTAATTATCAGATGATATGGAAATAATTTAACAGTGGTTTTTAAGTTGTGTTGTGGAAATAGTGCCTTTTGAGTGATTGACTTTTTGATTGTCTAATACTGTTCAACAGGTAGTGTTCTGATGGGGAGATTGATAAGTTCTGGCTGAAGTGTAAGAATTTGAGAAATACAGAACTAAATATCAATTCCTGTTTATTTCAACAAAACCAAAACCAATTTCAAAACTAGAATGCTGTCCTTAGAGACAAACAAGGAATCTTAGGTTGGTAAAGTGATTTATGTTGGAGTAAAAACCTGAAGGTTTCAAGCAGAAATGTTTCAATAATTTCTAGTCCATTGTTTTATTCAACTTGTGTTTTATATATTCTCAAACATGCAAGTAATCAGTTTGTCTAACTGCTCCCTTAAAATTCAGTGTGTGCTTATTAATTTATCACATCATTTAAATCTTTTTATCTATTTGATTTTTTTAGGTTAATTGGAATTGATTTATCATAATCACATGTACTGAGGTACAGTGAAAAGCTTGCCTTGAATACAGTTTGTATAGGTCAAATCATTTTGCAGTCCATTGAGAAAGAGCAAGTTAAAACGTGGGATGCAGAATAAATGTAACAGCTACAGAGAAAGTGCAGTGCCAGTAGACAGTAAATTGCAAGATCATAATGAGGTAGATTGTAAAGTCAAGAGTCCTTCTTATCATACCATGTACCACTTAATAGCCTTATTACAGCAGGGTAGGAGCTATCTTTGAGGCTGGTTGCGACACGTGCTGTCAGGCTTTTTTTTATCAATAGAGAGAACGTTTGGAGTGTGTAGGGTCTGATTATATACAGAGTCCATGGGGGGGGGGGGTGTCTGGTTTTCTTGATATGTTGAACTGTGTCTACAATCCTGCAGCTTCTGGCAGTCATGGGCAAAGAAGTTGCCATAATAAGGTGTGGTGTATCCAGGTAAGATGCTTTCTGTGGTGCATCAGTAAAATTGGTACAGGTTGACAGGAACATGCCAATTTTTTCAAGCCTCCTGAGGAAGAGAAGGCACCTGTGTGCTTCCTTGGTTGGACCAGAGTAGGCTGTTGGTAATGTTCCCTCTCTCAACTTCGGCATTTTGATGTGGACAGGAGCATGTGCACTGCCATCCTTCCTAAAGTCAATGATCAGCTCTTTTGTTTTGCTGACATTGAGGGAAAGGTTATTGTCATGATCCTATGTCAGTAGAGTGTCCATCTCCTTTGTATACTTCAACTAATCAATACTTGAGATACGGCCAAATACCGTGGCATTGTTTTCAAATTGTGGGTGGAATGAAGTCATGAGTGTACAGAGAGTAGAGTAGAGAGCTGAGGATGTAGTCTTGTGGGGTAACAGTGTTGAATAATAATAATCCTGGTGGAGGCATTGCTACCTATCCTAACTGCAGTCTGTTGGGCAGAAAGTCGAAAATCCCGTTGCAGAGGGAAGTGTTGATTCTGAGGTGTAGGGTGTGGTAATGAGTTTATTTGGAATTATAGTATTGAATGTGGAGTTGTAGTCAATAAATAAATAGTCTATCTTGGGTTTCTTTACCTTATGGATGCTCCAGAGTTGAGTGTTGGGCTGAGTGATGGGATCCACCAAAGATCTGTTTTGGTGGTAGGTGAGTTGCGGTAGGTGGAGGTCGTTTGGGATGCTGGAGTTAAAGCATGAGTTTTATTTTCACTGAGCAACATTATGCATTCCATTGCAGGATCCTTTAGTGTAACTCGAGTCAGAAAAGTACAGCACAGAAACAGGCCCTTTGACCCATCTCATCTATGCCAAACTTTCTGTGTAATGCTGACAAATATATTGAACAAAAGACAAATACAGGAAATTACAAAACTTTACAAAGCGTAACTCAGAGTGCACTTGCAGTATATGTGCATTTCTGAATTATAGAAACAATGAGATTCTACTGGTGAGAGTTCAGAAGAAGTTCACCAAGATGTCCTGACGAAGGGTCTCGGCCTGAAACGTCGACTGCACCTCTTCCTAGAGATGCTGCCTGGCCTGCTGCATTCAGCAGCAACTTTGATGTATGTTGTTCACCAAGATGTGCCTGGATTGGATGATGGGGGGGGGGGGACTTCCGGTAGAGCTCATGGAGTGAAGTCGTGTTCTTGACTCGCTCCATTACCTCTGAGTTTTTCTTCTTATGATCAGCTATATTTTAACTAACCATTAAGGCATCGACTTTTACAATACTTTGAAACAAATTGGGCTCTTTGATAATCGGATGCTTTTAAGGTCTGCTATGTCTAAGAATGGGAAAAATGGGAAAGACGGCAAACCTCCAGTTAGACCGAAAGGTACCGATTTTCCTCCGACTGAACCACCGGTGACTTTGAAAGCTATATCGGATCTAATTCAAAGGGAAATTTCAACCTCTATTACGGAGCTGATTCGTGCGGAAATTTCAATTAATTTCCAGAAAATTGCCGATTTAATCGATAAAATACAAACATCTATCACGGAACATCAGTCGACTATATCTAATCTTCAAAAATCCACGCAACAAAATGAACTCAAGATGGGGAAAATTGAAGAAACAATTACTATAATGAAGAAAACACTTGACTTTCTGACCTTTAAAAACTCTGACTTAGAATCCAGAATGCGACGGCAGAATCTTCGAATGATTGGTGTGCGTGAAGCTGCTGAATCTGACAACCCTATGAAGTTTTTTTCTCAACTTTTAAAAGATGCATTTCCTACTGTATTTCCTGACCAACCACTGTTATTGGACCGTGTTCACAGAGTTCCATCATACTCGTCTAAGTCAGATAAACCTCGACATGTCATCTTACGTTTTCATTACTTTCAAGACAAGGAGAAACTGTTTCGATTCGTTCGATCTAAAGGTTACATTGATTTTTTGGATCTTCATTTCCGGTTCATGGAGGATTTCAGCAAACAAATGCGGGATCAACGGGTTCGTTACAGATCTGTGATGTCGGAACTCTACAAGATGGATTTAAAACCAGCGCTGCTTTACCCAGCACGTTTAAGGATTAGTACGTTGGATGGAGCCCTCCGTTTTTTTGAATCTCCATCGGATGCCCAGAGTTATCTGGATCAATTTTCACCTTCAACATCGTAATCGTAATTTTTAACTATCTCCGTTTGATCGGAGGTTGTGAATCTGTCGGCCTTAATTTTTTTTGCCTTATATGGGCAGAAAAGTTTATTTTTGATTAATTAATATCGTTGCTAAACTTCCTTTCTATCTGCGTCATTCCTTTCTTTTTCCCAGGGGATTCTGGGTGGTTATTTCCTCAGCGTCATTCTACGTATTTCCTTTGAGGCCTTAAATTTTGTAGTTTTTAAATCTTTTTTTTCTAGGTTTTCATAACTAGTTTATGTTAATAATTTCATTTCCTTTTTTAGTTTATTCATAGGGTCTGGGGTTTGTTGCGTTTTTTTTATATTTTCTGGCTTTTTCTCTGTTATATTAAGTGTTTGTTTTAATTGATTTACTTTTTTTATTCTTTTACTGTTTTATAACTAGCTGATCTTTTATATATTTACACTTTTTTTTAAGTGAGCGTCTATCGGAAGTCATGGGGGTAGTTTTAGTGCTTGCTTCTTTCCGGCTGGTCTGTTTTAGATTTAGCCTTGGGGTCATGGGGTGGGGTGTGGTGTGGTGTGGTGGGAGGGGCTTCACGTTTTAGTTTTTTTTCTTCTTGGGCTATTTACACTATTGAAGTATTGGTTGCGTTCTCCTTCCTGGTATCTCTTGTTTGTTCTGTTCCCTTTCCGGGTTCGTGGGTCGAGCCTATCGTCAATCCTCCTTTTTGCGGGTTGATTTTAGGTTTTATGGAGTCTATTATTAATTTTGTCTCCTGGAATACTAATGGTCTTAACCATCCTATTAAAAGGAAAAAAGTTTTTAAAGTGTTCCAGAGACTTAAAGCACAAATTCTATTTTTACAAGAGACCCATGTGCGGAGGGGGGACAGACTACGTTTTTTTAAATTCTGGAAGGGACAACAGTTTCATTTGAACTCTAACGCTAAGATTCGAGGCGTCTCTATTTCTATAGACTCCTCAGTTACTTTTATACAACATGATATTATCTCTGATCCGAATGGTAGATTTCTACTGGTTAGTGGTCTACTATTTAATAAAAAGGTAGTTTTGGTTAATGTTTATGCTCCCAATATGGACTGTCCAGAATTTTGTAAATCATTATTTAATCAGTTCCGGAATTTGAATGAGTTTTCATTGATCTGGGGCGGAGATCTTAATTCCTGTTTATCTCCAGCTTTGGACCGTTCAAACGGCTCCTCTATGGACCTTACCTAATAAATCTGCAACTTTGATTAATTCATTCCTCTCTAATTCTGGGTCAACGGACATTTGGCGTTTTTTGCATCCTCAGGAAAAAGATTTTTCTTTTTTTTCACATGTTCACCATTCCTATTCAAGAATTGATTATTTCTTTATTGACTCTCGTCTTATTTCTTCAGTGATTAAATGTGATTATGACTCTATAACCATTTCGGATCATGCTCCACTTAAGCTTTCTATTAAAATTCAGGCCAATACACAAAATAATAGACAATGGCGTTTTAATTCGCTGTTGCTTCAGGACTCGGACTTTGTTAACTTTATGAATGAACAGATTGATCTTTTTTTTTACAATCAACTATACAGAGGATATTTCTGTGAACATTCTTTGGGATACTTTTAAAGCTTATAATCGTGGTCAGATTATCTCGTATTCTGCTGCTTTGAGGAAGGAGCTGAAGCAGGAGGAGTTGGTAATTGTGGACAAGATTAAGGAAATTGATAAGAAATATGTTACAGCTCCCTCTGAGGAGTTATATAAACAAAGAACTGAACTTCAAATTTTTACACAGTTTATTACTTTCATCCTCGATTGTAAACCAATTAAAGAAAACAAGAAGTGAATTTTATGTACACAGTGACAAAATTGGCAAACTGTTGGCTAACCAATTGAAGTCTAATTATGCTAAATCTCAAATTAATCAGATTTATAATCAAAATGATCGACTGATACTTGATCATGCGGGGATTGATCAAAACCTTCTTTGATTTTTATTCTTCCTTATATCAATCAGAGTCTTCTCGAGACTCTAAATATATGAATGATTTTTTAGATAACCTAGATTTCTCTGAGATTTCACAGGATATGTCTTCTATGCTAGATACTCCCATTACCACTGATGAGATTAAGAATGTTATTTCCTCTATGAACCTGGGGAAAGCTCCTGGCCCTGATGGGTTTACCGCAGAATTTTATAAATGTTTTGCACCTTCATTAATCCCTTGGTTCTGTAGGGTTTTTGAGGCTTCATTAAAACTTGGTAAACTTCCCGAATCTTTCAATAGAGCGTCAATCTCTCTAATATTAAAGAAGGGTAAAGATCCTGCTCAATGTGCATCTTATAGACCAATATCTTTATTAAATGTTGATTCTAAAATTTTTTCTAAATTATTAGCAAACAGATTAGAAAAAGTACTTCCTTTTATTATTTCGGAAGACCAAACGGGTTTTACTAAAGGTCGTTACTCTTTTTATAACATTCGCACACTGTTAAATATTGTTTATACCCCCTCACAAAATGTTCCTGAGTGTGTTATCTCTTTAGATGCTGAGAAAGCTTTTCATAGAGTAGAATGGCCTTACTTATTTAAGATGCTTGAAATGTTTAATTTTAGCTCGAAATTTATATCCTGGATCAAACTGTTATATCATTCTCCTGTGGCCTCGGTCCGTACTAACTCTCTAAGCTCACCTTTTTTCCCTCTTTTTCGAGGTACTCGACAAGGTTGTCCTCTTAGTCCTTTATTATTTGATATTGCATTAGAACCTCTTGCAATTGCCATTCGAGAATCTCCAAATATTACTGGGATAACAGGGCTTAAAATCCCATAAAATATCACTCTATGCTGTTGACTTACTTTTATATATTTCTAATCCTCAAAAATCCATCCCTGCTGTTTTAGATTTATTAGCACAATTTAGTCTTTTTTCAGGTTATAAATTAAATCTTAGTAAGAGTGAACTTTTCCCGATTAATAAACAACTTCCCTTATATCATAACTTTCCGTTTAAATTGATTAATAATTATTTTTCATATCTTGGGATTAAAATTACTTGTAAACACAAAGATTTATTTAAGATTAATTTTTTACCCTTAATTGACCATATTATTCAACTTTCATCTAAATGGTTTCCATTATATTTAACTTTGATTGGTCGTATTAATGCAGTTAAGACGCTTTTCCTGCCAAAATTTTTATATATATTTCAGGCATTACCGATTTTTGTTCCAAAATCTTTTTTTGATAAAGTTGACTCAAAAATTTCTTCATTTATTTGGCAAAATAAAAACCCAAGACTGGGTAAAATACATTTACAGAAAGCTAAGGGAGATGGAGGTTTAGCATTACCTAACTTTAGATTCTATTATTGGGCAATTAATATTCAACGTATGAAATTTTGGTTACTTGACCAGGATATACTATTCATTCCTAAATGGGTAGCATTGGAATTACAATCTGTTCAGGGCTATACACTTGGCTCTATTTTAGGTTCCTCTCTTCCTTTTGATTTGAAATGCCTCAAACAGATCTCTAACCCAATCGTTAAATATACCTTACATATTTGGTTTCAATTCAGAAAATTTTTTGATCTTAACCAATTTGGGCTAGCGATTCCTATTTTAGGTAACATTTTTTCCTCCCTCTTTCACAGATCGTGCTTTTCAAATTTGGAAGACTAAGGGTATTTCACGGTTTTTGGATTTATTTTTAGATGGTTCCCTTATGTCTTTTGAACAATTATCTAATAAATATAATTTATCAAGAATACATTTTTTTAGATATCTACAAGTTAGAAATTTCCTAAGTACTATACTTTCTTCCTTTCCAATGCTTCCTCCTACATATATTTTAGATACTATAATTAATCTTAATCCATGTCAGAAAGGTGCATCGGCTATGCTTTATAATATTATTATGAAACTTAGGAATGCTCCATTTGATAAGATTAGGGTAGATTGGGAACAGGAATTGGGTTCTATCATTTCCGTGGATGACTGGGGGCAGATTTTACAATTAGTCAATACTTCCTCTATCTGTGCTAAACATTCCCTAATTCAATTTAAAGTTGTTCATAGAGCACATATGTCCAAAGATAAATTAGCTCATTTTTATTCTCATATTAATCCTTTTTGTGATAGATGTCCGGGGCAGATAGCCTCTTTAACTCATATGTTTTGGTCTTGTCCTACTCTGGAAACTTTTTGGAGAGACATTTTTAATATTATCTCAAAGGTATTGAATATAGATATCTCCTCACCCTATTACTGCTATCTTTGGATTACCTAAAGTTTCCAGTAATCTTTCTCCTTCAGCCCGTAGAATGATTGCATTTCTTACTTTAATGGCGAAAAGATGTATCTTATAACATTGGAAAGAGCTTTTTTATATATATAAATTAGTATACTATTATGTTACCTTATTATGTTATGTTTAAATTACATTGTATCATTTTTTATCTGTATTAATATCTCCTGTAATTTTATTATATTCAAACAGTGTATTAGTGCCTATATGGCTTACCTTTTTGTATACTTATTCAATAAAAAGATTTAAAAAGAAAGGATTGGATGATTGGGGAGAGATTGGAGAAGCTGGTTTTGTTTTTCTTGGAGCAAGGAGGCTGTGGGATGACCTGATAGCCAAAATTACAGAAGGAATACAGAGGGTAGATGGAATCTTGTTTTCCCCATAGCAGGGTAACAAAAACAAGAGGACATACATAAGCTTAAGGTGAGAGGAAGGAATTTTAATGGGTATTTGAGAGCAAATTTTTTTTTTAAGTGAAAAGCTGTAGTTTAAAACTGGAATTTTTTTGTCAGAGATGGTGGTGTAATCAGATACAATCACAAAGTTTATTGAGGGTGAATGGGATTAGTGTAGATGTACCAAAAAATCATATGGATGTGGTGGTTCAGAGGGTTCATTTCTGTACTGTAGAAATTATATTCCCTCTGGTGTCTGTCCAATTTTGTATTGAAATGCCTGATTCTATTCCATCATTCTTACAGGAAATAAATTCCAGATTATAACTACCTTCCATAAAATTATTCCTCGTGTCACACTTGCATCACTTGCCAAGGTTTTTAAATCTGCGCCCATTAGTCTTGATCTATTTGCCATCTGTCTATTAACGTGATTTGTACAAGTTTAATTTTGCGCCCCTCTACCAAATCTCTCCTCAGTGCACGTTTCTCCAAGGGAGCAAATGCAGTCTAACCATGTAATAGCATTAAATTCAAAGTCTACATCATAATATAGTAATCGATATTCCTTTTTTGCTGCTGCAGTGGAAACAAATCAGAACATATCCCAAAAATATTGAAGTTGCTCAATCAACACTCCTCACTGATCTGTGCTTGGAGTCAGATGTGGGAAGTTCTAGAGACTCCCAGCCTCCCGGATGGCCATACCTGCGCCAGGTGCGTCGAGCTGCAGCTCTCTAGGAATCGCGTTAGAGAATTGGAGATGCAGCTCGATGACCTTCGTCTGGTCAGGGAGAATGAGAAGGTGATAGATAGGAGCTATAGGCAGGTAGTCACATCGGGGCCTCGCGAGACAGATAAGTGGGTAACAATCAGGAGATGGAAGGGCAAGAGGCAGATGCTAGAGAGTACCCCTGTGGCTGTCCCCTTTAACAATAAGTACTCTTGCTTGAGTACTGTTGGGAGAGATGGCCTACCTGGGGGAAGCAACAGTGGCTGCGCCTCTGGCACAGATTCTGGCCCTGTGGCTCATGAAAGACTATGGACATAATTCAGCTGCTGCTTCTGAAAGTTTTGAATGGGATGAAAAATTGGACTCTTCAATTGATTTCCTACACAACATGTGGGTATTAGTAAAGCTACTCTGCACTAATTAGAATCTAGTGGTTCAGGAAGAAGTTATGATGTCAGGCAAAATACGACTTTACGTATTCAAACTATTTGAAGAAACAAATATGTAAGATGCTTCATGTATATTAGATTTTCTAAGGAGAAAGTGCATTTTCTATTACCACTTCTTTGTTACTGTTCATTTTGTTTTAAATTTGTGCCAGGACTTTTGAACTTTCTGTAATCTTTATTGTTGACTTACAGTTTTAATTTCAGAAATTCCAGGATTTGGACTAAGCATGCAAAAACCTGGATGCAACTCACACTGTTGTAGTATTCTCCATCTCTATGAAGAAGCATTAACAATAGTTCTTGTTTGATTTGATCATGGTGTTGATGCTCTTGACTCCCTTGATGGTAGAGACCAAAAAGGTGGGAAGAGCTACCTTGAGGCCAGTCTTGAAACTGGAGAACTGAACTATGAGCTGTTTTCTTTTCTATGAATTTTACCTCTGTATGTTTTTCATACTTCCAGAAAAATTGTATCCAGCAAAGTTATTGAGGAAACAGACTTTGTGAATGAATAGTACAATAAAATCTTAGAGAAAATGATTGATTTTTAGGAAGGATGCCAACAAAAACAGGCATGTAAATTACTGTATGAACACTTTAGCAGAGCAAACTTTGAGACAATTTGTTCCAAAATCACAAAAATTAGTGATGAATGTGAAACTTAAGATGAATTAGGAAGTCGTAAGAATATCAGCAGAAGTCCCAAAATACTTTCCTATCAATTGAGCACTTCTTGAAATTTTTAAATTGTGTGTGTTAAGTGCTGACACGTTTGCACTTATGCACTATTGAAATCTCTCGTGGTGAGAACCAGAGATAACATTAACAACTTAATATGATAAAGCATTAAAAAGGCTCTCAGATACCAAAGGTGGTTTTATTGGGGTACTCGATCAAATTTTGTGAAATTAGCAATACGCTATTGTTTTGAACCTTGTGGGTTTCCTTCGTGTCTTCCAGTGTTCCAAAGACATACAAGTTGATAGATAAATTGGTGAAATGGATGTAATTGGGTTGCATGACCTAACTTGGTTGGAAAGGGCCTGTTAAAATGAGGCGTAATGTTTAGTGTAATGCTATTATAGCATCAGTGAAGCAGGTTCAAATCTGCTGCTGTCTGTAAAGAGTTTGTGTATGTTCTCCCTGTGACCACATGGGTTTCCTCCAGGTGCTATAGTTTCCTTCCACATCCCAAAGACATATGGGTTAGGTTAATTGGTCATGTGTGTAATTGGTGGTGCAGTCTTGCTGAGCAGGAAGGACCTGTTATCAACTGTAAATAAAAATAATACAGCTTAAGAAGCTGAAGGAGGAGTAATAAATCTTCCCTGTCGTGCCTGCTTCATATTTCACTGAGCTCATTGAAAATATCCAGAAACAAATCCTAAATCCATGACAAAATATCATCTTTCTTTGTGCTCTACTTTAGTTTAATAACTTGTGTATGACAACTTTTTGAAGGCCTTCTAAAATTCTAAATACACTACATCATTAGATTCCACTTGTCCATTCTTGAATACCTCCACCAGATTTGAAAAAATATGATTTCCTTTTTATAAATCAATGCTAATTCTGCTTTAAAAGTTCTTTGAAAAGGTACCACGCAAGGTAAGAGCCCATGATATTACAGGAAAGATACTAGCATGGATAGAGCACTGGCTGATTGGCAGGGGGCAAAGCATGGGAATAAAGGGAGCTTTTTCTGATGGCTGCCAGTGTCTAGTGATATTCTGCGAAGATTGGTATTGGGACTGTTTCTTTTTACGTTGTATGTCTATGATTAGGATGATGGAATTGATGGCTTTGTGGCCAGATTTGTGGACGATATAAAGATGGGTGGAGGGGCAGGTAGTATTGAGGAAGCAGGGAGCTGCAGAAGGACTAGACAGATTAGGAGAATGGACAGGGAAGTGGCAGATGGAATGCAGTGTTGGGAAGTGTATCGCCATGCACAAAGAATGAAAGGGTAGACTTTTCTAAATGTGGAGAAAATTCAAGAATCTGAGGTGCAAAGGGATTTGGGAGTTCTCATGCAGGATTCTGCAAAGGTTGACTTGTAGGTTGAGTTGGTGGTGAGGAAGGCAAATACAAGGTTAGCATTCATATTGAGAAGACTAGAATATAAAAACAAGGATGTAATAATGAGGCTTTAAGGCACTGGCGATGCCTCACTTGGAGTATTGATAGCAGTTTTGAGCCCCTTATTTAAGAATGGATGTGCTGACAGTGGAGAGGGTTCAAAGAAGGTTCACGAAAATGATTCCAGGATTGAAAGGCTTATCGTATGAGGAGTGTTTGATGGCCCTGGGCCTGTATTCACTAGAATGAGGTGGGATCTCATTGAACCATCATGTATGTTGAAAGGCTTAGATAGAGTGGATGTGGAGAGGATGTTTCCTATAATGGGGGAATCTAGGACCAGTGGGTACAACCTCAGAATAGAGGGACATCCATTTAGAACAGAGATGAAGAATTTCTTTAGCCTGAGGGTGATGAATCTGTGGAATGTGTTGCCACAGGTGACTGTGGAGGCCAGGTCATTGAGTGCACCTAAGGCAGAGGTTGATGGATTTTTGATGAGCCAGGGTGTGAAGTTATAGGGAGAAGGCAGGAGAATGGGGTTGGGAAGGAAATGGATCAGCCCTAATCGAATGGCAGTGCAGACTTGATGGGCCGAATGGCCTAATTCTGCTCCAATGTAGTATGGTCTTTAAGGGATATTTATTGTAAATTATATTTTTATTTGTACTTTTTTTAAAAAGTGAAGTTTTCCCTAACCTAGCCAAATCTTGGCTCATGTATTTGTGCTATACTTAGATTTAAGACGAGTTTTGGACTGAAGACAAACTTGCTTTCAAATGTAAATATATATGAGTGTGTACATCGAAACGTATAGTGGAATGTATCACTTGTGTGAACATGCAACACACCCAAGGGTGGTCTGAGGCAGCCCACAAGTGTCACAACACAATCTTACATCAACATAGCATCCCCATAATGTTTAGCAGAGCAATGCAGAACACACAAAACAAAGCAAAATAAGCCCCATTTTTCCCTCCCACCCATGCGCACACGCCGTCGTCCGACCCCAAGACAGCCTGCCTTCAACCTCTAGCCTCCAGCGGTCACTGATTCAGACTCAGATAAAGACTGACATGCAGACATCGGGCCTTCGACTATCCCAGTGGACTGACATAGTTTCTCAGACTTGGCGCCAGCCAACGGGCCTCAACTTCTGAGCTTCTGATTCCATCCGCTGATACCTGAATGCCAGGCCTTGAACTGCAGACTCACTGATGACAGGACTCCAACACTAGGCCTTAGATGACACTACCCCAACACTAGGCCTCAAACTCCAGTCTCGCCAATTCACGAATGCAGGGGATAATCTGACCTCATTCCTCCTGTCAGTACAGGACACTAACACCAGAACCTGTGGACAATTTACTGACACTAGGAAATCATCAGCCTTTGTCCACATTGGTCTGGCATCATTCTGGCTTGGTACATGGATGTCCCATGTCCGCATTGCTGTCCTCCAAATGAGGAGCAGAGATTGAAGACACTGGTCTGTGCTCCAATCATTGTCCTCAAACCCTAACCTCACTCCTAACTCCCATCTCCGTCCACAAAACTATACCCACAAACCCCAAAGAACACTAAAGCAAAACTGAAACTAAGCTGCGACTTCAGCAGAGATCACAGCACAGCGCTGTCTTGAGCACTTTCGAACCTCAGTCCTTCCTGAAACGCACTCTTAATTGCAAGATTATTAGTTAATGGTTTGTCATTGCTCAATACTAGGTTTAAAATACAGATGAAATCCACATTATGGTTGGTTGAGTTTCAGAAATTCACCCTATAGGAAATCACAAATCACTATCCAGAAATCCCAGATACAGAATAAAAGTTGTCTTATCAAATTAATGTGAAGACATAAAATTAAATAAACAATTGCTACAGAAATTGTCTGTTTCGTATCTCATTTATTTATTTAATATCGCAATACGGTGCAAGGTAGGCCCTTCAAGCACACCACCCCAGCAACTCGACAACCCTGATTAATCCTAACCTAGTCACATGACATCGTTTACAGTGACTAACTAACCTACCCAATATGTCTTTGGACTATGGGAGGAAATCGGAGCACCCAGGGAAAATCCATGCCTTCCACAGGGACGATATACGTTGACTCCTTACAGAACAATATCAGAATTGAATTCTGATGCTCCGAGCTGTAATAATGTGCTAATCGCTTTGTTACCATGGCACCCACAGGCATCTTGATGGATGTACTGATTATATGGTGCAGTTGGTTTACTTTGAGATGGAGCAGACTTTGTTCAAATTCTTTCCATAATTAGTGAAGTCATATTGCTGGTTTAACATTTATGACTTGCTGCTCATGAATGATAATTGCCCTTGTGAATGAGTCCCACAGAAGCAGTGGCTGAGAGATATGTATAAAATAAATCTTTATTCAACTCAGCAGCTCTTCTGGAGCAAATCTATTTCTCTTCTCACACAATGATGTATACTTTTTAAATAAAACACAAAGACCACAATAAATGGTTACAGTTTCAATGGGTGTAATTACCTGCTTTAATATTTTGAATGTAGGCAGGTAACTTTGAATATTCAAAAGAGGTCTTTCTAGTTGGGATGTGCAACTAGGTAATTCTAGATAGGTAATTCTTATTTACAGTGGTTGCACATCCCAAATAAAAGGACCTCTTTTGTACATTCAGATACCAGTAGCATGCCCAAAGGCTTCTGAGCACAAAACTCCAGATACCCAAAATATGCCTGTTTTGTTTCAGTGTTTGGGGATGACTCCCTGAATATATAACTGTCCAGAATATTAAGTGACAAAAAAGACATGTCCTGAACTGTGCATTAGGTGGCATAACTATGCCTTTAACACTGTGTTAATACAAAAATAGCACGATCAAGAGTTCTGATGAAGGGTCTCAGCCCAAAACATCAACTGGTTACTCTTTTCCTAGATGCTGCCAGGCCTGCTGAGTTCCTCTAGCATTTTGTGGGTTGCTTTGATTTCCAGCATTTGCAGATTTTCTCATATACTGTATGTCGAATAACAGACAACAAGCAGTGATTTACAGTCTTGATTCCAATTGTTATAAGAATTTATCCCTTAGTAATAATGATCAGAGAGGCACAGAGAAAATCTGTATTTACCAATAAGTAATTTTTATTGTCTCAAAAAGCAAGTGGGTTCACAAACTACTGACCCTCCATGAACAGTAAATGGAGGAAAAAGGCAATATCCAGGATACATTGGCTAGGCACTCCTCATCATCCCACTCCGGTCTCCACATGACCCTCCACGTCCGCAATGGTTGGTCTCTGGAGAGTTGATTCTTTTTTTTAACATTTGAAGCTCCTAACTCTTATAGTTCCTCATCAGTTCAAATTATACATTTCCATCCTATTGACACCAGTCCAGGACCACGACCAATATTATTCTATGGTCTCTACCCTCAGCCTGTCTGTCTGTATCTTGTTTTACGGCAGTTGGCATCCAGCTTAATGGTGCATTACCACCACCCTCTGCTCCAGAATGTGCACTAGACATACATTCTAAATCCCTTCACCCAATCTCTCACACACACACACATACACACACACACCCCTACACTTCACCCTCCCATCTTTGACCATCCTAGTATCCTATTCCTGTTTATTCGTCATATTCTATAAAAAAAACCCCTGTACCCCTTAAAAACGCTAAAAATACCCGGACTTGTGCTCTCTCACCCATGCCCAGCAACCCTTTTAATGTGAATTCCTGCATCCCCAACTCCCTTAGTTTAATTCTCATCATCTCTCTCTGTATCCCATACTTCCTGCAACTCAGAACTACATGTTCTACTGACTCCTCTTCCTGACATTCCTCACACAATCCTGTCTGGTGTTTCCCTATCATTTTCAATGTTTTGTTTAATGCACAGTGTCCCAGCCTTAACCTAGTCCACACAGTCTCCTCTCTTCTATTTCCATTACTTACCCTAGTAACTGCAACACTCTTTTGTATTTGATATAGATGCCTCCCTTTCCCCTCCCTGTCCCATCTTTCTTGCCACATTCGGTTGACTTTTTCCCAGATTACACACTTAACCTCTGCTTTACTGATACTAATGTGCATTTCCACATTTTCTTTCTTTAACACCCTCTTTGCCAACTCATCCACCCTCTCATTCCCCTTCACCCCTACATGTGCTGGAACCCATAGAAATTTTACCTGACCTCCCTGATTTGCAATTCTTGTAACTAACTGAAGGACTTCATAAAGTACATCTTGCCGACTGTTTGTGTGAAAAGACCTTAAACTTGCTAGAACTGAGGATGAATCTGAACATATCAATGCTTTGGATGGTCTGGCTTTCTGCACCCATTGCAACGCAACCAACACTGCCAGCATCTCCACTGTAAACACCCCTAACTTATTAGATGTTCTTCTGCTGATTCCAATTTCTTTTGCTGGTATTACCACCCCAAACCCTGTCACTCCTGTTTCAGGTTCCTTCGCACCATCTGTATAAATGTGAGTATAATCACTATACTTTTCCATCACATGACAGTTAAATGCATTTACCAAATCTGTTTTATATCTTTCTTTCCTTTTTACCTCTAACAAATGCCAGTCTATGTCAGGCCATACAAGTTTCCATGGAGCTACAACCGGATAAACTACTGAAGGACTTATCCTCAGATCAAACACTCCACATTCTTTTGCGATATCATTCACTACCCAACTAAAGGTATCCCCTCTACCCTCAGCCTTGTGCCTTTGTTCTTTTTAACTGGTTCAAATCAGGTGACCTAGACACTTGAGTATTAACGAGATTACAGATTGCTTCTCCTGCAAGCCTGTCACTTTACATAATAAATAGCTACTTGACAGAGAATGGTCTCAAGTTTCGTTGGGCATCAGCTGAAACTCCTTGTGTCCACATTCAATTGCTCTAATTAACTTGTCCCAGAGCACGAAGTTCATCAAACACTTTACAAAATGGCAGATGCAAGGACAGTCTCACAAAATGGCCCCCTGCATTCTTTCCAGCCAACACAATCTCGAGTAATAGATATAGCCAGAAAATAAGTTTCAGGCTAGAATTAAACAGGGAATTTGGGGACGGGTAGAGGTAGGGTAAATGTATATAAAATTTATCAGATAGCTGGCAGTGAGCTATTATTTACCTTTAAGATATCTAACAAGGCTAACAGGTTAAACCTAAATTATCACTTATTTGATGTGTGCTATATTTTAGAACTATCTTACCTATATTTCATATACCTTTAAAAGTGTGTATCCCCATTCAAACTGAATTAGCATCGACATACAATTGTGTCTCAAAATGTAGCTGCTGGCTACTTAAGAGATTGTGTTCTCGGTTTCCAAAGTAAATTTCATTAGTGGTCCTCTGGCATGAACCAGCAGCAGCATACTCACCAATACTATAACAGAAACGTCCTGTAGGAATGCATTTCCTCTCGTAACGAGATTCAGTGGGAAAAAGTTCCGTATGTATGTATGTCTAGCTAGCTAGTGACACAGTGTCGAGTAGGCTCTTCAGGTCCTTTGAGCCAGGCCGCCCCAGCAACCCCCATCGAACCCAGTTAACCCGAACCTAATGGTGGGATAATTTACAGCGAAAAATTAACCTACCCTTTGGACTGTGAGGGAAACCGGAGCACCCAGGGATAACACACGCATTCCATGGGGAAGACATACAGACGGTGCCAGAGTGAACTCGGAACTCTGGAATGAGTAGTTGGTAACATTGTAAGCATGTCATTTTAACTATGTCATAGCCATTTATTCCAATTTGTGTTACAAGTGCTCCATTCATTATGGCCAATAAGATTACAGAAATTTACCCTTATGGAATTTAGGAAATTAGTATCCTAAAATTAGAGACATGGAGTAAAATTCACTCTTAATATCATTTACACTTGGTGGCCACTTTATTAGGTACGTCCTGTGTATGGAATGGCTTTTTGATCCAGTATTTTGTGCAGTAAATGAACAGGCTGTCCTAAACAGGGTATTGTGCAGTGAAAAAGGATGAGTTCATAATGTCATGCAGAGCTTATTAGGGAAGCATTATCTTAAATTGATAGGCATTTTGGTACAGTGTCCAGTAACTTTCACCCTCCTTGATGAATTACAGTGTGAGAATCTCAGCAGTTAATCTGAGTCAAATTTCTTTGAGTTCAATCATTTACTGCAAGTAATGCAGCTATGAATCTTATTGATCATATTTGTTGCGGTACTTACCTTACTTATTTACTAAACAAACAGCAAGTTACTAGCCTGCTGTTAATACTTGATAATTATATATTTGTTGAGTTATAAACCTGGTGTCAAGTTACCAGTTTTTGTTAAATGTAAGCAGTGGAATATAACTTGGAGGAAACCTGTTTAAATACAAGTACTGAATTGATTACACAAAAGTATTACAGGTTTCCCCCGCCATCCGAAGGTAGAGCGTTCCTATGAAACGGTTCGTAAGCCGGAATGTCTAAAGTGAAGAAGCAATTACCATTTATTTATATGGGAAAATTTTGTGAGCGTTCACAGACCCAAAAATAACCTACCAAATCATGCCAAATAACACATAAAACCTAAAATAACAGTAACATATAGTAAAAGCAGGAATGATATGATAAATACACAGCCTATATAAAGTAGAAATACTTTTTTCGTAACAGTGAAAACACCTTCTGTTAGCGAAAACACAGAACTAATGTAGGTCTTTTCTAACAGTGAGGTTTTGTAAAGCGAACGTTCGAAAAGCGGGGGACACCTGTAATGAAATAGTTATTCAAAGTGTTTTCAAACTGACAAGTACCTACTATCACAAATCATTCAATGAAGAGCAGAAAGGAATAAAAGTCTTTTTGCTGCCCAATTTGTCAGCCAGTCAGACAGTCTATCATTCAATGTCCTTCAAGCACAGCTTATTTTGGCATAAGCACGTGACGTAGGAAATTGTTTCAACAGTTTTTGATCCTTTGAAGCATGCACTTTCAACTGCTACTGACTTTGTAATAGTTTAGTTTCATTTGCCTTTTTGTCTACAATGGAGTCCAATTAATTGGGACACATCAGCTCCAATACATTTTGCCCCATTTAAGTGGCTGCCCAGATTTGCTGAAGTTTTATGCAGATAGTTAAAAAAGGTTTTTAAAAAAAAGACAAAACTGGATAACAAATTATGTAATAAATGAAATACAGAATAAATTAGAACACTACCAAAACTATTACAGTACTATAAAACTGCGTGTTAGTTCCTAATAGTTACTGACAGAGGAATTCATCCAGTGTATGCAGTAAACAAAATCAGTGCAGGCACCTAGTGCAGATAATGGACTATATTCCTACAACTCAATTGACGATTACATCCTCCAAATTTTCATTTTCATTGTAAAGTTCAAGATGATTTTTGATACCTTCAAATTCTTATGGTTCCTGTCTTGTTGAAGTAGTGAAATGGTTTCATTTTCAATCCCAGCTATTTCTGGCATCTCCAGGCCTAAATGCGTGAAACCACAGTTTGGAATTGTCTTACAGCTTATTTCTCGTAAACAATCTGTTACAAAAATCACTGCCTTTGAACACAAACACACTCAACTGACACTATTTAAAAACTGTTTGCTCGAAGCTAGGCCACACAAGTTCGCGTGACTGATGCTTGTTAGAACCATTGACAGCTGACTCCTGTCCTAATTAAGCAGCAGAGTGTCCCAAATAAACAAAGGAACTCTCAGCGATTTTTTTGGTTAGTTTGTGTTCTATAAGAGTTGATCCAGATAAGCAGCTGCTCTAATTAACGAATGGCCCAATTAACCAGAATATATTATTGTTGTAAGCAATGATTGTTCTGAATGCTCAACATATTAAACCAATGCAATGGTTATTCATCCATCCATTCATACCTACTGCCTTTTTACCTAAAAATAATGATATTAGACCTCAGCAATTTTTTTGTATCTTTTTGGAAAAGAAACATCTTAAGTTGGGCAAATGAGGTTGAAATGAAAAGCAAAGTGCATAAATTAAGGTGAAGGAATAATTATTCTAGATCACTTCTTGTGATTTTTGGATAGAGCTACCGAGTTTGACTAAAAGTAGAACAAAAAAATTGGAACGTATTATAGATAGCGAGGGAATGGATGTGGTCCAAATGTTTAGTGGGCATAGTGTCTTCAAATTGTTATAAGCATGATTTTTTAAAAGTTTAGAGTATATGATAACTTATAGAATCATTTTTAGTGCAGTCTTATATATGTATAATGATATTGCCAAGTTTTTAAGGTACTTCAATACGTGGTAATCTGTTTCAAAAATATATGTACTTTAGTTTATTTTGTCACCAACCTTTTGATCTTTTTATTTGTTTCATAAAGGCTATTAAATACAATTATAAAGTTGCATTTCGTGAGCCAAATACTTGGTGGAAGTTTAAACCACGGGAGCTTGAACGGTAAGGTTACTTATTTCCTCTGTTATTGTCATGTGTGGTTACCGCAACACTGCTTAATTTGCTCATGATCTATTTTCTTGAAGGAAAGTATATTACTTGTAATGTGATATGAATGTCCAAATTAAGAGCAGGAAGAGGCCACTTTGTCCTCAAGTCTGCTCATCATTCAGTTGGATTATGGCTGATCCTATTGTAACATCAATTTTGCATTCCAGTCTGCCAGCAATTTAAAATTTTATACCTTTGCTTTCAAGAAATCTATCTACCTCTGCCTTAAAGTTATTCAGTGATTTTGTTCTTTGAGGAAGGAAGTTACTAAGAATCACAAGATTTGGAAAAAAAAATTGCCACACCTCTGCTCTGTGTGGGCATCTGTTTATTATTAAACAGTGATACCAAGTTCTTGAGTGTTTACAAAAGGAACCATCCATTCCACATTCCTCCTGCAGATGACTTTGTATGTTTTTGTTTATTAAGTGCCATCATGAACAATACCCAGATCAGAAATGCTGATCAAGTCAACTAGTTTCCAAAGAGAACTCTTGATAGGCCAATCAGATGGTTGACTGCTGCTCAGCGATAGAACACAAAAAAATCATATGTACAATTAAGAAACATTAAAAAATAGTAGAAACACTGGAGTCATGATGATCATGATGAAGTCTGCTGGAGAGAGACATTTATACACATGCTGTCCTCCATAATTCAAAGAGATTGAAGGATAAGGTTGCAGGGTGACAAAACGTGGCAGGAGCACTTGGAACTAAAAGCTAATCCCTACTGGGAGAAAACAGCACCTGTCCTTTCCGCACTGTTCTCCAGCAGTTTAAGGACTAAGTCCAGCCAGAACATAACTCACAAGTGCTCTTGAAAGTCAGGTATTAACCCTACCTACCAACAACCAAGCATTGCCATCCTGGTCCCCTTCATGATAGCTTATGAAGAAGCATGTGACTTCCCTCCCAGAGATGATAGGTGTTTGTGCACTTGACTCTTGAAGGCTTGGACCCCATCGTCACAGATGTTTCCAACTGCAGCATCTGGAAGGCTGTTCCAAATTCTGATAGCACAGTGAAGGAAGCTTCTATCCAGTGTGTAGGTTCTCGCATCAGGCATAGAAACAGCATGACCAGGCATAGATAAACTCTAATCAAATCATCCCTCACTCTTCTAAACTTATATAGATACAAGCCTAGTCTATCTAATAACCTTTCCTCATAAAGCAAACTGCCCACTCCAGATATTAGTCTGGTTATTCTTTTTTGAACATTAATGTCCTTCCTTAAGTAGACCAATATACTCTAAACTTTCAAAAAATCATGCTTATAACAATTTGAAGACACTATGCCCACTAAACACTTGGTACCTAGTATTCTAATTGTTGTCTTACAAAGCCCTTTTAAACCATAAGATTAAAAAAAACATTTAGAACACAAAAAATGGAACGGTACAGCACTGGGCTGACCATTCAGCCCATAATATTCTGCAGTGTTGTTTCTAATTTATACTAAATGTCCATTTCCTGTATGATCTCTTCAGTTTACATCTTTGTGTCAGATAGTCTTTTACATAGAACATAGAATAGTACAGCACAGTATAGGCCCTTCGGCCCACAATGTTGTGCCAACCCTCAAACCCTGCCTCCCATATAAGCCCCCACCTTAAATTCCTCCAAAATTTATCCACACCAGTTTGATACTTGCTACACCTTGAGCTCTTGTTGTCCACAATGACACTTGTGTGACACCTTACCAAATACCGTAATATACATCCACCTGTCCCTATATATTTATAGCACATGTTATATCTATAAAGATTTCCACTTAATTGATCAAATGTGATTTGCACTGACCCATCTTCATGTCTCCTGATAATCTTGAAAATTTCTGTTAATCCAAAACATTTGTTTGTAAAATATAATGATTAGGTTGGGAAATGGTGATGCATATCAGCGTTTATGTGGCAGCCTTAGGGTGAATATGGGGAGAAGTTCTGTTTATATAAATGATAGTTTAACATTCATTTGAACCAAAAGACTTACCTTGAACTGACTTCTGAAAATATGTTACACTTGATGGTGCAGAGCTTTATTAAAACATGTTGTAAATCTTGGAGTTGGATACCTACATCTGTCTGCCTGTAGCAAGGTTTCTATCAACTAATCTGTACAAACTATTATAAAATGCATGTCTTAATGCTTAAACGATGTCCACATCAGAGGAACATATGGAGGACTTAATTTAATTCCTAGCAAAGGTATTTTTGAGATTTTCTGTTTTTTACTTTGGGTACGGAAAAAAGTTTAGAGGGTTTCCAAAAACTTGTAGATTTACAAAACAAGTCAAATTGCCCAATGGCCTATTCTTCAACCATTCACTCTGGCAGAGCAGTCCAAGATCAAATTTTAATTTATGAAATGAATTTGCTCATAACCTTTACCTTTGCATTCTTAGTTTTAGTTAAATTTAATTACCATTTTTCATGGACGTCCTAACTGGACAAAATATTCATTTTGCCTAAAGCCATTTTATTTTATAAATCCTCTATTAAATCTAGCCCTCTCTATTCCAAATGAAATGAAAACAGAGTATCTCCTATAATGTCACTTACTTTTCTCTGGGATCAGCGTGATGATATCCTACAGTATTTTAAAATGCTTTCTTTAAATCACTTGCTTGTTTAAAATTATCATAATTAATTCTTTAGTTATTAAGGGTCCTTATTGCATTTAAGGTAGCTTTGGCTTTTTAAAAATTATTTTATTTATCTGCATTTGAACTCCATAAATCTATGTTCATATTTAGTGGAAGTTTTTTTGCATTGTGATAATCATAAATGCCAGTTGTAAGGTGCTGAATTATCCAGGAGTGAAAAGATAGAAGTTTAATAGGTTCTGGCATTTCCTCCAGAATTTGTCATATCTCATGCTGCTGGTGATGCATTCAATCAGCTACTGAATATGCCACTTCCGATTTATGTATTCACTGTCATTTCAGCTTGTTATACACCTAATTTTAGCAGCAGCAGTAGCAGAATAATAAAGTATTGGAAAGAAGCATTCAGGTGCTGTGCAAAAGTAAAACACAGTGAAAATGCTCAGCAGAACAGGTCACGTGTGTAAATAGAGAGAAACAGTTAGCTCTTTAGGACTGTGAGCTTCCATTAAATGTTGTGATGAAATCACTAAAGCCTGCCTTGCATTTCTGTGCTGATTAAATTCTATCACCTTGAGATTTTAATGGTTAATTTATTGGAATCAGGCTTTCTCTTATATTTCAAAATCTTCTATTTTCTGCATAGACGGAATGTTCATGGTGTGTCAAAAGAGAAAATTAAAACAATTTTAGACCATTATGAGCGTCATGTAACGATTAACACAGTGATGGCTTCATCACAACCTACCTTCCCAGAAAAAAAAGCCGTAGAGTTGTATCCTGCTGAAGATGCAGAAACCAGGTGAGTGTCCTAATATAAAATTTTTGTCACGGTATGTAAGTATGATTTGAGTTTTTAAATTTTCTAAAAATTTTGGAATTGGATGCTGAAAACATTGACCTGGGTATTTTCTGCAGTTCTGAAGGAGCTACAAGCTTTCTCAATATGAATTCTGTTTAATTTAAGGCTCAAATCCTAAACTTACTTGTCAAGCTCTAGCAAATCTGACTGTGTTGCAAAGTAGTCCAGTATCAGAGTAGGAGCTTTACCGACATTTCCCAACAATTATACTGGTGAATTCGTGTTTGGAACCTGCAATTCACCAGCCATTCATTTGAATGGGGATTTTAAGGCTGGGAAGGTGATTAAGGTAAATTGTATTTAAAATAATTGCTTGTACTTTGAAGTTTTAAAATCTGTAAAATTGTGTTGGTGTTGTTTTTTAGTTTTACTTCAACAGTTTTTAGTACTGTGCACAGTAATGGTCCCCTTTATTTAAGTGGATATACAGGAATTGGAAGCAATCCAACAGAGATTTACGAGGCTAATTTTGAGATGAGTGATTGTCCTATCATGGGTGATTAAAGAATTTGCCTCTGTATTCTTTGTGGTTTGGGAAAATGTGGGGCGATCATTTTGAAACATTTTATTGATGATTGTTGATAACAGTAGGGCAGTCAATATTATCTATACGGACTTTGACAAGGTTTCTCAAGGTCAGCTAATCTAAGAGATTAAGATACATGGGATTCATTCCGATTTGGTAGATTAGATTCAAAATTGCAAACAACAGGAATTCTGCAGATGCTGGAAATTCAAGCAACACACACCAAAGTTGCTGGTGAATGCAGCAGGCCAGGCAGCATCTCTAGGAAGAGGTACAGTCGACGTTTCAGGCCGAGACCTTTTGTCAGGACTAACTGAAGGAAGAGTTAGTAAGAGATTTGAAAGTGGGAGGGGGAGGGGGAGATCCAAAACGATAGGAAAAGACAGGAGGGGGAGGGATGGAGCCAAGAGCTGGACAGGTGATAGGCAAAGGGGATACGAGAGGATCATGGGACAGGAGGTCCGGGAAGAAAGACAAAGGTGGGGGGGACCCAGAGGATGGGCAAGGGGTATAGTCAGAGGGACAGAGGGAGAAAAAGGAGAGTGAGAGAAAGAATGTGTGTATAAAAATAAATAACGGATGGGGTACGAGGAGGAGGTGGGGCATTAGCGGAAGTTAGAGAAGTTGATGTTCATGCCATCAGGTTGGAGGCTACCCAGACGGAATAAAAGGTGTTGTTCCTCCAACCTGAGTGTGGCTTCATCTTTACAGTAGAGGAGGCCGTGGATAGACATGTCAGAATGGGAATGGGACGTGGAATTAAAGTGTGTGGCCACTGGGAGATCCTGCTTTCTCTGGCGGACAGAGCGTAGGTGTTCAGCAAAGCGGTCTCCCAGTCTGCGTCGGGTCTCGCCAATATTTAGAAGGCCACATCGGGAGCACCAGACGCAGTATATCACCCCAGTCGACTCACAGGTGAAGTATTGCCTCACCTGGAAGGACTGTCTGGGGCCCTGAATGGTGGTAAGGGAGGAAGTGTAAGGGCATGTGTAGCACTTGTTCCGCTTACAAGGATAAGTGCCAGGAGGGAGATCAGTGGGGAGGGATGGGGGGTAGCGAAGGAAAAGTAGGTGTAGCTATGGGCACCTGTATGGGTCCTAGCTATGCCTGTCTTTTTGTTGGCTTTGTGGAACAATCTATGTTCCGTGCCTATTCTGGTATCTGTCCCCCACTTTTCCTTCGTTACATCGACGACTGCGTTGGCGCTGCTTCCTGCACGCATGCTGAGCTCGTTGACTTTATTAACTTTGCCTCCAACTTTCACCCTGCCCTCAAGTTTACCTGGTCCATTTCTGACACCTCCCTCCCCTTTCTAGATCTTTCTGTCTCTGTCTCTGGAGACAGCTTATCCACTGATGTCTACTATAAGCCTACTGACTCTCACAGCTATTTGGACTATTCCTCTTCTCACCCTGTCTCTTGCAAAAATGCTATCCCCTTCTCGCAATTCCTCCGTCTCCGCCGCATCTGCTCTCAGGATGAGGCTTTTCATTCCAGGACGAGGGAGATGTCCTCCTTTTTTAAAGAAAGGGGCTTCCCTTCCTCCACTATCAACTCTGCTCTCAAACGCATCTCCCCCATTTTACGCACATCTGCTCTCACTCCATCCTCCCGCCACCCCACTAGGAATAGGGTTCCCCTGGTCCTCACCTACCACCCCACCAGCCTCTGGGTCCAACATATTATTCTCCGTAACTTCCGCCACCTCCAACTGGATCCCACCACTAAGCACATCTTTCCCTCTCCCTCCCTCCCCGCTTTCCGCAGGGATCGCTCCCTACGCGACTCCCTTGTCCATTCGTCCCCCCCATCCCTCCACACTGATCTCCCTCCTGGCACTTATCCTTGTAAGCGGAACAAGTGCTACACGTGCCCTTACACTTCCTCCCTTACCACCATTCAGGGCCCCGGACAGTCCTCCCAGGTGAGGTGACACTTAACCTGTGAGTCGGCTGGGGTGATATACTGCGTCCGGTGCTCCCGATGTGGCCTTCTATATATTGGCGAGACCTGACGCAGGCTGGGAGACCATTTCGCTGAACACCTACGCTCTGTCCGCCAGATAAAGCAGGATCTCCCAGTGGCCACACATTTTAATTCCACATCCCATTCCCATTCTGACATGTCTATCCACGGCCTCCTCTACTGTAAAGATGAAGCCACACTCCCCCTCCCACTTTCACCAGCAACTTTGATGTGTGTTGCTTAGATTCAAAATTGGCTTGGCCATAGAAGATAGAGTGTGGTGGTGGATTGCTTTTATTCTGACAGGAGTTCTGATCAGTCCTGGGATGTTTGTTGTTTGTAATACAATTTATGTATTCACTGTCATTTTAGCCTGTTTTACTCCCAGTTTTCATATCAGAATGATAAAGTATTTGGAAGAGCAATCCAGTTCCATGTTTATTTTATACTAAGGTATTTATGGTTTTTATTTGTTTCATGTAGTGCAATAACTGGAGCAGTAGGACCAGCAATTTCTCCAAACCGTCAAGGTTCTCCTAGTTCACCGATTCCAGTTGTAAATTATCCAGAAGATTTCTCAGCAATCAAAACAGATGTAGCATCAACTGATAACTTACAACAATGTTCAGGGTCATCTGCAGATTTTCCCAGTGAAAGTAGACAATGTGATGAGACTGGACACAAACCTGATAATGGTGCAAGATATTCAATATTTGTAAGAGGTGATAATGTACAAAACACAGATCAGACATCTGGATCAGATGTTAGCAATTATAATTTCTCATCTCATTCTGAAATAGAAGACAAGAAAAGCGAACTAACAGTAGCAAGTGTTGGATGTGAGACTGAGACAACAGAAAGTACCGGCCAGTGTGGTACTTTAACACCTGATAATTTACCAACTGTGTTTAGTGCATCATTTGATCAAGAAATCAGGAAGGAAAAATGGCAGAGTGCTGAGAGTACAGATAGTGAAAGAGTAGGAAAACCAAAACTGTCAATTGAAGGGGACCCCTTAGGAGGGGAGCCCTCAGGACTTGCTAAGGAAGAGTCAAGCGTTCTGGAACAGTCCAACAATGTTGAATCCACATCTTTGAATTTTGTTGGAGATTGGCCAGTTATAGAAATATCGAAACCTCAAGATCAAAGAAAAAGACGAATTAGGAAGGCATCAGAACTAACTAACACAAATAAGGACAACGTAAATCAGTCCAGTAATTTGGAATTTGTCAATCCAAATGATTCGTTAAAAAATACTACTCTTAGCTTATCTGAGCAGGAGAATGTAGAACCCCCAAATGAATCAAATGGTTCACAGGTTTCAATTGATTATTTTGATGATGATATACAATCTTCAGCAATTGAAAACTTTACTCTGGAAAGCAATCATGAAAATAGTGAGGATCTTGAAGGTCCAGAAACTTCTGAAGAGCAAGTTTCAGAAGCTACATCTGAAAAGCACATGAATAAAATATCTTGTCCGAATAGAACACTGGGAAAAGAATGCAAATTGACATTAACATTCACTAGTAACAGCCCCATCTTGGAAGAGTTTCCTGAGCCTATGCCGTTAAGTTCTGATCAAGTGGAAGACACTGCTGTAATTCCAGAGAAGTCAACACAAGCCAATTCAACTCAAACAACTTCTGATGATTTTGCTATGTTGTGGAAAATTGAGAAAGGAAGTGACCATTCTATTGAATTTAAAATATTGACAGGAACTTCAAATGGAATTAAACCAACTGACTTAGATGCAATACCAAAATTCATAAATACTAGTGTGTCTGTGCCCTACAGAGTGATGCATGACAAAAGCACATATGTAGATGAAAGTGACTTTGTGAGTCATGAAGAAAACCTTCAGATACTCAGTGATTGTTTTAAAGGTATTCCCTTTGATGACTTGAATGATTTATATGAGAAATGCAACAAAGATGTTGAATGGACAACCAATTTATTGCTTGACTCTGGTGTGAAGCTTTCAAATGAAAGTCCAGTGAATAATCAGTCAGGTTTAGACCTTACTAGCAGCAGTGGGCCACAAAAGAGTGAAGCAGCTCAAACAGAGAAAATAGATTTAAGTGAAGAGTCACATCACAGATCTACATACGAAGCAAATCAGTTGTCCATTTCTACTAAGAAGGTTATAGATGTACCTAGTCAGTCAGCACAGACAAATACAGAAAATGACACTAAAGAATGTGTACAGTCTTGCCTTGACCTTGAAGCCGTAAACCCATTATCTGACAATACTAGTGAAGCTGTTCTAGATGAAGAACTGAAAAGTAAAAATGATATATTAAGCAATTCCAAACTGACATTTGATATTGACTGTGAACAGTTTACCAATTCTAGTAAGGAATATAATGTGGGGGAGCAACGGAATGAATCAATGTTCGAGAATATGGTAAACAATGAAGTTTTGTTCATGAAAAGTGTCGAAGGTGAGGTAACTTCAATTGGAAACAATATAAAGGAAACAAACACCATTTCTGAATATACAGATTCTATAATGTCGGCACGAGAAGTTAATACCCATGCAAATAGTGTGATAGAAAATCAGTCCAGCTCTGAGGTAGGAAAAATCTCCGTACAAAAGGAAAATGGAAAAGAAGTGAAGATGATTGAAGATGGAAATACGAATCAGGATGGTTTATGGATGTACTCTGATCCAATGCAGATTCAGTCTTTAGAATTGAGTTTGCCACCAGAATTGGCAATTCAACTTAATGACCTGTTTGGACCAGTGGGTCTTGATCCAGGTAGGTGAGGTGTTTGTTCTATATTGATTTAACTAATTAGTTTTTTTTTGGCAAAAATTAGAAAATATAATAGGAAGTGCCATGTGTGATAGTAGATTTCATCTTTGGTCATGCTGTTTCTAAGATTGCTGAGCCATACTGAAAAATATTCCCTTAAAATTAATATTTGAAATATCAGTTTATTGGGCAGTATTATGTTATGTTTTATTCCAGTATATTTATAATTCAATTTGTCTATTTTCTCAAAGGTCTGAAAATGGTGGTATTTTTGAGCAAATATTAGTTACTATGAAAATATTATTTAAAAAAGTTTCATGCTTTAAATATTTAATTTTTGTGATGAAAGTATATTATTCAGTCCATAAATCTCATTGAAGTAAATTCTTTTCTGGTAATTCTGTAATGGATTTCCATTTTAACTCCCTTTTTCTCTCTCTTTTTGTCCAAAAATATAGCTGTTGATCTCCCACTTTGGAATGCTGTTAATACTCCTTCCTGAAGGATAGTGTTTTGTTGCACTCAGTATGTGACTGAATTCTGCAGCATTTATTTTATCATCTCACTTTTCCCTGGAGACTTTACCTAAACTATATTTATAAACTATTCATATGTTAAATATTATTTATAATTTGATATTTATGTTTTTATATATCTTGTATAATATGATATTTTAATATGATATTCATTGCTGCATTTAAATAAATGGCATATCATGAAACAACCTGGCCATTGTTAGTCACGAAGTATTGAACAGTGCTCATTGGCACACTTGCTGGAAAAATCTGTGAATTCCAGAAACTCAAAGATGAATAAGAGGCTTATCTGATTTTCTTTAAAATAAAAGAATAAGTACCTAATGTTGCATTTACTTTGCCCAACTTGTTCAACAATGTGCACTCGTTAAATTGTTTAACTCTTTTATTCAACTATGACCATTATTGCTTTGTAGATTCTTTGACTCCAGAAGAATGTGTTGTACAGATAGATATGAACTTGGCAAAAATTATTCATCAGAAATGGAAGGAGACCATATTGGTTAGTATAACTTTTGCTTAATATATATTCTTATTTGGAGTCCAGGCTTAGCTTGGGAAACCATTAATGCCTTAATTATTCTGGTGATTAGTATTTCCATATATTTTGAGTGAATAGTCTAATTTGAAAAGGTGATTTGGTTTTGAATCCATTTTGGTTTAGATTGTATCTTATTGATATAAGGATTGACATATGTTATTTATAAATTCCAAAACTGTTTTCAACAACCTTTTAAAATGTACAATATAAATTGAAAAATAATTTTTAATTTAATGTGAGTTCACTTTTGCTGATGGGCATTTTGAGAGAATTCAGTATTGTTGCAATGTCTCAAGCAACACACATCAAAGTTGCTGGTGCACGCAGCAGGCCAGGCAGCATCTCTAGGAAGAGGTACAGTCGACGTTTCAGGCCGAGACCCTTCGTCAGGACTAACTGAAGGAAGAGTTAGTAAGAGATTTGAAAGTGGGAGGGGGAGGGGGAGATCCAAAATGATAGGAGAAGACAGGAGGGGGAGGGATGGAGCCAAGAGCTGGACAGGTGATTGGCAAAGGGGATACGAGAGGATCATGGACAGGAGGTCCAGGAAGAAAGACAAGGGGGGGGGAACCCAGAGGATGGGCAAGGGATATAGTCAGAGGGACGAAGGGAGAAAAAGGAGAGTGAGAGAAAGAATGTGTGTATGAAAATAAATAACAGAAGGAAAGAAACCTAGAATTCGATATAACACCTTACAGTTAGGGAAGGAAGGAGGAGGTATGGTTCCTCCTTGCCTGAGAAATTATTTTTATGCCTCACAGATAACCCCTCTGTTATATTGGTGTAATAGGGAATATAAGCCTAGATGGAAGGAAATAGAACTTGGATTAGTTGACAGTTTTCCTCTACAGGCCTCAATAGCTGACAAAGGATTGATGGCCCAGTTGGAAAAATTTAAAAACAGTTGGATAAATCTTACATTAAAAGTATGGCAGAAGGTGGTTAATTCATGTGGAATTAATAACATGTTAAAACTCTTTAGATGGTGTGCATATGATACCGAATTCCTTCCCAACAGAGGAGATAAAAGATTTGAGCTATGGATAAAGAAAGGTCTTACAACCTACCTCTCATTTATAGATAAAAGAGTATTATAAAGTTTCCAAATCCTGCAGGACAAACATGGCCTAGAACACAATGACTTTTTTAGGTACCTGCAAGTACGAAACTATGTTAACCAGAGTTGTAGATATGCAGACCTATCAACAGTAGAATTAGAATTTTTCAAGATTCTGAATTCGGCTTGCAGTTCAATACCTAGTAAATCAGTTTCTCGATTATGTAATGCACTCTCCCGTGCTAAAAATGTAAATACACTGTATATTAAAGAGAAGTGGGAGAAAGAAGCGAGGTTGGTACTTTCAGAGGAGGCTTGGGGGAAAATCTGCAGCTTTGACTTGGAGAGAACATTGTTGGAAAAACATTATAAGATACTTCAAGACCCCATATCAGGAAAAATATAAAGATACAAACGTGACGTGTTGGAGAAGGTGCGGCTCCAAGGAGGCAAATCATTTTCATATTTTCTGGGATTGCCCTAAATTAAGTCTATATTGGGAAGGTATTCATAGAACATTAGTTAAGGTACTTAGGTCCCAGATACCTCTGAACTTTGAGACACTCTATTTGGGGCATGTATTGTTTCTTGAACTGAAGGAAGATATAAAGTTGCTGCAAGCCTTCTTAGCGGCAAGTAAGAAATCAATCACTAGAAAGTGACTAAATCCAATACCACCTACATTAGAAGATTGGCACGAAATTATCTTGGAAATATTTAAAATGGAAAAGTTGACTTACTCCCTGAGAAATCAAAAAGAAAAATTTTATCAAATCTGGAATAAATGGATTGAATATACAACCCCAATGCGAGCAGACTTTAGATGACTCTCCTAATGATTTATACTGCTCTTCTCATCAACACAGTAATATTGCTAACGTAAGCACCCCTAGTCTAAATGTCTTTTTTTTTGTTTTCTTTTGGAAAATAGAGAATTAACACAAGTAAAGGGAAAGATTTGGGAAAGGGATAAAAAATGAAAAAATTAAGTAAATAAGTACATAGGGATTGGATAATTATGTCTGCGGGCAGGAGCAAGCATGAACAAATTAGGATATAAACACCTACAATGGTTGTTACATAGGCTTACATACAACATTTTGGACCAGTGGAAATGGTCCAGAAGAGTTATATGGAAACTATTATTACTATTTTTCTTAACAACTAATACCATTACTTAGCCTAATAGATTAGAATTACCACAGTACATAATTATCTATTTAAGTGTCTAATTTCCTTTTATATCATCTCAATGTGTACTTAAGAATGTATAAATAATTATAGTTTTATACATATAAAAAAATGGAAAAGATTATATGTGTGAAAAAAGTACATGATATTTGTGAATTCCTTATCCAAATAAAAATAAAATTAAAAAAAAATAATATTAAATGATTTTCAGATTCAAAAAAAAAAGAAAGAAAATAAATAACAGATGGGGTACGAATGGGAGGTGGGGCATTAGCGGAAGTTTGAGAAGTCGATGTTCATGCCATCAGGTTGGAGGCTACCCAGACGGAATATAAGGTGTTGTTCCTCCAACCTGAGTGTGGCTTCATCTTTACAGTAGAGGAGGCCGTGGATAGACATGTCAGAACGGGAATGGGATGTGGAATTAAAATGTGTACCTTCCAATCTGATGGCATGAACATCGACTCCACTAACTTCCACTAATGCCCCACCTCCCCCTCCTACCCCATCTGTTATTTATTTTCATACACACATTCTTTCTCTCACTCTCCTTTTTCTCCCTCTGTCCCTCTGACTATACCCCTTTCCCATCCTCTGGGTCCCCCCCGCCCCCCTCCTTGTCTTTCTTCCCGGACCTCCTGTCCCATGATCCTCTCGTATCCCCTTTGCCAATCACCTGTCCAGCTCTTGGCTCCATCCCTCCCCCTCCTGTCTTCTCCTATCATTTTGGATCTCCCCCTCCCCCTCCCACTTTCAAATCTCTTACTAACTCTTCTTTCAGTTAGTCCTGACGAAGGGTCTCGGCCTGAAACGTCGACTGTACCTCTTCCTAGAGATGCTGCCTGGCCTGCTGTGTTCACCAGCAACTTTGATGTGTGTTGCTTGAATTTCCAGCATCTGCAGAATTCCTGTTGTTTTTGTTGCAATGTCTTGCAGCTTATTATGGCCAAAGAAGAAAAATTATAAGTATTTGAAAATAAGTTGAAATAATTTGTGAAAATGAATGACAAGGTGATAAAACACTGAGCAGCACAGTGAAAGCACAACTTCTCATTATTGTAGCCGTATTATGGCTTAATTAGTATAGTCATTGGCAAAGGAGCTTGATTAAAGTTGTCCACAATGTTTTAGTGGTTTTTCAAGCACAGACTTCTATCTTACCAAGTCGCTGTGCAGGTACGATTGAAAACAGAGAGGTTTTAGCCATCCCCCCCCCCCCCCCCCACCTGACTATTCTGTTGGCAAATGTACAGTCTCTGGAAAAGAAAACTGAAGACCTCTGAGCAAGATTGCGGTACCAGTTTAAAGCTGTGTACTTTGCTTTATGGAAACATAATTCACCAGTGCCATTTCAGATGCAGTGCTGCAGCCCTGTGGCTTCACCATTCTCTGCAAAGACAGGACAGCTCAGTCTTTTGAAGGTAGAGGAGGTGGATTATCTTTTATGATGAACTCATCATGATGCACAGGCATAGCAGTTCTGTCTCAGTCCTGTTCAGTGGACCTGGAATAGGCAGTCAATTGTATTCACAGACATCCCACCCTGCAAAAACTCATTTCAGGGAGGTAGCACCATCAGTTTGCGGGAGACTTCTTGGAGAGGTGGGATGTCTGCAATAGAGTCGCTCCTTAGCAGCTGGCCAGCTAGTTTAAATAACGTTAGCTATGCTAATGAACGAATAACACCTGTTAAACTCACCTCAACATGTCTTTTACAGTCTTAACCCACCATGGGCAATAGAAAAGTCACTGTTGCAAACAGTGCAGCAAGCAACACTGTCATTATTTTGACCCCTATTAGGCAGGGGTACACTTTAGTGTAGTCTGGGGTGACGTACGTTTTATATTTTTTTGGAACACTCTGCCATGGCGTACTCTTGCTGGCGCTCTCTCTCTCTTGTGGTCGCTCGCGCGCTCTCAAGCGGTCTCGTTTGCTTTCTCGCTCTCTCTTGCTCGTGTGCTCGCTTGCCTTCGCTCTCGCTTGCGCGCGCACTCTCTCTCATAGTCGCTCTCGCGCTCTCTCTTGCTTTTCTCTTGCTCGCTCTCAAAAAAATTGATTTCCGTGATATTGTATATAATTTGCGGGCATCAGGGAGCCACTATTAATATGCAGGAGACTCCCGGAAGTTCCGGGAGCGGTGGGATGTCTGTATTCTTTTTATCTGCCAAGGGAGTTTCCTACCATCATCCTGGTAGCAGTGTACATTCCACTTCAGGCCAATGTCAGACAGACAGTGAAGGAGCTGAGCACTGTGATCAGCAATCACGAAACAGCACATCCAGATGCCTTCCCTATCATTGTGGGGTGATTTCAACCAGGCCAGCTTGAACAGCAGCCATCAACGTATCACCTGTGGATCTAGAGGAGCCAACACACTTGACCACTGTTATATCAGCATTAAGAATACTTACCATCCCACCTCACACTCACACTTTGGAAAGTCCAATCACCTGGGTGTACTTCTACTCCCAGTATATAGGCAGAGACTAAAGACAAGTAATGAGGGTCAAGAAGGTAAAGTTAAGGGAGCAGAAGGAGTGTTTACAGGATTGCTTTGAGTAGGCAGAGGACGATATTCAGGGACTCCGAGGTCTACTGAGGGCTTAATCTGTGGCATTCAAGACAAGTGATCCAGAACTATACAAAGACTCAAAGTAGGACCTATGGAAGGCTATTTAAGAGCAAGAAACAATTCTGGTTGAGATTAGAGGTGGAACCAGATGCACATCAGCTCTGGCAGTGTTTGCAGGCCATTACTTCCTATAAGGCAAAACTTAACATCATGAATGGCTGTGATCCTTCACTCCCAGATGAGCTCAATGTTTTTTATGCATGCTTTGAAAGGGAGGATAAAACTTCACCTGTGCAAATTCCTGCAGCATCTGGTGACTTTGTGATCTGTCTCAGTGGTGTCTTTGAAGAGGGTGAACCCTTGCAAGGTGTCAGGCCCTAATGGTGTATCTTTAAAGGCATTGAAAATCTGTGCCAACCAATTGGTGGGAAGGAGTGTTCAAGGACATTTTCAATCTCTCACTGCTGCAGTCTGCACGTGTTTCAAAAGTGCGCCAATCTAAGTTCAAAGTTCTAAGTAAATTTATTATTAAAGTACATACATGTCACCATATACAACACCGAGATACAGTGTCATGCAAGCATACTCAATAAATCTATAGAATAATAACTTTAACAGAATCAATGAAAGACTGCACCAACTTGGGCATTCAACCAGTGTGTAAAAGACAACAAACTGTGCAAATACAAAAAGAAAAAAAAAAAAATAATAATAAATAAATAAGCAAAAAACATGAGATGAAGAGTCCTTGAAAGTGAGTCCATAATTTGTGGGAACATTTCAATGATGGGGCAAATGAAGTTCAAAGAAGTTATTCCCTTTGGTTCAAGAGCCTGATGGTTGAGGGGTAATAACTATTACTTAGTGTGGTGGTCTGAGTTCTGCGGCTCCTGTACCTTCTCTCTGATGCAGAAACAAGAAGAGTGCATGGCCTGAGTGGTGGGGGCCCTGATGATGGATTCTGCTTTCCTGTGACAGCATTTTGTGTAGATGAGCTCAATGGTAGGGAGGGCTTTACCTGTGATGAACTGGGCCATATCCACTACTTTTTGTAGGATTTTTCATTCAAGGGCATTCCTGTTCCCATACTAGGTTGTGATGCAGCTAGGCAGTGTACTTTCCACTACACATCTATACAGATTTGTCAAAGTTTTAGATGTCATGACGAATCTTCGCAAACTTCTAAGGAAGTAGAGGTGCTGCCATGCTTTCTTTGTAATTGCACTTACGTATTGGACCCAGTACAGGTCCTCCAACATAATAACAGTGAGGAATTAAAACTTGCTGATCCTCTCCACTTTTGGTCCTTCGAGGAGGACTGATTCATGGATCTTTGGTTTCCTTCTCCTGAGGTCAATAATTAGTTCCTTAGTCTTGCTGACAGTGAGTGAGAGGTTGTTGTTATGGCCCTGCTCAGCCAGATTTTCAAACTCTCTCTTATGTGCTGGGTGAGTTGCCTCAATGACTATTGCCCAGTTGCACTCACATCTACCGTGATGAAGTGCGTTGAGAGGTTGGTCCAGGCCAGAATCAACTCCTGCCTAAGTAAGGACCTAGACACCCCCTGCAATTTGTCTTTCACCACAATAGTTCTACAGTAGATGCAATCTCATTGGTGCTCCAATTGGCCTTGGATCACCTGAACAATAGGAAAACCTATGTCAGACTGATCTTTATTGATTACCACTCAGTGTGCAACACCATCGTACCCTCAGTTCTAATCAACAAGCTCCAAACCCTAGGCTTCTGTACCTCCCTCTGCAACTGGATCCTTGACTTCCTCACCAGGAGACCACAGTCAATGCAAATTGGAAATAACATCTGCTCCTTGCTAACAATCAAAACTGGTGCAATGACAAATCAAGGATGCATATTTAGTCGACTGCTCTACTTTTTCTAAACCCACGGCTCAAACGGCATCTATAAATTTGCTAATGACACAACTATTGTTGGCAGAATTTCGGATGACGACGAGGAGGCATACAGGAGCAAGGTAGATCAATTGGTTGACTGGTGTTGCATCAACAACCTTGCACTCAACGTAGGTAAGACCAAGGAATCAATTGTGTACTTCAGGAAGGGGAAGTTGAGGGAACACACAACAGCCCTCATCGAGGGTCAGCAGTGGAAAGGGTGAGCAGTTTCAAGTTCCTGGGTATCAACATCTCAGTAGATCTATCCTGAATCCAACATAATGATGCAATTACAAAGAGAGCATGACAGCAGCCGTATTTTATTAGGCATTTGAGAAGACTTTGCAAATTTCTACTCTTCGGCTGGTGAGAGCATTTTAACTGATTGCATCAGTGTCTGATATAGAGGGACCACTGCACAGGATTAGAAAAAGCTGTAGAAAGTTGTAAACATAGCTAGCTCGGTCATGGACAATAGCCTCCCGAGCATCAAGGACACCTTTAGATATTTCTTATTGTACTTTGTATGTTTTTTAAAATTATGTATTGCAACGTACTGCTGCAGCAAAATAGCAAGTTTCACAACATTGTGTATGCTGGTGATATTAAACCTGATTCTGATTCTGATTCTGCCTTTATCCTGCATAAAACCTACCTTTTTAAAACATTTGGGCTTCTGGCCCTGTGTCTCCTTTTGTAGTTCCCCATCAGTTTTTATTTATTAACATTTTTATGGGATGCTTTGAGAATTTTTACTTCTGGTTAATGGTAAATTGGTTTATTTTACTGTCATTCATACTGAGGTACAGTGAAAAAGCCTGTTTTACATACTGTACATGCAGGTTATTTTAGTACAACATTATATTGAGGTAGTACAAGGGAAAACAATAACAAAATGCAGAACAAAGTGTTACAGGTACTAAGAAAGTGCATTAAAGGTAGACAATAAGGTACAAGATCATAACAAGCTTGATTCTGAGGTCAAGAGTCTATCTTAATCAGACAAGGGAACAACTGAGTGGATTTTTATTGGTGGGATAGAAGTTGCCCTTGATCCTGGTGGTATATGCTTTCTGGCTTTTGTATCTTCTTCCTGATGGGAGGGGACAGAAAAGAGAATGTCTGGGATGTGTTACTGCTTTATGGAGGCGGTAAGAAGTGTAGACAGAGTCCTTGGAGGGGAGGCTGGCTTCTGTAATGTTTTGAGCTGTGTCCACAGCTCTCTGCAGATTCATGCATTCATGTGCAGAGCAGTTGCCATAACAATCCATGATGCAGCTGCATTGGTTGTTCCATATGCATCAATAAACTTGGTGAGGGTCAAATGGGATATGACTTCTTTAGTCTCCTCAGGATGCAGGGCTCTGGTGAGCTTAATTAGCTGTGGTGTCTATGTGGTTGGACCAGGACAAGCTATAGTATATAACAATTCTATAAAAATGAAGGCTGTTGAGCTGTGACATTTAAAGTTCACAATTTTTAAAGTCAAAATTTTCAGTAGATTTTGTCTACTAAAATTGGTTATTAACTTCATGTATTAATAGTGATTTATATGTGCAAACTAAAGCAACGCAGCCAGTAGATGAGCTGGGTTTTGTGACAGAAAATTCCAGTTTTCCATATTTAATGAAGCATATTTGTTCTGTTTATTTACACAACAATAATGGCAAGCTATAACATCCTTGTTACATTTATTACTGAAAATTCCAGTAATGCATATTTTGTGAAGCTTTGTGTTTTGTAAATTTAATAGGTCTGAATTTGTCTCATACTTGTAATTAAATTGTTTGATTGGACTATCTTATTTGGATGTAACCTGTTCTCTTTACTAGGAGCGACAGAAGCAAGAATCTCTGTCCTATCAGCTGCTGTTGGAAGGTAATAAATACTGTTCATTCACTCAAAGTACAGGATTGGTTGACATTTTAGGAAATGGTGAAACTGAGGTGCATAACAGTAACTGAAAGAGGAGAAAGGGTAGTCTCGAGGTTGTGATGTTTCAGATGTTTCATGAAGCTTTAGTTAACAGAAGAATTGGTGCAAAAAAAGAAGTTAATTCCTTTAGCAAAGGGACGAACTTCTGCCTTGTGTGGTCTGGGTTTTTGCCTTCTTTAGGAGTACAGACCACCATTTATATGGAAATGCAGTGTTTACAGTTGAACAAGGATGTCCTAGGATCCCTTAATATTCACTCAAGACTCCATACCCTTGACATCGCAACTATCCTAAGGAATAGGAACACAATTAAATACGTTATGTGTGAAATCTGTGTGGTGGCACAGAGTCCCTCCCACTTCAGCCGACACCAAGGATAATCTAATTATTCAAAATACAATGAAGCAGTCCAAATCTCAGTTACCTTGAGTTATTGAATACAGAATTAAGTGTGAGATGTGCAGTATTTCTCTCAATATGTTACTAATGTCAGCAATGGTACATCTGGCAAACAGAAGCATACAATAGTAGTATTATTAAAGTCAATTCATCTACACTCAGTTCAGGTACCTCTAAATTGTCTGATTCCAAATGTGGATGCACAACCTGATTGTGTGATGGGCAATGAGAATTGTATTTTACTGCATTACTATCAAGTAGCCCGAGCAAAACCCATGTGCTTTGGGAGTCAAAGGAGAAACCCACAATGCTTTGATGTGGTTGAGACCAACTCCTGAATATCACTAAAGGTATTTTTCAAGAGGTTAACCATGGCCCAACTATCTTCAGCTGCTTCTTGAATTATGATTCTTCCATCACAAAATTAGGGATGAGATTTGGTGCTGTTTCCAGAGTATTTAATTTGAAATAGGATTTATGGTCTTTTTTAAAATTAAGATACCATATTTCATTCCTGTGTGTTTTTCTATTACTTAGTTGTAGAGAACCAGTTTCTTTATGTCTTTGCTGTGAAAATGATTACTAGGGTAAATGAAAACAGAAGTAAAACCCAAGGCTAGTTTAAATCCCCTTAAAATCAAAATTACTATCTTTAAAATAGCATACAAAGGGACATGTTTCAGGAACACCATGAGTGTGAAGTTGTTGTGTTAGTTGTGTTGGGTTGCTTTCACTTTCAATCACTTAATAGAAATTGTATCTTCATTGGACTTTTCTGTCTTTGGTTGCATTGTATATTGTGCGTAAAGTAACATTTACGAACATTATGTTTCTTCTTCAGGTGGTAATTTTTCTGAAAATTTGATTTTGGAGCTTGAGGGTGAAATGAAGGAGGAAGAGCCGCGTGGTTCTTCTCCATTGAAAAATGATGACAAACAGCCAAAGAAGAAGGCTGGAAATAAGTTAACCCCTTTACCTGCTTCATTCACTGCTAAGTCTGATGGACTGGAAGATCTTCCGTTTATGGATCATTGGAGTGCTCGAGTTCCTAGTGTGTCATTACGGGATATCATGTCTGAGGAGATGGATTTTGAGACAAGGCAGCACCAGGTATGCATATGGCTCCTCACTTAGCAGATCTGTGATTGAGGATTGAGGCTGAAAAAGCTGCTCTAACATTAGGAGAGATAGTGTGTATTTATGATTTTCGTTAAGTATATTTGTTCACTTGAGAATATGAAGGCTACAGAAAAGTCTGGATATCATATTTGCACTTTTTCAAATTTGGTAATGTTAGAGCAGCTTTTTCAGCCTTCAGTTATAAGGATATCATTTGTGGGTGTTTGCCTAGAAAACTGTAGAGATATGATATGTTAATTTGTAAGTGGTGAAAGGGGTAGCTGCCACTTCATCAACATAATGAAAATTGTAGTTGAGGGTGGGCGAAAACTACAGTCCACGGTCTTCTTGAGTGATGATGACGGGTTATTTTCTATGTCATGCTGAGAAAATGTACTTAAACATGTAAATTTTTGATATGTTTTTGCACATAATTTCATGTGAGGTGAGAGTGACTGGACTTGACATCAGGGCAGTATTTGACTGAACGTGATATCATAGAGCTCTGGTAAATTGAAAACCAGTGGGTATCAAGGAAAAACACTCTAATGGTTGGAGTTTTATCTTGTACAAAGGAAGATGGTTATGGTTGCTTGGGGTCAGTCATCCAGGAAATCCCTGCTGGAGTTCCTCAGAGCATTGTTCTAGGCCCAACCATCTTCAGATGCTTTCTTGAATCTTGAATTAAGAGATGGGGATGTGTGTTGATGAATACACAATATTCAGTTCTATTTGCAATTTTTCAGTAAATGAAGTCCATACATGGATGCAGCAGGACGCAGACAAGATGGGCTGATATGTGACAAGTAACATTTATGCCACAAAAATGCCAGGCAATGAAACTATCCAATCACAATCATTATTTATTATCTCTGACATATGACATGAAATTTATTGTTTTGTAGCAACAGTACAGTGCAAAGACTTAAAAATCTGTAAGTTACAAAATTAAATAAATAGTGTAAAAAGAGGAATAATGACTAGTGTTCATGTATTCATGGACCATTCAGAAACCTGATGGCAGAGTTACTAAATCATATGTGTATACTCAGGATCCTGTACCTCCACCCTGATGATAGTAACAAGAAGAGGGCATGTGCCGGATGGCAACAGTCCTTAATTGCAGAGTCTAATTACCTAACTTGGACATTTAATGGCATTAAACTTTGCTGAGTATTCACCATCAATATCCTGCACAACACCATTAACCAGAAACTCATGCAGGCTATCTGCATGCGTACCTCAGCCAAAAGACCAAGTTAGAGGCTGGATTTCCTGTGGCGAATGACTGACCTCCTCACATTCCAAATCCTTTCCATCGTCTACAGTATACAAATCAGGAGCAAGGTAGAATGCCAGCCACTTGCTTGGCTGAGGGCACTCTAGCAACTTCCAAGAAATTTAGTACTACTCAGGACATACGGGGCATTTAATGAGCATGTCGTTAACCACCCTATAGGGAACTCTATAGTTAGGGGATCAGACAGGTGATTCTGTGGAGGCAGGAAAGAAATACGGATGGTAGTCTGCCTCCCAGGTGCTAGGGTCCGGGATGTTTCTGATCGCATCCACGATATCCTGATGTGGGAAGGTAAACAGCCAGAGGTCGTGGTACATATTGGTACCAACGACATAGGTATGAAAACAGACTACAGGGAGTTAGGAAGAAAGCTGAGAAGCAACACCTCAAAGGTAGTAGATTACTGCCTGTACCACGTGACAGTGAGTATAGGAATAGAGTGAGGTGGAGGATAAATGAGTGGCTGAGGGATTGGAGCAGGGGGCAGGGATTCAGATTTCTGGATCATTGTGTAACCCTCAGTCCGGCTAGCAGCAGCGTAATCCAGGGGGTGATAGTCCCTGGCCTGGCCTAACTGAAGAAATCTTGTTTGGATGGATGCTGCGTGATGTATCCCCTGTTACAAATCAGTACCACGAAATAACAAACAGTACACAATATGCGATTAAACTATTGAGCTTTATAATTCTTAATTTGACTGTATGGTTAGTAAGGGAACAAAAAAAAGAGGCCCATTCTGATGAAATTATTATTGCGCAAACATTGGAGCTCACGGTTTCTCCGTTTGTTCCCGTCATCCTCCTCCAAGCATAGCTGACCCTCGGACCCTCACTCCTCAGTCCACTCTGTCCGGTGGTCTACCAACTCTCTCCATTCGCGTCCTCTCTCTTCATCTCTCCTGGACAAAAGACCGTGAAAATCCCTCCCCCAGACCCACAGGAAAGAACAACATCCCTCTCATTGGATAGCCCCACATTTCAAAGTCCCGTTATCTCTAATCATAACCCAAGCATTGCTGCTACAGAGAAACCATTACATTAGCAGTGAAACATTACAGAAAGGCCGTTACATTAGCAGTGAAACCTTACAGCGTGCTACAATTGGGACCTGGCTTGGGGGAGGCGTGACCTGTACAAAAAGGACGGGTTGAACTTGAATCCGAGGGGGACCAGTATCCTGGCAGGGAGGTTTGCTAAGGCTATTGGGGAGAGTTTAAACTAGAATTACTGGGGGGGCGGGAACTGAACTGAAGAGACGGAGGAGGGACTGGTTGGCTCACATATAGAGAAAGCTTGGAGACAGTGCAAGAGGGAGGATAGGCAGGTGGGGATATGCTCAGAACGATGGTATGAGATGCGTCTATTTTAATGCAAGAAGCATCATGAACGAAGCAGATGAGCTTAGACCTTGGATCAGTACTTGGAGCTATGATATTACAGAGACTTGGATGGCTCAGGTGCAGGAATGGTTACTTAGAGTGCCAGGCATTAGATGTTTCAGAAAGGACAGGGAGGGAGGCAAAAGAGGTGGGGGCGTGGCACTGCTGATCAGAGATAGTGTGACGGCCACAGAAAAGGAGGAAGTAATGGAGAGATTCTCTACTGAGTCTCTGTGGGTGGAAGTTAGGAACCGGAAGGGGTCAATAACTCTACTGGGTGTTTTTTATATACCACCCAACAGTAACAGGGACTTCGAGGAGCAGATAGGGAGACAGATTCTGGAAAGGTATAATAATAACAGGGTTAACAACAGGAATTCTGCAGATGCTGGAAATTCAAGCAACACACATCAAAGTTGCTGGTGAACGCAGCAGGCCAAGCAGCATCTGTACGAAGAGGTGCAGTCGACATTTCAGGCCGAGACCCTTCGTCAGGACTAACTGAAGGAAGAGTTAGTAAGGGATTTGAAAGTTGGAGGGGGAGGGGGAGATCCAAAATGATAGGAGAAGACAGGAGGGGGAGGGATAGAGCCAAGAGCTGGACAGGTGATAGGCAAAAGGGGATACGAGAGGATCATGGGACAGGAGGTCCGGGAAGAAAGACGGGGGGGGGGTGACCCAGAGGATGGGCAAGAGGTATATTCAGAGGGACAGAGGGAGAAAAAGGAGAGTGAGAGAAAGAATGTGTGCATAAAAATAAGTAACAGATGGGGTACGAGGGGGAGGTGGGGCCTAGTGGAAGTTAGAGAAGTCGATGTTCATGCCATCAGGTTGGAGGCTACCCAGACGGAATATAAGGTGTTGTTCCTCCAACTGGAGTGTGGCTTCATCTTTACAGTAGAGGAGGCCGTGGATAGACATGTCAGAATGGGGATGGGATGTGGAATTAAAATGTGTGGCCACTGGGAGATCCTGCTTTCTCTGGCGGACAGAGCGTAGATGTTCAGCAAAGCGGTCTCCCAGTCTGCGTCGGGTCTCGCCAATATATAAAAGGCCACATCTGGAGCACCGGACGCAGTATATCACCCCAGTCAACTCACAGGTGAAGTGTTGCCTCACCTGGAAGGACTGTTTGGGGCCCTGAATGGTGGTAAGGGAGGAAGTGTAAGGGCATGTGTAGCACTTGTTCCGCTTACAAGGATAAGTGCCAGGAGGGAGATCAGTGGGGAGGGATGGGGGGGACGAATGGACAAGGAAGTTGTGTAGGGAGCGATCCCTGCGGAATGCAGGGGGGGGGGAGAGAAAGATGTGCTTAGTAGTGGGATCCCGATGGAGGTGGCGGAAGTTACGGAGAATAATATGTTGGACCCAGAGGCTGGTGCGGTGGTAGGTGAGGACCAGGGGAACCCTATTCCTAGTGGGGTGGCGGGAGGATGGAGTGAGAGCAGATGTACGTGAAATGGGGGAGATGCGTTTAAGAGCAGAGTGATAGTGGAGGAAGGGAAGCCCCTTTCTTTAAAAAAGGAAGACATCTCCCTCGTCCTAGAATGAAAAGCCTCATCCTGAGAGCAGATGCGGTGGAGACGGAGGAATTGCGAGAAGGGGATGGCATTTTTGCAAGAGACAGGGTGAGAAGAGGAATAGTCCAGATAGCTGCGAGAGTCAGTAGGCTTATAGTAGACATCAGTGGATAAGCTGTCTCCAGAGACAGAGACAGAAAGATCTAGAAAGGGGAGGGAGGTGTCGGAAATGGACCAAGTAAACTTGAGGGCAGGGTGAAAGTTGTAGGCAAAGTTAATAAAGTCAACGAGTTCTGCATGTGTGCAGGAAGCAGCGCCAATGCAGTCGTCGATGTAGCGAAGGAAAAGTGGGGGACAGATACCAGAATAGGCACGGAACATAGATTGTTCCACAAACCCAACAAAAAGGGAGGCATAGCAAGGACCCATACGGGTGCCCATAGCTACACCTTTAGTTTGGAGGAAGTGGGAGGAGCCAAAGGAGAAATTATTAAGAGTAAGGACTAATTCCGCTAGACGGAGCAGAGTGGTGGTAGAGGGGAACTGATTAGGTCTGGAATCCAAAAAGAAACTTAGAGCTTTGAGACCTTCCTGATGGGGGATGGAAGTATATAAGGACTGGACATCCATGGTGAAAATAAAGCGGTGGGGGCCAGGGAACTTAAAATCATCGAAAAGTTTAAGAGCGTGAGAAGTGTCACGAACATAGGTTGGAAGGGATTGAACAAGGGGTGATAAAACAGTGTCGAGGTATGCTTAAATGAGTTCGGTGGGGCAGGAGCAAGCTGAGACAATAGGTCGGCCAGGACAGGCAGGCTTGTGGATCTTGGGTAGGAGGTAGAAACGGGAAGTGCGAGGTGTGGGAACTATAAGGTTGGTAGCAGTGGATGGGAGATCCCCTGAGCGGATAAAGTCGGTGATGGTGTGGGAGACAATGGCCTGGTGCTCCTTAGTGGGGTCACGATCGAGGGGTAAATAAGAGGAGGTATCCGCGAGGTATCGCTGTGCCTCGGCAAGGTAGAGGTCAGTACGCCAGACTACAACAGCACCCCCCTTATCGGCAGGTTTAATAATAAGGTTAGGATTAGTGCGGAGGGAGTGGAGAGCAGAGCATTCCGAAGGAGTGAGGTTGGAATGGGGACAAGGTGCGGTAAAGTCAAGACGGTTGATGTCTCGTCGGCAGTTAGCGATAAAGAGATCCAGAGCAGGCAGAAGACCAGAGTGGGGTGTCCATGAAGAAGAGGAGTGTTGAAGACGGGAGAAGGGGTCATCAGTGGGGGTGGAAGAGTCCTTGCCGAAGAAGTAGGCTCGGAGACGGAGACGGCGGAAGAAAAGTTCTGCATCGTGGTGAACACGGAACTCGCTGAGGTGTGGGCGAAGGGGGACAAAGGTGAGGCCCTTACTGAGGACAGAGCGTTCTGCCTCCGACAGTTGAAGGTCGGAGGGGATGGTAAAGATCCAGCACGGATGAGAGCTGGGATCAGAGGGGGGAGGGGGGGGAGGCTGGGGGTGTCAATGGAGAGGGGAGGGTTGGGGTGAGAGGAAGATGGAGCCTCTGAGGGCCCAGGAGTTGACGGTGGGATCTGAGGGAGATGGGATTGCAGAGTATTGGTGGGGGAAGGGGAGACGGGAGTCACAATAGCAGCACATAAAGACCCGGCATGGAGCTCAAGGCTGGAATCTTGAGAGCTGGGATCAGAGGCGGGAGGGGGGAGGCCGGGGGTGTCAATGGAGAGGGGAGGGTTGGGGTGAGAGGAAGATGGAGCCTCTGAGGGCCCAGGAGTTGACGGTGGGATCTGAGGAAGACGGGGCTGCGGAGTGGTGGTGGGGGAAGGGGAGACGGGAGTCACAACAGCAGCACATAAAGACCCGGCCTGGAGTTCAAGGCTAATAACAGGGTTGTTGTGGTGGGAGATTTTAATTTCCCAAATAGTAATTGGCATCTCAAACACGAGGAAATCTGCAGATGCTGGAATTCAAGCAACACACAGAAATTGCTGGTAAACGCAGCAGGCCAGGCAGCATCTATTGGAAGAGGTACAATCAATGTCGACTGTACTTCTTCCAATAGATGCTGCCTGGCCTGCTGCGTTCACCAGCATTTTTTGTGTTAATTGGTATCTCTCTAGGGCAAGGGGTTTAGATGGGGTGGAGTTTGTTAGATGTGCTCAGGAAGGTTTCCTGACACAATATGTAGATAAGCCTACAAGAGGAGAGGCTGTACTAGATCTGGTATTACGAAATGAATCTGGTTAGTTGTCAGGTCTCTCAGTGGGAGAGCATTTTGGAGATAGTGATCACAGTTCTATCTCCTTTACCATAGCATTGGAGAGGGATAGGAACAGACAAGTTAGGAAGACGTTTAATTGAAGTAAGGAGAAATATGAAGCTATCAGGCAGGAACTTGGAAGCATAAATTGGGAACAGATGTTCTCAGGGAAATGTATGGCAGAAATGTGGCAAATGTTCAGGTGATATTTGCATGGGGTTCTGCATATGTACTTTCCAATGAGACAGGGAAAGGATGGTAGGATACAGGAACTGTGGTGTACAAAGGCTATTGTAAATCTAGTCAAGAAGTAAAGCTTACGAAAGGTTCAAAAAACTAGATAATGATAGAGATTTAGAAGTTTATAAGGCTAGCAGGAAGGAGCTTAAGAATGAAATTAGGAGAGCCAGAAGGGGCCGTGACAACGCCTTGGTGAGTAGGATTAAAGAAAACTCCAAGGCATTCTACAATGTGAAGAGCAAGAGGATAGGACCAATCAAGTGTGACAGTTGAAAAGTGTGTATGGAACCAGAGGAGATAGCTGAAGTATTTAATGAATACTTTGCTTTAGTCTTCACTACAGAGAAGGATCTTGACGATTGTAGGGATGACTTACAGCAGATTGAAAAGCTTGAGCATAAATACATTAAGAAAGAGGATGTACTGATGCTTTTGGAAAGCATCAAGTTGGATAAGTCTCTGGGACTGGATGAGATGTACCCCAGGCTACTGTGGGAGACGAGGGAGGAGATTGCTGAGCCTCTGGCAATGATCTTTGCATCATCAATGGGGACGGGGGAGGTTCCGGAGGATTGGAGGGTTGCAGATGTTGTTCCCTTATTCAAGAAAGGGAGTAGAGATAGCCCAGGAAATTATAGACCTGTGAGTCTTACTTCAGTGGTTGGTAAGTTGGTGGAAGAGATCCTGAGAGGCAGGATTTATGAACATTTGGAGAAGTATAATATGATAAGGAAAAGTCAACATGGCTTTGTCAAAGGCAGGTCATGCCTTATGAGCATGATTGAATTTTTTGAGAATGTGACTAAACATGTTGATGAAGGTAGAGCGGTAGATGTAGTGTATATGGATTTCAGCAAGGCATTTGATAAGGTACCCCATGCTAAGCTTATTGAGAAAGTAAGGAGGCATGGGACCTTGCTTTGTGGATCCAGAATTGACTTGCCCACAAAAGGCAAAGACTGGTTGTAGATGGGTCATATTCTGCATGGAGGTCCATGACCAGCGGTGTGCCTCAGGGATCTGTTCTCGGACCCCTTCTCTTCATGATTTTTACAAATGAGCTGGATGAGGAAGTGGAGGGATGAGTTAGTAAATTTGCTGATGGCACAAAGGTTGGGGGTGTTGTGGATAGTGTGATGGGCTGTCAGAGGTTACAGTGTGACATCGATAGGATGCAAAACTGGGCTGAGAAGTGGCAGATGGAATTCAACCCAGATAAGTGTGAGGTGGTTCATTTTGGTAGGTCAAATATGATGGCAGAATATAGTATTAGGATCAGAGGGATCTTAGGATCCGAGTCTATAGGACACTCAGAGTTGCTGCACAGGTTGACTGTGTGGTTAAGAAGGTGTACAGTATATTGGTCTTCATCAACCGCGGGATTGAGTTTCAGAGCCGAGAGGTAATGTTACAGCTATATAGGACCCTGGTCAGACCCCACTTGGAGTACTTTGCTCAGTTCTGGTCACCTCTCTACAGGAAGGATGTGGAAACTATAGAAAGGGTGCAGAGGAGATTTACAAGGATGTTGCCTGGATTGGGGAGCATGCCTTATGAGAATAGGTTGAGTGAACTCGGCCTTTTCTCCTTGGAGTGATGGAAGATGAGAGGTGACTTGATTGAGGTGTATAAGATGATGAGAGGCATTGATCGTGTGGATAGTTTGGGGCTTTTTCCCAGGGCTGAAACGGCTATCACAAGAGGGCACAGTTTTAAGGTGCTTGGAAGTAGGTACAGGGGAGAAGTCAGGGTAAGTTTTTTACGCAGAGAATGATGAGTGTGTGGAATGGGCTGCTGGTGATAGTGTTGGAGGTGGATACGAAAGGGTCTCTTAGGCGACTCCTGGATAGGTACATGGATCTTAGAAAAATAGAGGGCTATGGGTTACCTTAGGTAATTTCTAAAATAAGTACATGTTCGGCACAGCATTGTGGGCTGAAGGGCCTGTATTGTGCTGTAGTTTTTTCTATGATTCTAACTGCTAAATGCTCTAAAGTCATTACTCTGGGCTACTCGAAAAGTACTTCCCAAACCCATGACTTCTACCATAAGGGCAGTTGATACATGGAAACATCACCACCTGCAGGTTCCCCTCCATGTCCATGAGTTGGAAATGTAACACCAGTTCTTTGTCATCACTAACTATAAATCCTGGAACTCCCTACCCAATGTCATTGAGAAGAATAATTTCAGTCAGACTGTAACTATTCAAGAAGGTGGCTCACCAAAGCCTTTTAGGAGGCCGTTAGGAATGGGCAGTAAATGCAAACTTTGCCAGTTCCTGTAAATGAATATTATTTGGATGAAATTTGTACCGCTTTTATGAATAACTGTTGTAGACCCCTGGTAAGCCTCAGACTCGCTCAGCTGGCGTTCGTCTAGGGGGAGCAGCCTTCGGCCCCGCCAAACTGGGTAATCAAGTTTGGGTGGATGCTGTGTGATGTACCCCACCCCGCCCAAATAACAGACAATACACCATATGCGATTAAATGATTACACTTTATAGATATTACTAGAACTATGTAATTAATAGAGATAAAATATAAAAGCAAAATAAAAGGTGCCAAACTTATCAAATTTCAACCACTTCATGCACAACAGTTGGAGCTCAAGTAACGGAGTCCTCTTTCCACCATCGATCCCCTCTGACCCCCTCGACTGGCTGCCTGGGACCAACCATGGTGGTCGACCAGACGCTCCACACGGGTCTGTCTTCGTCTCCTCTCCTTGCCGAAGACCCTGGGTCTCGGACTCCCTTTCAGGGTCGGTCCCGCTGCCCAGCTTACAGCATTGTATCTCCTCACTCTGTCCCTATCCGCCTTCTGTGCCAAAACCTCGCAAAACAATAGCTTACAGATGCACAAGAAAGAATAACATCTATCCCAGTTGGTTCGTTCTCTGTCTTATCAATAATATAATCCAAACAAGCAGAGAGAGAGAACTCCTTACATCGTAGCTACTATTACAGAAAAGCCATTTTGATTATAACATAACAAAGAAGCCATTTTGTTAGCCTTTGCAGTAACATAAAAGAAGAAACCCCTTACACAGTTTATGGTCAATTTTTCATTTAGTTTGTTGCTTGTTAGTGTAGCTGTATAGGAATGGCTCAGCTGGAGGTGTAAAACCTCTTAATTAAAATGAACAGTGCTGCAGATACTTAATAAGCTTCATCCTAATTTCAGTATTGGTATGATTTTTCCAGAACTTTGAACCTTTTACACAATCAATATTCTGTATACTGAATTGTAGCATTAAATATAAGATACAGAAACTTTTGAAGTAATCTTGCATGTTTATGATGGGAGAGAGAATGGAGTTGAGAGTTGTTCATGTTGTCATTGTAAGGTGAATAGCCATTAATGGTTACCCTAAGTAATGGAATTACCCACTTCAGTAAAATTTAACAGTATGGGCATCATGTATCAAATGAATGTTAAATTAATTAATTATTAACTTCTATAACTGAGACTTTTTTTATATCCTATGTAGTCCTTCACAAATTCTGTCCTGTCCTCAAAGGATTGTGCAACTAAACTGAAGGAAAAACGTCTCTTTGAGATGTTTCCAGGCATTGATAAACATTTCATTATGGATATGTTTAAAGACAACAAGTAAGTTTCAGTTAAAATTTAATGTAACTATATATTTTAAATTTTTGATCTTAGTAAGTGATCCCAAAGTGCTAAATCATGTCTTCAGCATATCAAGTCAAGTCAAGTCACTTTTTATTGTCATTTCGACTATAACTGCTGGTACAGTACACAGTAAAAACGAGACAACGTTTTTCAGGACCATGGTGCTACATGAAACAATACAAAAACTACACTGAACTACATAAAAACAACACAAAAACTACACTAGACTACAGACCTACCCAGGACTTCATAAAGTGCACAAAACAGTGCAGGCATTACAATAAATATAAACAAGACAATATGCACTGTAGAGGGCGGTAGGTTGTTGTCAGTCCAGGCTCTGGGTATTGAGGAGTCTGATAGCTTTGGGGAAGAAACTGTTACACAGTCTGGTCGTGAGAGCCTGAATGCTTCGGTGCCTTTTGCCAGATGGCAGGAGGGAGAAGAGTTTGTATGAGGGGTGCGTGGGGTCCTTCATAATGCTATTTGCTTTATGGATGCAGCGTGTGGTGTAAGTGTCTGTAATGGTGGGAAGAGGGACCCCGATGATCTTCTCAGCTGACCTCACTATCCGCTGCAGGGTCTTGCAATCCGAGACCCTGCAGTGAAGGGTCTCAAGCAAGATATGTTGGCTCTCAAAGCATTCAAATCTACAGTAATTTGTTTTTCATTCTTTTGTTTATATCTTACATTATTTCAGCTGTTTGCCTTATCCAAACACTAGTAACCGAGAACTTTGAAGAATAATGTTTAATGTTTATTACAAAATATTGAAATCTTAAGTTTAGTATAAGAACTTATTGCCATATCTTATGGATCTCTCTAAATGGAATAACTAAAGTTCAAAATTCACATTTTAAGATGAAATCCTCATGATCTGTAATATTTTTCTTTCATAAATTAAATTAACAGACATTCATCTCAAAAGGATTTAATTTAGATGATAAATGAAATAGAGTGGAAAACTTTTTAATTACTTCAGTTTTTCCAGTAATCTGTCACTGATTTTTGATTGAAGCTTCACTGGTTTTTAAACATTTCAGAAGTTGATTAATTCTGAATTTCAGTGTACAATATTTTAAACAATATTACTGATCATGATTTGAACTGTTAGATCACAAGAATGACTTTGAGTGCCACCTCTCCCTATATCTTCCTCCCTTCTTGACTTTGCCATATACTTCCTGCCTCTGGCTTTAAGAATTTGCCATTGTTCGGCAGCCATAATCCCAGAATAATTTCACTCTGGTCTTGGATCTGAGGAGGAGTGCAGAAACATTCTCAAGTCACTTATAACTGTACTCTTCAAATCCTGGATTCTAACTGCTGGCTCTCTATTTGTCATAGTCCTTCTAGAGCTGCTAGATCTTTCACTTCAGCTGTTTGTTAATTCTCTGCTACCTCCCCATGCCTCTTCTTCCCTTAATGTCTTACATGAACTCAGCTTACTCATCATCAAAGGCAAGTATGATTTTCAAGCTCCAAACATGCTGAAACCTCTGGTATATTTCCAACCCTTTCAAAACATCAGTCGGCACCCACTCCTCCAAAAATTTATTCTTATTTTTACTTGATATTCAAAGCAACTGTCCCCATTACTAAATTGCTTTTTCAATGTCCTTGAACATGTCTCAAAAATTAATACTGCCCCTTCTACAATTTTTTAAATTTATGTGCGTTCCTGCCAGTGCCAAAGTGCTAAATAAAGAGATTTTTTTTACTCTTTATGTTTATTTCTCTTCCTCCCCAGCTTTTAATTTCTTTATATCCTTTGATATGATTTACTTTGGCAACATCCTTCAGTGTTTCTTATCTGTTTCCCAGTTTGACTGGCACCTGATCATACCCTTACCTATCTGATAATAACCTGGGTAGTTTCTCTATCTGCTGTTGGATTAGCATCCTTGCAAATCCCCATAGAATGTCCTTTTCCTGACCTACGTCTACATCTTGGCAACATCATCTGCAAGAATGGAATCAGTTTCTAAATGCAACTGAACATGTCCTGTTCTAAGTCTATTCTTACTTACTGCCCATTATCCACCATCTCTGTCTATATAGAATAATTCTTCATTGCTGCTTCCATAATAATTTTTTTTGACCAGTCAGGATTGCTAGCCCTGAGCTGAACCCCCAAACCTAGTGGACCGGTGGACCACTCTTAGTCTGGCTCATTGACCTGTTTGGCATGGATAACCCAATCAAGAGTCAAAGCACAAGGCCCTGACTCTAGCTCTCTGGGTCATTGAGGCACACAAGCCTCCAAACCCTATGACGTGCTTGTGGTCTCCTTGGAGGAATTCTACTCTTATTAAGTGCTTCTTTATTTTGGGCAAGTTATTCAATATTCGGTTGTGAATAAAAGGCATTTCCCCATTGCAATATTCTGGATACCCTTCATTGTGTTTGACTGTAAACTGAGGTTAGGTCATCACTTTCCTCCCTGCATGAAGTCTGCTTAGTCCTGTCTTTAAATCACTCGTGTCCATTGTTAGTATCTGTGCTCTTTACCTTCGTGCCCAGTTATTTGAATTCTCTTCTGGCCTTTTCTCATCTGTATAAACATGAGCTCTTGCTGACTTTAACCTATCTAGTACCCTGTTTTACTCACCCATCTGGCATGTCTTTGATGATCTTGTGCCCACTTTAATTCTTGGATTTGCTCCTCTGTATTAAAGTTAATGGATAAATGCAAATTCTCTCTATGTTTTCAGCATTAAAGAATTGCTTGAATTAATTTTGTTTTACTTTAGCTATTCCTTTGAACAAACAGAAGAGTTTATGAAGTCTTTATTTGACTGTGATCTGGAGTCAACAAAAGCTATCAAAGTTCATGAAGGTACCCCTCAAACTGAATTGCCTGTGAGCAAAAATAAAGATAAGGTAAGCTGTGGATTGAAAATTGTTAAGAATTTGAAGCTAGTGACTATAATTACTGTAAGTTACTCGTTTGATGGCTTCAACAGAAACAATCGGGCTTAAATTTATTTCATAAAGCAAAGCCCTTCATATGCTGAAAGTCTTAAAAACACCAATAATACTGGAGATGCTTACCAGATGAAGTAGCTTCTGTGTACAGAGAAGCATAGATATTACTTCAGATTAATGACCTTTCATTAGAACTGTAAAAATGAGAAAACAAGAATGTTTTAGTTACAGAGAGGGGTAGGGGTAGAGGGAGCAGAGAAAATATTTGCTCAAGGCAAGACTGAGATAATCCAGGTAACACAAATACGGCTGGTATTTGTGAGAAGGAGATGAATAGTTAATAATCATAGCTATCTGAAGACGTATAAATGGAGGACTATAAAAGGGGCCAATATTAAAAGTAATGCTGGAATTTGAGATGCAGGACACATCAGCTGTTGGTAGTCTGAAATAAAAGAGAATGCCAGAAGCACTTTGTAGATTAGGTGGCATTCATTAGTCTTGATGAAGTTTCTTAGCCCAAAATATCAATAATTTATCCCCCTCCAAAGATTCTGCCGTACTTACCGAGTTCCTCCACTATTTTTTGTGTGTTGCTCAAGATTTCCAGCATCTGCAGAACCTCTTGTGTTTTTGTCAAATGCTAACTCCTTTTCTAAGCTCAGCTTTCATCGAGCTAGGAAGGCACTTCATAAATAAATTAAAACAATTGACACTGTTTGGCTTTCTGCTGGTGAGGATACATATTTATCACTTTCAAGGTTACGAGGACTCATTGCAGTGGTGAACTGGGAGGGAATGCGTAGAACTAAGAATGATCATGGCCTTGAGCCAGACAGTTATTAGAAGGTCATTGCCCAGGGTTGGACTGTCCTAAGGGCATTAAAACAGAAAAATAGGCGCAGGGCCTTCTAGCCTCCTCCATCATTCAATGTGATTATGGCAATTTCAGTAGCATGTTCCAGCTCTGTTCGTATCCCCAAATGACATTTGTGTCTATGAATCTTATTAATCAATAACCATCAATCTTATCTATCTTTAAATATATTCAGTGTAGAACTGAATTCCACAAGTTTACCACCTTTGAGTGAAGAAATTTCCTTGTCCACACTAAGATCTTTTGGAGGCTGCAGTTCTGTTTGAGTTTCGTATCAGAGTAGCAGCACTTGCCGCTTAGTCTTGATTACCAAACCTAACTGTATCTACCAGGTGTTGGTCAGGTATCAAAAATTAGAAGTTCTTGGGTTTAGGTCAGGGTTGATATTATCAGTGGCCATTGACGAGTTTTAATTTTATACCTGAACAGCCCAATAAACTGAAAATCTTGCCAAGAATATATAGCATTATCATAGTTTTTTTTTTGCTGCTTATGTCAGATTTACATCAAACACATGGAACATAGATCAGAGTGCAGCACAGGAGCAGCCCCTTTAGCCTATGATTTGTGCACTGAACAAAATACCAGATTAAACTCTTTTGTCTGTACATGATCCATATTATTCCATTCCTTGCATATTCCTGTATCTACCTAAAAATTGCTTAAGTGCCAGTATCGTATCTGCTTGTATCACTGCCAATGGCAATTCACTCCAGGTACCTGCCATTCTCTGTAAAAGAAAACTTGCCCCACATATTTCCTTTAAACTTTAAACTTTCCCACTCTCACCTTAAATGTGCCTTCTAATATTTGACTTCTAGTAAAATTTTGTTTGGCTTTTGTCTACTTTAGGCAGTATTGACCAAAGATATTAAAGAATCTCGAAGTGAACATGTTTTCCATAATGTAGAATACCCTGATTATGAAGGTTTTCGGATTGAGGCAGCTCTGCATAGACGCAAGCAGCAAGATTTCTTCAGTAAGGCTGCAGCAGCTCATGGAAGGAATATGAAAGCAGTTGCCACGTATTATGCACAGCAGGTAAGTGTACACTAAAAAAGGAATAGAGGTCAAATAGCTGTCTTTCTCTGACGTGGGCAGCTAAAAATTTAACCAAACTGTATGTGCAACTTCTGTGTAAGTGAATTAAACTGTTTCAACATGTGCAAGTGCCATTATACTGCATCTCTCTGATTTATGGACATACCTACATATGAACAAGCTGCCATAATATTAAATTCAAAACTGATGTACATACCTTCATTCCTAAGAAGGGCAGAACTAGTTTTCTCTCTCCACTTTTAGTAAATGTTCTTATTAGCCTTATGTGCTTTTAGCCTTATTTGGAAGAACAGCTACTATATTCAGTGATTATTGTGTTTTTTTTCCCCCGACTTATGGACAAAATTAATGTATGGACATTTGTAAAAATGCGTCCTGTTCATTACCTAGGGATAGCCTGTGGAGAACTTTTGAGGTGAGGGAAACATGATACTGTTTGAAGAACAAATAGAAAACCAATACAATTTTTACACATCCAGTGGGAACTGGATCTTTTGCGAGAAGTTCGTAGTACCAAAAAAAAGGATTAATTTTATTTTGGAAGTTTAACTGCAGGCTTTTCCTATATTGTCAATCTTATGTTTGTAAGCTTATTCTTAACATGTGGTGATTTTGTAAACTGTTTTATTATTGCAAACAACTGAGCAGTTTCAAGTTCTGTGTAATTGTTTTGCATTATTTGCCTCTTGATGTCATTAATTGCAATTTAGCAAACAGTTTTTTTCAACTTGAATATTCTTTTTAAGTATTTGAATATGAAAGTAACCAGTTGAAAGAAATCTTTTCTACAGAATGATAGGAGTATTTTCAACAAAACATTTAAGAACATTATTCTTTAACATATATGTTCTAAAACTATCAATGATTAGAGTTAGGAATGAACTAGGGGGCTTTTCCTTCCAAATGTGTTGTACCAATTCTCATGTATTGAGGTTAATTTTTATATTTGCCAGTAGTCCCGACTTCTCAGAGGCAAAGAGACTTCAGCTGTTGGGATCTGGAGTGAAAACAAGCTGCTGGAGAACTCTGTAGTCAGAGTAGAATCTGGGAGTAAAGGAATTGTCAACATTTTGAACCAGGAACTAATGCAGAATTTCAAACCGGAATGTCCACAGTTCCTTCCCTCCACAGATGCAGTTCAACCCGCTAACTTCTTCAGCATTTTTTTGATTAAGTTCTGATTTGATGTTTAAACATTCAAGTTACATTGTACATTGAAGAAAGTCAGTGAGTTTTGCCAGTTCCTAGAAGGATAATCTCATTACTTTAATTTTCCCTTCCTTATTTCCGAATTCCTATGAATCTAATTCATCTTAATTTCACCAACTCATCTTTTGCTATTTCTTGCTATTTTCACGCACAGTATCCAAATAACATACAAATGCATCTTTGGAACATTGGAGTAAACAGGAGCACCCAGAGGAAACCCATGTAGTCACAGAAAGAACAAGCAAAATCCTCACACTTACTTTTGAGGTTAGGTTTGAACACTGCTGCACTGTCATACCACCCACTGGAAGTAGTTAGATCACAAGAAAATTTGCAGTATTTAGTAATGTCAAATACTAGAGAACATAGATTTTAGGTGAGTGATGGAAAGTTTAAAGGTGATTTATGAATTATTTTACACAGAAAGTTGTTGCCTGGAACATGCTGTCAAGGGAAGTAGTGGAATCATTTGCTGCTGCTTTTGTTGGATGCATCAAAGAGTCAAAATTATTTGAAAGTGTTTCAATTTTATCCTTTGTTTAACAACAACACTTTCAATGTCATTCATTCACTCATGATATACTTATCAACCCACCAGCAGATCTGGCTGAATCAGCAGCCTCGGTAGCAACCAAAGGTTTAAGCATTAGATTATTCCAGATTTAAATCTTTAGTGTATTTCATCACAATGCCATCACAAAATAATCCATACATTTTTTGTACAAACTGTACCTGAATATAAATTTATCAGCATAATTTTTGTTCATAATTGAAATTAATGTTCATACTGAAGTAACATGGTGTTACATATGTAATTTTAGTGAACTCCAGAAACTTAAGTAGTGAACACATACTTGCCTGTCTTTGACAGCTGAATTGCATTTGCAAATTATGTATATTGAAAATACCATTTTGTTCAGTTGAAAACTGAACCTGCAACATTATGACTGAGTTTTATCCAATATTTTAAGGGTCATCTTCATGGTGAAAAGATGAAAGAAGCTAACCACAGAGCTGCTTTAAACATTTTTAAGCAAGTGAATGCATCATTACTTCCAAAAAATGTTTTAGACCTTCATGGCCTTCATGTGGCTGAAGCCCTGCAATATTTGGAGGAAGTGCTATTCCAGAAGATTAATGGTGGGTAACTGGTAATGTGTATGGTTAACTATGGATCAACTTGATAAGGCAGAAATAAATCTCTGAAATTCTCCCTCTCTTGTTTCCTCAGCTTATTTATTTCTGCCTTTGTAGTACAAACCTTCGATAATCAATATATGAGAGGGGAAGAGGTACAAAGAATATTCAGAACTACAGTGGATTCCGGTTAATTGGGACACATCGGGATCAGTACATTTTGGCCCAATTAAACGGCTACTTCAAATAGCCAAAGTTTCATGGAAATAGTTAAAAAGGTATATAAAAAAAAGAAACTACTGTTTAACTGAGTAACAAATTATGCATTTAAATGAAATGTAGAATAAATTAGAACACTACCAAGACTACTACAGTGCTACAAAACTGTAGTAGTTCCTAATAGTTGGCGACAGAGGAATTCATTCAATGTATGCTGACATGTTCTTTTGATAATTAAACAAAATCAGTACAGACACCTCGTGCAGATAGTGGACTGCCTTCAAACAGTGCTTTCGACTATTGTGTCCTCCAAATCTTCATTTTCATTGTAACACTCAAGATGATTGTTGATACCTTCAAATGCTTCATGGTGCCTAACTTGTTGAAGTAGTGAAATCATTTCATTTTCACTCCCAGCCATATCTGGCATTTCCATGCCTGAATGCTTAAAACCACAGTGAGCAAAACAGTTCTGAATTGTCTCATTGTTTATTACTTGCCAACTATTAGTGACAAAAATCATTGCTTTTTGAATACAAATAAGCAACTGATGCTAGTTAAAAACTGTTCGCTCTAAACACGGTGTAGTGCGTAGCGGCCACATGACGTGCACATGACTAACTCTAGTTAGAAAATTTTCGGCAACAGTCTGCTGCTTCAATTAAGTGGCATAGTGTCCCAAATAAATGAAGGGAATACTAGCTAGTTTCTTGATTTGTTTTTGTTCTTTAAGAGTTACCCAAATAAGCAGCTGTCCTGATTAACCGATGGCCCAATTAACCGGAATCCACTCTATTTATTTTCCTAAGGGAATGTGGCTCCAAGTCTTAATTTGTCAAGCACAGAAGGGTTGATCTGCAGTTTATTTTAACAAAGCTCAATTGGTTGATAACAGCAGAACAAAATTGTTTTTTCTGGTCACAAATGATTGGGCAATCATTACTAAACTGTATTGGCTCATAAAAATATACAGGGCTAATAGTGTAAAGAGCAACAACGTCATAATGACTCTCCTAATTTCAGTTAACAAATTTCACGACACATGCTGGTGATAATAAACCTGATTCTGATTCTAATCCAAAGCATTTCACCTTAAGTTAATGAATTGTTGATGATTTAATGTAAAAGAAATGTAGCCTTTTTATCAACATCAAAATGTCATATCCAACAGCAATAATGTGTATTTATGTACCTTTATGGCAGTGAAACATTCCAAAATGATTTATGTGAACGTGGTCAAAAAATTGAGATTTCTGTATATAGAAGCTTATGCGATAGTTAATCGAAAGTTTGGTGAAAGAAGGGAAAGGGTGGGAGAGGGACTATTGGAGAGCTTTAGGAAGAAGGTTCCAAAGGACACCGTGACAGTGGAAGGTATGGGTGCCAGTAGTGAAATGATTAAACTCGAGAAAGGTGCTTGGAAGTAGGTACAGAGGAGATATCAGGGGTAAGTTTTTTACGCAGAGTGGTGAGTGCGTGGAATGGGCTGCCGGCAACAGTGGTGGTGGCGGATACGATAGGGTCTTTTAAGAGACTCCCGGACAGGTGTATGGAGCTCAAAAAAATAGGGGGCTTTGGGTAACCCTAGGTAATTTCTCAGGTAAAGACATGCTTGGCACAGCTTTGTGGGCCGAAGGGCCTGTATTGTGCTGTAGCTTTTCTATGTTTCTAATATACAAAAGACTGGAACTGGATAACAGATATAAGGATTGACTGTTGAGCTGAAGGAGGTGAGAAGAAGGAAATTGAAAATATGAATGGAACTTTAAATTCTTGGATTAGTTAAATCAGGAGCCAAGGTTTGTGAGCACAGACCTGATTGGTGAACAGAGTTTTTATGAATTAGAACACAAGCAGATGAGTTTTAGGTGCAAACAACAGGAATTCTGCAGATGCTGGAAATTCAAGCAACACACATCAAAACTCACATCAAAGTTGCTGGTGAACGCAGCAGGCCAAGCAGCATCTGTAGGAAGAGGTGCAGTCGACGTTTCAGGCCGAGACTCTTCGTCAGGACTAACTGAAGGAAGAGTGAGTAAGGGATTTGAAAGTTGGAGGGGGAGATCCAAAATGATAGGAGAAGACAGGAGGGGGAGGGATAGAGCCAAGAGCTGGACAGGTGATAGGCAAAAGGGATACGAGAGGATCATGGGACAGGAGGTCCGGGAAGAAAGATCGGGGGGGGGGGGACCCAGAGGATGGGCAAGAGGTATATTCAGAGGGAGGGACAGAGGGAGAAAAAGGAGAGTGAGAGAAAGAATGTGTGCATAAAAATAAGTAACAGATGGGGTACGAGGGGTAGGTGGGGCCTAGCGGAAGTTAGAGAAGTCGATGTTCATGCCATCAGGTTGGAGGCTACCCAGACGGAATATAAGGTGTTGTTCCTCCAATCTGAGTGTGGCCTCATCTCTACAGTAGAGGAGGCCGTGGATAGACATGTCAGAATGGGAATGGGATGTGGAATTAAAATGTGTGGCCACTGGGAGATCCTGCTTTCTCGCGCCCCCCCCCCCGTCTTTCTTCCCAGACCTCCTGTCCCATGATCCTCTCGTATCCCCTTTTGCCTATCACCTGTCCAGCTCTTGGCTCTATCCCTCCCCCTCCTGTCTTCTCCTATCATTTTGGATCTCCCCCTCCCCCTCCAACTTTCAAATCCCTTACTCACTCTTCCTTCAGTTAGTCCTGACGAAGGGTCTTGGCCTGAAACGTCGACTGCACCTCTTCCTACAGATGCTGCATGGCCTGCTGCGTTCACCAGCAACTTTGATGTGAGTTTTAGGTGACCAAGTTTACAGAAGGTTGAAATAGGGAAAGATGGCCAAGAGGTTACATAGATAAGGAAGAGGTTTGCATAGTGAGTGAGGAAGGTGCAGAGTCAGGAGATGCTATGGGAATAAAAATGAGTGATCATGGTAAAGGAATAGACAGAAGATTTGAAGCTCCTCTCAAAGTTGCAAATTATTTTTTCAGAACTGAACAATTATAGTGTCATGGAGTTATACAGGACAGAATCAGGTCCCTCAGCCCAACTGGTTCATGCAGACCAGGATCTGCTGGCAGGATCTTTGGTTCGAGAGCAGAGATTGTGGTGGGAGTTGGGAGGGCTGGCAAGCAGCTTGACATTTGGAAACCAGTGAAGGGCTGGAACTGGGTGTTCATGACTGGTTATTTTCTTTTTTGAACCAGGATGTTCTAGTGATGTATGCACGCAGACCCTGTGTCTTTTTGAACTTCCACTGTTTCTAACTTTACCATTTAGAAAGTATTCTCTTCTAAATATTGGGAAGATAAGCCCATCATTTTTAAACCCCATCACAAAGTCATACTTTAGCCACTGAATCTATTCCTCTCCTTGACAACTGCTGAAACTCAACCAGACTATTAATTGATGTCATTATTTAATCGTGTGTTGAATTTCTGACAAACTATGTCCTCACTCTGACAAACTATTTCCATGTCTGTAATATTATTCCACTTAATTTCTCCCTCAAACAATAATCTGCTGAAATCATTGATCAGATTTATTTTGTTACTTCTTGAATTGATTATTTTAATGCACTCCTGGCTGATCTCCCTCAATGTGGAGACCTCAAAAATTTCTGTTGCCCATCCCGTCCATCTTCACATCTTTGCTTGCTGACCTGGATAGGAAGGAACAAGCCCAGCTTTTTCTGAAGTGAAGTAGCAAAAGTAGCGGGGTGTTTAGAATGGCAAGGTCAAAAATGGAGTTGTGAAAGTGGATGGGAGGAGGGTACTTGGAAAGAGAAATTTTTAAATTTGGTAATTTGGCTTACTATTGTCTCTTGACGCAAGATACGGTGAAAAATTATCTCGGATACTGTTCATACAGATTGCACCCGTGTTTTGAGGAAGTACAAGGTAAGACAATAACAAAGTGCAGAATAAGGTGTTATAATTACAGGGAAAGTTCAATGCATATAGGCAGTAAGTTACAAAGTTATAACACGGTTGATTGTGAAGTCAAAAGTCTGTCGTATCATACTAGGTCACCGTTCAGTAGTCTTATACAGCAGGATAACACCTGTTCTTAAGCCTGGTGGTATGTGCTTTTAGGTTTTTGTATCTTCTGCTCAATGAATAGTGGGTAGGGGCTATGACTATGCTGGCTGCTTTATCGAGGCAGTGAGAAGTGTAGGCAGTGCATGGAATGGAGGTTGGTTTAAGTGATGTGCTAAATTGTGTCCACAATTCTCTGTAGTTTCTTGCAGTAGTGGGCAGAGCATTTGCCATACCAATCCATGATGTATCCTGATGTATCCCATAGGTCGCTTTCTATGGTTCATCAGTCAAAATTGCTGAGGGTCAAAGGGGGCATGCTAAATTTATTTGGCTTCTGAGCAAGAAAGGCACTAGTGAGTTTTTTTAGCCATGGTGTCAGCTAGGTTGGACCAGACAAACTATTGAATTTGAAACTCTGAAACCTCTCGACCTTAGCACCTTCTATGTAAATAGAAATATGTGCACCAGCCCCCTACCTGAAGTCAGTGGCCAGCTCTTTTGTTTTGCTGACATTGGGGGAAAGGTTGTTGTCATGACTTCATGTAACTAGGCTTGCTGTTTTCTTGCTTCAGTCTGACTCATCATTACTTGAGATGTGACCCACTATGGTGATAACATCTGCAAACTTGTAGATGGAGTTAGAGCAGAATGTGGCCACACAGCCATGAGTGTGTAGGGAGTAGAGTAGGGGGCTGACAAAACAGCCTTGGAGGCAATGTTCCCTTTAAGGTGCGCATGTACATGCGCAGACATCTTTTGCTACTAGCACAAAAAGGAATTTAAACTGCACACAAAAGGTTGTTGGCAACGTGGAGTTGGTAATGATTTGTTTGCAGATTTTAGAACTGGCTTATTTATATTGTTTTTATTTAAGAAGTTATTCAGTGTGCACATGCTGTTGTCACTGGACAAAAAGCTTGCACAGCTCAAGATTTTTGTGCACACTGGTCACCAGTGTTGAGAATAATTGTGGCAGAGGTGTTGCTGCTTATCCCTTCAGTTTGCAGTCTGTTGATCAGGAAGTCAAGGATTCAATTTCAGAGGTGGGTGTGGAGAACCAGGACTAGGAATTTGAAGATGAGTTTGCTCGTGTTTAAAGTATTGAAGGTGGAGATGAAGTCAATGAACAACAGTATAATGTAACACACACAAAATGCTGGAGGAACTCAGCAGGTCAGGCAGCATCTATGGAAATGTTGATGTTTCGGGCTGAGACCTTTCTTCAGGACTGGAAAGGAAGGAGAAAAATCCAGAATAAAAAAGGTGGGGAAGGAGAAGGAAGCTAGTTGGAAGGTGATAGGTGAAGCCAAGTGGGTGCGAAAGGTAAAGGGCTGGAGAAGAGAGAATCTGATAGGGGAGGAGAGTGAATTGTAGGAGAAAAGGGATGAGGAAGGAATCACCATGCAGCAGTCTTGGCAGAGGTTAAGCAGAGTACTATTGTAGTAATAAAACTTGGGCATAGCCACACAGTGATTGGATTAATTTGAATTTCTTTATTTTTGTATTTTCATTATACTTCATAAGTTTAAGTAACAGTTGAAATCAAATAATTGTTATCAAGCTGAGAATCTACAGAATGATTTGCTTTCTTGGAACAATGCTTTAAGTAATGGTCTATTAAAATTCTTATGTCATTGTTTGACTGGACTTATAAGTTCTAGTTAACTAAATGATTTGCACTGAACATTATTTTTCTTTTCAGAATGCCAGCAAAAAGGTGGTAAAGCTTACCTTTCTGTCATAACTGGGAGAGGGCGTCACAGCCAAGGAGGTGTAGCACGTATTAAACCTGTTGTTATTGACTACCTCAAACGCCAGAATTTCAGGTACAGGATCTGTGCTAATACTTTTAAAAAATTTTAACTTGACTGTCAATTATTGTTTTAATTGATTCACTTATTTTTAATCTTGTTTCCTGCCATCTATCGTGATGATAAGAATTAGGGGGCCTTGTAGTCTGCTGAAATATCAGATTTAAATCCAATCTGACTGGGACCAATTTGAACCTGATTTAAGCCCGAATATTTAGTATTTTTTCATACTAGACACAAACATTGATGTATTACAATCTCAAACACACCGTTTGCATGTTTGATGATGGAACACCAAAAACAATCCAATTTGAACAAATCTGAATATTTTATCAGAAGTACACCTGAACTTTGCTTTGCATTTTATTTCATCGGGTCTCTACATGATTTTCCATACATCATACTTCATAAACTGCAAGATATTATCATTCACATATTTAAGTTCATTTCAACACTCACAACACGCTGGAGGAACTCAGCAGGTCGAGCAGCATCCATGGAAATGATGAGTCGACGTTTCGGGCCGGAACCCTTTGTCAGGACTGATGAGGGAAGGGGCAGATGTCCTATAAAGAAGGTGGGGGAGGGTGGGAAGGAGAAGGCTGGTAGGTGCAGTTGAAAAACCTGTAATTTGAAAGACAAAGGGGTGGGGGAGGGGAAGCAGGGAGGTGAGGCTGTCGCCGTGCTTCTCCCTGCCACCACTCCGGGCCACGCTCTCCACCGTCTGCCATGGACCTCTCCTACACTTCATTCTCCGCCGGATTCACGCCTCCAACCGCCGTTTCTTCTCATTCCTCGCGTCCAAGAAGGACCACAAGCTCGCCTGCCTGGAGCCCACGACAACGACCGGCTCCAGTCCGGACCCCAACCCCTCAGACCTCGACTTCTCAGGCCTAAAGCAGGTCGGGGACCCATCCGCCTCTGATTCTGAGCCCAACTGGAACCACCGCCTCCTGGACATGGGCACCAGCCCCCAGCAGGCCATGGACTCACTCGCCTCTGACTCCGACCTCAGCTCTGGGGCCTTACAGGCCACAGGCTCTGCCACCCCCAGCTCCAGATCCAGCTCGGACCGAGTTCCCGACCCTCTCCAGACCGGGACTGGTCTTACTGCTGCTGGGTCCTACCGCCCGTCTTATTCTCCCACTACCCTCTTTCCTCCCCGCGACTCCCAACCTTCCGTCTACCCCTCATCGCCCCTCCATTCCTCTGATTCCTCATCCTCCCCTAACCCCGCTCTCCCTGAACATCCCAAATCCCCCCGAGACCTCTCACTCTTCACCCTCCTCTGACCCCAGCCCCAACCCTTGCTGTGTCTTCACCATCCCCTCCGACCTTTCCCTGTCTGAGGCAGAACGTTCTGTCCTCAGCAAGGGCCTCACTTCTGTCCCCCTCCGTCCACACCTCAGTGAGTTCTGTGCCCGCCATGACGCTGAACTCTTCTTCCATCACCTACGTCTCCAAGCCTACTTCTTTGGCAAGGATTCCCCTCCCCCTACTGATGACACCTTCTTCTGTCTCCAACCCTCCTCCTCCTCCTGGACACCCCGCCTGGGCCTTCTACCTGCACTCGATCTCTTCATCTCCAACTGTCACCAAGACATCAACCTTCTCAACTTCACCACTCCTCTCTCCTGTTCCAACCTCGCTCCCTCTGAACGCACTGCCCTCCACTCTCTCCGCACTAATCCCAACCTCACCATCAAACCTGCTGACAAAGGTTGTGCCGTAGTAGTCTGGCGGATGGACCTCTACCTCACTGAGGCCAGACGGCAGCTTTCTGACACCTCCTCTTACTTATCCCTGGAACAGGACCCCACCAAAAAACATCAAACCATTGTCTCCCACACCATCACCACCCTTATCAACTCTGGAGACCTTCCATCCTCAGCCGCTAAACTCATTATTCCCACACCCCGTACTGCTCGGTTTTACCTCCTCCCCAAGATACACAAGCCTGACTGTTCCGGTAGACCCATAGTTACTGCCTGCTTCTGTCCCACCGAACTTGTATCTGCCTACCTGGGCTCCATTTTGTTACCCATAGTCCAGTCCCTCCCCACCTACATCTGGGATACATCCCATGCCTTACACCTCTTCAATAACTTCCAGTTCCCCGGTCCCAACCGCTTCATTTTTACTGTGGATGTCCAATCCTTATACACCTCCATTCCCCATCAAGAAGGCCTCAAAGCCCTCCGCTACTTCCTGGATAATAGACCTCACCAGTTCCCCACCACCACTACCCTCCTCCGGTTGGCGGAACTGGTTCTCACACTTAATAACTTCTCTTTTGGCCCTTCCCACTTTCTTCAGACTAAGGGTGTAGCTATGGGAACTTGCATGGGCCCCAGCTATGCCTGCCTCTTCGTTAGTTATGTGGAGCAGTCTGTGCTCCAAACCTATTCTAGTACTGCTCCCCAACTTTTCCTTCGGTACATTGACGACTACATTGGTGCTGCTTCCTGCACCCATGCTGAGCTCGTCAATTTCATCGACTTTAGTTCAAACTTCCACCCAGCCCTCAAATTCACTTAGTCTATCTCGGACACTTCTCTCCTCTTTCTCGATCTCTCGGTCTCCATCTCTGGAGACAGACTGTCCACTGACATCTTCTACAAGCCCACTGACTCTCATAACTACCTTGACTATACCTCTTCCCACCCCGCCACATGCAAAAGCGCCATTCCGTATTCCCAGTTCCTCTGTCTCCGCCGCATCTGCTCCCAGGATGAGGCTTTCTGAACCAGGATATCTCAAATGTCCTCTTTCTTTAAGGATCGTGGTTTCCCTTCTACCGTCATCGATGATGCCCTCACCCGCATCTCCTCCATTTCCCGTACTTTGGCCCTCACCCCATCCTCCCGCCACCACAACAGGGACAGAGTTCCCCTTGTCCTCACCTACCACCCCACCAGCCTCTGGATCCAGCACGTTATCCTCCGCAACTTCCGCCACCTTCAACAGGACCCCACCACTAAGCACATCTTTCCCTCTCCACCCTTCTCCGCTTTCCGCAGGGATCGGTCCCTCCGCGAATCCCTTATCCACACGTCCCTCCCCATGGATCTCCCACCCGGCACTTATCCCTGTAGATGTAAGTGCTACACCTGTCCCTACACATCCTCTCTTGCCACCATTCAAGGCCCCAAATGGTCCTTCCAGATGAGGCAACACTTCACTTGTGAGTCTGTTGGGGTCATCTATGGCATCCAGTGCGGCCTCCTCTACATCGGTGAAACCCGACGCAGATTGGGGGACCGCTTTGTCGAGCACCTCTGCTCCGTCCGCCACGACAGACAGGATCTCCCAGTTGCCACCCACTTCAACTCTGCTTCCCATTCCCATTCAGATATGTCCGTACATGGCCTCCTCTACTGCCATTATGAGGCTAAACTCAGGTTGGAGGAGCAACACCTCATATACCGTCTAGGTAGTCTCCAGCCCCTTGGTATGAACATAGAATTCTCCAACTTCTGGTAATTCCCTGCCCCTCCCTTCCTCTATCCCTATTTCACTCTGCCCCCTCCCCCAGCTGCCTCTCACCTCCCTCATAGTTCCGCCTCCTTCTACTACCCATTGTGTTTTCCCCTATTCCTTCTTCACCTTTCCAGCCTATCACCTCCCTGCTTCCCCTCCCCCACCCCTTTGTCTTCTAATTTACTGGTTTTTCAACTGGACCTACCAGCCTTCTCTATCCCACCCTCCCCCACCTTCTTTATAGGGCCTCTGCCCCTTCCCTCTTCAGTCCTGATGAAGGGTTCCGGCCTGAAACGTTGACTCATTGTTTCCACGGATGCTGCTCGACCTGCTGAGTTCCTCCAGCGTGTTGTGAGTGTTGCATTGATCCCAGCATCTGCAGATTATTTTGTGTTTAAGTTCATTTCTGCTGCCCATCACCTCAGCTTTCATTTGTCTGCAGGTGCCCAAAATAAATTGCATTTTGAATCCCTCATATTTAACTCTTCAGATTCCTCTGAGGCTTAATGTCAGTTTACCCTGGTAACACACTAAATCTGGAGCCCATTTTTACATTTTGGTCTTCAAAATCCAGGCATTTTTATATCTTAATTTGCTTTTTCTCAATAAGTAATAATCTTGGCCTTTAAGGTTGGTTCTCCTTAATCCCATTTACCTTTACAGATTCCCTTTTTTTAAAAAAAAAGTAAGTCTTTATATCTGTACAACCAAAGATTTAAGTTGTCATTCTAATTTTGTTTTTTTTTGGCTCATTGTCTGTTCTGCTGCATTTCCACCTGATGTGTGTTTTGGAGATTTGACAGCTGTCTTCTTGTAAACTCTGAAAGTGTTTCAACACCATTGTTAATAATTTTGGCCTCACAAGAAAAAATGTTGGTAAATCAGTGCAATCTCACATAATATATAGGTAACCATACTGATTACAAAAGGAACTTAAAGAAAATGGTAGTAAATTTAAGATATTTGTGTGTGTTTTGTATTATTGGTGTTTAATATTGCATAGGCGTTAGTTTTTATTTAATCCTAATTGTGTAAATTTTCAGATGTTAAACCTCTAAATAGACCTCATATGCAACTGAGTGAAAAGGTGTACAGTTGGTACTATTGACTTTTTAATTGCATGCTTGATTTATTTCAGGTTTACAGAGCCACAGCAAGGTGTTGTAAAAATCAAGTTGAAGTGAAGGATTTGTCAAGAAGATTCCTTCCTTATTCAACAGTATGACACTGTCTCACTTAGCCTGGTAGCATTAGTGTACTATATCAAACATTTAAGGATATAGTGTTTTTTTAACAACATCACTCAGGGAGGTCATATAACTGAAGACAGAAAAGCTTTTAAAATCAACATGCAGCAAAATCTTTAAAATTCTTGCTTTCTTATTCTTCGGCATATCAATTTAACTCCTACTGGGTTTTCAAAAGTTGCTTTCATTTTCATGATCTCTATTTCGATTTGTGATGATTTGAAATGTTGGGATACAAGGACACATGCTGCCTGTTCTGAAATATTTTGGGGTTGTAAATTTACTCTATTGCATGTTGTAATTAAAAGTAATTTACATTAGAATGTAAGAAGTAAAGCGGGAATAGGCATCTGGCCCTTTGATCCTGCTCTGCCATCCACGAAGCTGCCGGACTGCAAAATTGTTTGCTGATTTGGAGTAAAACCAAGTGGATCAAAAGTTTGAGAAATTGTGTGCAAATTCTGAGTATTTTTAAGGATTCATAAACTTAAGTTTTAATCTTTGTAAGTTTTTAACAAAGAAAGTTTGAAAATGTGACACTCAAGATTTAAATATAAATTCTTCACTCTGCTGATATGTTATTTATTGCTGTTATAAAGCAATAAAAATACATTTTTTGGTTTAAAGTTTGACACTAATTGTTGAGGTGGGGGATGGGTTAGGATTGGTGATAAAGTGTTCGGTCAAGTAAAGTAATTTGCATTGGGCTGTCTGCTCTATGTTACTTTCATCCTCAAAGTAAGTAAAGTTCCAGTGCAGAAAAGAAAATGCTACTGGGACTATTTCTGCTTGGTTCAGCACTACCTATCTGTGAATTAATATTGTAATCTTTACAAAAAACAGTATTTATGAAAACCTTTCACTTTATTTATTAGAATATTTAGAAGTTTAATTGAAGTTTGAATTTCAATTGGCAAGTTTGCACAAGTTGTGTTGTAATGACTGGTTAAGTTTGCATTTTGTTAAAGTGGACATTTTGTACATTTACACCATAATGGCAATTTAATTTAAGGTCATAAATCTGCTCACAACTAGATTCAAACTATGCAACAAGGAAATGAAATTTACCCTGTTTTTCTAAGTTTTACCAAGCTTAGAAATATTATTTCCAGCCTTCCCCTCTCTCTCCCACATTTTGTGAATAAGAAGAATTGTGCATTTAACACTCTTTTTTGACAAAATACGTTATAACCATTTACAGCCTGATGCTCACCAGTTCAAACTGATTAAAGTCAAAGTTGTGTTTATTATTACAAACGTTGTATATACGCAAGTATGTATATACACAAGTATGTATATACACATGTGCAGTAAAAAAGCTTACATGAGCAGCATCACATTAGTATATATTTGAATTGCTTAACTAAATACCTTTAAATATAAAAGAATGACTTTTCCAGAGTTCCAGAATCCCAAAGTGGTGAGTCTGAATGCTGGAATACTGATTTTAACATGATCATTTTAACAATTAAAATTTTCATATCAAGTTGTTCCTCTCCAAGACAGATATTATTGTCTATTTTCAACCTGCATATTAAGTAGAAGGCATTTTCATACTTTGCATAGGAGTAACCTGCACAAGATTCTCTCATATTTCAATGTTCTAGCTGATCTTTCTGTTGTCTAGTACAGATAGAACACATACAGGAATTTGAACACAGACCCAAATTCTATATTGCAGCACTTTAAAGTTGCAATATACCATTTCCTTAGGCAGTATTTGGTTTCTAGGGTTTTTTTTTGTTTCTGTTCTGTGTTCTCAATATTGTTCCTCCATTTTGAAAGATCGTGGACCAGGGGTTTGGATGAATCATTGAAATGTTCATATTTACAGAGTGATCTTGACAACAGGACAGCACAGGAATAGGCCCTTTAGCCCAGGATGTCTGTGCCAGTTTTAACTAATCCCATCAGCACATGGTATATATCGCACCAATCCCTGTCTGTTCGTTTGCTTACCTAAATGGCTCTTAAATATTAATGTCATATCAGCTTCCCCCACTTACTCTGCGTAAAACAAAAAGTCATCTTCTAAATCTTCTTCAAACTTACTCCCTTCACACTTTAAAGTTGTGTTCTCTATTATTCAATACTTCCATCCTGGGGGAAAAAAAGACTTTCTTACCCTATCAGTGGAAAAGATTCAAGGAAAATCTTTGAATCTTTTCTACTGTTCTCCTGGTGGTCCCTTACCATGGCAAAGTGGGGAATACTGTGTCTGATTGTGATTATGATGTCTTGCATGTGGACAAAGTGGCTTACTCTTTGGAATAATTATAGTCTCAATGCTGGGAATAGTGGCTTAGGAGAGGCTACTAGCATTGGTTTGCTTTTACTACAAATGAATTTAAAGGATCTTACAGAGATGACTGTACTTCTCCAGTGCATTGATGTTCTGCTATAAGTGGTCCAATTCTTTGAAAGTCAGGGGTCACTGGTGCCCAGCAGACCATAAGCTTTGTACTGGTTTCAAGGTCTTGATTTTCAAACATTATTTCTCTTAGGAGACCATGGTGCACTGATGGCAGTGGTGTTTTCAGCAATTGCTACTGTCAGAGTGCCATGGTAACATAGCAGTTAGTACAATGCTACAGCTCTGCACATTGGAGTTTGGAATTCAATTCTGGTGTCCTCTGTAAGGAGTCTGTATGTCCTCCCCATGGAATGAGTGGGTTTTCTTCTTTAGTCCAAAAAGGTACCGGGTAGGTTAATTAGTCAATATAAAATGCCTCATGATTAGGTTATTGTTAAATTGGGGTTGGCGGGGTTTGCTGTGGCAGAGTCCCTCGAAGGGCATAAAGGGCCTAGACCACACTGTATCTCTAAATAAATAAAATGTTAATTAATAAGTTGCATTCATTCATAGGTAGTTCCTGAGTTACAGGAATTGGTCCACATTTTCCAAGGTCTCATTGTGAACTTTTATTGTAGAATGATGTTATACAGTGGGCTCTGGTTTGGTTGAGAGTCTTTGTTTTGCAAATATTAAAGGTGAGACTTTATTCTGTTTTATGCTTCAGTTAATGAGTTGATGATGATTTGGAACTTCCACACAGGCAGCTTGATGGATAAAGCTGGTGTAAATTCATCTGTTTTCCACTTGCTGGTTACAATGAGGTGCAACATTTTTGTATGAAAGATTGAGAGAAACGTAGGGTACTTATTTTGCATAGTATGATCTGAACAGTGGCACATCTTTCAAGTTTTCATCACGCGTGTCATTCATGATGGCAAATTACTGCAGACAACCAAATTTGAAAATAATGCTTCATACACCCTCTTGATCGATAGTGTTGAGGCCTATGTGAGATTAAAAGAAAAGGGCCCATGATTGATGCTGTTCCATGCATTCCATTTGGAGTTGACATGCAGTAAGATCATGTCCATTGGGTGGAATCCAGCTCTTCAGGCACTGAAATGAGGTAGTTGAAGGGCACCCTGTTGATGACTTTTCTTTTTGTAGACAGCCCTGCTGAAGCTACTGAAACCAGCTTTACCTCACTTCTTGAAAGCAGTCACGGTTACAGCATCTTTAAGGTCCACACTCGTGTTTTCCACATCGCCGACATGGGAGATATTTTCTTCCCCCCTCTTGCGGCTAAACTTTCAAAAATCAGCATTAGAAGATTGTCAGATTTGTTCAAATAACAAATTTGAGCGCAAAAATCACATGCTATATTTTCAGCATTTAAAATGCATGCTTCTTTGACAGTTGAATTAGGTAGGATGGAAGGTGGTCAAGCAGATGGGTATTTACGTAAAGAGTGGAAATCAGTACTGATTCCTACTTGTAATATTAGCATGCAAAGAAGAAATCTTGTTTTCCAGGTTGTATGGAATACTGCATATCTGAATCTGTTTATTGTTATAGAATGTGTATGGGCATCACTGTACCATAGTGTTATATTACATCTTGGGTGTTGGAGTTTGGAGTTCAATTCCGGTGTAGGAAATAGTTAATTACTACTGTTCGTAAATCACTTTCCAGAGCTTAAGTGCAGAGACAAGAATATTGATTTTTTTAAAAAAGGCTTCTTGTTTATTCATTCATTGTTTCATTTACTTTTGACCTGTAAGAAGAATTTTAAATTAAGTACTCACTTCTTGGAATTTTTTAATGTTTGAGTGCTGGGGGGGGGGTGGAGGAGATTTAACTTTGGTAGTATTAGCCACCATTTATTGTCCTGTTGAGGTGCTTTCTTGAGTTATAAATTTTATTTCATTAACTGGCTGTTTTATTAATATAGAAACAAAAAAACCCAAGAAACATTTGAGCAACATCTGTGGAGAAGAATGTAGAATTATAGTATATTGTAACAAAAATTTATTTTTAAGATTGTGTCTATTTTAATTTTCTTTTAAAATGTTTTATGGTATTTGCTAGAATATGATGGAATAATAATTTTACAAGTCTTATTACATTCTCTAAGAATAATTGTTGATAAACCTGCAGTTCCATATTTATTCCAACTTAGTACTTTTTCACCCTCTCAATTGTCTATCTTTAAAAGATAAATAAGTAAAAAAAAATCAAGATACTTGTTCGCTATGTAAGCTGTAAGATTTTTTGAGTATGATCTAGCTTCAAAATTTCAGTTTGCCATGTCTTCATCTATCTAATAATGTTTAGTATCAGTTCATTCTTTCTCATTTAACCTGAGATGACAACCTTACAAATCAGTAAAATTGAAGCAATGCTGCAACTACAAGCATTTGTGCATTGTAGAGATCAGCCACAAGGGAGCTCTGACTCTGGAATGGTGGTCTGCTTAGGAAACAGGCTTTTCAAACTTGGATAGATTAACTTCTTGTTAAAACCAGTTAAAGTGCATTAAAATACATGTTTGAGGTTCCCTAGGCTCTAATAATGTATGGCTTGCACTAGGATGAAATAATACCACATCCAGTGCAAATTGATACTGTAATAGTTTGGTTAGAACTCAAACAGCTTTAATATGTTCAAGAGTCAGATCAGAATCTCCACTGCAACTTATACTGCCCCATTACCTTGCTCAGGCTGCAGACAAATTTGGTTTAACAAAACTGGAATACTTTTGTATCCTAAAATATAACAAAACAATATTTTGTTGCATTTGAGATACACTGTCATACAAACATTAACATGGTTGCTAATTTCAGAGGTTCAAATTTTGTCAATTATTAATCAATTGCAAGTTAAAAATAATGAGCAGTGTACTTTTGAAATAAACGTGTGCTGCTTGCCACTGAAAGGTTCATTATCAAATTTCTTGAATTTAAAAACTGCATTTTTCCTAACCAGATGTACATACTGCCATCTTTAGACTACGTTCGCCTTTCGCATCTGCCACATAGACCAAAATATTCTGTATTTATACATTTATCTGTTTGTCAAGAGGTGTAACAAAATACTGGAAGTTTGTAAATTCTTTGTAAAATGTTTTTATAATTTTAATGGTTTGAAATCTGAAATTTTGTACATTATTATCAATCAAATGTACTTTATTTTTCCAGAGTGTTATATTTTAAAAATTGTTTTCAAATAAAAAGCTGTTGCATTTAATATTTGAGTTTTTAATACATGATATTAAGCATTTTAACTTGTTGTAGACAATACCAATTATTTAACATCTGCCATAAATGCTCAATATTCTATAAAAAATTAATTTACACTTTTTTCTTCAATAAAACTAATTTAATTTCACAAGTCTATACAACTGAGGAATGCTATCTATGGATTATGAATATTGAAATCCATTATCATTTGATTCTTAACCTAAAGCACTGAACCTAGCAGTTGGTTAATCCATGTAACATAAAAATATATGCTACAATTCAAAAAAAGGGAGAGAGAAATTAGGGAATAATAAACATCTGTTAAAATCATTCTGGATTGTGGTAGCAAGACACAAAATTGTGATTAAGCAGCATCAATTTAATTTATGAGAAGACAATCATATTTGTTAAATCTAAGTGCCTTTTTGGAAATGTAATATGCAGAATGGATAAAGAAGAACCAGTGGATGTCACGGATCTGAATTTCCTATAACCACTTCTAGTACCAACAGAAGATTACTGACCTGAAACTTTAACTTTGTCCTTTCACAAATGCTGCCTGACCTAAGTGTTTCATTTTCTATCTTTATTTTTAATTCAAGAATCAGCAGTTTTCTGCCCTTTTGTTCGCAAATGTGGATGTTGCTGGTATCATTTTTGATTATTAACGTTACTGTCCATCCAGAATTGTCCAGAAGTTAGGAAACAGTTAAAAGTCAGCAAGGTTTAGGTCAGACTGTAAGAAGGCAGATTTCTTTCTGTGAATGACATTTCATGAACCAAAAAATGTTTTTATTGCCACTCTGATTATTTCACAGTTAACATTCGTGAGACAAGCTGATTTGTTTTTCAAACAAATCCAGATTTATTTACTGTTTCTATTTCACAATTTGGGTTTCAAACACGTCTCAGAAATATTAATCCAGAACTCCGGATGTTAATCCAATAACTTGATCATTATGCTCCATTTGTATGGATAATAGTTTTACTGACTTTTTGCCTCTTTCCTAGTGAAGAATCCTATTCATAAATGCCTAAATTATAACAATTTGCTTTCCTACCTTCAGATTTGTCATTTCTCAAGACACCAACTCTTAAAGGGGTTCAGTGTCAGTGGCATCCACCAGTATCAAGCAGAAATGACCAAACTTTCATGTCTCTTCGACCAATATTTTCATGAGTCACTCAACCTATAGCAATTTGCCACTTTGGAAGAGTCAATCAAAAACTGTAGTTGCTAGAAATCTAAAATAAAATACTCGAAATTCTGAAAACACTCAGCAACTGAGGCAACATCTGTGAAAAATATCAGCATTAACACTTCAGGCCTAATGAAAGGGTTTTTGACCAGAAATGCTAACTGTTTCTCCTTCCATAGATAATTGCCTGACCCTTAGCATTTTCTGTTTTTATTTAAAATACCTTAACAAAGATTAAAGTTTGTTACGGGTCTCCCACCATCCAAGGGGAAGCTGGTCATCACGGTGGTTGTTGATCGGTTTTCAAAAGTTCATTGCATTGGAGAAACTACAGCAGAGACAGCTGAGATTGTCCTGGACCAGGTCTTCAGGGTCCATGGATTCCTGTTGGACATTGTCTTGGGTCATGGTCCACAATTCACATCACATTTCTGGAGGGCGTTCTGCAAACCAATAGGGGCAACACCATGCCTTTTCTCTGGGTTCTACCTGCAGCCCAACAGCAAGACGGAGTGGACCAACCAGGTTTTAGAACGTACCCTAAGATGCTTGGCCTCGGAAAGAGCTGATGAGTGGTGTGACCATTTGTTGTGGGCAGAGATTGCCCACACCAACTTACAGCACTCGACACATGGGATGTCATCATTCAAGTGCCAGATTGGTTATCCTCCACCTCTCTTCCAAGGTTGGGGTCCCTGTGGCCAAAGATCTCATTCAATGCTGCAAGCAAAGATGGATTAGGGCAAGAGAGATTTTGCTGGACTCTACCTGGAAAGTGGAGGACGAGGTGAACCGAAAGAGGTCAGGGACCTGCTTTACAGCCTGGGCAACGGGTCTGGCTGTGCACTCGTGATTTGCCTCTCTGAGTGGAATCTAGAAAAGTTGGCACCCAAGTTCATTGGATGCTTTGAAATCCTGAGAAAAGTAAACCCAGTGGCTCCCAAGACCCTAAAGATCAATTCCACCTTCCACATCTCTAAATTAAAACCTGTCCGCACCAGCCTCTCTGCCCCCCCATGATCAGCTCTACCGCCACCCAGATTTATGGAGGGGAAACTGGTCGTCATGGTGAAAAGTCTTTTGGACTCTCATACTGTTCGAGGGGTTCAGCAATACCTCATGAACAGGGAAGAATTCAGACCCAAGGAGAGGTGCTGGGTGCTCGAGAATGACATCTTGGATCCAGCCCTCATCCATGATTACCATCACTGCCTCTCCCTGTAGCCAGGGCCATCAGGAGTCAGGAGGGGGGTGCTGTTATGAGAAGCCCCAACTGTGCAAGCATCCGAGATTTAGGTGCTCAAACTCCCTGGAGTACAGATAGCTGGTGTGGCTCCTTTAAGGGTTCAGGATGGTCCCACTAATTGGTAATCATGTTTCAGGCAGCAAGAATTGAGTACTTATGGAACACCTGAACTGTGGTTCGGTGCCTACTTGTAAATCTACTCATGATATCATCTAGTGTTTGTTTTGAGCTCAGATCCAGTGTAATGCTGTGTCTCAAAAGTTGCTTTTATCCCATCATTTGGCTCCAATTCTTCTCCGTCCAAAACTCTCGTCACATCACCTCTCTTTTTACACTTTATATATATGAAGAAACTTTAGATATCTTCTTTAATATTATTGGCTAGCTTACCTTCGTATTCCATCTTTTCCTTCTTTATGACTTTATCAATTACCTTCTGTTGGCTTTTAAAATCTTTCCAATCCTCTAAATTCCCACTAGTCTAATCTAATATTTGCTTTATTATATGCCCTCGCTTTGGCTTTTATGTTGGACTTGACTTCCCTTGTCAGCCGCAGTTTTGTCATCCTGCCTTTAAAATACTTCTTGCTCTTGGGATGTATCTATCCTGAACCAGCTGAATTGCTCTCAGAAATTCCAGCCATTACTGCTCCGCCATCATCCCTGCTAGTGTTCCTTTTCAATCAAAATTTGGTCAACTCCTCTCTCATGCCACTGTAATTTCCTTTACTCCACTATAATACTGATATATCTGACTTTATTTTATCCTTCTTAAATTGCCAAGTGAATTTGATCATATATGATCATTTACTCCTAAGGATTCCTTTACCTTAAGATCAGTACTTGGATCAGTACGTTGATCAGTACTTGTAGATATGATGTGGTGGCCATTACAGAGACTTGGATGGCTCGGGGACAGGAATGATTACTTCAAGTGCTGGGTTTTAGATGTTTCGGGGGAGGGAGGCAAAAGGGGTGGGGGCGTGGCACTGTTGATCAGACATAGTGTCACGGCTGCAGAAAAGGTGGACGCTATGGAGGGATTGTCTACGGAGTCTCTGGGTGGAGGTTAGGAAGAAGAAAGGGTCAATAACTTTACTGGGTGTTTTTTATAGGCCGCCCAATAGTTACAGGGATATTGAGGAGCAGATAGGGAAATAGATCCTGGAAAGGTGTAATAATAACAGAGTTGTCGTGATGGGAGATTTTAATTTCCCAAATATCAATTGGCATCTCCCTAGAGCAAGGGGGTTAGATGGGGTGGAGTTTGTTAGGTGTGTTCAGGAAGGTTTCTTGACTCAACTTGTAGATAAGCCTGCAAGAAGAGAGGCTGTACTTGATTTGGTATTGGGAAATGAACCTAGTCAGGTGTCAGATCTCTCACTGGGAGAGCATTTTGGAGATAGTGATCATAATTCTATCTCCTTTACAATGGCATTGGAGAGAGATAGGAACAGACAAGTTAGAAAAGCATTTAAAATTGGAGTAAGGGGAATTATGAGGCTATCAGGCAGGAAATTGGAAGCTTAAATTGGAAACAGATGTTCTCAGGGAACAGTATGGAAGAAATGTGGCAAATGTTCAGGGGATATTTGTGTGGAGTTCTGCATAGGTACGTTCCAATGAGACAGGGAAGTACAGGAACCATGGTGTACAAAGGCTGTCACCCTTTCTCTTCACCATTTACACCTTGGACTTCAACCACTGCACAGAGTCTTGTCATCTTCAGAAGTTTTCTGATGACTCTGCCATAGTTGGATGCATCAGCAAGGGAGATGAGGCTGAGTACAGGGCTACAGCAGGAAACTTTGACACATGGTGTGAGCAGAATTATCTGCAGCTTAATGTGAAAAAGACTAAGGAGCTGGTGGTAGACCTGAGGAGGGCTAAGGCACCTGTGACCCCTGTTTCCATCCAGAGGGTCAGTGTGGACATGGTGGAGGATTATAAATACCTGGGGATACAAATTGACAATAAACTGGACTGGTCAAAGAACACTGAGGCTGTCTACAAGAAGGGTCAGAGCTGTCTCTATTTCCTGAGGAGACTGAGGTCCTTTAACATCTGTCAGACGATGCTGAGGATGTTCTATGAGTCTGTGGTGGCCAGTGCTATCACGATTGCTGTTGTGTGCTGGGGCAGCAGGCTGAGGGTAGCAGACACCAACAGAATCAATAAACTCACTCGTAAGGCCAGTGATGTTGTGGGGATGGAACTGGACTCTCTGACGGTGGTGTCTGAAAAGAGGATGCTGTCCAAGTTGCATGCCATCTTGGACAATGTCTCCCATCCACTACATAATGGACTGGTTGGGCACAGGAGTACATTCAGCCAGAGACTCATTCCACCGAGATGCAACACTGAGCATCATAGGAAGTCATTCCTGCCTGTGGCCATCAAATTTTACAACTCCTCCCTTGGAGGGTCAGACTCCCTGAGTCAATAGGCTGGTCCTGGACTTATTTAATAATTTACTGGCATAATTTACATATTACTATTTAATTATTTATGGTTTTATTACTATTTAATTATTTATGGTGCAACTGTAATGAAAACCAATTTCCCTCGGGATCAATAAAGTATGACTATGACTAATAAATCTAGTGAAGAAGAAAAGAAAAGCTTACAAAAGGTTCAGAGAGTGAGGTAATGTTAGAGATCTAGAAGATTATAAGTCTAATAGAGGGAGCTTAAGAAGGAAATTAGGAGAGCCAGAAGGGGCCGTGAGAAGGCCTTGGCAGGCAGGATTAAGGAAAACCCCAAGGCATTCTACAAGTACGTGAAGAGCAAGAGGATAAGACATGAAAGAATAGGATCTATCAAGTGTGACAGTGGGAAAGTGTGTATGGAACCGGAGGAAATAGCAGAGGTACTTAATGAGTACTTTACTTCAGTATTCACTATGGAAAGGATATTGGTGATTGAAGTGATGACTTGCAGCAGACTGAAAAGCTTGAGCATGTAGATATTAAGAAAGAGGATGTGCTGGAGCTTTTGGAAAGCATCAAGTTGGATAAGTCGCCAGGACCGGATGAGATGTACCCCAGGCTACTGTGGGAGGCGAGGGAGGAGATTGTTGAGCCTCTGGCGATGACCTTTGCATCATCAATGGGGACAGGAGAGGTTCCGGAGGATTGGAGGGTGCCGATGTTGTTCCTTTATTCAAGAAAGGGAGTAGAGATAGCCCAGGAAATTATAGGTCAGTGAGTCTTACCTCAGTGGTTGGTAAGTTGATGGAGAAGATCCTGAGAGGCAGGATTTATGAACATTTGGAGAGGTATAATATGATTAGGAATAGCTAGCATGGGTTTGTCAAGGGCAGGTCATGCCTTACGAGCCTGATTGAATTTTTTGAGAATGTGACAAAACACATTGATGAAGAAAGAGCGGTAGCTGTAGTGTATGTGGATTTCAGCAAGGCATTTGATAAGGTACCCTATGCAAGGCTTATTGAGAAAGTAAGGAGGCATAGGATCCAAGGGGACACTGCTTTGTGGATCCAGAACTGACTTGCCCACAGAAGGCAAAGAGTGGTTGTAGACGGGTCATATTCTGCATGGAGGTCGGTGACCAGTGGTGTGCCTCAGGGTTCTGTTCTGGGACCCTTACTCTTTGTGATTTTTATAAATGACCTGGATGAGGAAGTGAAGGGATGGGTTAGTAAGTTTGCTGATGACACAAAGGTTGCAGGTGATGTGGATAGTGTGGAGGGCTGTGAGAAGTTACAGTGGGACGTTAATAGGATGCAAAACTGGGCTGAGAAGTGGCAGATGGAGTTCAACCCAGATAAGTGTGAAGTGGTTCATTTTGGTAGGTCAAATATGATGGCAGAATATAGTATTAATGGTAAGGCTCTTGGCAGTGTGGAGGATCAGAGGGATCTTTGGGTCCAAGTCCATAGGACGCTCAAAGCAGCTGTGCAGGTTGACTCTGTGGTTAAGAAGGCGTATGGTGTATTGGCCTCCATCAATCGTGGAACTGAACTTAGGAGCCAAGAAGGAATGTTGCAGCTATATAGGACCCTGGTCAGACCCCACTTGGAGTACTGTGCTCAGTTCTGGTCACCTCACTACAGGAAGGATATGGAAGCCATATAAAGGGTGCAGAGGAGATTTACAAGGATGTTACCTGGATTGGGGAGCATACTTTATGAAAACAGGTTGAGTGAACTCAGCCTTTTCTCCTTGGAGCGATGAAGGATGAGAGGTGACCTGATAGAGGTGTATAAGATGATGAGAGGCATTGACCGTGTGGATAGTCAGAGGCTTTTTCCCAGGGCTGAAATGGTTGCCACAAGAGGGCGCAAGTTTGAGGTGCTGGGCAGTAGGTACAGAGGAAATGTCAGGGGTAAGTTTTTTACTCAGAGAGTGGTGAGTGCGTGGAATGGGCTGCCGGCAATGGTGGTGGAGGTGGATACGATAGGGTCTTTTAAGAGACTTTTGGATAGGTACCTGGAGCTTAGAAAAATAGGGGGCTATAGGTAAGCCTAGAAATTTCTAAGGCAGGGACATGTTCGGCACAACTTTGTGGGCCGAAGGGCCTGTATTGTGCTGTAGGTTTTCTATGTTTGTATGTATCCCTAATCAATTCTGGTTCATTGCACAACACCCAATCCAGAATAGCTGTTCCCTATTGACCTCCATCACAAGCTGCCTTAAAATCCAGCTTATATGCATTCTACAACTTCCCCCTCTTGGGACCCAGCATCAACCTGATTTTCCCAATCTACCTGAATATAGACATCCCCCAGGACTATCATAACATTACCCTTTTGACAGGCATTTTCTATCTCTCATTGCAATTTGCAGACCTCATCTGTACTACTGTTTTGGGGTCTATATATAACCCCCATCAGGGTCTTTTTACCCTTGCAGTTCCTTAGCTCTACCCACAATGATTCAACACCTTCCGATCCTATGTCACTTCTTTCTAATGATTTGATTTCATTTTTTACCAACAGATCCATGCCACCCCCTCAGCCTACAATGTGTATTGTTGGATGTTAAGCTCCTAGCTGTAATCTTCTTTCAGCCGTGATTCAGTGATGCCCACAATGTCATACATGCCAGTCTGTAACTACAAGCTTAATTACTTTATTCCGTATACTGATGCATTCAAATAAAACACCTTCAATCCTATATTCACTCTTCTTGATTTTGTCCACCTTTTACAATGAAGCTCATCCTATTGACTGTAATTTTGCCTTATCATCAGCTTCTCCTTGCTAGCAGTCTCACTTTGCAATGGAGTTCTTTTACATTCCCAACCACATTACATCAGTGACCTCCAGATGGACTTCTCTTTTTGAGACTTTATGATGGAGTGGCAGCAGCTAAAATAGGCATTCCATCTCCCCCATCTTGTTTGCGGCAGCCTTCAAGATCATCCTTCTTGGAACGAGGCAGGTGGTTGGAGGGATAAAGCTACAGTCAGGACACAGGCTTCCTCCACTGAGAAGCTACATGGACAATGTCACAAGCACCCTTCACACAGCTACATGCACAAGGCTGCCGAAGAGGTTGGACGAGCTAGTGACATGGGCAAGGATGAGGATCAAACCCTACATGTTGCAAAGCCTATCCCTCTGAAAAGGGGTCAGAAGCGAAAACATCACCTTTGTTGTAGGGGGCAAGGAAATCACATTGTTGGCCAAGCAGCCCACCCAAAGCCTTGGGAGGCTGTGCACCGCAGAGCTCTCTGACAGGCAGGTGGGAAAAGTAGCACAGAAACAGCTCGCAGAGGGACTGGCTAGAATTGTCCAGAGCCAAAAAGGTACACCCAGAAATGGCTGGGGTTGCCTCAGTGTTTCTCGGACTCTGGCCTCTTCAGGAAGAACATGTTGCAGCTGCCACTGAGATCCAACAGCCTGGGGGACAAGCAGGGGAAACCCCGACTGCTTGTTGAGCTGAGGGAGTCCAGCAACCCGCCGGTGAGGAGTGCCAATGCCCCAATCCATACTGGCTGTAAGTGGAGAGCTCAGGCTGAACTAGACCAGGCCATCAGCAGGCTGCAGCAACAAGAGGTTTTGTCGACAGAGTCCAGGCTGGACATGCAGGACTTGGCTGGGGGAAGGCTGCATGTTTCTGGCCTAAGGCCTCGAGGAAAGAGAGGAAAGCCATGGTAGTGGAGGAGGTGACAAGGACAGAGTAGGAGCACCACAGGGTGAAGGCAGTAGCACAGGGCCGCCATGGAAAGCTGGACAACATGGGAGGGTAGCATCAACACGTCATTCAGCTGGTCTGACCTGTGGAAGATCCCACAAGCCAGACTCAGCTTCCTCATCAGGGCAGCCTATGTCCCCAAAATCTTCACCATCGGTTCGGCAATGAAGAGAGTTTCCCCTGTGTGATACCACCAATGCCAACCTCCAACACATCCCGGCAGGATGCAACACTGCGCTGACCCAAGGGCACTACAGATGGTGCACATCCAGGTCCTAAAGAAGCCGGTGGAGAGTCTGGAGACTTTCAGGTGTGATGTGAGAAGCAGCCTTTCCCCAGCAGGATGATCTGCCCAAGAGCTCCTTCAGGACTCCTCTACACAGGCAAGGGGTGGAACATGAGGGCAGACCTCGGCAGGCAGCTACAGTTCACCACAGAAATCACCACCACATCTCTCCGCCCAACACAGAACTATGGTCCACAGTCGCCAATACAGTCCTCCTCATTGAGTTGACCATCTCATGGGAGGAAGGATTGGAGGCTGCCCACAGGAGGAAGAGGGTAAAGTACACAGACCTGGCAGCTGAGTGTAAGAAAGCTGACTGGAGGACTATCATCCACCATGTGGAGGTAAGATGCCAGGGCTTTGTCGGTGCATCAACGACAAGGTTATTCTGTGATATGGCAGTGATTGGAGTGAGGCTCAGGAGGGCCACCAGAGGGCAGCTTTTGGCTGTGTCTGAGGAGGAAGGACAGAAACTGGGGGACTGACTAACCCCATTGGAAACTGCAGGGGTTGGCAGGGAGATGTCCATGCCACTGTCTGCCACCAGGAGATGTACCAGGGCTGAGGGAGTGAAACGCCAAAGGGCAGTGGTCCCTGGCTGATGACATGCACTGTTGGGGGTGTGGCAGGTAGCAATGCCAAGCGGGAAACATTGTCTTCCTGTAAATCTCATTATTGCCAATCTGTAACTGCAAGTTTAATTACCTTATTCCATATATTGCATGCATTCAAATATAACACCTTCAGTCCTGTATTCATTGTTTTTGATTTTGCAACTTTTGCATTGCAACTCATCCCATTGCCTGCAAGTTTGCCCTGTTATCAGCATCTCCTTTCTAGCAGTCTCACTACACACTGCCTCTATTTGTAAGCAACTACCTCAACCTCAGCACTATCACCCCTGTTCCCATCCTCCTGCCAGATTAGTTTAAACCGTCTTGAGCAGCTCTAGCAAACCTGCCTGCAAGGATATTGGTCCATCTTGGGTTCAGGTGTAATCCGTCCCTTTTGTACAAGTTGTACCTTTCCCAAAAGAGATCCCAGTGATCCAGAAATCTGAAAGCCTGCCCCCTGCACCAGTTCCTCAGCTACACATTCATTTGCCAAATCATCCTATTCTTACCCTCACTGGCATGCAATACGGGCTGCAATCCAGAGATTACTACCCTGGAGGTCCTTTTTTTTTTTAGCTTTCTACCTAACTCCCTAAAATCTCTCTTCAGGACCTTCTCACCTTTCCTACCTATGTCACTGGTGCAAATACGTCCAACACTTCTGGCTGCTCACACCCCCTTTAGAATGCTGTAGACCCAATCCAAGACGTCCCTCACCCTGGGAGCTGCGAGGCAGAGGCTTATCTTTGAAATACTGCTCAAACTCATTTTGTGGAATGACTGAAACAGCCGAGCCAGTGCCTAATTCCATTTTAATTAATTTACCATTCACTTCAGGAATAAGTCATATTGCTTATCTATTGTTAGCTTTCTCGTTATAAATCTCAAAGGTACCCTGTTCAGCTTTACTTTCATCATTATCATATTTTTCATCAACAGCATGAAGATTGGTGCTCTTTTTAAAACTGCAACTGACAGCGGGCAGTATATCAGTAAATGATGGACTTGGATGTTTCTCTTGTGATCACAAGACCCTGTTGGACATTGATAGTGTAAAGTGCAGCAAGTCTGATTCCCTTGGCTACTGGCGAGACAGACTGCAGGGAAGCTGCGTGGCTTCGGCAGTAATGAGGACTAGGCCTCAAGCCACATGCTTGCCTGTTGCAGTAGTCCAGGAGGGGAGATGACAGAGGCGGTGTAGCATGGCTCCTCCATCAGTGCTGCCCTCTAGTGTATGATCAGTGGGATGACAAGCTGGATTGTGTGCATGCTTGCGTACGTTGTCTGTGGACTGCTGAGAACTGCTTGTTCTTGTCGATAACAACCATGAACCATCAATTTATAGGGCATGCCACTCAGGGACTTGGTCTGTAAAATATTTTTTTAGTGTGACTATGTGTTTTATTGGTATCTTATATGTGCCTGGTGCTGTGTATGACTGTTGGTACTGTGTTTTGAATGTTGGCCCCAGAGGAACACTGTTTCGTTTGGCTGTATTCATGGGTATTCATGTATGGTTCAATGATAATTAAACTTGAAGTTGAACTGATCTTCACGGGGGGTGCTTTGGGGTTTTATCATTTAACTGTCATTCATTCTTTGGGGTACTCCTCTGTTTTTGTGGATGTTTGCGAAGAAAAAGAATTTCAGGATGTATATTGTATACATTTCTCTGAAATTAAACATACCTAATGATTGAAGAAATCAGGGTAGGACCTCTGTAAAACTATCAGGGATGCTGAGAGACAATACCAATCCAAAATCAAGTCCCAGACCAACATCAGTTGTAGCAGGTCTTATGTGCTATAATGGGCTGCAAGACAAAGTCAGCCAGCATTGACAACAGCAGTTCATCCTTTCCCGACAAACTTAATGCATTCTATGCATGTTTTGAACAGAAAAGGACTGGAATTCCATGACCCTCCCCAAAAGCCTCCAATGCACCTGAACCCAAAAGTCACCGTTGCAAATATACTGTAAAATTATTCTTCCAGAGAATAAACCAAGCATTTAGCATGGATGGTGTCCCTGGCGATGTCCTTAGTCCCTACCAGTGGGCATTCACAGATATGTTTTCCCTTCTCCCTGCTTCAATCTGACCTTTTCACCTGCTTTAATACCACTATGATCCCAGTACCTAAGAAAAACATGACAACCTGCCTTAATGACCCCTGCTTGGTGTCTCTGATGTCCACCATCAGGAAGTGCTTCAAGAGGCTGGTCAGGGTTAACTCAGACTTGCCAGACAACCTCAATCGACTGCAATTCACATACTGATGAAACAGTTCTATGGCAGATGTAATCTCCCTGTCCCTGCACTCATCTCTGGAGCATCTGGTAAAGATACTTACATTAGATTACTGTTTATTGACTACAGCTTCACCTTCATTACTATAATCCCAAGCAAATCCATCCCAAACTCCTAGGTCTGGGACTCAACATCCACCCTTTGCAATTGGATCCTTAACTTCCTGCTCAAGAGAACACAATCAGTAAGGATAGACAGGAATACCTCCGAATGATTATCCTTGACACTAGTGTCCCCACAAGGCTCCGTCCTCACCTCCTACTCTACTCCCTATACACTCGTGACTGCATGGTCAAATTCAATCTATAAGTTTGCAGTGTAGTGGGCCATATCTCAAATAATGATGAGTCAGAGTACAATAAGGAAATAGCGAGCCTCATGACATGGTGTCATGACAACAATCTTTCCCTCAATGTCAACAAAACAAAAGAGCTGGTCATCAATTTCAGGAAATGGGTGCTGCACATGTTCTTATTTATATAAATTGGTGCTGATATAGAGGGGGTTGACAGCTTCAAGTTCTTCGGAGTGAACATGAGCAGCAGTCTGTCCCGGTTGAACCACACTGGCACCACTGCCAGGAAAGCCCACTCGCATCTTTCCTTCCTCAGGAGGCTGAAGAAATTCGGCATATCCATTTTGACAAATGTAGAAAGCATCAGATGTGCATGCATCACCATTTGGTATGGCAACTGCTCTGCCTGTGCCTGTGCAGAAAATTGTGGGCACAGTTCAACAATCACAGGAACAAGCTACTCCTCCATGGACTCTGTCTGCAATCTCATTGCCGTTGTATAGCAGTCAACATAATCAAAGATCCCCCAGACACCAGGCATTCTCTCTTCTTTCCCATCCATTTAGGCAGCAGATACAAATATCTGAAAACACATACCACAAGCTTCAAGGACAGATTCTATCCTGCTATTATAATACTATTGAACATTTCCTAGTACAATAACGTGGACCCTTGACCTGACAGTGCCCTTGCATCTTATTGCCTGCCTGCACTGTACTTTCTCCGTAACACTTCATTTGTACTCTGTTAATTTAACTTGCATTACCGCATTGCACAATTGTAATGACTTGATTTGTATGAACAATATGCAAGGCAGGTTTTCCACTTTACCTCAATATATTTGACAATGATAAATCAATTTCCCAATTTACTGTTTATCAAGGACAATAAGCTGTCAGTTAACAGCAGGAGGCCACTTAAACAATTTTGTTTAGAAACTGACAAGGCAATCTCTCCCATTGATACTATTATAATGATACTTTATCAAACAAAGTAACACCTATTTCTAGCTAATTAAAACATCAACCCTTTCTCTTCTGCCAATAATACAACCAAAATTTCCTTACCTATATACTGCACACTCACAGAGGCATTACTGCTAAGTAAAAGTTTTACATATGAACACATCTGCCCTAAAGAGATTCAGTGGAAAGAAAGGATTCATGTTACAGAAAATCATAATATGGATGATTTTCTGGAAATACAATCTCTCCATAACACATGGTTTTACTGTATTACTAAATAGTTGCAGTTTAATAGTATGCCTGCATTTCAACAAATGTGAAAAATTTTTAAAAACGCGCAAGCAATTTAAGGAATTGGGGAGAAATCTCTTTACTGAAATTTGTTAGAACTGAATGCTGCCAGGAAAGGTTGAAGTAAATTGCATAATTTCTGTTAGGGGAAACTAGATGTAAAGAATAGGGAGGAAGGAATAGTAGAAAGTACACAAAGATCATTCAGAATCTGCAGCACGTAAATTCTGTGTAAGGATCTGAACAAGCAAACAAGTTAAATAGATCAATTAACCTGTTCTTAGTTCAGCAATATGCCTTCTTATAATAACATAATTTATATAAAACTGTTTAAACACACTCTTCCATTTGTGCCAAACCTTCATCACCGGTAGCCTCGGTCACACTTGAGGTATAGAAGACGCTACAAAATGAGAGCATACAAGTCACAACACGCTGGAGGAACTCAGCAGGTCGGGCAGCATCCGTGGAAATGATCAGTCAACGTTTCGGAACCCTTCGTCAGGACTGTAGAGGGAAGGGGCACAGACGAAGGGTTCTGGCCCAAAACGTCGACTGATCGTTTCCACAGATGCTGCCCGACCTGTTGAGTTCCTCCAGCATGTTGTGAGTGTTGCTTTGACCCCAGCATCTCCAGATTATTTTGTGAGAGCATACAAGTTTCAGACTACCACTGAATTACACTACTAATTAGATATGCATGGTCATGCACTTTGGAAGTAGAAATAAATGTGCGGACTATTTTCTAAATGCCTTGTTAGCATTCATTTCAAGAGGTCAAGAATACAAGAGCAATGCTGAATAAGGCACTGGTGAGGCCTCACCTTGAGTATTGTGAACAGTTTTGGGCCCCTCATCTTAGAAAAGATGTGCTGGCATTGCAGAGGATCCAGAGGAGGTTCACAAGGATGATTCCAGGAATGAAAGGATTATCATATGAGGAACGTTTGATGGCTCTGGGTCTGTAATTGTTGGAATTCAGAAGGATGAGGGAGGATCTCATTGAAACCTTTTGAATGTTGAAAGGCCTAGACTGAGTAGATGTGGAAAGAAAGTTTTCCATGGTGGGAGAGTCTAGGACAAGAGGGCATACCTCAGGATGGAGAGGTGCCCTTTCAAAACAGTGAAGTGGAGAAATTTCTTTAGCCAAAGGATGGTGAATTTATGGAATTTGTTGCCACTTGCAGCTGTGGAGGCCAGGTCATTAGGCAGAGATTGATAGGTTCTTGATTGGTCATGGCATCAAAGGTTACGGGGAGAAGGCTGGGAACTGGGGTTGAGGAAGAGACAGAAAAAAAGGATCAGCCATGATTGAATGGTGGAGCAGACTCAATGGGCCAGATGGCCTAATTCTGCTCCTATGTCTTATGGTCTTTTGAAATTGGTTGATTGCAGTTGCATTTTCTGTTCTACTAAAATATGTTAACTTCTGATACGATGCATAAACTGTATTTGGTATTCCTGCTATGAGTGAGAAGTCAACTTTGGTATGAGTATTTAGAAAATCTGTATTATCCTTACCTATTTATTGATTGATTGAGATACAGCACAGAATAGGCCCTTCCAGCCGAACAACCCCTGATTTCACCCTAGCCTAATCACAGGACAATTTACAATGACTAATTGACCTACGAATTCGTACATCTTTGGACTGTGGGAGGAAACCGGAGCACCCAAGGAAAACCCATGCATTCCACAGATACTTTACAGATGATGCTGGAATTGAACTCTGAACTCTGTGTCCTGAGCTGTAATCGTGCTACCACGGCGCATCTGTGCAAAAACAATCCTACCTATAAAATGTGTGTTTGTACACCAGATGGTGCTACTCTGTGCCAGAACGTACTTAATCCTTTATGTTCATATCTTGACAGGCAATGGAGCAGAATTCTTTCACTCACAATTGAATCCAATACTTAGTGCATATGCACAGAAAATACATAAGGACTTTATGACTATTAATAGGGATTTCCTGGGAAATCTAATCTTCTTGTAATTTCCCCTCTCAAAACAAGAAACCACAGTGACCATTTCATTAATCTTCACACTTTATCACTGTGGTTACTATGACACAATTGACGACAACATTCTTCTAGATTGCCTTGAGAACTGGGTTGGCCTATCTGGTAATGCCCTTAATTGGTTTCACTCATATACCTTTGTAAATTTTTTGTCTGTTTTGGAGACCAATCTTCCGAGAGAAATTATGTACTTTTTGGTCCCCTACTCTTCCCCTCATATGCTGTCCTTAGGAGACGTCTTTGGAGAGCATAAACTTGATTTCCACAGTTATGCAGGTGACATAGAATTGTGTGTCTCGGTTGAGTCTGATGATGATAACACTATCTTCTCTGGCTTCTGGCAAGGCTGCAATAAATTAATGGATGAGCAATAACTTTCTAAAACTAAGTGAAGATAAAACTATTATACTTTTAGTTGGTCCCAAAGCCAAAAAAGGTAAACTTCTTGATGCACTTGGGAACTTGGCCCCCCTGTAAAACCGGAAGTAACAACCCTGGGTGTTAACCTTGATTCAGATATGTATTTTAAATCCCACATAAAGAATGTGACCGGAGCAGCATTTCCAGATTAAGAAAGACTGGAAAGCTTCATCTGTTTCTGTCATATAATGATGCTGAAAACACTAATTCACGCCTTTATATTGAATAGACTAGATTACTGCAATGCACTTTTTACTGGTCTCCCAAAGCAATCTATTGATAAACTTCAACTCTGCTAGATGTTTCACTAAAACCAGAATGAAGGAGTATGTCACTCCCGTCCGAGCTCCTCTGTCTTGGCTTCCTGTTTCTTTTAGAATTGATTTTAAAGTTCTCTTACTTGTTTTTAAAGCTCTCAATGGTCTGGAACTGGAGCATGTCACAGAACAGCTTCTGTTTTATAATCTTGCTCTAGCTCTCAGGTCTTCTTCTTTTGGTCTCTTAAATAGAAAAACAATCTCACTCAAAAGGTTCGCAGATAAAATGCTGGAGGAACTCAGCAGGTCAGACAGCATAGAAATGAATTAACAGTTGATGTTTCAGGCTGAGACCCTTCTTCACCCCTCAAAAGATAATTGTCATATCAGCTTTTTTGAACTCTGCTCCTAAACTGTGGAATTCAAACCCTAAAACTCTAAGGGATGCGGACTCAGTTGACTCCTTAAACACCCGGCATTTTTCAGGACAAAGTCATCAATGGCAGGAGACATGCCAGTGAGGCATCTTTTCAAAATTGCTGCAATTCTTTAGGTGCAGTCCCCCCCACAGTGCCATTGGGCAGGATTTAGACCCCAGTGACACTGAAGGAATGATGACACATTTCCAAATCGGAATGGTATGCAACTTAGGAAGAGAACTGTCAAGGAAGCAGCTTCTGATCTGCTCCGATAATCACAATGATCACATTGCAGTGGTGACCAGCAAAATGATTATAGTTGGGGAAACCAGTCATGGTAATTCCACTGAACAGCAAGAAACTGTGGTTCATTTCTCAGCCTGTGGAAATAGTCACTGGGTGACACTTCTGTGGCTATTTTGTCAGAGTCAGAATCAGGTTTATTCTTCACAGGTCTTCTTCTTTTGGAGTTTTGTGGCAGCAGATCAGAGCAAGACAAAAAAATCAGCTTTCAGAGTAATCCTATGAATCTCATTCCCATTTATTTCCCTATAGCTCTTTTTCCGACGCAAGCCCACTAAATCCCCTGATTCTTCTACTACCCACCTACACTCGGGACAATTTACAGTAATCAATGAACAACCGGAACACCTTTGACATGTGGGAGGAAACCAGAGAAGAAAGGGGAAACCCGTGATGTCACAAGGAGAACATTTCAATCTAATGCAATCAGCACCGGAGATCAAAATTAAATCTGGGTAATAAGAGTTGTGCAGCAGGAGCCATCGTCTCAGCTCAATCTAACTGGCTGACCCTTCAGTTTGATACAGCAGCAGCCCATGTGCTGTCGTGCCACTGTCTCAGCTCAATCCTGACTGGCTGACCTTTAAGTTTGATAATGTCGTGTCTGTTTCTAGATGTACCAGACCAGGGGATACATCGCCCTGCTCTTCTCTGACAAGATCTAGAAAATTAAACAGATTGTGCCTATGGTCTACAGATGACCAGAATGGTCACCTTGCATTTCTCTAAACTGGAGAGCTTATGGCCATTCTTTTTTAACAATCTTCAAATTGCAGAAATTGATTTGGTGAACTATCAGTGCACTCCTACTGCAAGTATAATTTTCATGATGTAAGTAGACCAGACCTGTTCACATTAATTCCAGGTATAGTCTCACCAGGACGTTACATAATCTCATTGAATACTTTCTCTTGAACCACAAATCACTTGCAATAAATGCAAATATACTTTTCTTGTTCCTAATTGCTAGCTCTGCCCGCATTGTAATGTTCAGCAATTTGTGTACAAGCAGTACATTTCAGTCTCCCATTGTTAAAAAAAAGTTCACATAGAAACATAGAAAACCTACAGCACAATACAGGCCCTTCAGCCCACAATGCTGTGCCGAACATGTACTTGCTTTAGAAATTACCTAGGGTTACACATAGCCCTCTAATTTTCTAAGCTACATGTACCCATCCAGGAGTCTCTTAAAAGACCCTATTGTATCTGCCTGCACCACCATTGCCAGCAGCCCATTCCACGCACTCACCACACTCTGCATAAAAAACTTACCCCTGACATCTCCTCTGTACCTGTTTCCAAGCACCTTAAAACTGTGCCCTCTCGTGTTAGCCATTTCAGTCCTGGGAGAAAGCCTCTGACTATCCACACAATCAATGCCTCTCATCATCTTGTACACCTCTATCAGGCCACCTCTCATCCCCCATCGCTCCAAGGAGAAAAGGCCGAGTTCACTCAACCTATTCTCATAAGGCATAACACACTGGAGGAACTCAGCAGGTCGGGCAGCATCCGTGGAAACGAACAGTCAATGTTTCAGGCCGAGACCCTTCATCAGGACTGAAGAGGGAGGGGGCAGGGGCCTTAAAGAAGCCGGAGGGAGGGTGGGAAGGAGAAGGCTGGTAGGTGCCAGGTGAAAAACCAGTAAGGGGAAAGATAAAGAGGTGGGGGAGGGGAAGCAGGGAGGGGATAGGCAGGAAAGGTGAAGAAGGAATGGAGTGAAACTGGGATGGGGAAAGGGAGGGGGAGGGAATTACCAGAAGTTGGAGAATTCAATGCTCATACCAAGGGGCTGGAGACTACCCAGATGGTATATAAGGTGTTGCTCCTCCAACCTGAGTTTGCCTCATCATGGCAGTAGAGGAGGCCATGTATGGACATATCCAAATGGGAATGTGAAGCAGAGTTGAAGTGGGTGGCAACCAGGAGATCCTGTCTGTTGAAAATAACATATTTATTCCTACTATGTTTTCTATCCATGAATCAATCTTCCATTGGTATCAGTATATTATCCCCAATCCAGTTGATCATAGAAAAGTAGAACAGTAATGGCCCTTCAGCCCACAATGTTGTGCTGTCCTTTACAAGTTCAAGTTCAAATCGCTTTTATTGTCATTTCAACCATAACTGCTGGTACAGTACACAGTAAAAATGAAACAACGTTCCTCGAAGACCATGGTGCTATCTGAAACAACACAAGACTACACTGGACTACGTGAAACAACACAAAACTACATTAGACTTCAGACCTACACAGGACTACATAAAGTGCCCAAAACAGTGCAAGACAGTACAATAATTAATAAACAAGACAATAGGCACAGTAAAGGACAAATTACAATATAATAATAAATGATGTAAATGTAAACAACGTAAACAATATTTTAGCAGGAATTGATAAAGAAATGAGCAAAATTTGCAAAGGGAGTGGAGTGGTGTTCAGTTGAGTGTGAGTGTGTGTGTGTGTGTGTGTGTGTGTGTGTGTGTGGGTTTAACCTGCTCCAAGATCAATCTAACCCTGCCCTCCCCCACAGCCCTCCACCTTTCTTTCATCCATATGCTTATCTAAGGGTCTCTTAAATATCCCTAATTCACCCCCCCTCCCACCATGGCAGCATGTTCCACACCCACCACTCTCTGTATAAGAAGCCTATCTCTGACATTACCCCCTATACTTTTCTCTGGTCACCTTAAAATTATGTCCCCTCTTATTAGCTATTTCCATCCTGGAAAAAAGACTCTGACTGTCCCCTCTGCTTAATGCCTTTTATCATCTTGTACACCTCTATCAAGTCACCTTTCATCCTCCTTCGCTCGGGAGAGAAAACCCCCGAGCTCATTCAACCTATCCTCATAAAACATGCTCTTTAATCCAGGCAGCACCCTGATAAATGTCCTCTGCAGTTCCTCCAGGATTATTTAATAACTTCCTATGTAGCACTTAATAAAGTCAAAGAGTCAAACAGTACAGACAGAAGCAGGTCCTTAGACTCACAATGACATTACTGACCAGATTCTAACATCTTGAATATTCATTTCCATAGTTACTGCCTGACCTGCTGAGTTCCTCCAGCATTTTGTGTGTGTGCTTCCAACACCAGCAGTCTCTTGTGTCTCCACCATCCCCTCTGCCTTTTATTACTAAATTAATTTTGAATCCATGCCTTCTGAAGGTCCAAATGCATCATGGCTCAGAATTCCCCTTATTTATTCTGCTACTTTTGCTGCCATTTTCATATTTCCCAAAATATTTCTTTTTAAATTTCTCAAACTTTAACAGTCTCACATTAACTTTTGTTTAACAAAGCTGTTTATTTCTCAGATTATTTCCATATTCAATTTTCCCTTTTCTTACTATTGTCATGTCCTTTGATGGGTTCCAATATTCCCAGGTTTACTGCTGATCTTAGCAATAGTCATTTGATCAATATTAATACTATTTTTACATTAACTTATTAGCCATGATTGGTCCACTTTTGTTATTGTGTTTTTGGGAAAGCCATATATCCTTTTCTTTATGTTGGGATACACTATATAGTTTCCAAGAAACATATCTTATTCATAAGATATGCAGTAGTACCATCAGGATCTAGCCTTATCTTCTTTCACTGTACCAATCAATTCAAATACTAATGTACAATGTAATAATGTCATTACAGTATATTCCAATCCCACACAGTACGTTGGTGAAGTGTTGACAGGTTGTTAGAAGGAACCCAGCCCCTCAGCATTGCACAGTGGGAGATACACAAGAGCTTTTGCAGTAGCTGCACCAAACTTCAGAGCATCCCTCGGCACTTGGAATGTGCTAGCTGGCAGCATTCAGATGTGGATGTTTCATTGGACTGGAAGGCCAACAGATTTTGGGCAGATCAAAGTCCATTTTTCACAGCCTTCCATTTTGTTTTGCTACATGCCCCTGGGAAAAGATGGAAAAGCCTTGAATCCTTTGTTGGGCAGCTGCTTCGATGAAGCTCAGTGAAAAATGCTGCACCCCTTTCCAAAATTTCTTGGCAAACACACAGTACACAAGAAAGTGGGTGATGTGTGATCTCCAGCACAGCAGCTCAACGTGCAATGCGATTGAGATTGCGGGTGTGCATGGAGCATCCGATGAGGGTGTTTTCCTCATCACCATCCAAGTGAGGGCTTAGTGTTTGTTTGGGATTTTTGATAACGAGACAGTTTTTCAAATGATTTTGACAGTCTTAAAGGGATATAATTGTCTCTAAAAGTATACTTTATTCATAATATATACTATATGATTAACACAAGTGTAGGCCACTGTTCGTCTACTGTTGTACCCTTGAATGCAGTTTTCTCGTCTACTATGTAGTGAGCTCAGTATCCCAGACCACATCTCAGGGAAAACATATTTATTTCCAGTTGAACCTTTCACTCCAGATCCCACATTCTGGCCTTGACCCTTACCTGTTAACTGGAGGAAACAGTGCGGAGAAACTTATGAGCCATACAGACTAGGTTGTAAAAATTTAAAATAGGCTTCTGGCCTAGAATGGTTCGCATCAATTATTTGCATAGAACCACAGAAGGAACACTGACAAAATTCACAGATAATTTTAAAATGGGAGCATGGTAGAGAGGCTTGCAAAGAGAGTTGCAACAGAAATGCCCAGATTATAAAACAGACAAAGAAGATGTAATTCAATGTTAATAAGCATGAAGTGGGAGGCTCATAAAAAGGTCATATCACACACATTCCTGTTCGGGTGAAAGGAAGGCATACCAAGCTCAGAGAGCTCTTGCAGTCAAGAGATATTGAGGGGGGCCAGGGGAGAAATAGCAGAGGCCCTTGTAGAGATATTTGCTTCTTCAATAGCATGAAAAGTTCCAAAACACTGGAAGTTGGCTAATGTTGTTCCAATGTTCAAGAAGGACAGCAATGACAACCCATGGAACTACAGGCTGGTGAGCTTGTCTTCATTTGTAGGGAAGCTACAGAAGGTATAGTTTGAGGGTCAAGATTTACCATCACTTGGATAGTGGCATGAGTTACAGGGCAATAGAGACATGGTGCAGTTAAAACAGAAAGCAACAAATACTGGACCAAGAGTGTTGTATTTGAATGCATGCAGCATAAGGAATAAAATGAACAATCTTGAAATTCAGCTACAGATTGGCAAATATGACGTTGTGGCCATCTCTGAAACTTGGCTAAAGGATGGCTGCCATTAGGAGCTGAACGTCCAAGCATATATGGTGTATCGGAAAGATAGGTTAGTTGGCAGAGGGGGTGATGTTGCCTTGTGTATAAGAAATAATATTAAATCATTAGAAAGGGATGACATAGGATCAGAAGGTGTAGAGTCTCTGGGTTGAGTTAAGAAATGGCAAGGGTAAAACGACCCCAATGGCAGTTGTATACAGGCCTCCAAACAGCAGCCGGATGTGGATTACAAATTACAGCAGGAGATAGAAAAGGCATGTCATGATAATTGTTGTGGATTTTAACATGAAAGTGGATTGGGAAAACCAGACCAGTACTGGACCTCAAGAGAGAGAATTTGTAGAATGTCTAAAGGATGGCTTTTTAGAACAGCTTGTTGTTGAGCCCACTAGGGGATCGGCTGTGCTGGATTGGGTATTGTGGAATGATGCAGAGGTGATACGAGACCTTAAGGTTAAGTAACCCTTAGGGAACAATGATCTCAATATGATTGAGTTCACATTGAAATTTGAGAGGGAAAAAATAAAATCTAATGTGTCGGTATTTCAGTGGAATAAAGGAAATTACAATGGCATGAGAAGGGAACTGGCTGAAGTTGAGTGGAAAGGAACATTTGCAGGAAGGACAGCAGAGCAGCAATGGCTGGAGTTTCTGCAAAAATGAGGGAAGCACAAGACAGATATATTCCAAATAGGATGAAATTTTCGAATGGAAGAAGGACATTACCATGGCTGACAGATGAAGTTAGAGCCAAAGTAAAAGCAAAAGAGAGGGCATACAAGGAAACCAGAGCTAGTGGGAAGATAGAGGATTAGCGAGCTTTAAAAAAACTTGCAGAGGGAAACTAAGAAGGTCATTCGGAAGGAAAAGATGAATTATGAGAGGAACCTGGTGACTAATATCAAAGAAGGTACTAAAAGCTTTTCTAAGTATATAAAGGGTAAAAGAGAGTTGAGGGCCGATATAGGACCAATACAAATTGATGCTGGAGATATTGTAATGAGAGATGCAGAGATGGCAGAGGAACTGAATGTGTATTTTGCATTTGTCTTCACAGTGGAAGATGTCTGCAGTATACCGGACATTCAAGAGTGTCAGGCAAGTGAAGTTTGTGCAGTGAAAATTACAACTGAGAGAGTGCTCAGGAAGCTTAATGGTCTGTGGGTGGATAAATCTCCTGGACCTGATGGAATTCACCCTCAGGTTCTGAAGGAAGTAGCTGGAGAGACTGCTGAGGCATTAACAATGATCTTTCAAGAGTCGATAGATTCTGGCATTGTACCAGATGACTGGAAAATTGCAAATGTTACTTCGCTATTTAAGAAGGGTGGGAGGCAGTAGAAAGGGAACTATAGACCTGATAGCTTGACATCAGTGGTTGGGAAGTTGTTGGAATCGATTGTTAAGGATGAGATTACAGAGTACCTGGAGGCATGTGACAAGATAGTCCAAAGCCAGTATGGTTTCCTGAAAGGAAAATCCTGCCTGACTAACCTACTGCAACCCTTTGAGGAAATTACAAGCAGGGTAGACAAAGGAGATGCAGTAGACATGGTGTACTTGGATTATCAGAAGGCCTTTGACAAGGTGCTGCACAAGATAAGAGCCCATGAAATTACAGGGAAGTTACTAGCATGGGTGGAGCATTGGCTGGTCGGCAGAAAACCGAGAGTGGGAATAAAGGGATCCTATTCTGGCTGGCTGCTGGTTACCAGTGGGGTTCCACAGGGGTCGGTATTGGGACCGCTGCTTTTTACAATGTATGTCAATGATTTGGACTATGGGATTAAAGGATTTGTGGCTAAATTTGCTGATGATACAAAGGTAGGTGGAGGAGCAGGTAGTGTTGAGGAAACAGAGAGCCTGCAGAGAGACTTAGATATTTTAGGGCAATGGGCAAAGAAGTGACAAATGAAATACAATGTTGGAAAGTGTATGGTCATGCACTTTGGTGGAAGAAATAAATGGGCAGAGTATTATTTAGATGGGGCGAGAATTCACAATGCAGAGATGCAAAGGGACTTGGGAGTCCTTGCACAAGATACCCTAAAGGTTAACCTCCAGGTTGAGTCGGTTGTGAAGAAGGCGAATGCAATGTTGGCATTCATTTCTAGAGGTATAGAATATAAGAGCAGGGATGTGCTGTTGAGGCTCTACAAGGCACTCGTGAGACCACACTTGGGGTATTGCGTCCAGTTTTGGGCTCCTTATTTTAGAAAGGATATACTGACATTGGAGAGGGTCCAGAGAAGATTCACGAGAATGATTCCAGGAATGGAAGGGTTACCATTTGAGGAATGTCTGGCAGCTCTTGGACTGTATTCCCTGGACTTCAGGAGAATCGGGGGGGGGGGGGGGGGATCTCATAGAAACATTCCAAACGTTAGAAGGCCTGAACAGATTAGATATGACAAAGTTATTTCCCATGGTAGGGGAGTCTAGGACAGGAGAGCACAAATTCAGGATGGAAGAACGTCTATTTAGAACAGAGATGCAGAGAAATTACTTTAGTCAGAGGGTGATATATCTGTGGAATTTGTTGCCACGAGTGGCTGTGAAGGCCAAGTCATTGGGTGTATTTAAGGCAGAGATAGATAGGTTCTTGATTAGCCAGGGCATCAAAGGGTATGGAGAGAAGGCAGAGGAGTGGGGATGACTGGGAGAATTGGATCAGCCCATGATTGAATGGCAGAGCAGACTCAATGGGCTGAATGGCCCACTTCTGCTCCTATATCTTTTGGTCTTATAATCTAAGTCCTGATCAGGAATAGTCACCTTGTTTTTGTGCATGTGAGGTCACGTCTGATCAATCCTTTGGAGTTTTTCAAAGAGGTAATTAAAGGGATAGATGCAGGTGGGACAGTGGATGTTGTTTATGTGGATTTTAATAAGCACTTTGAGAACAGCCTACATGGCAGGCAGATCTGCAAGTCTAAGTCACGTGGGATTCAAAGGGAGCTGGAAAGGTGGATTCAGAACTGGCTTGCTGAGAGGAAGCAGAGAGTGATGGTTGAAGGTCGATTCTCTGAATGGTGGCTTATGATTAGTGGGGTGCCCCAGGGATCAATGTTGGGACCTCTGTTATTCATTATGAATGTAAATTATTTGAATGTACATGACACAATTAACAAGGTTGCTGATGATACCAAATTAAGGGTTCTTGCTGATAGTGAAGCAGGTTATGATGAATTGCAAAGAAATCTTGATCAGTTTGGGAGATGCACTATGAAACGATAAGTGGACTTCAACTTAGGTAAGTGTGAGGTGATGCATTTTGGACAGTCAAACCTGGGTAGTACTCATACAGTGAGTGGCAGGATACTGATCGCGTTTTGTGGAACAGAGGGTCCGGGGGTACAAGTGCATAGTTCTCTGAAAGTGGCCCCACAAGTAGACAGGGTTGTGAAGAAAGCGTTTAACATGCGGCTTTCATCAGTCAGGGCCACAAATTTAGGAGTAGGGACATTATGTTGCAGTTCTATAAGCCATTGGTCAGACTGACTTGGTGTATTGTGTACATTATTGGTTACCCTGTTACAGGAAAGACATTGTCAAGTTGGAGAAGGTGCAGAAGAGACTTACAGGGATGCCATCTGAGTTATAGGATGAGGCTGGCCATGGGGAATCTTTGTTCCCTGGGCTGCAGGAGAATGAGGGGTGACCTCACAGAAGTTTATAAAATCATGACGGTTGTGGATCAGGTAGGTGATCATAGACTTTTCCCCAGGGTTGGTAAGCATTAAACTAGAGGGCACAGATCCAAGATAGGAGATCTAAACAGGACCGGAGAGGTAACATCCTTAACAGAGGGTAGTGAGTGCCTGGAACAAGCTGCCAGAGGAAATGGTCAAAGCATGTACAATGCATTTGGATAGGTACATGGAGGGGGACGTCTTGGGGGATTATGGGCTGAAAGCAAGCTACTGAGACGATGCTACAGGAAGGATGCTGTGGTCAGCGTAGACCAGTTGGGCCAAAGGGCCTGTTTCTGTGCTGTATTACTCAATGTCTCTATGACGATGAGTTAGCGAAAAATGATGCTTTGTACAGGGTAAGACTGAATGATCTGAGTAAAAACAAAGGCTTTCATGGTTCTGCATATAAGACAATAAAACCAGCACCTCAGTCAGTTGAGAATGAAATAGTTAGTTTAGATTTCTAGTATTAGGTTGACAAAGTGGAGTTTCCTCAATCTTTAGTTGTAAACATAGCAGGTGATGGGGACCGCAGTAAAATGGCAACTATTTTGACAAAAATTCTACCTCAAAATGTTAAAAAGACTGATGAGATTTTTAATACGCCTATTTCTACAAATGGTTTCACTATTTTTATTTGTGTGTTGATTGGATTCTGTGACCTCCTGAACAAGTACTTAACTGAAGAATTATTGCAGGAATTACCTAGTGCAGACGTTTATGGATAACACTTCATCAGTCCCAAACAACATGCAACAAGTGCAGCTGTCTCCTTCGCAAATGGAAAACGAAAGAATCTCCCAACCACAGATGTGTTGAAATGCAACTTACTCATTATGTTACTGACTACTGTCGGCTACTTGCATACACAGGAGTTACCATCACTATATAAGTCACACCTATATCTTGGAAATTATTTCCACATTTTTCCTATTGGCCCTCATAACTTAACAAAAAATATTAAATATTTTGTATGTGTGTTGCTTGAAAACTCATGGTGGCACAAATATACTTGGTGCAAGTATTCTTAAATAGTTTCTTGACATCTGGCTTTGTTATTCATCTGCTGATGTTAATGAATACCACAAAGTATTGCCACGTTGCACAAGGATGTGACAGGAAGCAAGCTTTGTGTAATGCCTCGTAAAGCTGGCTCTCGTTTTGCCACTGCAATGATCCGAAATTATTCAGACCCTTTAAAATATAAAAATATTCCCTTAAATTTTACTGAGAGTGATTCATGTAGGTCGGGAGGTTTGAAAATTTTCAACAAGTGTAAATGTAGTAACGGAATCGCCTTAGAGCTGGATTAAAAGGTAGAGCTGTTTACGAGGAAAGTGTGGGCTGTGGGCAGAGGGAACGCAGAAAAGTAATGGAGAATAGGGAGAGTGAGGGAGTGAGGTGGGGAGAGGACTGGCAGGTGGGCAAGTGGTAGTGAGGTTGAGGAGATGGCTATAGATATGGGCAGGAGATACATGATGACAGGAGGCCAGAAAGAGGAAAATGCCTGGAATAAATATGATACTTCAGTGTGGAGGGTATGATGGCGGGGGGGGGGGGTGGCACAGTTAATCAACAGCTTGTGAAGTCCTGAGTGAATGTGACAGAAGATCTGTAAACATGGATGATGCAGTGGGGGAGCTTTGGGGTTCTAATGTTTTTCTGTCATTTATTCTTTGGGGGAGTTTTCCTTCTGTTTCATGGATGTCGGTGAAGAGCAAGAATTTCGGGTTGTATACTGTATACATTCTCTGATATTAAATGGAACCATTGAACCACTGAATGTCTATGAGGGCTATCCGCTAGGGAAATTCCAGGCCGTCTCTAGATTAGGTTACCTGGTCGGCACAACATTGTGGCCGAAGGGCCTGTAATGTGCTGTAGATTTCTGTGTTCTATATTCATAGGGGCAGAAAGGGATAATATTCAAAGTAATCTTATTCTTCAAAGTGTTCTTCTAGTAGATGTATTATTGTGGTCTTACCTTTCCTACAGCTGAATCAAAGGGAAGTAGGTGACTTTATAAGAAATGTATAACTTGACCATATAAGTTTTAAAACTGAAAATAAGCATTGTTAATGTATGACAATTTATGAAATGAGCAGGTAACGTCTCTTCTGGAAATCCAATGAATACCCGATCTTTTGAATGACATTTAAACAGTACAAACCTTGGAAGAATTATTATTAAAGGTAACATGCAATTTCCATGATTAGTAACACAGAAACATTTTCCTGAACTGAACAGAGTATAAATGGGCTCATCTAGATGCTGTCAGTTTGCTTAATTTCTTGTAAACATTGCGGTTTCATTCTCTGACGAGTAGAATTCTGGCACCAGCACATTGCTTAGCATTGACAAAACTTAATACCGAGACTACTCTTATCATTGGATTCTTAAGAAAACACAAGGCAAAAAACTAAGTAAGAAACAGTCCAAGCAGAAGTCAGTGAAACTTGTTTGACTCACCGGGTTCATAGAAAATTATTTGGAAATAATAAGCAATAATACAAGAACTCAATTGCAATGCCAGCAAAGTGATATTATTTTACTATAGACTCATCGTTTTCTGATCAAGGTAAAATGTGCATGCATGCCAGTCGATTTGCCAAAATAGACAGGAATATTTTTATTCTCAGCCATGCATTTGTGAAGAGAACAGGTACCAACTCTTTTTAAATGATCCATGTCACTTAAGGTTACTTGGACTAGAAAAGTTTAATCAATAGTAAAAAATCTTGTTTTAATTGCATCATTAATGTTGTAGGTAAGTGCACATTGAACAGTTATAAGCAAAGGCTTATGTATTGAGTTGTAGAGTCATACAGCACAGAAAATTGCCCATTGACCCCCATATCCATGCTGAACCTATCTACACTGATCCCATTTACTAGCACTTAACAGATTGCTTTCTGCTTGTTAGAATTTCAAGTGTTTGTCCAGATATTTGATAAATATTGTCAGTCATCCACCTAAGCAGTGCATTGAAGAATCCAAGTGGGTGACCAAAAGCCTCCTCACCTCCCCTCTAAATATCTCATTCTTTACCCTAAACCAATGCCCTTCAGTTATAGACACCTCTGATCTAGTCACCATTTCCTATTATCTACCTTATTTATGATGCTCATAATTTCCTATACCTCAGGTCACAGCTCAGACTCTTCTACTTCAAGGAAAACAAACCCAGTCATAAGATCATAAGACAAAAAGCTGAATTAAGTTATTCAACCCATCAGGTCTTACCTGCTGATATCATGACTGATTTAGTTTGCCTCTCAACCCCATTCTTCTGCCTTCTCCCAGAAACCTTTGACACCATGGCTAATTAAAAACATATCAGCCCCCGCTTTAAAAATGCCCAATGACTTGGCTTCCACAGCCATTCTTGCAATCAATTCCACAGATTCATCACCCTTCCTCCCCACCTCTGTTCTAAATGGACATCGCTTTATTCTGAGGCTGTGCCCTCTGGTCCTAAACTCCCCCACTATAGGAAACATCCTCTCCACGTGCAGTCTATCTAGGCCTTTCAATATTCAATAGGTTTCATTGAAATTTCCCCCTCATTCTTCTAAACTCCAGTGAGTACAAACCAGGGCCATCAATTGCTCCATGTACATTAACCCTTTCATTCCAAGTCTCCTCTGGACCTTCCCCAATGCCAGCACATCCTTTCTTAGATATGAGGACAACTGCTCACAATACTCCAAATGTAGCCTGACCAATGCATTATAAGGCCTCAGCTTTTATATTCTATTCCTCCGGAAATGAATGCTAACATGGCATTTGCCTTCCTTACTATTGACTCAACTTGCATGCTAATCTTTAAGAAATTCTGCACGAGGACTCCCAAATCCCTTTGCACCTCCAATTTCTGAATTTGCTCTCCATTTAAAGTAGTCTATACCCTTATTCCTTATACCAAAGAAAGTATCTATCTGTTGTTTTTGCCCGTTTTCCTAATTTGTCCATGTCCTCTGCAGAATACCTGCTTCCTCAACACTGCCTGCCTCTCCACTTATCTTTGTATCATCTGCAAGCCTGGCCACAAACCAATTAATTCCATCATCCAAATCACTGACATATAATGTGTAAAGTGGTCCCAAAACCTACCCTTGCCAACCACCACTAGTCACTAGCATCCAACCGTAAAAGGCCTCTTTTATTCCACTCTTTGCCTTCTGCCAATCAGCTGATCTGCTGTCCAAGCTACTATCTTTACTGTAAGATTTCTTGAGTGGCACCTTGTAAAAGGCCTTCTGAAAATCCAAGAAATTTTCATGTCAAGTCCAAAATGATAATTTCTCCTACCCTCATATCAAATTAAATAGAAAGGGTCCCAGCATAGGTCTTGTTCTACATCATATGAGAATTATGTCTGATTATTTTTCTCTTACACTGATTAGGAAATTACCAACATGAAACTGTATACCTCTTTTCTGCTCTGCAGCCCAAATCCTTAACTATATTTCTTTCACCTCCAAAACTCTATTGCTTTCACAGAATCACAAATAAGTCACAGCAGTTGGCCTGTTGAGTTTGTACCAGCTCAATGCAAAATTCTTATCCCATTCTGCTTCCTCTTAGGTGCTCTCCCAGTTTCCCATTGAACATTAATATTAAATCTGTCTTCATTGTTTCTCTGCAGCGCATCCCATATTCTAACCACTCACTGCATATTCTATCCTAATGAAAATACTTGCTGTTTTTCAAGCTGGGATTAGTAGTAATCTATTCATTTCCACACAGAAAATATTAACTACCTATAACATAACTCTTGGTAAACATATATACATTCCAACAAATCTTAGCTGACAATTATTCTGGTTTTTGAGTGTGAGTGCATAGACAGCATTAATTGTAAATTAAACTTTTCCACACTGAAAAGTCCCTGTAGTAAATTCAGTGAATATTTTCTCAAAGTACCATTCACATAATTTATTTCAACATTTTGAGTGGCTTTCTGGTTGTGTAATTTCCCTGACCTCACTGATGAGAAAATCTAGATGCTTGGCACAATTCTTCACATACCATTCACTTACTCACTTCCACCATCTATTCATTTTACCTTGAACTACAGTCACCATAACAACAAAATGTTTTGATTTGTTAAATCTACAGATTAAGAAAAAAACAGTGAGAAACTTCCCAAGTCCTCAACAAGCTATAAGTTTAAATACCAGGAAAAGAATTAAGACTCTAAGTGTAAATACAGGTCACCCTTTGCTGCAGCATTTCGGGTAACAGAAATATGTCCTTATGGAATTCACAAATCAGCGCCAAAAAAATCTGAGTGGCAGAATAAAAAAATGCTCTCATTGAATTTATTGGTCAACTTTTACTTAATTTTCAACCTGCATATCTTGACACATGGACAGGTGGTGTGGCTTTGTGTCATGGAAAATTGTGAAACAGACAGTTTTCTGAGAAAGCATTCCTCCCTGTGTCAGGCCTACTCCTGCCGACACCTCCCAGCCTGCACAAGCAGGCACTTCCCAGTCGCCGTCCAGCTAATAGGACTCCACTTCCACTCGTTCCAGACTGCCGCCTTATTTAACCCCAGTCCTCATTCACAGGCCTTGTTCACTCACTGAACCAGCCAGCTGCTTCTAGCTTTCACTATCCCTGACTAAAGTTTACCATGTCGCCTGTTGTATTTAGTTTCTGTTCTCTCTTGTTTTGTGGTTCCCTGTGGCTTGTTACTTTGTGGTCTATTACTAAAGTTATTACTCACTGCTAAATTGTCTCTGCTGCTCTGCTTTTGGGTCAAGCCTCCTCCGCAATTCCTGACACCTTCCCCATATCACAGATGTCACCTGTAGATTAAACTGGTTGGGCTAAAGGGGTTGGATTTACAAACTGCAGGGCCCAATGTAGCCCAGTGGGTGCATTGGTATTGAAGGAATCATTCTGTTGAAAACGCAAAATCCAGTCCATAGAAATCCATGGAATTGGAGGCAGTTAGTCATCTTGTTAGGGATAATTTAGATTGTAGGAAGCAGAAGTAAAGCTTATGTGTAAATAAGCAAATGGATCTCGAGCCAGAACCTCAAATTTTCTCTATATATAAGTGACTTGGATTAGAGAGCTCCATATCTAGGACTACTGGCAACACCAAGTAATGTAAGTTCCATAGATGGGAGGCAGGATTTGAAATTGTGTATTGATAAATGAAGTATATTGACATAACTATGACAGATGGTGTCTAAGTAAGGAAAGAACGAGTTCACACACAAAATACTGGATGAACTCAGGAGACCAGGCAGCATCTATGGAAAAAAGTTCACTCGTCGTTTCAGGCCGAAACCCTTCGGCAGGACTTTTTTTCCATAGATACTGCCTGACCTGCTGAGATCCCTCAGCATTTTGTGTGTGTTGCTCAGATTTCCAGCACCTGCAGATTTTCTCTTGTTTGTGGAAAGAACGAGCTCATCCACCTTTTAACCTAACAAAGAGGTGTAGAGATGGCTTTCTATGTAACGAGAGGACATTGATTGTGAATGATTAGCAGAATTTTGGGGTCAGATTTAAAAATCATTGAAAGAAGGGGGACTGGTATAAAATAAATAAAGTGTAAATACAAATAGAATGCTTAAATGTATCTCAGGGGTGTTAAAATATAGCAAGGTGGAAATTATATCACAGTTGTATAGTGTTCTGGTTAGGCGACATTCAGAATACTGTCTGGTCTGGGTATTGTATGTTATGAACCTTTAGTAGCCTTATTTATTAATCTTAGAATGGGTGCAGCATAGATTAATCTTGCTGAGGAAGTATTAAATTGTGGTGGTTCATTATTCCCTTGAATATAAAAAAAGTGAGGGGAATCTAATTGGGGTTTACAAAGTGATCAATGAAATTCTTAAGAAAGATTGGAAGAGGGTTCCCAATCTGGTGAATGGAACAAAAAGACAATCTAAGGTTTGTACTCTCTTTGCTAAATTTACAGTGCCTATAAAAAGTTTTCACCCCCCCCACCCCTTGGAAGTTTTTATGTTTTAATTACAGTGGATTTAATTTTGCTTTTTTTGACTCTGATCAACAGAAAAAATACTCTTTCACGTCAAAGTGAAAACAGATCCCTACAAGGTGATCTAAATTAAATACAAATATAAAACACAAAATAATTGATTGCATAAATTTTCACCCACTTCAAGTCAGTACTTAGTTGATGCACCTTTGGCAGAAATTACAGTCTTCAGTCTGTGTGGATAGGTCTATATCAACTTTGCACATCTGGACACTGCAATTTTTCCCCATTCTTCTTTACAGAACTGCTCAAGTTCCATCAGATTTTATGGGGGTCATGAGTGGGCAGCCTTTTTCAAATCCAGCCACAAATTCTCATTTGGATTGAGGTCTGGACTCTGACTTGGCCACTCCAGGACATTAACTTTGATGTTTTTAAGCCATTCCTGTGTAGCTTTGGCTTTATGCTTCGGGTCATTGTCTTGCTGGAAAACAAATTTTCTCCCAAGTCACAGTTCTCTTGCAGACTGTATCAGATTTTCCTCCATGATTTCCCTGTACTTTGCTGCATTCATTGTACCCTCTACATTCACAAGCCTTCCAGGGCCTGCTGCAGTGAAGCAGCATGCTTCATGGTAGGGATGGTGTGTTATTGATGATGTGTGGTGTTTGGTTTAAGCCAAACATAATGTTTAGTCAAAAAGCTCAATTTTGGTTTCATCAGACCATAAAACTTTTTTCCAGCTAACTTCAGAGTCTCCCACATGCCTTCTGGCAAAACTCTAGCTGAAATTTTCTGTGAGTTTTTTTCAACAGTGGCTTTCTCTTTGCCACTCTCCCATAGAGCTGCGACTGGTGAAGCACCCAGGCAACAGTTGCTGTGGGTGCAGTCTTGCCCATCTCAGCCACTGAAGCTTGTAACACCTCCAGAGTTGTCATAGGTCTCCTAGTGGCCTCCCTCACTAGTCCCCTTCTTGCACGATTATTCAGTTTTTGAGGACAGCCAGCTCTAGGCAGATTTACAACTGTGTCATGTTCTTTCCATTTCTTGACGATTGACTTAACTGTACTCCAAGGGACATTTAGTGACTTGGAAATTTTCTTGTATCCATCTCCTGACTTGTGCTTTTCAATAACCTTTTCGCGGAGTTGCTTGGAGTGTTCTTTTGTTTTCATGATGTCGTTTTTGGCAGGATACTGACTCACCAGCAGTTGGACCTGTGTATTTTTACTATATCAGTTGAAACACCTTGAGTGCACACAGGTCTCAAAAACAGATAACTACTTATGAGATTTCTAAAACCAATTGGCTGCACCAGTGATGATTTACTGTGTCATATTAAAGGGGGTGAATACTTATGCAAACAATTTTTTGTGTTTTATATTTGCAATTAATTTAGATCACTTTGTAGAGATCTGTTTTCACTTTGACATGAAAGAGTCTTTTTCTGTTGATCAGTGTCAAAAAAGCCAAATTAAATCCACTGTGATTCAATGTTGTACAACATGAAAACTTCCAAGGGGTGGGGTGGGGGGGGGGTGAATACCTTTTATAGGCACAGATTTCTAATGGAGCACCAATAAGTAGCTAGAAATATTGATTCTCTGCAAAATTAGCTATGAGACTTTGCCTGTTTAATATAATTATTACAGAAGAGTATCAAAATGTTCTGATGAATGTGATTCCCTTTTGTTAATTCCACCAATAGTGGCCCTGGAGTACCATAAACCAAGTTACCACGTACTGTATGTGTGCCTGGAGAGTGAATGTTGGCTTTTATGTTAATGGCCTAATTTTCAATAGAAGGTATTGCAGGTGGACTTGATCTTGCCTTCTAACAATGTTCTTGGATGCGTTCTTTAAGAGAAAGATCATGAGGTAGCATCCACCCACAGAATTTTTAAAATCTTAAGTCTATATGTCTGTCGGGCAGGTGGAGCTCATCGGTCTTGGACAGCAGCCCACCTAGGAGAAGGAAAACTCTGATTTGGAACCTCTGCTGCCGTTTATGGCCATGGGAAAGGCTTCGGGAGTAAACTCCAAGGAAGAAATTTGGAGCCGGGGTCCCAAAGGCAGTTTGTTGTTGTTTACAACTTCACTCTGGCAACCTCTGCGACGACACTGGTGCCAAGCTGTATCGCTGCTTGCCCTTCCCTTGGATTACATCAGTGACATGGAGAGGGGGAACCTGCTGCATGGGCAACAGCCAGTTCTTCAATCTTCCCACCCAGGCTTGCTCCCTGGAGAGGACACAGTCCCCCAGAGGCACAAATCCACGATTCCCTGGGATCGATGGCTGCCTACTACGTCTGTCATTTGACATTTTATTAAAATCGTTCTATAACTCTTCTGTAGATTTCAATTATTACAGAAGTGATTATTCATGGTCATAGAAAAGAACAGCACAGAAACAGGCCCTTCAGTCCATCTACTCTAATGCTGAGCCTTTAAACTGCCTACTGCAATGGACCTGCACCTGGACCATAGCCCTCCATACCCCTACCATCCATCTACCTATCCAAACGTCTTTTAAATGTTGAAATTGAGCTTGTATACCTCACTTGTGCTGGCAGCTCGTGCCACACTCTCACACCCCTCTGGGTAAAGAGGTTTCCCCTCATGTTCCCCTTTCACCTTTCACCCTTAACCCATGACCCCTAGTTATAGTTCCACCCAGCCTCCGGGTAAATGCAAGCAGGCTTTTTCCACTATCTGTACTCTCATAATTTTGTATACCTTTATCAAATCTCCCCTTAATGTTCTAAGTTCCAGGGAATAAGGTCCCAGCCTGTTCAATCCTTCCTTGTAACTCAGCTCCTCCAGTCCAGGCAACATCCTTGTAAATTTTCTTTGTACTCTTTCTACCTTATTTACCTCTTTCCTGTAGACAGGTGAATAAACTGTACACAATACTCCAAATTAGGCCTCACCAACATCTTATACAATTTCAACATAACATCCCCCTGATCTCCTGTACTCAGTACTTCGATTTCTGAAGGCCAACGTGGCAAAAGCCTTCTTTACAATCCTGTCTACCACTGATACCATTTTCAATGGACTATGATCCTGTATTCCCAGATCCCTTTGTTCTATCACACTCCTCAGTGTGTAAGACCAACCCTGGTTGGTCCTATCAAAGTGCAACACCTCACATTTGTCTGCATTAAATTCCATCTGCCATTATTCAGTCCATTTTTCCAGCAGGTCCAGATCCCGCTGCAAGCTCTGACAGTCTTCCTCACTGTCCACTACACCCCCAATCTCTGTGTCATTTGGAAATCTGCTGGAACAGTTACCAACATAATCATCCAGATCATTAATATAGATGACAAGCAAGAAAGGACCCAGCTCTGATCCCCGAGGTTCCACTAGTCACAGGCCTCCAGTCAGAGAGGCAACCATCTACTACCACTGACTGGATTCTCCCACAAAGCCAATGTCTAATCTAATTTACTACCTCATCCTGAATGCTGAGTGTCTGAATCTTCTTGACCAATCTCCCATGTGGACCCTTGTCAAATAACTTGTCCATGTAGACACCTTGCCTAATAACTTCCTCAAAAAGCTCTATAAAATTTGTTAGAAATGACCTACCACGCTTGAAGCCATGCTGACTTTCCCTAATCAGTCCATGTGTATCCAAATACTCACATCTGTTCCCTTAGAATACCTTCCGATAACTTTCCCACTATTGATGTCAGGCTCACCGGCCTGGTCTATTTTCAGAGCCTTTCCTAAATAGCAGAACAACATTAGCTATCCTTCAATCAAAGAAGATTACAATACAGAAACAGGCCCTTCGGCCCTTCAAATCTATGCTGAGCCAATTCAGGTTAGTAATACCCATATCACATAAAAAGAGAAAAAAATCTTATTTGGCTTAAAGTGTTATATTTTCATATCAGAACATATAGAACATTACAGCACAGTACAAGCCCCATTAAACCCACAATGTTGAGCCCTCTATTTTTCTATCATCCATGTGCCAATATCATCCATATTGACTGAGCTGTAGGGATTTAGGCTCATTTTAGTGTAATTGAACTAATCGTGGACAACTGTGATGCAGGAGCAATGGAGGTAACCTAAGCTAAAAAGAAAACGAGCCTCTGGTACCCTATCCATCACTAAGGATGATTTAAGTATCTATGCTAGGGCCCCAGCAACTTCTGTACTTCCCTCCCACAGGATCTGAGGGAACACCTTGTCAGACCCTGGGGATTTATCTACCCTCATTTGCATCATGACAGCAAACACCTCCTCCTCTGTTATCTGTATAGGGTCCATGACCTCACCGCTGCTTTGCCTCACCTCTATAGATTCTGTGTCCATCTCCTGTCTAGATACAGATGAAAAAAATTCATTCTTCCATCTCTTTTGTCTCTATGCATGGATTACCATTCTGATCTTCCAGAGGACCAATTTTATCCTTTGCAATCCTTTTCCTCTTAACATATCTGTAGAATCCATTAGGATTCTCCTTCATCTTGTTTACTTGGGCAACCTTGTGCCTTCTTTTAGCTCTTCTGATTTCTTTCTTGAGGGTTCCCTTGCTTTTCTTATACTCCACAAGTACCTCATTTGTTCCTTCCTGCCTATACCTGCTATGCACCTCCTTCTTTTTACTTAACCAGGGCCACAATATCTCTTACAAAACAAGCTTCCCTAAACATGTTATCTGTACCTTTTATTCTGACATGCACATACAAGCTTAGTACTCTCAAAATTTCACTTTTGAAGTCCTCCCACATACCAAGTACACCTCTGGCAGATAAACAGCCTATCCCAATCCACTCTTGACAAATCATTTCCGACACCATCAAATTTGTCCTTTTATTCAATTTAGATTCTCAACCCGCATACCAGACCTATTTTTTTGCATATTTACTTTGAAACTAATGATGTTATGATCACTAGATGCAAAATGATCCCTGACAAAAACTTCTGTCACTTGCCCTGTCTCGGTCTAACAGCAGACCGAGTATCGCATGCTCTCTCATTGGGACTTCTACGTATTGATGAAGGAAACTTTCCTGAACACATTTGACAAACTCCATTCCATCTAGTCCTTTTACAGTATGGGAATCCTAGTCAATATGTGGAAAGTTAAATTCACCTACTGTAACAACCTTATGGTTCTTGTAGCAGTCTGCGATCTCTCTATAAATTTCTTCCTCTAAATCCCATGGACTGTGGGTGGTCTGTAATATACTCCATTAACATGGTCATTCCTTTCTTATTTCTCAGTTCCATCCATAATGCCTTACTTGATAAGTTCTCCAGTCTATCCTGATGGAGCACTGCTGTGACATTTTCCCTGATGAGTAATGGCACCCCTCCCTCTTTAATCCCTCCTGCTCTGTCATGTCTAAAACAGCGGAACCACGGAATATTGAGCTGCCAGTCCTACCCTCCTGCAACCAAGTCTCTCTACTGTCTTTAATGTCATAATTCCAGGTGTTGATCCATGCCCTGAGTTCATCTGCCTTTCCTACGATACTTCTTGCATTGAAATATTAGATTAGATTAGATTAGGTTCAACTTTATTATCATTTCCGAGTACAGATACAAAGCCAATGAAATGCAGTTAGTATCTAACCAGAAATGCAAAGAATAGTGTTATTTACAAAATAACTGCAAATAAAAAGTAAGTGCTACAGCACACAAATATAAAAGTACTGAGACAGTACAATACGGATGCAATACTGCTTAGCGCTGTGATGTGAGGTTCAGCAGGGTCACAGCCTCAGGGAAGAAGCTCTTCCTGAGCCTGCTGGTGCAGGAGCGGAGGCTCCTGTAGCACCTACTGGATGGGAGGAGAATAAAAAGTCCATGGTTAGGGTGAGATGCATTCTTGATAATGGTTTTCGCCCTGCCCAGGCAGCGTCGATGGTAGATGTTCTCAATGGTGGGCAATTGGGTGCTGACAATCCGCTGGGCAGTTTTCACCACACGTTGGAGTGCCTTGCTGTCCGATACGGGACAATTGCCATACCACACTGAGATGCAATTGTTGAGTATGCTCTCAATGGTACAGCGGTAAAAGTCTGTCAGTATCCTGGGACGGAAGTGAGCTTTCTTGATGCTCCACAGGAAATAAAGGCGCTGTTGTGCTTTTTTGATCAGGATGGAGGAGTTCAGGGACCAGGTGAGATTCTCGGAAATGTGGACACCAAGGAATTTGAAGCTTGATACACGCTCCACTACAGCTCTGTTGATGTAGATGGGGACGTGAGTGTGGCTCCTAACATCCCTGAAATCCACATTGATCTCCTTGGTCTTCTGGGTGTTAAGGGTCGGGTTGTTATCGGCACACCACGCAGCCAGGTGCTGGACCTCGTCCCGGTAGGCCATCTCATCATCCCCTCTGATCAGACCAACCACCGTGGTGTCATCTGCAAACTTGATTATGGAGTTAGAACCATGTACAGGAACGCAGTCATAGGTGAAAAGGGAGTACAGAAAAGGGCTCAGCACACAGCCTTGAGGCATGCCGGTGTTCAGGGTGAGAGTGGAGGGGGTGAGGTTGTCGAACTTAACTGATTGGGGTCTGTTAGTCAGAAAGTCCAAGGTCCAATTGCAGAGGGATGAGCTGATACCAAGCTGGCGAAGTTTGGCGATCAGCTTGGAGGGGATCACAGTATTGAATGCCCAACTAAAGTCAATGAACAGCATTCTGATGTAAGAGTTGAGGCTGTCCAGATGGGTCAGGGCAGAGTGAAGTGCCATGGAGGTGGCGTCCTCTGTTGACCTGTTGGTGCGATAGGCAAATTGATGGGGGTCCAGGGTAGTGAGCAGACAGAATTTCAGATGTGATAGAACCAGTCTCTCAAAGCACTTTGCAATGATGGGGGTGAGTGCAACTGGACGGGAGTCATTCAGGCTCGTGGCAGTGGAATGCTTTGGCACTGGCACGATGGTGGCAATCTTGAAGCTTGTGGGGACAACTGCCTGGGCCAGGGACAGATTAAAAATGTCCATGAAGACCCTGGCCAACTGCCCTGCACAGACTCTGAGCACACGGCCAGGTATTCCATCTGGACCAGCTGCCTTCTGTACATTCACCCCGCTCAGGGCGGCGCAAACATCAGAGGTGGAAAGTGAGAGAGGCAGTTCACCAGGTGGGAGATCCGCTTTGAGGGTGACCTCCTTGTTCTCTCGGTCAAAGCGAGAGTAGAAGTAATTGAGCTCATCAGGGAGGGAAGCAGAGCTGGAAGGGGGCACAGTACTAGGTGGTTTGAAGTCTGTAATGACCTGTATGCCATGCCACATGTGCCGGGGGTCCGAGGAGTTGAAATGCTCCTCGATTCTCTGTTAGTATGTGTGTTTAGCCTGAGAGATTCCCCTCCTCAGGTTGGCCCTGACTGAGCTGTCAGCCTCCCGGTCTCCAGACCTGAAGGCTGAATCACTGGCTTTGAGCAGGAGGCGAACTTCTCTGTTCATCCACGGTTTCTGATTGGGGGAAAACTTTTATTTGTTTTTGAGATGTCACTCTATCTACACACTTGTTGCTGTGCTCAAGGACAGAGTTGGTATATAAATCGATGTTAATCTGAGAGTCTGTGGTGGCATGGGCAGTAAACACACTCCAGTCTGTGTGCTGGGATTGGTGCTGAAGAGCAGAGTCAGCCCCTCCAGCCAGATCTTAATAGTCTTCATTGTGGGTTTTTCACGTTTAATGACCGGGCTATACTTGTGAATCAGAAACAATGAAAGATGGTCGGACTGTCCGTGGTAGGGGAGGGTAGTGGCTTTGTAAGCGTCAGCCACATTTGTGTAGACACGATTTAAGGTTTTATTTCCCCTTGTGGTGCATGATACATTTTGGTTAAATCTTGGAAGCACGGTATGTAGGTTACAATGATTATAGTCCCCAGCGACAATAAAGGCTCCGTCTGGATACAATGTCTGCAGCTTGCATCATTGAGGTCTTTCATGGCTACTTTAGCATTAGCATCCGGTGGTACATAAACTGCGACAGCAATGATGCATGTAAACTCCCGTGGTTGATAAAAAGGTCTGCACTTAATGATCAGGTATTCCAGATCAGCAGAGCAATAAGTGTCAGCAATGGTAGAGTTCGTACACCATGATCGATTCATGTAGATGCATAAACCACCTCCCCTACTTTCACCTGTTGCTGTTGCAGCTTTGTCAGCCCTGAAGACCGTGCACCCTTCCAGTTCGCTCAGGACACTAGTTGCAACATGCTCAATCTTTTGATTCCTGACTTTGTCTGAGGTCTTACCAACATCTTTGGTTCTGTCTTCACTAAGGAAGACATAAATAATCTTCCGGAAATAGTAGGGGACCAAGGGTCTAGTGAGATGGAGGAACTGAGGGAAATACATGTTAATAGGGAAGTGGTGTGAGGTAAATTAAAGGCAGATAAATCCCCAGGGCCAGATGGTCTGCATCCCAGAGTGCTTAAGGAAGTAGCCCAAGAAATAGTGGATGCATTAGTGATAATTTTTCAAAACTCTTTAGATTCTGGATTAGTTCCTGAGGATTGGAGGGTGGCTAATGTAACCCCGCTTTTTAAAAAAGGAGGGAGAGAGAAACCGGGGAATTATAGACTGGTAAGGCTGACATTGGTGGTGGGGAAAATGCTAGAGTCAGTTATCAAAGATGTGATAACAGCACATTTGGAAAGCGGTGAAATCATCGGACAAAGTCAGCATGGATTTGTGAAAGGAAAATCATGTCTGACGTATCTCATAGAATTTTTTGAGGATGTAACTAGTAGAGTGGATAGGGGAGGACCAGTGGATGTGGTATATTTGGATTTTCAAAAGGCTTTTGACAAGGTCCTACACAGGAGATTAGTGTGCAAACTTAAAGCACACAGTATTGGGGGTATGGTATTGATGTGGATAGAGAATTGGTTGGCAGACAGGAAGCAAAGAGTGGGAATAAATGGGACCTTTTCAGAATGGCAGGCAGTGACTAGTGGGGTACCGCAAGGCTCAGTGCTGGGACCACAGTTGTTTACAATATATATTAATGACCTAGACGAGGGAATTAAATGCAGCATCTCCAAGTTTGTGGATGACACGAAGCTGGGCGGCAGTGTTAGCTGTGAGGAGGATGCTAAGAGGATGCAGGGTGACTTGGATAGGTTAGGTGAGTGGGCAAATTCATGGCAGATGCAATTTAATGTGGATAAATGTGAGGTTATCCACTCTGGTGGCAAGAACAGGAAAACAGATTATTATCTGAATGGTGGCCGATTAGGAAAAGGGGAGATGCAACGAGGCCTGGGTGTCATTGTACACCAGTCATTGAAAGTGGGTATGCAGGTACAGCAAGTGGTGAAAAAGGCGAATGGTATGCTGGCATTCATAGCAACAGGATTCGAGTACAGGAGCAGGGAGGTACTACTGCAGTTGTACAAGGCCTTGGTGAGACCACTCCTGGAGTATTGTGTGCAGTTTTGGTCCACTAATCTGAGGAAAGACATTCTTGCCATAGAGGGAGTACAAAGAAGGTTCACCAGATTGATTCCTGGGATGGCAGGACTTTCATATGAAGAAGGACTGGATCGACTAGGCTTATACTCGTTGGAATTTAGAAGATTGAGGGGGGGTCTTGTTGAAATATATAAAATCCTAAAGGGATTAGACAGGCTAGATGCAGGGGACATCCAGAACGAGGGGTCACAGTTTAAGGATAAAGGGGAAGCCCTTTAGGACCGAGATGAGGAAAAACTTCTTCACACAGAGAGTGGTGAATCTGTGGAATTCTCTGCCACAGGAAACAGTTGAGGCCAGTTCATTGGCCATATTTAAGAGGGAGTTAGATATAGCCCTTGTGGCTAAGGGATCAGGGGGTATGGAGAGAAGGCAGGTACAGGGTTCTGAGTCGGACGATCAGCCATGATCATACTGAATGGCGGTGCAGCCTTGAAGGGCCGAATGGCCTACTCCTGCACCTATTTTTCTATCTGTCTCCAGAGCCTCTCCACTATCTGTTCTGACTCTCTGATTACCATCCTACTGCAAGACTAGTAACCCTCCTCCCAACTAACAAATCCCCTATTACCACAGCTCACCTCTTCTCCCCCTCTTCCGTTCTGAGTCACAGAGGCAGACAGTGCCAGAGACCTGACCACTGTGACTTTCCTCTGCTAGGTCATCCCCCCAACAGTATCCAAAGTGATATACCTGTTGTTGAGGGAGTTGGCCACAGGGGTACTCTGCACTGGCTATTTAACTCTTTTCCTCTTCCTGTCACCCAGTCTCCTGTGTCCTGCACCTTGGGTTAACTACCTTAATGTATCTCCTGTCTATCCGTCAGCCTCCCAAATGATCTGGAGTTCATCCAGTTCCATCTCTGACTTCTTAATGCAGAGGGTTAGTAGCTGCAGCTGGATGCACTTCTTGCAGGTGTAGTCATTAGGGACACGGCCTTCCCACATCCTGCAAGAGGAGCATTCAACTCTCCTGGCTGGCATCCCTACTGTTCTAACTGAGCAAATATAAAGAAGGGAAAACAATAAATAAACTGTGGGGGAAAAATCTACCTACAGCTTCTTGCTTTCTCTGACTGAAGTCAGTCCTCACTGAGACCTCAAAGAGGCTTCATATTATTCATTTTACATTTGAATCAAAATGATACAGAATATGTACTTTGATAATACATTTACTTTGAACTTTGATTTGAGGTTCATCCCTTTTCATTAACAAAGGTAGCCAAGTAACTAGTTCTATTACTGGTTACATCCCATTGCCCCTATCTTTGCTGTCCTTTTTAACATGCAATATTAATTTATTAGTATTTCCATCTCCATCTTGCACTTCTATCACCGAAGGGACGCTGAAGGACAAAACAGAACCATTTCCAGAAAGCAAATGTTTCAATGATTCCTTTCACACATCAAAATTGCTGGTGAACGCAGCAGGCCAGGCAGCAACTCTAGGAAGAGGTACAGTCCTGACGAAGGGTCTCGGCCTGAAACGTCGACTGTACCTCTTCCTAGAGATGCTGCCTGGCCTGCTGCGTTCACCAGCAATTTTGATGTGTGTTGCTTGAATTTCCAGCATCTGCAGAATTCCTCGTGTTTGCAATGATTGCTTTGTTGGTTTCCCAGGTTCAGAGTTCGGTATGCACCGTAAATCATACCAGTTCCTCTGTACAATTATGTATCTGTTTATTTGCTTATGTTGCAAACATGAATGTAAGTGTGTCAAATCACTCCTGTGAGTGTTAAGGTTGAAGACAGTGTGGGCAATCGTTCTGGCATCCATGGTGTTGAGTTTTTGTTATATGTTATTGCGGCCTCACCTATCCAACTGAATATTTTTGTAAATATTTCTGTGTTCAACTTACTTGAGACTTGGAGTATTTTATTCCACCACGCTCCAATGATGCACTTTGGGCTGTTTTACCTCTTTAAAAGGGCTTTATAACGCAAATTTTACAACATGGTTGTAGAGGACAGAGGATTTGATGGGTCAGGATGTGAAAGGGTCATCAGGGAATATCCAGCCTTAAATTATCTACATGAGGACAAACTGAGTCTGTTTGTGGTGAGTGGTGGCCCTGGTCTAGAAGATGCTGATTATGACGTTGATGTCTATGTAGGTCAAGAGGAAACAGCCGTACTTTGTTTGGGATACTGGTTGCTTGTCACTATAATGGTATTATTGATATTGTTTAGCAAATACATTCCCAAAGTGTTTCTGATCGATACGATTTCTGACTAAGTCTTTGATCTGAAATGTTCTCTTTCCACTGATGACACCTGATCTGCAGAGTGTTTCCACCATTTTGTGTTTTCCCAGTTACATTCGTCACAGAATGTTAGATCTGTTGAGTATTTCCTGCATTTTTATTTAAGTTGTTTCCCATTACCAGACTCCTGCCTGACTCGCAAGTGAATTGTCCGGAACAGTTGAGAGCTTCGTGGGTCTTGTTTCACTCGATCCATTTTCAAATCTCACGCAGGCGTGTTGGCAGCGAGAACTATGGTACCAATTTTGTCACATGCTGGAGCTAAAGCAACGTGAGACATTATTGATTGGCATCCACCTTGTAGCAGTTGTCTTTTAGCATTTCTGCGAAGCACAAACCACAAAAAAGGTTTTGTGAAGCTGCTGCTTACAGCTCTATTGTTTACAACACAGGATGTGCTACTGAGCTAGAGTGGAGGAGGCTTGCAGAGAAGTCAGCCTCCAGTTCCGACATCGTAACGCAGGGGTGCTCCGTTAGATGCTCCCTGTTCACTGCTGAGATGCTAGGTTTTCTTTGGGAACTAGCACTCACGCCGATCTATGTGTTGCCCTGCACGAAGGACGGGCCAGGTTACCCGTAAATGAGAAAAGACAGACTGAGTCTGAGGGCAGGTTCACCGGTTGGAGAGTATTCAACTGCCTAGATTTGGTGGCTGGGGTGTTCGACGCTAGTGGGGAGGACAGCGGAGGTAAGTCAGAGAAAGAGTGAAAAAAAATTGCAAAAGTATCACAGGCACGTGTGTACTGACAAATACAGAATATAAGTTATAAATTATACAAGCCTGTGGAATAAAGAAATGAGATACAAATCAGAATCAGTAACCAAGCCCTTCCTTCGGTTCCCTGGGTTTTAGCGGTAACATGTGTAATGAGACGCACTCCAAATTCAGGGTTAGGGTCTAAAAGTAAATTGTTTATGTGAATTTAAAAAAAACAATCTGAATTGAGTTTTAATTTAACCGTGGTTGTTTTAAAATTTGCTAAATAATTATTCGTACTGCTGGAACGGAGAGGGGGAAACGGAAATCAGAAAGAAGGTACTGCTCTATATAGTCAGGGAAGTCAATCCGGAGGCAGCCGAGCAGATCAGCGCTCGGCTTCTGTCTACCTCAGTAGCGGCGGCGAGGCGGGGTAGACGGGAGCTCGAGACAGTTTACAAATCCCCGGGCTGTCAGATTACGGTGGAAATCAACGTGGAAAGCTGGAAAGATTAGGTGTGGCAAAAAGAAAAGACCAGGTAGGATGAACGTTGTCATAATCTGCACGGATGGGATAATTTACAACACTAAAGAAACACCGATGAGTGTCCATATTGTGCACCATATTTGGATTTTATAATATACATTAAGTTTATAGTGTCCCACACCAGAAACTCAAGCCAGTTAATTCCACACTTAAATCTCTTAGATGTTTAAGAGACTTATAAGTACTGGGTAAACCTTCTAACAGTAATTATATATACTGTTATTGTTGAGCATTTTGCTAAATCAGTCCAGTTTGGTCGGAGGAACACATGTTTATTAATTCCTATACCCTAACTATTCATTCCCTCCACCACAACTACTGTGGCCTGCCTACATGTGTACTATTAACAAAGTGTTTTTGTATTTACCGCTCCAGTAACTCCGATGCCCCTCCCAAGCTCATTTCTACCAAGCAGGCCAAAGGAACACCATCACCTGCTTGTTGGTCAACATCCTGACTTGGAAATATGTGCTGCTCCGTCCTCATTCCTGGGTCTAAATCCTGCAGCTCCCTACCCATTGATACTGTAGGTGTAACCTTCTCCAAAAACACTACATCATTAGATAAATATGCCAACCTTCTTTTGTGGACCATCTTTGTTCATCTCATATGAACTTTCATGTATTACTGAGGATTAAATACAACATGACATTTGTTCACGTAGGCCTTGCTGCAAATGAACTAGTCTATTGGACAGTAAATGCATGTAAAATTATACTTCTTTAGGCTTGGTTTGTGTAGTAATGAACAATATAAATTGATCAATCTAAACTTTTTAATTTCCAGTAAGAGATTATTTTTGATGTTTTATTACATTGACAGTTCTTTTAAAGAATATTGGTAACTTAAATAGAATTCTAGACTATTGAGTCCAAACAGACGGTAACCAACATTAAGAACTGAAAAGAAGTGTGCTTTTCAAATATTTATATGTATATTAAAATGAACTATTTTACTGAATTAATTTTATTTTGCTTCGCTTAAAGACTGTGCTTTGCAGAGTCAGATGCTTGTAAGAAGGTTTGATGTGCTTATCATATTTGTTGTCGATGACTGTAACGCAGGAGGCTTATTGCGTATAAAATTCCATGGCCACTGCAAATGCATAGACATGTGGGTGGCTCGCAGTACTCTGTTGTTTAACATAAATGCTTTTTCCAAGCAGCTAGAAGACAAAAAATGGGTTAAGATGTCTAAAGTGTGATAGGTATTTTGGTTAACAAAAAGGAAAAGAAAATTTGTTGTGGGTGCATTGATACATGACAGGAAATCCATTTTGTTCATGATAACTGAAGGAGACATCTGTTAGAAGAACTATCTTATTAGAAGTCTCCAGCTGTGTTTCAGTAACTTGCCTTTGCCAACTCATATTTCAGGGTGTATCAGATTTCTTCAGTCTGCCAACATAGCAGGCTGAAGCAAATTGAATGGATTCAGATCTGAAGTATTGTAAATGTTTTGTAAAAATATCTTCTGTTGATGTGTATGGTGTCATCTGATTAGTCTAATAATGACAGTATAATTTGGCTTAATATTGGACAGTAGATGTAAAATTCTGAGTTGCTTTGTACAAAGTATTTTTGATAAACCTCATGCCTCTCAACCCCTTTTCCACAGTGAATGAGCTACTACATGCTAATAGTTCAGGTTTTAAAATTCTTTTGGAGGAGAAATTCATTTTTGTGCCTCCAACCTGTTGGGATTTGATTGGAATGGGTATTTATATCTGGAAAGGAGTACAGATGCTACATTTCCATTTACGTTAGTGAACAGTGTTTAATTTGCATTTTATTCTCATAGTTTATTATTGAGGATGGTTATATAATCTGGATTGTAGTATTTTTTAATTTTAAAGAAAATAAATTTTCATTATGCACTCCACGTCTTGTGTTCTGTCCCATAAACTGTAGCACAAAAGATCTTGAGCTCATAAATACACAGGCAGAAATTGTACAGGAAAATTTCTCTTAACACATTTTATATGGAGATTATGCTATTTTGATACAACAGCATGATTTGTAGATCTATAGTGACTTTTGAAGAACAGTTGAGATGATTTAGAATAGATATTAATATATTGCTTTATTTATTGTTAATGCATCTAATTCACAAGCAAAACAAGGAAGCAATTGAATCTCCATAATGTTATTCGAACTTTTCGTTGCCACTTTATTCAAATGTTTCAGTGCTCTTCTGACTCCTTTCTCAGGGAATCTGTGTTCCTCTAAAACTCTACTAGCTAGCACTGTACTTAAAAAGTAATTTACTTTTCATTGAGTTATAAAATGATACAGTACGGAGTCAGGCCATTTGCCTGAACTAGAACATACCAATCACTAAGCCGCTCTTTTACACTATTCTGACACTAATCTCTTTTTATCCTCCCCACAGCCCCATCAACACTTGTAGATTCTACCACTCATTTACATGCTGTAAACAATTTACAAATGAATACAGTCAGGGCAAATATATTTAAATAAATCCTTCAAACACTAATTACAGGACCATAAAGCTTTAGAAAGGCTATATGTTTTGACTCATAGGGGTTACTTCATATGAAAGTACTATGAGCTAATTAATCTCCAAACCTACATGTTTTTGGAATGTAGGAGGAAGCCAAAGGGAGTTGGTGGGGAGAACATGCAAACTCCATAAAAATGTCACTGGAAATTAGGGTCAGACCTGGATCGTTGGTCCCATGAGGAAACAACTCTACTAGCTGTGCCCATGTGCCACTCAAAAGATCCACACCAATAGGTTTAGGAGCAGGTATTACCCCTCAGCCATCAGGCTCTTGAGCCAGTGGGGATAACCTCACTCAACTTCACTTGCCCCATCATTGAATTGTTCCCACAACCTTTAGATTCACTTTGAAGGACTGTTCATCTCATGTTCTTGATATTTATTTTGTATTTGAACAGATTGTTGTCTTTTACACATTGGCTATTTGTCCATCCTGTTGGGTACGGTCTTAAATTGACTTGTGTTTCTTGGATTTACTGAGTATGCCTGCAAGAAAACTAATCTTAGGGTTGTATATGGTGACATATATGTACTTTGATAATAAATTTGCTTTGTACTTGATATCAGATAGACACTGAATCAACACTTATAGCCCTTCTAAAGCTTTATGGTCCTGCAGTTAACTTTTGAAGGATTTATTTAAATATATTTGCCCCACTGTATTCATTGATTATTGGATATTTATCACATATTAATGTTTCCATTGTGTACATAATTCATTGCTTCAATCCGAATATATATTAATCACACTGTCACACATAAAATTGTACATTCCATTGTATATGTTGCTCAATTCTGCTATGGTGTCCAGGTCATCTTGAAAATTTTCAGTCTTTATTGTTGACCAAGTCTTATTCTTTTGTGTTGTGAGTACATTTTGAGATTGTTGTCGGTGTTTGAATAAAATTAATCTGCAAGTATTTGGGACAAAGAAATAACTTGCTCCGCTTGCTTCCCATAACCCGTATCATTGATAGATTGATTGGCTACTATAACTCCCCTGAATATAGATGAATGGTCAAAACATTGGGTTGTAGTTGGGAATGTTAGAGAGAGAGAGTAGGTACGAAGAAATAAGTGAGGAATAGGATCACTGGAATTACTGAGAGAAGTGAAATGGTCATAAGAAATGATAGAGTACAGAAATAATGAGTTAATCTTTTGATCCAAATATCTGAATTGAATTGACTTTATTACTTACATCCTTCATATACACGAGCAAAAATCTTTACATTACGTCTTCGTCTAAATGTGCAATGTGCAATTTATAGTAATTTGTAATAAATAGTATGTAGAGCAGTACAGTCAATATCACACAGATATACAATTCCATCAGCATGAATTAATCAGTCTGATGGCCTGGTGGAAGAAACTGTCCCGGAGCCTGTTGGTCCTGGCTTTTATGCTGCCACTTTTGTTTTTGGATGCCATTATTTGCTCAACTTTGTCAGTACATAACAACATCAGCATCGCCCACAGAAGGCAGTGGGTGGTAGTAGATGGTCTGTCTGGAGGTGTTCTGCCAGGAACTGATCAGGGACTTCTTTTCTTTGTGATTTTTATAAATGACTTGTATATTGTAGAGCCTGCACAAAGATTGCTGGTGTTGAAAGAAGGTTGCCATTGGGTACAGTAGGAATCAGAGTTGGAGAGAAGTGAGATGGAGTTTATCTGTAGAAGTGTGAAGTGATGCACTTTGGAAGATTGATCTTGAGGGCAGAGTACAAGGTTAAATGTCAGAATTCTTAGCAGTGTGGAGAAACAGGAATCTTGGGATCCAAGTCCATAGATCCCTCAAAGTTGCTGCACAATTCAATAGGTGGTTAAGAAGCCTAGTGGTGTGCTAGCCTTCATTTGTAAGGGGATTGAGTTCAAGAACCGCGAAGTAATGTTGTAGCTCTATAAAACTCTCATTGCATCACATTTGTAGTATTGTTCTCGGTTCTGGTTGCCTCATTGTAGGAAGGATGTGGAAGTTATAGAGAGGATACAGAGGAGAAGTTGCCCGAATTGGAGAATATGTCGTATGAGGAAAGGTTGCGCATGGTAAGGCTGTTTTCTGTTCGGAGTGATGGATGATGAAAGGTGACTTGATAGAGGTCCTGACGAAGGGTCTCGGCCTGAAACGTCGACTGCACCTCTTCCTAGGGATGCTGCCTGGCCTGCTGCGTTCACCAGCAACTTTGACGTGTGTTGCTTGAATTTCCAGCATCTGCAGAATTCCTGTTGTTTGATAGAGGTATGTAAGATTATGAGAGGCTTAGATAGAATGGAGAACCAGCATCTTTTCCCCAGGGCAACAGTGGCTAATACCAGAAGCCATCTTTTTAAGGTGAGTGGAGGAATGTTCAGGGCAGATGTTGGAGGTAGTTTTTTTTACACAAAACCTGGGTAGTGCTAGAGGCTGATACCATTCAAGTATTTACCATTAGAAAGGCATGAAAAATAGAGGATTATGGGCTGTGTAGGAGGAAAGGGTTAGATTGATTGTGGAGTAAGTTTGAGTTGGCATGACATCATGGGCCAAAGGACTGTCAAAGGTTTCAAGAGTACATTTAATGTCAGAGAAATATATTAAATATACATCCTGAAATTCTTTTTCTTCACATCCATCCATGAAAACAGAGGAGTGCCCCAAGGAATGAATGAATTAAACGTTAGAACCCCAGGTCCCCCCCCCACCAGCTTCTCCCACCCACGCATAAGCAGCAGTAAAGCAACGACTCCCCTCCCCCACCAGCAAAAAAGCATCGGCGCCACCCAGTGAGCACTCAAGCGTGCTGCGAAGCATCAGTAAAGACACGGAGTTGCAGTACCCCAAAGACTACTCGTTCACCTGGTAATTTGACATACCACAGGCTCTCTCTCTTCTTACTAAGGGAAAAAGAGGTGTCTCTGTTTCACAGCGAGGGGAAACATAACAAACTGTGGTCTATTTGCAGGAGTAGGCCATTCAACCTTTTGCTTTGCCATGTAGTACGATGATGAGTGATGCTCTCTATGAACCATACTCTTTCCCATACCTACTGTCGTCTCATACCTCTTAATGTACTTTCTGTCTAGAAATCATTCAATAACCTGGTATCCACTGCCCTCTGCACGAGAGAATTCCATAGATTCATCACCCTCGTGAGTGAAGAGATTTCTCTTCTTCACCTCAATTCCAATGTCTTGCCACAAATCCTGAGACTGTGACTGTTGTTTTAGACATGGGAAATGTCTTTCCAGGATCCAGTCCGTCAAGCTTTGTCAGAATTTTGCTCATGCAATAAGATTCTCATTTATTTTTCTAACTTCTCGTGAATATGGGCCTAGATGACGCTATCTCTCATCGTGTGATGATCTGATCTCCCCAGAAGCCAGTCTTGCTCTATAGTAAGTTATCTTTTGATGAGGAGACCGGAGCTGCACACAACGAGCAGAACTGCTGGCTTGCCATTCCAGTGGAGCGACTCAAGTTCAATCCTGACTTTCAATGCTGCTTGCGTGGAGTTTACACATTCTCCCTGTGACGGGGCAGGTTTCCTCGTGCATCCTAAAGATACGCGAGTCGGTAGTTTAATTGGCCAAATGTAAATCGCCCCTGGTGTGCACGGAAGTGGTAGAATCTCAGGAGAAGTTTAGGAAATGCGAGTTAAGGAAGAATGGGATTGGTGTAAATGGTTGATGCAGATTCGATCGTCAAAAGGCCTGTTTCCTGTGTTGTGTGACACTACGACGGTGCTCTAGGTGTGGTCTCATCAAAGCTCGTCATCAAATGTTAGACTTCCTCGTTTCTGTACTTAAAACCTTTTTTGCAGCGAAGGCCAACTTACCGGTTGTCTTCTCATTATTTGCTGCAGCTGCATGTTTTCTTCCAGTACATTGGCACCCGGATCCCTTAGTGCATCAACAATTCCCAGTTTATCACTGTTTGATTAACACTCCCAAGTTCACATTTCTCCACATTACACCCACATCTGCCATCTGTTTGCATAGCTGCTCACCTTAGTTATCTCATCTTGAAGGCCCTCTGTGTTCTGACCATTCACAATCCCACATTGATTTTTTTATGACTTGGTCAACTTAGAAGTATACATTTGGGTCCTTTGTTTAAAATCATTGAAGTACTTTTGGAACGATCTTTTGAGCCTGATTGAGGTGATTGATAAGGGTAGGACTATGAAAACAAGGTGTTGTTTGACAAGTCCCATATGATAGGCTCATCCATAAGATTGAGATGTGTGGAATCCATGGTGAAATGGCCACCTGAGTTCAGACTTGGCTTATAGAAGGTATAGGGTAGTGGTAACTAAGAGACTTACTGAGGCAGGAGGTCTGTGACTAATGATCTTAAATAGGTGTCTGTATAAGAGGTTTGTGTCTTCTGCATTAGTGTCTGTGCAAAAGAGCAAATTTTAGATTTCCAGAAGTTAATTTTCCAAAAAATTAAATGTTAGAGAAATATTAGCACTTTATTAAAGAAGGGAACATTTTCGTAATAGACCATTTTTCAGATAAAAACATGATTAGTTCATAGGCATGATTAAACAGACAGGTGCTGATGATCTATGACAGAATGAATTAAATGAACTAAACTAATTAACTGAAACAGAAATGGGTATAGAGGGAATCAAACTGGGTGAAGGACAACCAAACTAAAGAGTGAGGGTGTGGTAGATGTGACAGTTTAACCTTCAAATTATCAAGTCGTGCACCATGGCAAGAGTGAGCATGGCAACCAGACACAACTGGTCATCCTGCATCACCAAGGTCTCTCTCTCCCAAGTAAAAGTTTGACTGCAGACAGGAGAGCTTTAAGATTTAAGTTGCTGGTGAACAAAGCGTTCATCAGCAACTTTGATGTGTGTTGCTTGAATTTCCAGCATCTGCAGAATTCCTCGTGTTTGAGCTTTAAGATTTGTTGTCCAAGCTCTTCTGAAGAAGTACAAAGAAACAGGCAAGGTTGAGGACTAGAAACTCAATGGTTGGCCATGGAGACTGAGTGCAGCAGAGGAAAGGTACATCAAACTGACATCCCTTCTGAATTGGAAGAAGCCAATTTATCCAACTGCTATCGGCTCCGAACTCATTAAAACCACTGGAACCCAAGTACACCTCGTGACAGTCCAGAGAAATCTTGCCAGAAGTGATCTTCATGGAAGAGCTGCTGCCAAAAAGCCATTCCTCTGAAATGGAAACAAAGCCAAGAGACTCACCTATGCACAAAAAGACAGGGACTGGTGCGCGAAACAATGGCGGCAAGTGCTCTGGACTGATGAGTCAGAACTTGAAACTCTTGGCTCAAACAGGAGGCAGTTTGTCCAAAGAAGAGCTGGAGTATACTACGTTGGTGAGTGTCTGTTGCCAACAGTGAAGCATGGCAGAGGTTCCTGCAGGGTTGGGGCTGTACTTCTGCAAATGGAATTGGTGATCTGGTCAGAATTAATGGAATTCTCAATGTTCAGAAGTACAAGGAGATTCTCATTCTTCATATGATACCATCAGGGAGGCATTTGATCAGTCCCAACTTCATTCTGCAGCAGGAGAATGATCTCAAACTCATGGCCAAGGTCATAAAGAAAAGAAACAGATGTTATGGCCTCCACAGAGCCCTGATCTCAACATCGTCAAGGCTGTGTAGGATTACCTGGGGAGACAGAAGTAAGTGAGACAGCCAAAGACTGCAGAAGAACTGTGGCAAGTTCTCCAAGATTCTTCGAACAACCTATCAGCCGATTTTCTTATAAAACTGCACAACAGTGTATTTAACAGATTCAATGCAATTTTAAATTCATAGGGTGTTCAAACCAAGTTTTGATTTGATTTAAGTTTTTACTGTTTGCTGCTCTTTATAATAATTTTTTGATATTTAGAAACTTGTTATTTAATTATTTTTAAAAGCATCTTTGCTTTACAGAATGTTTGCGTGTCTAAGATTCTTGCACAGTACTGTATATGTGTATATATGATATATATTATGTATGGACAAAAGAAGCTAGTTTAGTAGTTTTATTTATTAGTTTAACAACACATAAAATGTTAGAAGAACTCAGTGGGCCAAGCAGCGTCAATGGAGGGAAATAAATAATCGATGTTTCAGGATGATAATGAGTCTTGGCCCAAAATGTTGACTGTTCATTTCCCTGCATAGATGCTGCCTGACCTGCTGAGCTCCTCGAGCATTTTGAGTGCGTTGCTCAAGATTTCGAACATTTACAGAATCTCTTTGTCTCTGTACTTAATAGTTTAATTAGTTCAACATCATGGGCCAAAGGGCTTGCACCTGTGCTGTTCTATGTTTTAATAGCTGGGGCCTGCAGTACTTCACTAGTCATCACCTTCCATGCTGAATGTCCTTCTCTGTTTTCTGTGAACTAGTTTTCAATGGTTCCTTAAGATCGTTATAGACAAGGCTGGTTGTGGGGATAAATTCCCACTACTTATTAGATGCTCCCTATAGTGTGTGTCTCAATTAGCCCCTGACAACCAAGTGCAGGGAAGCTTCTAGCCTTCACATGTGACTTTGCTACTAAACCCAGTGGAACCATTTCTAATGACAGGAGAAGGGCAAAGCTGGGTTACCGGTGCCTTAAAACCAGTTGCTTTGGGCAGATAAAGTTCGGCTGCTGTGGTATGCCGCTCATGGAGGAGAAAGAAAACTCTGATCTCAAACCTCCACTGCCTTGCTCTCATGGGGAAGGCTTTGGAAATAAACCCCAAGGGGAAAAATGTAGAGCTGGACTCCTTACGGCAGTCTACGTTGAATTTAATGCTGACTGGCAACCGTTGTGATGCCACTGATGCCAAACTGTATCACTCTCTGCTATTCCTTCGGATTCATCAAAGAGGAGTCTGCTACATGGGCAAAAGCTTGCTCTCCATATGGTACTGCCCTGGCTTGCGTATCATGTAGACAGCTGGCACACAATATCCATGGTCGACCTTGGCCAGCTGAGGACCTCACAAAGCTTTCAACCCGTGGCAGTATTTTACACCTGACCTAATGTGCTTTCATTTTGTACAGTAATTCTTTCGTGCAACTTCACCATTGGCCTTCTGAAAATCAAAATACTGTACACCACATTTCCTGATTCTCCTGTATCCATTCTGCCAGGTACATCCTTGAAAGACTACAGTAGGTTTGTCAAATGCAACTTCCTTTCTTAATAATACAACAAAATGGAGGAGCTCAGCAAGCCAGGCAGCATTTATGGAAAGGAGCACAGTCGATGTTTTGGGCCAAGACCCTTTATCAGGACTGGAGGAATAAAAGATCTATTTTGACTTTGCCTAATCCTGTCGATAGTTTCTAAATATCTTTTAATCTTGTCCTTTAGAATAGATTTGTTTTATTAATAATTTATTTAGAGAGACAGCAGAGTAACAGGAACTTCTGGCCCAATGAGCCTGTGTCGTCAAGTTACATTCATGTGACGAATTGCCCTCCTAAACCACACGTCTTCCCCATGTGGTCAAGGGAGAACATATAAACTCCTCACAGACAGCGGCAGAATGGAACCCTAGTCATTGGTGGTGTAATAACAAGATCCTTCATTCAGTTGATCATGAATGTTGCATCCCAGCTGACTTGATTATATATGCAAGCCAGTACGCAAGCAGGGGCAATACGATATGGAGAACAGAGTTTGTTCACGCAGCAAGCTCTTTCTCTCCATGCTGCTGATGAACCCAAAGGAACGGCAGAAACTGATACAGTTTGGCACCAGCAGCATCGCAGGAGTTGCCAGTCAGCATTAAACTCAATGTAGGACTGCCATAGGGACTCCAGCTATGGATTTTTCCGCTGGATTTAATCCCCTAGGAAATATCCAACATTAAATACAGGTCGACCTTCACTAATCCGACTACCTGTAATCCAGTTCCTTTGATAATCCGGCGCGGATTATGCTTAATGTGATCCTTCTGTAATTCGGCATTTTCACTAATCCGGCACTCCTCAGGTCCCAATGGTACCGGATTAGTGAAGGTCAACCTGTACTATCATCACTTCAGAACTAATCAATAAGCTTCAAGTCCTAGACCTCAGTACCTCTGAGTACAAGTGGATTCTTAATTTGCTGAATTGCAGACCCTAGTCAATTAAGATTGGAGACAACATCTCCTCCACAATCTCCTTCAGCACAGGTGCACCACAAAGCTGTGTGCTTAGCCCCCTGCTGTACTTACTTTATAGTTATGACTGTGAGGCTGAGCACAGACCCAATACCACATTTAAGTTTGTTGATGACACCACTGTCATTGTCTGAATCAAAGGAGGTGATGAATCCGTATTTAGGAGGGAGACTGAAAATCTGGCTGAGTGGTGCCACAGCAACAACCTCTTACTCAATGTCGGCAAGACCAAGGAGATGGTTATTGACCTCAGGAGGAGGAAACCAGAGGTTCATGAGCCAGTACTGCTCTGGGGATCAGAGGTGGAGAGGGTCAGCAAATTTAAATTTCTCGGTGTTAGAATTTCAGAAGATCTGTCCTGGGCCCAGCATGTAAGTGCCATTACCATGAAAGCATGGCAGCACACCTACACATTCTTAGAGGACTGTGAAGATTTGCCATGTCATCTAAATTTTTTATAAACTTCTGTAGATGTGTATACGTTGGTTGCATCATAGTCAGGTATGGAATCACCATTGCCCTTGGACAGAAAAGCCTACAAAATGTAGTGGATATGGCACAATCTATAATGGGTAAAGTTGTCCCCACCGTTGAGCGTATCTACACGGAGCACTGTTGCAGGAAAGCAGCATCCATCATCAAGGACCCTGACCATCCAGGGCATGCTCTGGTCTCACTGCTGCCGTCTGGAGGAAGGTACAGGAGCCTCAGTACCCACACCTCCAGTTTCAGGAACAGTTATTCCCCTCAAACATAAGGCTCTTGAACCAGTGGAGATACTCAACTTCATTCACTCCATCACTGAACTGTTCCCACAATCTATGGACTCACTTTCAAGGACTCTTCATCTCATATTCTCAATGATTTTGCTTATTTATTATTATTTTTCTCTTTTTTTTGTCTTTCTCTTTCTTATCTGTACAGTTTGTTGTTTTTGCACATTGGTGGTTGTCTGTCCTAGTGGTTGAGGTCTTTCATTGATTCTGTTGCGTTTTTAATATTTACTGTGATTCCTGGCAAGAAAATGAATCTCGTGGTCGTAAATGGTGATATATACAGAATGTACTTTGATAATAAATATAATTTGAACTTTGAAGCCTTTCTCATGAATGGGTGTAGCCACAAAGCAGTGGAGGCTGGAGATCAGAGTTTTCCTTCTAGATGAGGCAAAGAAGTGGCAGATGGAATACAGTGTTGGGAAGTATATGCTCATGCACTTTGGTAGAAGAAATAAAAGGATAAACTATTTTCTTAATGAAGAGAAAATTCAAAAATCCGAGGTGCAAAGGGACTTGAGAGTCCTTGTGCAGGATTCTTTAAAGGTTAATATCAGGTTGAGTCAGTGGTGAGGAAGACAAGTGCAATGTTAGCATTCATTTCAAGAGGACTAGAATATCAAAAGCAAGGATGTAATGTTTATAAAGCATCGGTGAGGCTTCCTTTGGAGTATTGTGAGCAGTTTTGGGCCCCTTTTCGAAGAAAGGACATGCTGACATTGGAGAGGTTTCAAAGGAGGTTCACGAAAATGATTCTGAAATTGAAAGGCTTGTCATATGAAGAGCGTTTGATGACCCTGGGCCTATACTCACTGGAATTCAGAAGAATGAGGGATGACCTCATGAAACCTATTGAAACAGTGAGCTACTTGTTTCCCCTTTTACTGTGGAGGGACTGATACTGTGCTCTCCCTTGTTAGTGAGAGAGGGAGAGCCTGTGGCAGGTCGAATTGTTGAGTGAACAATGGTTTTTGATGGACTGCAGATCATGGTCTCTCTTTGGGGACTTTGCTATTGCTTGCTTGGTGGGTGGTGAGCGCTGATGCTTCCTGCTGGAATAAGAAAAGGGGAGTGTGACGGTTGATGCTCTTGCTTCTGCTTGTCTGTGGGGGTTGAGGCTGTGGGGTTCTTGCAATTTTTTTTGTCGTTCATCATTTGGAGTTTTTCTTCTATTTTGTGGATGTCCGCAGAGAGTAAGAATTTCAGGTTGTATGTGTATTCTCTGATATCAAATGAAGCCATTGAACCATTGTTGAAGGGCCCCGATAGAGTGGATGTGAAAAGGATTTTTCGTATGGTGAGGGAAGTCTAGGACCCCAGGATGCAACCACAGAATAGAGGGGCATCTTTTTAAAACTGAGGTGAGGAGGAATATCGTTAGCTAGAGAATGGTGAATCAGTAGAATTCGTTGCTACAGGTGGCTGGGGTAACCAAGCCACTGGGTGTACTTAAGGCAGAGGTTGATAGATTCTTGATTAGTCAGGGCAGAGCAGACTTGATGGGTCAAATGGCTTAATTCTGCCCCTCTATCTTATGGTCTTATGACTTGCCAACTTTGGCTGATGAGCCCCATCTGCCTGAAATGACGGGTCTTAAGGCACCTGTGACCCACCTTTGCCCCTTCTCCTGTCAGTAGAAATGGTTCTGCCGGGTTCAGAAGCTAAGCCACACATGAAGACCAGGAGCTGGATTTGGTTGTCAGAGACCATTTGAAACATGCTACTGGGTGCACTTAATAGGTAGAGGGAGTTTATCCCACCACCCCCACCGCCTCCTGGCTATGACAACCTTGGGAACCTTGAGGCAGCGTAATGGCATTATGTTAACCACTGTGCCACTTGCAAATTCTTGCATTTTCTCTATTTTTAACTTTAGGCTAACCACTCTGTAGTTCCCTGTTTTCTCTCTCTCTCCTTTGCAGTAAATGAGATTACAGTTGCTATTCGCCAATCTGTGTGAGCTATTCCATAATCTGTAGGATTCTAGAAGATGACAACCTGTTCATACACTACTCACTGTTGGCTGTAGTCCCTTTTTCAAAAATCCATGTTGTTGAACGTGACTTGCTTTTAATCACCAGGCACAGTTAAGTTTTAAATAAAAAAAATGTCTTTGTTTTTAAACACAACCTCTGGATAGTATTCATCTCAAAAACAGAATTGATTTTCTTTTGTATACAAAAGCAGTGGCTGGTCATGGTGATTATCAAAAATTTCATGCTGATTTGGCGGCTGACTAGAATTGTGTAAAGATATCACAATGTGGCTCCGATTAGGATGCTCTATCATTTTGCAGCTGTATTGCATGTCCCAGAAGAATTTTCCCACACTATTTCACCAGGTTAAAGCATGATTTTGGAGAGAGTGTAGAATATGTGATAATTAAAAAATAATGGCACTGCTAATTTAGATCATTACTCCAAAAAGCTACAACTGTAATGACTGTATTTTAGAAATGTGAACAAATAGTTCAATGTTTATATACGGTACATTCATATTGATTTATTATTTGAGTGGTAAGAAATCCTACATTTTTTCTCATTCCTTAATTGGAACCTTCCTTTCAATAAATGCATAACTGCTACAAATGTTGCTGTGAGTGAATGCACGGAAACAAATAAGAATAGTGTGAATTTGAATTTTCTTCCCCTCTCAGAATTTGGTAATAGCCAACAGTGTGCATGTTTGCTTTATTTTAACTGTCATTTGAAGTGTCGCTTTAAATTCATTCACTCCCAATTTAACAGCTGTAGGTTTCAATTATGATTTTATTATGGTTTTCAGAATTCATTGCATAATCATATGCTGCATCATGCCTGGACATGTTTCTACAGGGATAAGATCAGAATTAAAACCAGCATTCTAACTCTGATGACTGGACGTATTTCTACAAGGATCATGTTGTGCAATGTCCATTAATTCAACTATTGATGGACATTACACAATATGATCCTTGTAGACATATTTACAAGTGGTAAAGACACCTCCTGTGAAGGGTTGGAAATGCACTCATTTTCCATTTTGTCAAACCTTCCCCTCTTGCCAGATAGTAAAGTAATTAAACTATCTATTTATAGTATATTGGGTAAAGAAATGAAAATATATTTTTAGATGGATGGTGCTGGAAATGTTCAGACAGCTTATGAGGAAAGAGAAACCATTAACTTAATTCATGGAAAGCAACTGTATCAGACCAGTAATGTTACCTGAGATAGATACTGCCAATAACAACAGGATTCTGTTTGTATTTCAGATTTATAGCATCTTCAGATTTTTGATTTTTCAATAAAAGTACATTGGTAGAATGATACTGTAATACTACTCAATCAGTGAAAGTCAGCTTTTGGCCTGCTGGCACCTACACGGGACGTCCGTGATTACAAATAATCTTGTTACTTTCAATGTTCATTAAAGTAATTTAAATAACTCAAGTCATTAACAATTAAGTAATATGAGATTATTACAGAGTGAAGGATTAGCAAAAATTTAGTCAGATAATTCCCACAAAGGCAGTTCTTACAATGAACAAAATATACTCAAAAACAAATTAGGGTTCAGATCAGCTTCATAAACATTGCCTTTCTCTAAACAAAGCTTTCTTAAAATACAGTATCTGCATGTCAAAAATATGACTTGTCTTCAAATTCAGAAATATGTAGCATTTCAAGTAATTGTTTCTGAAGCATGTAAGCCAGACATAAAAGTTGAGAACAAGCTTATGGTGAATCAATTAAAATATATATTTCATAGTATCAGTACGTTTGTTTAGTACCACATCCACAGTGATGGAGTGTAAAGTCACACATTCAAAACGCTGGAAGATCTCAGCAGGTCAGGCGGCAACTTTGGAAAGGAATTAACAGTTGACATTTTGGGCTGAGACCCTTTATTAGGGGTGGAAAGGAAGGGGAGGAAGGCAGAATAAGAAAGTGGGGGGGGGGGAGGAGGAGGGAGAGGAAGTCCTTTAACATCTGCCAGACGATGCTGAGGATATTCTACCAGTCTGTGGTGGCCAGTGCTATCATGTTTGTTGTTGTGTGCTGGGGCAGCAGATTGAGGGTAGCAACAGAATCAACAAACTCATTCGTAAGGCCAGTGATGTTGTGGGGATGGAACTGGACTCTCTGAGGGTGGTGTCTGAAAAGAAGATGGTGTCTAAGTTGCATGCAATCTTGGTCAATGTCTCCCATCCACTACATAATGTATTGGGTGGGCACAGGAGTATATTCAGCCAGAGACTCATTCCACCGAGATGCAGCACAGAGCGTCATAGGAACTCATTCCTGCCTGTGGCCATCAAACTTTACAACTCCTCCCTTGGAGGGTCAGACACCCTGAACCAATAGGCAGGTCCTGGACTTATTTCATAATTTACTGGCATAATTTACATATTACTATTTAACTATTTATGGTTCTATTACTATTTATTATTTATGGTGCAACTGTAATGAAAACCAATTTCCCCCGGAATCAATAAAGTATGACTATGAAGCTAGGTGATGGGTGAAGCCCGGTGAGGTGAGGATGGGTGGGGGAGGGTTGATGAAGTGACAAGCTGGGAAGTGGTGGTGGGTGGAGAAGGTGAAGGGCTGAAAAAGGAATCTCAGAAGAGAGTGGACCATGGGAGAAAAAAGAGGAGGAGGGCACCAGGTGGATGTGAGGTGAAGAGGAGGTAGAAGATAAGAGGGGAGCCATTGTGAGGAATGGAAGAAGAGAGAAGGGGGAGGGAGAAAAATGAGCAGAGATTAGAGAAATTGATGTTCATGCCATCTGGTTGGAGGCTATCCAGTTGAAATATGAGGCGTTGCTCCTGCAGTCTCCAGTCTGATAGTGATGTCATTGTGGCAGTAGAGGAGACCATGGACTGGCATATTGGAATGGGAATGGAGTTTGGAATGAAAATCACAGATTTTCCAGGTGAGAGCATCCTTCAAGATGGTGAGCCCACAGAAAGCCTCCAGCCCAGATGGGGTACTTGGTCAAGTACCAAAGACCTGTGCTGATCAGCTGGCTGGAGTGTTCACTGAGATCTTTACCCTTTAGCTTTGGCAGTCTGAGGTAGCCACCTGCTTCAAGCAGGCTTCAATTATACTGGTGCCTAAAATGGGCCTGGTAATCTGCCTATATGACTATTATCAGTAGCACTTTCATCTACGGTAATGAAGTATTTTGAGAGGTTGGTGATGAAACATATCAACTCCTGCCTGAAAGGCAACCTGGATCCGCTCCATATTGCCTACCAACACAACAGGTCCACAGCAGATGCTATTTCACTAGTTTTTCACTCAAACCTGAAACAGCTGGACAGTGAAAGTGCATACATCAGGATGCCCTTTATCGACTAGAGCTCAGCATTCAATACTATCAACCCCTCAAAACTCATCAATAAGCTTCAAGACCTTGGTCTAGATGCCTTCTTGTACAATTGGACCCACAATTTCATCTCTTGCAGACCCCAGCCAATTTGAATTGGCAACAACATCTCCTCCACAATCTTATCGGCACAAGGGCACCACAAGGCTGTGTGCTTAGTCCCTGTTCTACTCACTTTGTACTTGTGACTGTGTGGCTAAGCACAGCTCCAGTGCCGTATTCCTGTTTGCTGATGACACCTCTGTCATAGGCTGAATCAAAGGTGGTGAAGAAATAGCATATAGGAAGTAGACTGAAAATCCAGCAGAGTGGTGCCACAACAACATGCTCTTACTCAAAGTCACATGACCAGGTGCTGCGTGTTGACTTAAGGAGGAGGAAACCACAGGCCCGTGAACCAGTCCTCGCCGGAGGATCAGAGGTGGAGAGGGTAAGTAACTTTAACTTCATTGGTGTTGTATCAGGGGACCTGCCCTAGGCCCAGCACGCAAGTGCAGCTGTGAATAAAGCACAACAGTGCCTCTACTTAGAAATTGCGAAGGTTCGCCCCGGCAGCTAAAGCCTCTATAGGTGTGTGGTGGACAGTATATTGACTGGCTGCATCACAGCCTGGTAGGGAAACGTCAATGCCTTGAACAGAGAGTCCGACAAAAAATGGATATGGCTCAGCCCACCACGGTAGTGCTCTCCCCACCACTGAGTGTTGTCACAGGAAAGCAGCATTCAGCATAAGGGATCCCTGTCACCCAGGTTATGCTCTCTTTTCACTACTGCCACCAAAAAGAAGGTACAGGAGCCTCAGGACTCACAACACCAGGTTCAGGAACAATTATTACCCCTCAACCAGCGGGGATAACTTCACTTGTCCCATAACTGAACTGTTCCCACAACCTATGGACTTACTTTCAAAGACTCGTCATCTCGTTCTCAATATTTATTGCTTCTTTATTATTTTTTTTCTTCCTTTTTGTATTTAAACTGTTGTTGTCTTTTGCATACGGGTTGTCTGCCCTGTTGGAGTGGTCTTTCATTGCTTCTATGATGGTTATTGTACTTATTTAGTATGCCTGCAGGAAAATTAACCTCAGGGTTGTATTTAGTGACATATGTGTACTTCAGTAATAAATTTACTGCGAACTGATGAAAGGTCTCGGCCTGTAACCTTGACTGGTTATTACTTTCCATAGATGTTGGCTGAACTGCTGAGTTCCTCCAGCATTTTGTTTGTATTACTCTGAATTTCCAGCATCTGCAGAATCTCTTGTGTTTATGATGGAGTGTAGAGTGAGGATACAACTCAGATAAGTTCTGCATTGAATTTTGGAATGTGCAATGGAAAATGAAGTGGACACTTCATACTGCTTGCAAGCAATCCTGTGGGACATCCTGGGCACTTTTTAATCTGAAATTGTTTAAAAAAATTGTTATTGTCCTATCTGAGCTGGATATGGATTATTAAGCATTTATAGGTGGCTTTATTTCCTTACACAAGGAATAGCATTAAGTCTAATTATGTTCAATCTGTTAGTCTTGGGTGAGTAGTTCTGCATAACTGCAACATAAGGGTTTGTGTGGCAATTTTACAGTTGTATCTAAAAGCATTTCATCAGGGAATCAAACCACATTACTTGAGTAAATCACAAACATGAGAAAATCTGCAGATGCTGGAAATCCAGAGCAACACACACAAAATGTTGGAGGAACTCTGCAGGTCAGGCAGCATTATATAGAAGAGTAAACAGTCGACATTTTGGGTATGCTTACAATTTGCTGTGGAATGTTAATTTAAGGTCTTTTTATATCATCCAGTGAAATGTCTGTTACCCATGAGAAGAACCTTTTTGGACGAAAAGGGATTTCTGAATTGGGTGTAGTATCACTGGCATACATCGTGAAATTCAATAGGTTCAATAGGTGCATTTGATGTCAGAGAAAGGTATACAACATACATCCTGAAATTCCTTTTCTTCGCAAGCATCCACGAAAACAGAGGAGTACCCCAAAGAATCAGAATCAGGTTTATTATCACCAGCATGTGACGTGAAATTTGATTAACTTAGCAGCAGCAGTTCAGTGCAATACATAAACTAGCAGAGAGAGAGAAAAAATAATAAATAAAATAAAACATAACAATAAACAAATAAATGACAGTTAAACGTTAGAACCTCAAAGCTGCCCCCAGCTCCCCCTCCCATATACAAGCAGTAGCAAAGCAACAATACCGCACCCCGCAACCAGCAAAAAAGCATTGAGCACTCGAGTGCAGCAAAGAATCAATAAAGACACAGATTTGCAGTACTCCAAAAACTGTCCTTTCAACTAGTCATTTGACATACCACAAGTGCCTCTTCCTAATAAGGGGAAAAAAAGGTGTCCCAGTTGCACAGCAAAAGAGGAAGCATAACAAACACCTCACTGATTTATCATGTTAAAACTCTGTTGTGTCACTTTTTCTGAGCTCTGTGCCCAGAGAGTCAGCACCAGGGCTCAGCTGTCTGGACACACTGCCCATGGCTGCTAACCTGCTGCTCTCGATGTTCCATGTTCTCCCACGATGCCTCAGTCAGGGGTACCGGCCTTGAATCAGCCTGTCTCCAGAGCCATGAAAATCGGGCACTCTGAAGGCATGCTAATATTCCAGGCCGCGTTCTTGGGATATCAAAAAGTGGCTGGTCGTGAGGCCCTGAGAGTCAGTGGGTCCCATTTCTGCAAAGAACCGAAGAGTGTAACTCCAGGTCAGGGTCTTGAATAAAAGAGATATCAAAGATAGAAATAGAGCTGTTTCCGAAGATACAAGCAAAAGAGTCGCTGTTTAGTGCCATTTGCTGTTACGCGCCAGCATACATTGCAGTGCGTAATAAAAACTGTAAATTAAGTATACAAGCATTAAAAAAGTTAAATGAGTAGTGCAAAAAGAGGAAAAAATAACAGTAGTGGGGTAGTATTCATGGGTTCAATGTCCATTCAGAAATTTGATAGCAGAAGGGAAGAAGCTATTTCTGAATCATGGAGTGTGTGCCTTCAGGCTCCTGTACCTCCTCCCTGATGGTCGCAATGAGAAGAGGGCACGTCCTGGGTGATGGGTACCACCCTTTGAGACATCGCTCCTTGAAGATGCCCTGGGTGCTGGGGAGACTCATGCCCATGATGGAGCTGATTGAGTTTACAACTTTCTGCAGCTTATTTCAGTCCCATGCAGTGCCCTCCCCACCATACCAGGTGGTGATGCAGTCAGTTTGAATGGTTTCCACGGTACATCTGTAGAAGTTTGCGAGTGTCTTTGGTGGCGTACGAAATCTCCTCAAACTCCTAATGAAATATAGCTGCTGTTGTACCTTCTTTGTAACTGCATGTTGAGCCTAGGATAGAGACATTGACATGCAGGAACTTGAAATTGCTCACCCTTTCCATTTCTGAGGATGGGTGTGTGTTCCCTCGTCTTACCCTTTCTGAAGTCCACAATCAATTTCTTGGTCTTATTGATGTTGAGTGCAGGGTTGTTTCTGCAACATCACTCAACCAGCTGATCTCCCTCATTCCTGTATGCCTTCTTGTCACCATCTAAAATTCTGCCAACAGTAGTTGTGTCATCAGCAAATTTATAAATGGCATTTGAGCTGTGCCTAGCCACACAGTCGTAGGTGTAGAGAGAGTAGAGCTCAGCGAGGTAGAGGTGTTATTTCCAATTTGCACAGATTGTGGTCTTCTGATGAGGAAATCAAGGATCTGGTTGCAGAGGGAGGTACGGAGGCCCAGGTTTTGGAGGTTTTTGATCAGAACTGTAGGAATGATTGTGTTAAATGCTGAGCTGTAGTCAACAAACAGCAACCTGACATAAGTATTAATATTGTCCAGGTGATCCAAGGCTGCATGAAGAGCCAATGAGATCACATGTGCTGTAGACCCAATGTGGCAATAGGCAAATTGCAGCCTGACACTGGCCTCTGAAACAGAGATCATAGGGTCACTGGATGCTGCAACGATCCTCATAGCTGTAGTTTTATTCCCCTTTCAAAGTGAGCATAAAAGGCGCTGAGCTCATCTCGGAGTGAAGTATCACTGTGATTCATGATGTTAGAATTCACTTTGTAGGAAGTAATGGCCTGCAAACTCTGCCAGAGTTGACATGCATCCAATTCTGCCTCTAACCTCAGTAGGAAATTGCTCTTGAGATGTCCCTCCATAAGTCGTATCTGGCCTTCTTGTAAAGTCCTGGATCACCACACTTGAATGCCACCAACCTAGCCTTCAGCAGACTACTAATCCCCTGGTTCATCCACGGGTTTTGGTTGGGGTATGTATTATATGTTCTTGTAGGCACACACTCATCCACACAGGTCTTAATGAAGTCAGTGACAACTGTGGTGTATTCATTCGGGCTCCAAGTTGAATCCCTATGTATAGTCCAGTCCACTGACTCAAAGTAGTCCTCCTCCGCCTCCCTTGTTCATACCTTCTTGGTTCTCTCTGCTGGTGCTGGGGTCTTCAGTCTCTGCCTATAGTTGGAGTAGAAGTACAGCCAGATGATCAGACTTTCCAGAGTGTGGATGTGGGATGGCGTGGTAAACACTCTTGGTGGTAGTATCACAGTGGTCCAGTGTTTTGGTTCCTCTGGTTCCACAAGTGTTATGTTGATGATAATAATTATTCAGAGACTTTTTCAAGCTGGTATGGTTAAAATCCCCCAAGATGATGCGGAATGCATCAGAGTACGCTGTTTCATGCCTGTTGATTACGTTGCTCAGTTCATCTAGAGCAAGGGTTCCCATCCTGGGCTCCATGGCATAAAAATGTTTGCGAAACCCTGGTCTAGAGCCTGTTTGACACAGGCCTGAGGTGGAATGTGCATTGGTACCAAGATGATGGCTGGAAACTCCCAAGGCAGATAAAATGGATTAAGCTCGATCGCGAGATGTTCCTTAAAATGGACGTTGCTTGATCGCGAGATGTTCCATAAAATGGGGGGACGATGCTCGATCGCGAGATGCTCCATGAAATGGACGATGCTCGAATGAGAGATGTTTCATAAAATGGACGTCGCTTGATCATGAGATGTTCCACAAAATGGACAATGCTTGATTGCGAGATGTTCCACAAAATGGACGATGCTTGATCGCGAGTTGTTCCACAAAATGGACGATGCTCAATCGCGAGTTGTTCCACAAAATGGACGACGCTCGTTCGCGAGATGTTCCACAAAATGGACGACGCTCGATCGCGAGATGTTCTTCCTTCAAATCACAATTTCTTATGAGTCAGATACGGTTGTTTCAAAATTTTATTTATTTGATTTCTGAGGTGCCTAGTAGAGATTGGAAGAAGTGGCAAAGTAATCTCAACTCCTGCTAATAGTGGAATGGTAGAAAGATTTACTGTGTAGCTCATCATGTTTACCCTAGACAAATGGAAGCATCCTAGCTTGCTCCCATATTCCAATACCAGGTCTGCATACCTGCGGGTCATGGTTCCTCAAGTAACCTCCAAATTTTGTTTAAAGGTCATAGAGCTATGCAGCACAGATACAGGCTCTGTGCTCAACTCACCAATGCCAACCAGTTTGCTTCACGGAGCTAGTCCCATTTCCCTGCGTTTGGCACGTATCCTTCAAAGCCTTTTCAATCCACATACCTGTCCAGGTGTCAATGTCGCATTTGTGCACACCTTTTCCACTTCCTCTGGCAGCACACCCCATAAACTCACCGCCCATGGTTTGGAAAATGTACCCTTTTAGTCTCTTGTAAGTCTTTTCCTTCCCACTTTAAATCTGTGGCTGCTTGTTTCTGACACCCTGTCTTGGGAAAAAGAGTGTGGCTATTCATATTATTTATGCTCCCTCATGATTTTATAAATCTCTGTAAGGTCACCCCTCAGCCTCAAACAGTCTTTATCAGTGCAATCTCTTTTTGTAACCCAAGCCCTCCAGTCCTGGTAACATCCTTGTTATTACTTTATGCATCCTCTTCAGTTTAATGACATCCTTCCTATTGCTAGAACTGCAGGCAATACTTCAAATGCGGCCTGTCAAATGTCTTGTATAATTATAACATGATGTCCCGACTCCTATGCTCAATATCCTGACCAATGAAAGCAAATAGCCAAATGGCTTTTTCACCAACCTGTCTATTTGTGTGTGAACTTCAAGAACTATGCCCTTGCAACTAGTTTTTTCTGTTCCTCAGTGCTCTCCAGGGTCCTACTACTTACTGTGCCAGTTCTGCCCTGCTTTGTCTAACCAAAGTACAACCCCTTGTCTTTATCTGGATTAACCTCTGCCTGCAATTCCTCGGACCACTGGCTCAGTTGATAAAGAATCCTCTGTGATCTTAGATAACCTTCCTCACTGTCCACTGTACGACTAATTTTAGTGTCATCTGCTAGCCGACTAAGCACACCACCTACTTTCTCATCTAAATCGTTCATATAATTGACTGTAAAAGCAGTGGATTCAGCACCTATCCTTATGGAATACTGCTGATGTCAGGCCTCAAATTGGAAATGTAACCCTCCACCACCGTTTCCTACCATTCAGCCAATTTTGAATCCAGTTGGCAAGCTTGCCCTGGTTCCCATGTGTTCTAATTTCCAGACTAACCTATTTTGTGGTACCTTGTCAAAGCCCTTCCTAAAGTCCATATAGATAATGTCCACTGCACTTTGCTCATCTGTCTTTTTGAATACTACGTCCAAAAAAAACACTCAACCAAGCTTGTGAGGCACAATTTCCCACATGCAAAGCCATCCTGACTATCTCTAACCAGTCCTTGCCTTCTAAAACCATTTAATTTTATCTCCCAGAATCCCTTCGTCACTTCAGAATCAGTGACTTAACTATCGCAGATATTAGGTTCACCAGTCTGTATTTCCTCGGTTTTCCTTATAGCCTTTTTTTAAGATAAAAGCACAACATTAGCCACTCTCTGGTTGTCTAGCAGCTCGCTTGTGGATGTCAGTGACACAAATATCTCCACCAGGGGACCCACAATTTTTTCCTTTGTTTCTCACGACTTCCTAGGATGTACCTGATTGGGCTCCAAGGATTTCCCTGCTTTTATGCATTTTAAGAGCTCCAGCACCATGTCTTTGGTAATGTGGACTCTCCTCAAAACACTATTCTTACTTCCCCGAGTTTCCGCGGGGAAGCGGTAATGAGGACCTCTGCCTCTACCACCCTTTCCAGAGGTGAGTTCCAGATCTCAGTTTGAATGAAACTGCTAATCCAACCTGATATCATTCTATTGATTATTTTAAAGCACAAAATCACAGAATGATCTCTGCACAGAGGTGGCAATTTGACTGTGTGTAAGAGCAGTCCAGGTCATTTGAGACTCTGACTCTCTTTCTGTGGCTCTGCAAGTTCTTTGTTTTCAGATATTCATCCAGCTCCCTTTTGGACACTACAGTTGTATCTACCTCCACTTGAATTTCTACAAGTGAAGAGCAGACCCCTCTAACAGAAGAGCAGACAAACCTTTTGCTGTGTAAAGACCTGCCCTGCCACTTTCAAGAAACATAGATGTGTACTTCTCTGTACTTGCCATCCTGTTGCATGAACTTCATATCCCTTTAGAATTGTGTTCTCCCTTTATATTGCCTCTTACTCTCCTAGTTAAAAATGTTAAATTGTCAGCATTAAATTTCATCTTTTGCTGTTCCTCCTAGCTTTCTGATCATTCTTTCTACCTTTAAGTTCTGTGTCATCAGCATATTTAGAAATTATGTTCTGTACACCCAGGTCCAAGTCATTAAGATGTATAAAGAAAAGCCTTGAACTGTCCATGGGGAGACTCCTAAGATCACTTCCCTTTGGTCTGAAAAAACAACATTTTACTACTACCACCATTATTCTTGCTTCCTGTTACTTAACTAATTTTCTATCCCTGCAGCAACAACCTCTTTTCTTTTTCTTCCCCATGAGCTTAAATCTGAATTATGAAGCCTTCGGCATGGCACTTTATCAAACACCTTTGAAAGATCATATTTACTGTATCAGCTGCATTTTCTATCTTGCAGTATTCCAACTGTTGGGCACTACTACTGAATCATATTGTCCCAATATGTCCAGAGCTTCTGCAATACCCTTACCAAGTGGTTTTATCAAACAAGCCTGGATCATATCTTTGGTGAGGTGATTTATTGAATTTAAGTACTGATTTCCATTTCTTCCACATTAAAACTTTTTTGGCTGGATCAGAAGTTGAACTATCACATTCTATCTCTCAGTTTACATTTTGTTGGCAGTATGACTCCAGTTTGTGTAGATGCATGCAGCACACTCATTTGGTGCTTCACCTAGTCCAGATGAAGATCTCCTTTTAGTGTCTAACGGACTTGCACTTCTGTTATTTTGCTTTATTATTTATATGTTAAAAAAAGATCTTTCAGTTTATCGTTAAGAGCTTTGCTGTTCTACATTCATAGTAGAGCAGTCATAGAGTCCACTCTCACGTACGGATGCGAGACATGGACACTCACCAAGACTGTGCGAAAGTCTGTAGATGGTTGCTATACACAAATGTCCCAGATGGCTCTTGATGTGAGTTGGCAACAGCACATGATGAATGTCGAGCTCTATGATGGCCTACCGATGCTCACCAATAAAATCGAGGCGGGAAGACTGCAACTAGTGGGGCACGGTCTAAGCCACCCCGAGCTACCTGCCAGCCTAGTCATCATATGGGAGCCCAAGCATGGGAGGATGAACCCTGGGCGCCCTCCCAAGACTATGGTCAACACGCTCCTAGAAGACAGCGGCACGTCTAATGTAGATGAACTGAACACACTGATGAGGGAGAGGGAGAAGTGGAGAGTCTGTCATCGTGCCGGACGCCGGCCCCCTAGGCCTGAGTCAACGTGATGATAGTAGTAGTGTATTACATTTATTCTGGATGTATTTTATACTGATCAGAGAAATGGATTTGCTGGAAAGGCTACCTTCTACATTCTTGAATGCATTCACACCAATGCACCCCCATCCCAAGCACAGCAGCTGAAAGTAGATTTAATGAGATCCCTTAAAGTTCCAGTGTAGTAATTGAAAATACCAGTGATTATCCCAAGATGAGATTCCGTTGTTGCATTAGCTTGAGGCACTCGGCCCAAATGTGGAGACTTCATTGCTATGCGCTATGTATTGGACTACCCTGTATAAAACAGACTGCATGCTGATGCCAGAAGATGAGCACCAAAGTGACTTGGAAATCAATGGCCATGAAATGGAGACTGAAGAATAGCAGGAGCAAGAGGGCTATAAAATAAAAAGAGCAAGTCCGACAGGTTATTCTCTCGTCCAGCATTTTTTTGCCTTCTCATCAAGTTGTGCAGATGTGGAAAGCATTGTCTGAACAGGATAGAAGGGACTCGCTTGATAGGAAAACACCTTTGAGAAATCTGCAAAACCATTGCCTTCAGTGTAAGCTTTGTTGACTGTCTCTCACTCCAATCAATACTACAAAACGTAGCATTCCAATTACTAGCTAAGTATTATATATTTTGCAGATTTTGACATAACATTGTAATGTAATCCCTACTGCTATTACATAAATAGTTTGCCACAACATCTCTAATTCGGATACCCTACCCCTAGCGTATGTTATCTTCAGCACTTATTTAATGGATCAGGATCCCTTTTGGTGGGTGTGAGAGGTGTCACCTTCTTTCCTGCCACCTCTATCTCTTCCATGGCAGCCATTGTGCACTGCGGCTGCCTGGCTGCAGTGGGATTGTGCTTCTAAGAACTGCACTGCAAGCTGTTGGGAGCTGCATTTAATTGAGTCGTGTCTTGTGCGACTCTGCAAGTCCAGTTTCCTCTGCTATTACTCAGCATAAACCATCCTAAGGGGTTTTACTGGGGGGTTTTTCTGGTCACTGAATTATAGGAAAGATGTCAATAAAATTGACAGAGTACAGAGGAGATTTACTAAAATGTTGCCTGGGTTTCATCTCCTAAGTTACAGAGAAAGGTTGAACAAGTTAGGTCTTTATTCTTTGGAGTGTAGAAGTTTGAGGGGGGACTTGATAGAGGTATTTAAAATTATGAGGGGGATGAATAGAGTTGACGTGGATAGGCTTTTTCCATTGAGAGAGGACATGAGTTGAGAGTTAAAGGGCAAAAGTTTAGGGGTAACATGAGGGGGAACTTCTTTACTCAGAGAGTGGTGGCTGTGTGGAACGAGCTTCCAGCAGAAGTGGTTGAGGCAGGTTCGATGTTGTCATTTAAAGTTAAATTGGATAGATATATGGACAGGAAAGGAATGGAGGGTTATGGGCTGAGTGCAGGTCGGTGGGACTAGGTGAGAGTAAGAGTTCGGCACGGACTAGAAGGGCCAAGATGGCCTGTTTCCATACTGTAATTGTTATATGGTTATATAGATCTCAGCCAGTTTCTGTGTGTGTGTGTGTGTGTGTGTGTGTGTGTATGTGTATGTATGGGGTGGGGGCTGATTTATCATGAGTCAAAAATAAATGTACAGTCATCCGTCGGTATCCATGGGGGATTGCTTCCAGGACCCTCTGCGGATACCAAAATCTGCGGATGCTCAAGTCCCTTATATAAAATGGCGTAGTATTTGCATATAACCTACACACATCCTCCTGTATACTTGAAATCATCTCTAGATTACTTATAATACCTAATACAATGTAAGTGCTATGTAAATAGTTATACTGTATTGTTTAGGGAATAATGACGCTTTGAAGGAAGCTCAATAATACTAAGGTCAGGATCTGTGGAGGTTGAGCGCTGAGGATCTTCAAGCATTGAAGGTCGAGGCTTCACAATTGCAGATGCTTTAGTTAAAAACATTGTTATAGGAAGCTGTTATCTTTTTTTTCCTTGCATCATCAAACAAATCTTGCAGTGGTTGTAGGCACGTTGTTATCCCTCGGGTGAAACGGAGTCTTCGTTCCATCGAAGGATCATACTCAAGGATCATATCCTTTAACACTTGCGTCTGTTGAAAAACTGCTGCAAATTTTTCAAGTGTCCAAATTGATGGCTCTGCCACCTCTAAATCTTCTGCATCATCATCATCTTCTGTAGAGGATTTCAACAGATTTTTGAGTTCCTCGTTGGTAAGGGTTTCTCTATGCTCTTCTATGTATTCCTCGACGTCATCCTTGATCATGTCAGAGAAGCCTTACCACCAACTTCCCTTGCAACATTCAAGATATTCCTGACTTCTGCATCAATAGTAGGGAAGCCCCTGAAATCATTGACTACCTCACTCCATAATGGCTTCCAACATACATTGACCATCTCGGGCTTTAGGGCATCTTTGGCCTCTGCAATAAGTACAATTGCAATTGCAATTGTGAAGCTCTTCCATAAATCCATGATGCTGCAGAATGAAGACGTTTCATCACAATTGAAGACTTGCTCTGGATGGTAGCCTTTCTCTTCTGTGAGTTTCTTGAGCTCCGCTGGGAATGTCGATGCTGATTCTCCCGTGATCTTTAAGTCCTTGAGCCTGTAGTGCTTGACATAGCTAGCCAGCCATCCCTTACTAGCCTTAAACTCCTTCCTCTCGCTCTCCTCAACCCCCTCACAGTAGTGCTCATAGAGGCTAAGTGCTTTTTCACGCATAATTTTGCCATCAACAGGGATATGCTTCTGTGACATGTCCTCTAGCCACACACTTAATGCTTTCTCAGTCTTTGCAAGCACTTTATCATAAACAAGAGAGACAATTTTTTCCATTGTAGGGGTAGCACTAACACTTCCACGAATTTCAGCTTCTTTCTGCTTTATTGTGTGAATGCTCGATTTGTTCTTACTGACCTTACGGCCCACTTAGGCAAGTGACATGTCACTTTTCAAAAGATCTAAGATTTTTATTTTCTCAGCAAGAGATAGCACTTTAGGCTCCCTCTTAGCCTTTGAGGAATTGCTTTGACCAGTTAATTGCTTTTTAGGAGCCATTTTTTCACAGAAACAATGGGTGCACAGATGCGAGGCGAACAATGCTCAAACAACGAGTGCTGGAGAGAGGCTGAGGATCTGTGAAATGGCAGGAGGTTACAGCAGAATATGCCTAAACATCAGTTCATTCGCGTGGATTAAATGTAGTGCTCTGCACACGGCAAATTCAAGTTTTGTGTTTTGGAACTTCCTGGAATTTTTTTCGAATATTTTTGATCCATGGTTGGTTGAATCCGCGGATGCGGAACCTGCGGATATGGAGGGCTGACTGTAATCCATGTCCTAAGTAATAAAGTCTTTCCAGGTTCCTAGGCACCTTCCCTTCCACACAGGCTACCCAGTGTAGCCATAATCTTGTTGAATGACAGTCCAGGTGGCCTATTCCTGCTTATATTTCATATTTCTTGCTGCAGTTCAGAAGTGCTGAGCCCAACTATATATTGTTGTGAAAGATATAAAATAATTCAACCATGAACAAAGATCAAATCTGGGTGTTTTCTGTATACTAACCAGTATGTTGCACTTATTCATTAAAACCGCTGAGGGTGCAATATCATATTCTGTCAAAAGTAAAAAGTACATAAATGCCATTCACAGTTGTAGCTTCCCACTACATATCAACTTCACCACATATACTCCCTGCATTGCCCACCTCTAGCTTTGATTCATTTTTGTTGCTGATACTCTCAATGCTTGACTACAATAACCCTCTACTGGCTGACCATATATTTTTGTGACCATACAACACACTGCTGTCCAAAAGTCATCATTGGTTCAAATGAAATTCAAAACTTTCCATACCATATACTGGTCGTGCCTTGGTTCAAAGGTACATTTTATTATTGAAGTAGGTATGCAGAATACAACTGAGATTCGCCTTCTCCAGATAGCCATAAAATCCAGAAACACCATAGTAGTTGAAAGACATCAACCCCCCCATGAATCGAAAAAGAAACAAAAACCCGCAAACCCCCATCCCCTCCCTCACAAAAAAAAACTAATATATGCCCCATACAGAGAAACAGCAACAAGAAATCAAACCCCAAACCCCTGCTTCATACAGAAAAATAATATATCTCCCACATGGCAAAACAGACAAGAGCATCAAACCCCAAACCCGTTCCTTACATAAAAAAGCTAATATATCCCCCATACGGAGAAACAGCAACAAGAACATTAAATCCCAAACCCCCCCTCGCCAATCGGCAAGAAGGAATGGGTAAGAACACAAAAAAAGCATAGAACGAACTGAAAGAGGCCAATTTGAACTACAGTCCAATCCATAAATTTCAGAATTTCGATAATATCTCCGAGAGCATCGAGGAGAGCGACCTTTTGCACCCAGCGGTCTTTCCAAGAAGAGCGAATCGAACCCAAGGGCCCTTCCGAGAATAGTGCCTCGAACCCAGCGCCCCTGAAATAAACAACAGATTTTGTCTATTTTGTTTTTCTCAACTGGCATTTCTTAAGGATTAGCAGATAATGTACCATTTTGTTTTGAGTGCTACATTCATTTTGTTTTGAGTGCTACATTCATTTTGTTATCTAGCAGTTCTTTTTTCCTTGAGAATTTTCCATGTTATATTCCACCAAAATGTTTGAACCAAGGCCAGCAAGTTTAATTACAAGTTGTAAATCTAAATAATCACTTTTTTGTTATAAATTAAATCATAAAAATATCTTAAATATATTTGACTTGCCTTTAAAATTGTATGTATCCATTCAGACTGAAGGCTGGAAGGTGATATGTGGAAACACAAGAGGTAGCCACTTGCAGATTACAGTAACTGCAGACACTTGTGTCTCCAAACACAGTAATGCAAAACCCTATTTCCCATTAACCGCAATGTTAGAAGTGGAGATTCATTCTGTCAGGATTTTTTTCCCTCAGCAGTAATGATAGTACCACGGTTACTGGTTCATGTGGTGGTTGGGGTGGGTAGAAGGCACTTAAGAGATCTCTTTTGAAAAGTAATAAGACTATATTTTAAGTAACATCATGAAAAATTATGATATAGAGGGTAGGAAGGTAACCATTCCGTAACAAAGGACCATGTGTACTAGTTGATGTTAGAGCAGCTTATGTGGCTGTTGCAGAAAAAAACTTTACAAATGCACATTTACAATCTCAAAAGAAAACCTAACAGACTTCAGTTAAGTGCTTCACTTAAGGTGAATTAATACAAGATGTGGCGATGCTGTCAATTAGACGGGCAATACGCTGCTCAGTTTGTTTCTTCAAAAAGTAGAAAACATTTGATGGGTGTTCCAGTTTTTATATCAAGTACAGGAGCCTCAGGTCCAACACCGCCAGGTTCAGCAACAGTTATTATCCCTCAACCATTAGGCTCCTGAATCAGAGGGGACAATTCCACTCAGCTTCACTCACCACAGCACTGAACCTGTGGACTCACTTTCAAGGACTCTACAACTTATGCTCTCGATATTTATTGCCTTTTATTTTCTTTCCTTTTTGTATTTCCTCAGTTTGTTGTTTTTTTGCACATTGTTGTCTGTTGTGTGCGGTCTTTCATTGATTCTATTATGGTTCTTGGATTTACTGAGTATGCCCATAAGAAAATGATTGATTCTCAGGGGTATATATGGTGACATGTATGTACTTTGACAATAAATTTACTTTGAACATCAATTGGATTAAGGGTGACTACTGTTTCCTGTCAGTATTGTATCGGAAGTGTCAGCTGCAGATTCGACATGCAGCTTTGCTCAGCCTTAAGAGAGTGGATAACCATACAGAGGTGCGAGAAAGTTAGTGAACTCTGTCGAATTTTTCTCTACTTCTGCATAAATATGACCTAAAATGTGATCAGATCTTCTTGTAAGTCCTAAAACTAGATAAAGAGAACACAAATAACACTAAAACATTATACTTGTTCACTTATTTATTGAGAAAAATAATTCAATACTACATGTATTTGTTGGAAAAAGTATGTGAACCTTCTACAAAAGCTATTTGGAGTCAGGTATTCCAATCTATGAGATGAGATTGGAGGTGTGGGTTGTAGAGGTGCCTTGCCCTATAAAAAAGACACACAAAGTGAGGTTAATGATAGACCCTGCTCTCCTCAAGAAAGATCAGTTTATGTGCACCAAGCCTTGATCAAAACAACTTTCAGAGGACCTTAAAAGAAGAATTGTAGAGATGCATGAAGCTGGAAAAGGCTACAAAAGCATTTCTAAGAACCCAAGGGTAACAGCAAAAGACCTGGAGAAATCTCTAGAACTAGCTAAGGTCTCTGTTCATATGTCCACTATAAGAATAACACTGAACAAGGATGGTGTTCATGGAAGGACACCACTGAGGGAACCACTGCTCTCCCAAAAAAAACTGCTGCAATTCTCACGTTTGCAGAAGTTCACCTGGATGTTCAACAACTCTTCTGCGCCAATGTTCTGTGGACAGATGAGACAAAAGTTGAATTTTTTGGCAGAAATGCACATCGCTATGTTTGGTGGAAAAAGGGCACTGCACACCAACACCAAACCTCATCCTAACTGTGAAGCATGGTGGAAGGAGCATCATGGTTTGGGGCTGCTTTCCTGCCTCAGAGGCTAGACAGTTTGCAGTCATTGAGGGAACAATGAATTCAAAATTGTGTCAAGACACTTTACAGGAGAATGTCAGGGTAGCAGTCTGTCACTTGAAGCTTAATAAAAATTGGATAATACAACAAGACAATAACCTGAAAGACGAATAAATCAACAGAATGGTTTAAAAAGAAGAAAATTCATGTTTTGGAATGGCTCAGTCAAAGTCCTGACCTTAATCCTATGGAAATGTTGTGGAAGGACCTGAAGCAAGCAATTCATGCAAGGAAACCCACCAACCTCCCAGAGTTGAAGCAGTTTTGTAAGGAGGAATGGCCTAAAATTCCTCTATGCTCATGCACAGGACTAATAACAGTTACTGGGAACATTTGGTTGAAGTTATTCCTGTATAAGGCGGGTCACACCAGTTATTGAAAGCGAAGATTCACATACTTTTTTCAACAAATACATGTCATATTGGATCAATTTTTCGCAATGTAACACACAGTAAGGTTTCAGTGCTAATGTACTAGCTGCTCTGTAATGTTCTACTACTAAGGTAATGGTTTCTCTGTAGCAGCAATGTTTGGGTTATGCCTAGAGATAATGGGGCCTTTGTATGTTAGCCAATGAGTGGGATGTTGTTCTTCCTTGTGGGCCTGGGAGAAGAGTCCTTTGTCGGCAGGAGATGCAGAGAGAAGACGCGTGTGGAGAGAGTTGGTAGACCACCAGATGGAGTAGATAGGGAGCGAGCGTCCGAAGGTCAGCGACGCTTGGAGGAGGTCGATGGTGGACGAATGGCCTTATCAGTGAGCTCCAATGTGCACATTGGACTTTTTCTTTAAAATGGGCCCTTTTTCTTTTTATTTTCCTTACTAACCCTATACTCAAATTGAGATTTATAAAGTTCAATCATTTAATTGCATATGGTGTACTATCTGATATTTTGTGGTGCAGATTTGTAACCGGGCAACACATCACATAGCATCCATGCAAATAAGATTTCTCGGTTTGGTGGGACCAGAGGCTGTCTTCCCCTAGACAAACACATGCTCGCCGAACCTGAGGGTTACATCAATAAAAACATGAACAAGTATGTTTTTTTATGTTCTTTATTTAATTGGGTTCTCTTTATTTAGTTGTCAGACTTGCGTGAAGATCTGATCACATTTTAGGTCATGTTTATGCAGAAATAGAGAAACTTCTACAGGGTTCACAAACTTTATAGCACCACTGTTTGTGGCATTTGTCCCTTTGGCACATGGTGTGTTTGTTATGTATAATAGGCCTGATTTAGTAGCATGTGCAGAAATGTGCTTAGCTGGTTTTCTCTGTGAGGATCAATGCCTTTCTTCCCTAATCTACTGGCTGAAAAATGCAGAATATCATTTTCAGGCCTTAAAATTAGAAATAATTTCTCTTTTGAAACTTCGACTGACTTTCAAATGCCTCTTTTGGACTACTTCCTGATGCACAGCACAGCACAAACCACAAGTTCACAGAAAATCTAACCATGCTCAACAAACCTGATAATAGATTCGACTAACTCTGCTCTTAAACGCATCTCCCCCATTTCACGTACATCTGCTCTCACTCCATCCTCCCACCACCCCACTAGGAATAGGGTTCCCCTGGTCCTCACCTACCACCCCACCAGCCTCCGGGTCCAACATATTATTCTCCGTAACTTCCGCCACCTCCAACGGGATCCCACCACTAAGCACATCTTTCCCACCCCCCCTCTCTCTGCATTCCGCAGGGATTGCTCCCTACACAACTCCCTTGTCCATTCGTACCCCCCATCCCTCCCCACTGATCTCCCTCCTGGCACTTATCCGTGTAAGCGGAACAAGTGCTACACATGCCCTTACACTTCCTCCCTCACCACCATTCAGGGCCCCAAACAGTCCTTCCAGGTGAGGCATCACTTCACCTGTGAGTCGACTGGGGTGATACACTGCGTCCGGTGCTCCCGATGTGGCCTTTTATATATTGGTGAGACCCGACGCAGACTGGGAGACCGCTTTGCTGAACATCTACGCTCTGTCCGCCAGAGGAAGCAGGATCTCCCAGTGGCCACACATTTTAATTCCACATCCCATTCCCATTCTGACATGTCTATCCACGGCCTCCTCTACTGTAAAGATGAAGCCACACTCAGGTTGGAGGAACAACACCTTATATTCCGTCTGGGTAGCCTCCAACCTGATGGCATGAACATTGACTTCTCTAACTTCCGCTAGGCCCCACCTCCCCCTCGTACCCCATCTGTTACTCATTTTTATGCACACATTCTTTCTCTCACTCTCCTTTTTCTCCCTCTGTCCCTCTGAATATACCTCTTGCCCATCCTCTGGGTCACCCCCCCCCCTGTCTTTCTTCCCGGACCTCCTGTCCCATGATCCTCTCGTATCCCCTTTTGCCTATCACCTGTCCAGCTCTCGGCTCTATCCCTCCCCCTCCTGTCTTCTCCTATCATTTTGCATCTCCCCCTCCCCCTCCAGCTTTCAAATCCCTTACTCACTCTTCCTTCAGTTAGTCCTGACGAAGGGTCTCGGCCTGAAACGTCAACTGCGCCTCTTCCTATAGATGCTGCTTGGCCTGCTGCGTTCACCAGCAACTTTGATGTGTGTTGCTTGAATAGATTCGACTAACCTCTTTCTTTTACCTCAATGATATCCATGTGGATCCTCTGAATGCAGGAAAATTGTTTTATTATATCTATGTTTCCTGCCATGGTTGCATGTGTGAAGACCACTATGATTCAAACAGCTGATAAAACTTCTGCCACAATTTATAGTATCTCTTTAGGGCTGGAATGGGTATAGCACCTCTTGAGATTATTTCTTTTGAGGATTATGTTTCTATTTGGTTAGGTTTATCTTTACCCTAAAGGATCCTGAGCCACACCCACAATGAACGTAGAGGAGTGTATCCCCACAAAATTATTCCTTTTGACACCCTAGAAGAACCATGAGTTCCACAATTTGCTGAGGCCAAGATCATTGACATTCAAGTCTGGCGACAAAGTTGTATACAAGAAGTCCAGGTACAGTACGATCTCTGGAAAGCCATCTCACGTGCAAAGTGGCAATTCCAGACCAAACTTGAATCACTGAAGGATGCTCGACAGCTGAGGCAGGGCTTGAATGCTATCACCTTCTACTTAGTGAAACCAGGCAACATACAGTTGGTGACAACAAGGGTTCCTTCCTAAATGAGCTCAATCCCTTTTATGCATCAAAACGTGGAGGTACCTTCACAACCTTCCACAGCACCTGATGACCCTATGATTTCAGTCTCTGAGGGTGACGTGAGAGCATCCTTCAGGAGGGTGAATCCATGGAAAGCATCCGGCCCAGATGGGAAACCTGACCGAGTTCTAAAGACCTATGCTGATCAACTGACTGGAGTGCTCTCTGATATCTGTAACCTCTCACTTTCGCAGTCTGAGATATCCATCTGCTTCAAACAAGCTTCAATTATATTGGTGCCTAAGAAGAACCTGCCTCAATAACTATCATCCAGTAGCATTTATGTCCACTGTGATGAAGTGCTTTGAGAGGTTGGTGATGAAACGTATCAACTCCTGCCTGAGAAGCAGCTTGGATCTGCTCCAGTTTGCCTGCTGCCACAACAGGGCAACAGCAGATGCCATTGGCTCTCCACTCAATCCTGGAACATCTGGATGCAAAAGACGTATACATCAGGTTGCTCTTCATTGGCTATGGCTCTGCATTCAATACTATCATCTCCTGAAAACTAAATCAATAGCCCATCACAGGTAGAGCCCTCCCAACTATTGAGCACATCTACATGGAGCCCTGTTGCAGGAAAGCAACATCCTTCATCAGGGATCCCCACCAGCCAGGCTTTGCAATCTTCTCATTGCAGCCATCAGGAAGAAGGTACAAGAGCCTCAAAACCTGCACCACCAGGTTCAGGGAGCGGTTATTACCCCTCAACCATCAGGCTCTTGAACCCAAAGGGAATAACTTCACTCAGATAACTTCAGAATCCTGCTGAAGGGTCTCAGCCCAAAACGTTGACTGTACTCTTTTCCATTGATGCTGCCTGGCCTGCTGAGTTCCTCCTGGGGGGATGTGACTTCACTCACTCCATCTCTCATCTGTTCCCACAACCTATGGACTCACTTTCAACCTTTTCATCTCAGGTTCTTGATAGTTGTTGCTGCTTATTTGTTTGTTTATTTCTTTTTCTTTATTTATTTACTTAGTTTTTTTTGCAGGTTGTCTGTTCTGTTGGATGTGGTCCTTAATTGATTCTATTGTGTTTCTTGTATTTACTGAGATTGCCCACAAGAAGATGAATCTCATGTTTGGAAATGGTGCATTATGTACTTTGATAATAAATTTATTTTGATCTTTGAGGTTTGTTTTGCTGTCCATACCCTGACAGACATTTTCCTATCACTTGTAGTTCATGCAGACAAATCAATGTCTCATTTTGAGCATCAGTTCCCAACAGATCTCATTCAGACTGATATCATTTCCTATAGCCTATATTGGAGCTAATCAATGTTTTCTGGCACTTCCTTAAAATGAAAGGTGCTTTGCTCTTTTCTTCTGAAAAGCCAGTTCCTCTTCCTTTGGGATTGGTGGGCAGGTGACTCTACTGGAGAGAAAGCTCCAGTTATGCTGAGTGAGCATCTGGTACTACAGCTCAGATGACTTGGTGCTTAGCTAAGGTACATTTTAATAGTGCTATTTCTGTATTGCTTTTTCCATTGAAGAACCCAAGATTTTATTGGATACATTTTGATTATGATTCTTGCTGTTACTATATTTTGTAATTTTTAAAGAAATAACTATATTTTACACTCCTTTTAGAACTTAGTTATTGGAACAATAAAAGGGATGTATTGGTTTGTAATGCTCAGACATTGACATATATACAAATCACCCTGAAACATTTTATAGAAAACTGCAGACAAAAGTATTCTGGCCATAGTTTGAAACAAAATCTTGATTCCTCTGCTGTCTTTTTACCTCCCAGAAATATTCTGAAGGAACAGTTATTGTTAGTAAAGTAAGCAGTTACCCAGAGATCAATTCTTAGTAGATTTGTAAGATATTATATTTCTCCTTTTATAATTCACTTTTGAAAGATTAACGAGGTCACGGTGTGGGAGGTGTGTAGAAAGTACATTGAATTCAATTGTCAACACTTTAATATAACCTCAACAGCAATCTAGAGAATCTTAATAAGAGAACACAGAGTAAATCAAATTTGAAGAGATGTTAACTGTTGAAAGATATTGTCACTGTAGGCATTAAAAAATACTGAATCTGCCTCTCAGTTGGCCTAGATAGGAGAGGTTGCCATGTTTGTTGCCAAGACTGCATGTTAGGGACTGCTGAAATAACCATACGGTCTTGATAGGAGCAGACAATTCAACATTATAGATCTTGTTGGAAGGAAGTTACCTCTAGGGCCGACACTGTCACTTCTTACAGTTGATCTTTATGTTAGGGTGTCAGAGGAGAAGCATAGCACATCTGTGAGTGATACCTCCTGTATCATCATCTTCCTGATGTGACAAATAGGGATTCTTTTTCGGTGAATGATTTCAACGTTCTTTATCATACCAGAAGAGGGAGGGGTTGGGGGAAATGGCTCTGAATCCTTTTCCTCTGCAGTGGAACTTTACCTAAGATTTAATCCCCACTGCCAAATTTCCAGAAATCAGTAGAGGATCCTGATCGTGATGTGTCTTTCTGTGAAAAGCAAACATTTCAAAATGGAGCAATATAACCGGCATATAAAAGGAACTGTCTAAGTTCATTTCCTCAGAACCTGGTACGTCAGAGTTGAATATTCTGGTCTGTCTGTTACTAAGGTTACTAGGAAGGAAGAGCACGTATATATAGAAGTAACGAGCAGGAACACTAAAGTGTGAAAGCTTCAATCCATTAACAGAAGAACATGCTGCATGTAGCTCTATTGCCAGAGCCTGTAGTGGAGATCCTTGTGGTTTATTAGAGGTAAAAACTGAAGAAGCACTATTTAGTTATGTTAAATAACCAGTGATTTTGTTAACATTTAAATTTCGGTAAACTTAGATTTCTGTTAATGACAACGTACAGCATAGAAGCTTTTAATCAATGTGCACAGTGAAGCTTTCTCATAATAGGATTTTTAACTGAGTAGTTGAATTTATTAAGTTACCTTCTTCATTTTCTTCATATTACAAACTTTACTGGCCTGTCTTTTGTGCTATTTTTTCATTAGTTTGAAAATTGTCTTCCTTCTTATTCCTGCAATCTGTAGACTTCAATACTAATTTTTTGTTTTTTCTGATACATCTATCCTAAAAATTTGCATATTGAAAGTGAAGTATCATTTGGATATCACAATTTTCTGGAACATTTTTTAATGTTTCTTTCTCTCTTCAACAGGTAGAAGAAAGTGTGACCGTTCTGTATGAATAGTATCATTAACTGCTGAGCTGAATACATTTGAAGAGCCTTGTTGTGAAAATTTGTGAGGACTTATACAACGCACTTTTGGCATTGAAGACACAATGAGCGCCATAAAATGTGTGCTTGTGGGTGATGTAAAGGTGGGAAAAACATCATTGCTGGTAAGATTTACTTCAGAGACTTATCCAGATATTTACAAGCCCACAGTTTATGATAACACCGGAGTGGATGTGTTTATGGATGGAACTCAGATCAGCCTGGGACTCTGGGACACATCAGGAAATGACTCGTTTCAAGGGATCCGACCTCTTTCTTACCAGCAAGCCGATGTGGTGTTAATTTGCTATTCTGTAGCAAACCCCATGTCATACTTGAACGTTAGGAATAAATGGGTGCCAGAAGTCCGAAACTTTCTACCGAAGACCCCAATATTGGTGGTTGCCACACAAACAGACCAACGAGACATGGGGACTTTTCGCACCATCACAGCCGTCGATGGTAAGAGGCTGGCAAGAGAGGTTAGAGCACAGCATTACCTGGAGTGTTCAGCCATTGCTAATAGAGGAGTTCAAGAAGTGTTTGAATGTGGAGTGAGGACTGCTGTTAGATATATAAAAAAGCAAAGCAGGAAGAAGATCATAGACCTCAATAACTGTGTGATAGCCTGACTTCTTCGACTTGACTGATACAGTAATTTGAATTGTTTGATTGCCCAGTTTCCAACAGTTGCAAACTGTCATCAACAAAACATTCAAGCTGGCTACGCTGATCGTGGTATCTGGGCTTATTTTGTTTCTTGTCCATTTATGATCCGTAGTAGTAAGGCTCTGATTAACATCTGCTGGAGTTCTTTAATCCATTAGGAAAGCACATGAACAATATATCTGAGAGGAACAAACTTCAGATTTGACTGACGTGGTAGTTAATCACTATGGAAAGATGTCTGCCAGTCTCGTTTTGAGTTATGAACTGTATTTAGTTTGAACTATACAGAGCACCATGCCTGACATCTTAAGGACGAAGACAGTGTATTAATGACTCGCTAACCAGCAGTCAGAAGAAATCCCACCATGCACACAGGGAATTTAATCTGAAAATAGTCTCAATATCAGGAATTATGAAATGACTGGATTATCGTAAAACCGTTCTGGTTCACTAATGCCTATTGGAGAAAGAGCCTGCCATCCAGATCATTCAATCCAGCTGCCTCAGTTCATGGACAGTAAGAGATGGACAGTAAATTTCAGAACTGCCAATGATGCTCACAACTTGTGAAGAAATGCCTACAAAAGCATATAGTGTAAGACTGTACTTAGCACTTTCTGTAAAGTGCGGCGAAAGTAGAAATCCATACTGAACTTCTGGTTAACTGTTCAGTTTTGTTGACTGATATTTAATAATTTTATACTTCATCTTGTTTCTCTTGAAGTAGAATTACTGGTTTAACATTTTACTTTGTAATACTATTCCATTTGTTTACAGAATGCACATGAATAAATTAATTGATTTTAGCTAATAGTTTGTTCCACTGATTTCTATATTAGTAAGTTGGATTTGGTACTAATGCGAGGTCATGCAAACCAAGAAGGATAAACACTGAATTCCACATTAGGTAGTTGCTCTCCTTTGCACCCTACTGGATTAGAGCTGGGAAATTAGATGGGAAATGACTTTGGATGATGTAAAAAAATGATCCATACTAGGAGGTGCATCTATGTGGTTTTTAGTGAGAAGGTTCAATTTGATTGTCAGGTCCCTCGGGAATTATTTTCGTAACATTTCCTTCAAAATGACTTTGGTGGGCATTAGAGATAAACGGAGCTTAAGGATCTGGATAAATAATGAAGGTGCAGAGGATATTTGTGGTAGGAGTTGGGTTACAATTTGTCATGATTGCAGCATATGTGAATAAAATGCTAGGGCATGGGAGTTAAATGCTAGTGCTTGGCAGATGCCGGAAACCCAGCAATTCTGAGCACTCGGCAGACTTTCTTCCAAAAGAGAATGATGGGCTTTATAACTGTTTGGCAAATTAATTTTTACATTAAGTGTTAGACACTGCACATCATCTGCATGTAAAGCTGAAAGAAGTCTACTTAGTTAACACCTTGATCACCAAATCTAAACAGAGTATGACGGTTATAGCATCAACAACAATATGCGTTTAAATAGAACCCATTAACTGCCCTAACCTTTTTTTTGGGAGGGAGGGACAGAGACAAAAATGGTTACCAACCAATGCAAAATAATTTTGGTGAGAATTGATAAGGAGGTAGATTTTGCAGGGCTTGAAAGGTGGGGGTGGGGGCAGTAAAGATAGAAAAGCTGAGGATTTCAGGAAGGAGATTACAATGGGAGGGGAAGATACTTGAACACTGTCCCCCACTGGGATGCAATGAAAGGGATGCAAGGTGCAGGAAAGTTTCAGTGCTAAACCTGACAAGCTGCAAAAGGAATAAAAGATTGAATTAAAATACTAATGTGATTGGGAGAATGGAATTGCTATGAAGGTGAGTAGGTGAACGAAGTGAGTTTTATGTAGGTGGCAGACTTTCGCTTTGTATGAAGTGTGCAGAATAGAAACATGTGAGTCAGTAAATGTGGATGGGAAGCTGGGGTTAAAGTGGAGATGTCCAAAATATGAGTTGACCTTGTTTTCCAACAGGAAAATTTCCATAGCCAAATGAAGAGACATAACAATATCTGTATTTGTATCAATAATTTTGCAGCTGTTAATAGTGACTGATTGGGCATCTCGAAGCAAAATTGGTTATATTCCCAGTGAAGTGTTATCTTCAGTTCTGGATCAATACAGGCTTAACTTGGAAATAAGGTTATACAAACAGTAAAACCTGTAGACAAATCCTTATATTTAATAAATGACTAAAAAAAATCAGAATGAAAAAAGTTGAAAAGGATCGTCTTGCACAAAACAATCTTATACTTGTATATATTTTGCAATACACAGAAGGATTCTAGAAATAACAAGGCTGTTAAGTTATAAGGGCAAAATAAGGAAGTTTAAGTTTCGTAGGTGATAGTGCCATTCTAAGGTTATGTTACTGAAACCAAATATTTCGCTATAATTCTAAAGTCATCATTACCTGGATTAAAGGTCATATGCTATAATGAAAAAGGACGAACGCTGGAGCGGTGAAGTTTACTAATTTTGAGAGACATAGACAGAGTAATCGTCTAATATCTTTTCCCCAGGGTTGAAGTGTTTAATAGTAGAGGATGTGCATCTAAATTGAGAGGAGAAGTTCAAAGGGGATGTGCAGGACCAGTTTTTTTATTAATTAGAGTGTGCAGGGTGCCCGGAATGTGCTGTCAGTGTGCTGGAGAGAGATCAAATAGAGACATTTAACAGGCTATTAGAGAGGCACATGAATATGCAGAAAGTGGGAGGAATATGGACCATGTGTAAATTGAAGGGATTAATTTAATTAAGCATCATAGCATAATTAGGCTGTTCCAGTGCTGTACTGTTCTATGCTTTAATGTGGAATCACATCCACAAATTCAGTCAGATTAAAACCTACATCTAAAATCTAGCAGCTACTGTATTTAACAATTCCCTCAGAATAAAGTGTGATTAATTCCAGCTTCCTCAAACACATGCTGTTGTGTCATCCCGCTGTGGTTATTTTCAGCTTTTTAAAAAAAAATGCTAAGAATGTTCTGCACTATTTCACAACTTTAACTTAGAAAATAAATCAAAGAAGCAAAAAAAAATTCCAGTGAACCAAGGAATACTTTGTGGTCTGGGTAGCTGACAAAATGCCACAGATGACAAGGTGAAAAGAATGGAGGATGCACGAATTGTAAGGACTACGGAAATGAGGCATGGGAAGTCCATAGAGGGATTAAATTAGTAGAATCAGATTTTAAAAAATGAATTGTAGCAGGATCAGAAGCTAATGAACATGAGAAGGATGTGTACAGACAAATTGTTGATAATGAGGGTCAACAAGAGGGAGATTGGAGTGTGTGAGTCTGGAGTGAACTAACACATGATGGATTTTCAGCTGGCTGAAGTCTGAGGATGTGCCAGGAATTTAAGGGCAGAACCCAAGGAACAGGGTTCAGGCCCTCGAGCCTGGTCCACCATTCATTTTTTTTTCTCCAAAAGCCCACCTTTCTGCTCCCTCTCCACATTTCATGAAACACACTGGTGATAATAAACACGCTGATTCTGAATTTAACCCTACTGATTAAATGTGTGTCCATCTTAGCTTTAAGTATATTCAATTGTTTAGCCAAATATAAAAAATTTCAAAGACTCACAACACTTTGAGAGGAGAAATCTTGTCTTGTTCATTTTTAAATAGGAATCCCCTTAATTCTGAGACTATTCCCTATGGTTCGTAATTCTTCTGGGGGAAAGTGGGAGCGGACACCTTCCAGCATCAAGCCCCTTAGAATTTTAAATGTTTTGGTAGGGTTGTTTCTCATTTGTCTAAAATCCAATGACCCAGACCCAACTTTAAACCTTTCCTTGTGAGGCACTTATCCTGTAGCTGGCATTTTCCAAGTGAAACTTTCTGGACTGCCTCCAATAATGTAATTTTCCTAAAATCAGAAACTACTCATGCTGCCGTAATGTGGCCTTTCCAGCGCCTTAGAGTTGTGTCATGACTTCCCTACATTTACACTCCAGGACTCTTGAACTAAAGTTCCATCAGATTTCCTTATTACCCATTGCTTTCCGTGTTTCTTGAAGGAAAAATCACTGCCCTCTGACTAAAGGCATTCTTGCACATCACTGTTCTAAATGGATGTCTCTCTATTCCAATGCTATACCCTCAGGTTTTAGACTCCCCCACTGTGGGAACATCCTCCCCACATCCCCTCTTTCTAAGCCTTTCAACACTCGATAGGTTTCGATGAGATCCTCACTCATTCTTATGAACTCCAGGGAATACAGGCTCAGAGCCTCTAAATGCTCCTCATGTGTTAACCCTTTCATTCCTGGGATTATTCTCGTGAGCTTCCTCTGGACCCTCTCCAAAGCCAGCGTATCTTTTTTTAGATAAGGGGTCCAAAGCACTTCATAGTACTCCACGTGCGGTCTAACCAGTGCCTTATAAAGCCTCAGCATTACATCCTTGCTTTTGTATTCTAATCCTCTCAAAATGAACGCTAACATTGTATTTGCCTTCCTTACCACAGACTCAACCCGCAAGTTGACACCAGTCATTGCAGTTCTGCCATCTTTCCTGCTAATCAACATTGGCCAGCTCACCTCTCATATTTCTGTAATTACCTTTACTCCACTGTAACATTGATACATCCAATTTTAGCTTCTCTTCCTCAAACTGCACGGCGAATTCTATCATTTTATGATCACTAACGTTTCCTTTACCTTAAGCTCCCTAATCAAATCTGGATCATAACATGACACCCAATCTAGAATTGCTGTTCCCCTAGTAGGCTCAACCACAAGTTGCTCTAAAAAGCTATCTCGCAGGCATTCTCCTGGATCCATCAGCAACCTGATTTTCCCAATCTCCCTGCATATTGAAATCTCCCATGATTATTGCAATATTGCACTTTTCACATGCCTTTTCTATCTCGCTTTGTAATTTGTAGCCCATATCCTGGCTGCTGTTGGGAGACCAGGATACAAATCCCATCAGGGTCTTTCTACCCTTGCAATTTCTTAACTTTACCAACAGGGATTCTATATCTTCTGATCTTATGTCACCTCTTTCTAAGGATTTGGTTTCACTTTTCTTTTTACCAACAGAGCCAGCCAACCCCTCTGCCTACTTGCCTGTCCTTTCCATACAATGTGTATCCTTGGATGTTAAGCTCCCAACTGTGATCTTCTTTCAGTCACTACTCAGATGCCCACAACATCATACCTAAAGATGTCTAGCTGCACTACAACATCATCTATCTTAATCCATATACTGCATGTATTCAAATAAAACACCTTTAATCCTGTATTCATCACCTGTTTTGATTTTGGCCCTTCCCCCCCATTACACTTTAATTCACCCTACTGACTGCAATTTTGCCCCCTCATCTGCCTGTCCTTCTTCACATTTCTCGCAACACACTGTGTATAGTTACATGCCAATTGCCTCATCTTCAGCCCTGTCATTCTGGTTCCCATCCCCCTGCTAAATCTCCCCAACAGCTCCAGCAAGCCTGCCCGCAAGAATATTGATCCCCCTTGGGTTCAAGTGAAAACCGAACTTTTTGAACAGGTCATGTCTTCCCCAGAAGAGATCTCAATGATCCAGAACTCTGAAATCCTGCCCCTGCACTAATTCTTCAGCCATGTAGTCAACTGTCAAATCATTCTATTTTTCCCCCTCACTGGCACATGGCACGGGCAGAAATCCAGAGATTACTACCCTGGAGGTCCTGCTTTTCAGCTTTCTACCCAAATCCCTGTACTTACTCTTAAGGACCTCCTCCCTTTTCCTACCTATGTTGTTGGTACCAATATGTACAGTGACTTCCGCTTGTTCACCTTCACCCTTTAGAATGCTGTGGACCCAATCCGAGAGATCCCTGACCCTGGCACCAAGGAGGCAATATACTATCCTGGTGTCTCTTTCACATTCCAGAATCTGCTTTCTGCTCTTCTAATATTGGATTCCCTTATCATTCTCTTCTCCCTCCTTCCCCCTGAGCCACAGAGCTAGACTGAGTGCCAGAGACTCAGTTGTTGCAGCTTGCCCTTAGTAGGTTGTCCCCCAGGCAGATCCAAAGTGGTATGCTTATTACTAAGGGAAATAGCCACAGGTATACTTTGCGCTGGCTGTCTACTCCCTTTCCCTCTCTTAACAGTCACTTCAGTTACCTGCCTCCTGCAACTTAGGGATGACTACCTCCCTGTAGGTCCTTTCATTTTCCCATGTGAGCCAAAGGTCATCAAGGTACAGCTCCACTTCCTTAACAGGATCTCTAAGGAGCTGCAGTTTGATGCACTTCATGCAGATGTAGTTATCAGGGAAACTGGAAGTCTCCCACAGCTCCCACATCTCACACAAAGAACAATATCTCTGGACTCATTCTCAGTGCACCAGCTATGTACTAACAGGGGGGAAAAAAAACTTACTAGAAACTTACTTAGAACCTCTGCCTGTGCTTGCCCAAACCTGTTCTCGCCTAAGCCTGTTGAGCTAAAGCCAGACTACTCTTACACTGTCCTACTCACACAATGACCGCAGCCGCAACCGCAATCTTTCTTTTTATTGGCCGAGTGCAGTTTGTAGCCTGCTGAAAAAGAGCCAAAAAGCACCTGAGCTCTTTTTAAACCTCGCTCTGTGTCACCAATGAATGACCTCTCGCACTGATTGAAGCCTGCCGAAGTGCCTTTGATTAACTTGTATAAGACATTGGTGAGGGCAAATTTGGAATATTGTGTGCAGTCCTGGTCACCTAACTACATGGCTAGGATATCAGTAAGATTGAAAGAGTGCAGAGAAGATTTACTAGGATGTTGCTGGGTCTTCAGGAGTTGAGTTACAGGGGAAGATTGAATTGGTTAGGACTTTATTCCCTGGAACGTAGAAGAATGAGGGGGGATATGATAGAGTAAGTGCGAGTAGGCTCTTTCCACTTAGATTATGAGAGGACATGGCTTTAGGGTGAAAGGGGAAAGGTTTAGGGGGAAGATTAGTTTAGATTATGAGGACACACTGTCCTCTTTATTGTCATTTAGTAATGCATGCATTAAGAAATGATACAATGTTTTTCCAGAATTAGGGGGAACTTCCTCACTCAGAGTGGTGGGAGTGTGGAATGAGCTGCCATCTGACGTGGTAAATGCGGGCTCCAAGCTTCAATGCTTGCAACTGCAGTGAACGAAGCAGTTCTGAACTGTCTTGCTGCTCATTTCTCACCAACTATCAGTAACAAGAATCACTGCTTTTTGAACACAAACGCACACAATTGATGAAAAACCTTCACTCGAAGCACAGTGTAGTGTCTAACAATCACACAAGTGCGTAACAAACAAGCCCAAAAGCAGGAAATGAATGGGTGACTGCCAGGTAAGGTAGAAAGCAGCAAATAAAGAAGTTCCCTGGAGCTGCCCCTCTAAATGATTTGGCCTCTACAGCCATACATGGCAATTAATTCCACAGATTCACCACCCTCTGGCTAAAGAACTTCCTCCTCATCTCTGTTCTAAGGGGATATCCTATTCTGAGGCTGTGCCCTTTGGTCCTAGACTCTCCCAGTTTTGGAAACATTCTCTCTAGGCCTTTCAATATTTGTTATGTTTCAAGAAGATTTCCTCCTTCCACCCCCATCCCTCCACAACTCTTCTAAACTCCAGTGAGTACAGGCCCATACATCCCTTAATTGTTAAGCATTCCATTCCTGAGATCATCCATGTAAACCTTTGCAGGACCTTCTCCAATGCTAGTATATCCTTTCTTAGCTAAAGAGCCCAAAACTGCTTACAATACTCCAAATGTGGTCTGGCCAGTGCCTTATAAAGCCTCAGCATTACATCCTTGCTTTTATATTCTAGAAGTCTTGAAATGAAATGGTAACATTCCATTTGCCTTTCTTACCATTGACTCAGCCTGCAAGTTAACATTTAGGGAATTCTGCATGAGGACTCTCAAGTTCCTTTGCACCTCTGACTTCTGACATTGTTTCCAATTTAGGAAATACATCAAGGATTCAAAGATTCAAGATTCAACATACATTTATTATCAAAGTATTTATACAGAATACAGCCCCGAGATTTGTCCTCCCATGAGTAGCCACAAAAGAAAGAAAAACACCTTGGAACCTGTTCAAGAAAACATCAAACATGCAACGTGTGAAAAAAGAACAAATTGTGCAAATGTCAAAAAGGGAGTGAGCACAAAAAATATCAAACATCAAACCAGGTGTCCAGAAGTATTCAGTTCATTGCCGTCGGCTACAGGACTTTCTTTGCTGAAGTGCCTCAGTCTGCATCGATCGTCCAGATCAAACAACTCAAAACAGCAAAAAAAAAGTGACCAGAATGCTAGGCTTTGCCTTTATCCCTTCCACCAAAGTGCATGAGTATACACTTGCCTACACTGTATTCTGTCTGCCACTTCTTTGCATGTTCTTCTAATCTGTCCAAGTTTTTCTGCAGACTCCCAGCACCTCAACACTACCTGCCCCTCCACCTATCAGCTTGTCAGCCACAGTTGCCTTATCTTCCTTTTAGAATGCTTCTTCTTTGGGATGAACTGATCCTGTGTCTTCTGAATTACTCCGAAACCCCCCACCATTGCTGTTCTGATGTCATCCCTGCAGGTATCCCCTGCTGATCAACCCTGGCCAGCTCCTCTCTCATACTTCTGTTTTTTCCCCTTTATTCCATTGTCATACCGATACATCTGATTTTAGCTTCACCCTGTCAAACTGCAAGGTGAATTCTATCATGATCACTGCCTCCTAAGGGTTTCTCTATCTTAAGCTTCCTAATTAAATCTGGTTCATTACACAACACCCAGCGCAGAATTGCCTTTTCCTAGTGCACTGACCCATGACCCAAAAGTAATCTCATCGACATTCTACAAATTCCTTTTCTCGGGATCTAGCGCCAACCTGACTTTCCCAATCTACCTGCATATTGAAATCCCCCTTGAGCATCATAACTTTGCCCTTTTTCCTGCCTTCTCCAGTTCCTATTGTAATTTGTACCCCACATTCTGGCTGCTGTTTGGAGACCTGTATATAGTTCCCATTGAATCCTATATGTTCAATCCTTTGTCAATTCTTTCAAAGGACTTGATTTCATATTTTACTAACAAAACCACTCCATCTCAATCAGATAACATAAGTTCAAGGTGAGGTTAAGAAGGAGCCAGAGGAATATTATTTTTCACTGAGAAGGTGGTTGAATTAAAACATAGAATATAGAACCTAGAACAGTATTACACAGGAATGGGCCCACAATGGCCCACAATTTTGAGCCGAGCCACATAAATTAGTAATCAAGTGGCTAATTAATCTAATCCCCTATGTCTATACAATGTCCATATCCTTCCATTTTCTTCTTGTTCATGTGCCTATCTGAACATCTCTTTAAAAATCTGTCATGCATTTGCCTCTACCACCATGCCAGGCAGCACATTCCAAGCATCCACCACTCTCTGTATAAAAACCTTGCCCTCACATCTCCTTTGAAATTACCCCCCTCACCTTAAATGCACACTCTTTGGTTTTAGACATTTTAACCTGGGGGGGAAAAGATACTGTCAATCCACTCTATCTATGCCTCTCATAATCTTATAAACCTCTGTCAGATTTCCCATCAGCTTCCATCACTCCAGAGAAAACAACCCACGTTTGTCCAACCTCTTGTTATGGCCCATGGTCTCTAATCCAGGGTGCATCCTGGTAAACCTCTCTGTAGCTTCTCCAAAGGCTCGACATCTTTCCTATGATGGCGCTACCAGAAATGTACGCATCACTCCAGATGCAGCTGAACTAGAGTTTTATAAAGCTGCACTATAGCTTACTGATTTTGAACTCAATGCCTTGACTAACGAAGGCAAGCATGCCACATGCCTTCTTAACCATCCTATCAAGCTGTGTAGCCACTTTCAAGGAGCTGTGAGATTGGGCCCCAAGATCCCTCGGCTCCTGAACAGTAGTAAGGATCCTTTTCTTTGTAGTGTACTCTCTCTTTGAATTGACCTACTAAGGTGCAACACTTCACATTTGGCTAGGTTAAACTCCACCTGCCATTTCTTTGCCCATATCTGCAACTGAACCATATCCAGCTGTATTCTGTGCCCGTCTTCCAGGTCATCTACAGCACCACCAATCATCATGTCATCTGCAAACCACCCATCTACAATTTCATCCAGGTAATTTATATATATCACAAACAGCAGAGGTCCTAGTACAAATCAGAATCAGGTTTATTATCCCCGGCATGTGACATGAAATTTGTTAACCTGTGTAACACCACTAATCACAGACCTCAAGCTACAATAAGTCCCTTCCACCACTATGCTCTGTCTTCTATGAATAAATTAGTTCTAAATCCAAATTGCAATTCACCGTTGATCCCATGCATTTTAATCTTCTGATGAGCCTCCCATGAGGGACCTTGTGAAATGCCTTACTAAAATCCATGTAGTCTAGACAATCATCCACTGCTCTACCTTCATCAATCACCCTCGTCACCTCGTCTAGAAACTCAATCAAGTCGGTATGATATGACTTGCCCTGCACAAAGCCAAATTAGCCCATGGTTTTCCAAATGCTCATAAGTCTTTTTCGTAAGAGTTCTCTCCAGTAACTTTTCTGCCACTGCCAGAAGACTCACATCGGTCTATGGTTTCCAGGATTATTCTTCGATCCCTTCTTCTTTTCCAATATTTTTTAATCGATCCCTTCCTGAATAGATAAACATTAGCTAGTTGCCAGTCTTCCTGGACCTCTCATGTGGCAAGAGAGGGCACAAAGATATTGGTCAAGGCCCCAGCAATCTCTTCATTAGGCTCTCTCAATAACCTGGGGGATATCCCACTTTAATTCTCTTTAGGAGACCCAACACTACATCTTCCTATACTTCAAAATACCCTAGCATATTAATAATCTCTGCACTGATCTCCCTACCCTCCATGTCCTTTGTCTTGATAAATATTGATGTAAAGTACTCACTAAAGATCTCACCCACATCCTCTACAACCAAGGAAATGTTCCTCCCCTCCCTTTATCCATGAGTGGTACTGCCATCTTCCTAGTTATCTTCCTGCTTTTGATGTATATATAGAATGCTTTGGAATTCCCTTTAATCCTACTTGTCAAGTACTTTTCATGGCCCTTCTGTCTCTCGTAATTCCTTTCCTGAGTTCTGTTCTGGCTTCTTTATAATCCTCAAGGCTCTGCTTGTTTTTAGCTTCCCTAGATTTACATACTTTTCCTTTTCAACTAAATTCAACACCTCCCTTGACATCCAAGGCTCTCTTACCTTGCTTTGCTTGTCCTTCCTTCTTACTGGACTTAAACAAGAACAGCTTTTCTTTATTAACTTTCCCTAATTCCTGCTTAGTGCTCTCTAAATTTGCCCTGCTCCAATTTAATACTCTCCCACTAGGTTCATATTTAGCCTTATCTATAGTTTCCTTAAAACTTAAGGAGCTGTGGTCACTGTTCCTTAACTGCTCATCCACTGAAAGGTTGGTCACTTGCCCAGGCTCATTACCCAACACCAAGTCCAGTACAACCCCTCCTCTTGTTGGACTATCTACATATTGATTTAAGAAATAATCATGAATGAACCTAACAAAATTTGCACCACATAAACCTCTTTCACTAAGGCCCTGTTTATATTAGGGAAACTGAAGTACCTCATGACAACAACCCTGTGGTTATTACACATTCCTGAACCTACCTGGATATCTGTTCCTCGATGTACTGGTGGCTATTGGGGGTCTGAAGTACAATCCCATCAGAGTGATTTCACCTTTCCTATTTTTGATTTCTACCCATAGAGACTCAGTGGATGAGCTCCCCAATATGTCCCCTCTGACTGCAGCTGTGATACTGTCCCAGAGGGTTAGTGCAACTCTGACCCCCCCCCAATCTTCTCTAAAACATTGAAACACTGGAGCATTAACCACCTATTCCCTCTCCCAACCAAGTCTCTTCACTAGCCACAACATCATAGTTCCATGTTCTACATTCATCACCTTTACCCATGATATTCCCAGCAATAAAATACAAACACTTCAAACTATCCATCCCATCGTACCTAATACTTTGCTCCTGTCTGTTCTTATTGTCCTGACATCTGCCTTCCTCTCCATCCCTCTGCTTGCTAACTTGGTGCTTTGGATCCCAACCCCCTGCCAAACTAATTTAAACCCTTCTGTGTAGCACTGGAAAACACCTAGCCAGGATATTGGTTCCCCTCCAGTTCAGGTGCAACCCATCCCTCTTGTACAGGTCACTGCTGCCCCCAGAAGAAGTTTCAGTGATCCAAGAACCTGAAATCCTGCCCCCTACACCTGTTCCTCCAACACTCATGTACAGTATCTGTGCTATCATCCTATCCTGACCTGATTAGCACGTGGCACCAGGAGTAATGCAGAGATTACTACCTTGGAGGCATTGTTCTTCAGCCTCTTTCCTAACTCCCTATACTCTCGCACAGCACCTCTTTCCCCCTTTCTACCTATGTCATTGGTGCCAATGTGTACATTTGTACATGCTGACTGAGAAGATGGTTGAGGTAGGTACTCTTACATTTAACAAGCATTTGGATAAGTGCCAGAATTGCCACCATTTTGTAGCCACAGATCAAGTGCTGATAAATAGGTTTAATACAGACAGATTGTTGATGATCAACATCTAAATCTTTCCTATCTATCCACCAGTCCACATGTCTTTTAACTATTGCAATTGTACCTACCTCTACCACTTCTTCTGACAGCTTATTCCTTATACCCACTACCTTCTGGGTAATAATGTTCTTGCTTAGGTCCCCTTTAAATTTCCCCCCTCTCATCTTTAACCTATGCTTTCTTGTTTCCCCTTCCCTAGGAAAAATAGTGTAACCATCCATTTTGTCTATGTGTCTCATGACTCTATAAACCCCTATACAATATAGTCACCTCTTAGTCTCCTTAACACCAGGAAAAACAGTCCCACTCTATCCAGTTTTACCTTATAGCTCAAGTCCTCCAGTCCCAGCAATATCCTTGTGTATATTTTGTGTCCCGTCTCTAGCTTAGTTACATCTTTCCTAAAGTTTGACAACCAGAACTAGGCACAATACTCCAAGTGTGGTTTACCAATTTCTTGTATAACTGCCACATGACGTTCCAATCTTGTATTCAGTGTCCTGACTAATGAAAGCAAATATGCTCTATGCCACCTTCCCCACCTGTCACCACTTTCGAACTATGTACTTGTACCCCAAGGTCTCTCTGTTCTACAACACGCCCCAGGGCCCGTTCATTCACTATGCATGCCCTGCCTCAGTCTGGTTCCCAAAATGCATCACTTCACACTTGCTTGAATTAAATTCCATCTGAACTTCTCTTGTCCATTTTCCTGGTTGATTGGATCCTATCTTCACTGTCGGCTTCACTGAAGAAGCCTTCTTCACTGTCCATTACACCACTGATTTTGGTGTACTGCACAAAAATACTAATCATGCCATCTACATCCTTATCCAAATCATTATTATGTTTGACAAACACATATAGAAACTGAATACTATGCCCTTGGATAATATTGATAAGGGGAAAGCATACAATTGTGAAATTGAAAGAGGTGAGATTGAACTTAGAAGATAAATGGCGCATGAGTCAAAAGGGACCCATTAGGAAGGTCAGAGTGGAAGCAAATGAGGTCCGTCTAATTGAGCTGGACAAGAGAAGAGTGAAGTTTGAGGTGTGTGTCAATGTTGCAAAGGTTCCAAAGAGGGTCATAGAGGACGAGGAAGAAAAGAGTCGGTAATGGTGGAGAGCAGTGGATCTCTTTGTTAACATCAAAGCAGACCTTGAGTAATTTCACCATTTACTGAAGAGGATGAGAGTGGAGGATACAGGGAAGGTATTGAAGGAAATGTTCAGTAGTGGAAAGAAGAACTTGGAAATATTTTGCTCTGTAAAATGATCCTGAAATATTGAATGATTTTGGCAGAGTAGAGTTTATTTTGATAATACTTACCATGTTGCAATTTTTAAAAATGGTCTCAATTTAGAAACTTTCAAATGACCCAGCATCCAAGTGTCCCAGGTTTCCACAAATGTTCATGAAGAAACATGCAAATGACTTCACTCTTCAATGGTATTGCTCTAATTTTCTGTTTGTGCTTCCTTGTTCTAGACTCCTGCAGCAGAGCAAATAATTTAGCTGTATCTACCCAAATGAATTATTTTAGATAGTACAGATCCAACTCTAAACAATCTTCTAAATTCAAGAGTGCATAAACCTAATTCAGACAATCTGTTCTCACAATTACTCCTTTTATGTATATTATCATTGGTTTGACTTGTCCTTAAGCAACTTGAGGACCGAGATGAAATTCCCTGATGTGGATATGTGCTCCATTTGACGCCTTTTGGAGGACAGATAATGGGAAGTAATTACCACACATTTACAGAGGGAAAATAAAATGAAATTTAAGTTTAGAAAATATTTGAAGTGATGGTTGCCGAACAAGGTTCCCTCTAATTTTTTTTACAGTTGCGCGGACCAACTATTACTCTGGGCAGGAAATTTTTACAGGGTCTGAAAACTGCGGTATTTTAAATGTTTTTTTTTGTAATATGCATACAAAGTTACTAATCATGCCATCTATATGATGTTACTGGTTATATTACAGATTGGAGCATTTGCTGAATAGCATAATATCACTCACTTGGTCCAGCATGACGTTTACATGCAGCGCTGATGAACTGCTATATTATCTGAGTGCTGTCTTTTGAATGAGACACTGGCTTCTAATTTAGATACAATTAATAAACCCAATTTAGCTAAACTATAAAGAGCAGGGGAAATACTGATTCTCCCAACCTTACAACCTTTTGTTGTATGGTTTATCCATGCAATGTTAAAATAGTGAAGCCAAAGAATACTGTATCCATTTCTGGGCAGCAAACCCCCTATGGCAAGGTATCAAGGGCTGGGAGATAGAGAAAGTGAGTTTACTAAAATGACATCGATAATTATAGACTGCTATTGGTGTCTTTGTAGTAAGGAAGGGCACATTAGGATGAATTGGAGGTTAACATTTTGAGAAATTAAGTCCATTGAATATTGAATGCTTTGTAAAGTGTTGCAGATATGCAATAACATTTCAGGTGTTCTCATTTTACAACTTTACAAAAGTTGAACTGGTTAAAATATAGAATTTGTATTTTCATCCTAAAGTTAAGATACCATTAGTTTTCACATGGTTTAGTTACACCCACAGATTTAGTGAATTATATATTTGTGTATAAAGAAATGACTCATTACTTAGAAAAAGGTCATTTCTAAGGAAACTATTAACTGGCATGAGTGCTTATGAGTGGATAATTATGATGATGTCATAGAGTACAACTTAGCTCTAGTGGGCTGTCATGCTCTGACTTCTAGAATATTTCAATACTCAGCTGATTTAAGAGATTGGAGGTAGATAACAAGTAATAGATTTGATTTTTTAAAATATTCTGTTAATGGGTTTCATTGGCAGTGCCTGGATTTAATTCCTGTTCATCATTTGCTCGTGAGAAATTGTAAGCTACTTTCTTGTACCTCTTCTAAACTCATGGTGAAAGTACTTCCACAGTGTTGTTATGTAAAGAGTTTCAGGATTTTGTAGCTCATGCTATTGTAGTTTTTATTTGTGAAACATGAGGAGCTGGTAAAAAGAGTCATGCAATAACCATGCAGGATTTTACAATTCATAGAGCAGGCATAACAATCTGGCAGAGGTAGTAGGGAAACTGAAAGCATAGAAAGCATTCAGGCATTAAAGGGAGCTTTTAGCACATTGGTCTTCATAAATCAGAGTTTTGAGTGTAGGAGTTGGGATCTTATTTTAAAGTTGTATGAGACTTTGGCGAGGCCGAGTTTGGAATATTATATGCAATTCTGGTCACCCACTTATAGAAAAGGTATCAATAAGCTTGAAAAGGAGTGCAGAAAAAACCTACAAAGATGTTGCCATGACTCGAAGACACGGGTTATAGGGAATAGTTGGGTAGATTAGGATTTTATTCCCTGGAACACTGGAGAACGAAGGTAGATCTTATAGAGGTGTACAGAATTATGAGGGGTATAGATAGAGTAAATACTGTACATGCAGGCTTTTCCCCCTCAGGTTGAGTGAGATTAGAATTAGAAGTCATAGGCTTAGGTGACAGGCAAAATATTCAAGGGGAACTGGTGGGAAACCTCTTCACTCAGAGGGTGGTGAGAGTGTGGAATGAGCTGCCAGTGGAGGTGGTGGATGCAGGTTCAATTGCAACATTTAGGAGAAGTTTGGATAGGTATGTGGATGAGAGGGGTATGGAGGGCTCTGGTCAGGATTCATGTAGATGGGTCTAAGCAGAAGAACAGATGGCACAAACTGGATGGCTAAAGGAACCGTTTTTGTGCTGCAGAACTTTATGACTTTATGACTCTATTGACTGGACAATTATGGAATCAAATAGACAGCAGGCTACTTTGTATATGGTTTTGTGAAATATGAGTTATTTAGTGATCCTCTGGACAATACTGATTGTCATATCACATGATAGAGTTTTACACACATTTGAAGCTGATGTCTGGCTTAGAGTTAAATCTATTAAATACATGTATATGAGGGGTGAGTTGGCTAATATAGAGTGGAAAATTAGGTCAAAGTGACTGAATGACTTTTTTTTAGGTGATCCCTTGGGTTCAAGGGTGGTGACTGCTTATGTTGTGGTTCTGAGTTCAATCTGGAAAAGGTAGATTGTTCCATTGATGGGGCAAGGGGTAGCTGAAAAGGTGCATAGACTTCATAGTTTGTAAATTGATGTGCTGCTTCTGCTGTCTATATAGGGTCCCCTTGTGCTTCAAATGCATGGTCTCAATGCCATCTAAATGCTGCTCCTCCTCTTTGAGAGGTCATGGACTAGAGGTTCCAAGGACTTAGTGGGGATGTTACGTTTCTTCAAAAAAGCTTTAAACATACCCTTGATTCATTTCCTTTTCTCCACTGCTAATCTCTTCCTTCAAACAGAGCTTGGTGCAGAGTGACACACACAAAATGCTGGAGGAACTCAACAGGCCAGGCAGCTGACTGACCTGCTGAGTTCCTCCAGCAGTTTGTGTGTGTTACTTGGATTTCCAGTGTTACGTACCCCGTAACTGGGTTGCCAAACCAGCAGAAATGGACCACTCAGTTGGAGTCTGGATTACTGGAACTAAGAAAGTTTTATTAAAGAAATAAGCCACACAGTACTCTAATAGTAAGGATATAAATGCAACTGGTTAGCAATGAATAAACACACATGTACACAGAACTAGGATAACAGGATCAATCAAGCTCTATCGCAGTCAAGGGGTAAATGACCAGTTTCAAGTGACGCAAAGTTCAGTTCAATTGAGTTCAGTTCAGTTCGCAGTAATCACTGTTGTGCCGTTGGGCGGGGAAAAGGAGAGAGAGTGAAAGCGAATGAATATTCAAAACGGATTCCACACAGACCTTCGATATCCCTCGTAGTTAGCTTTCGGGCGAGCCCTTTGTAATGTCTTCTGAGGTCACTGACTGTGACCCTTCCGTTCCAGACACGATCGTTCTTCAGCGGTGAACCCGGCACCCAGGCAAGGGCGGACACACACCAGGTTCCCGCCGACCGTATCTTTCCACCCTGTGCGTCTATGGCTGGTCCTGTGACCAGACCTCCAAAACTCCCACCGACTTGTGGGGGTGCACCGCTTCCAGGGTCTCGTTACCTCGTGGTGTCGTGTGTGGTGTCTCAGCGAACCTGCCCCTTTTTATCCCCCTGCTGGGGTATCGCCTGTCCATCACACTTCAAACAGTTCAGGGTTCAAAAGAAGCCGGTCTTGACAATACTCAGACCGGTGTCTCCTTCCGTTAAACTCTCTCGTCTCTTCATTAACATTTCCAAATGCTGTTCCATTGTCTTACTTATCTCTCTCTCCTGAAGACAGGTGGCAAATCAACTGTTGATCTCACTGGTGCTAGCACAGGACAGTTAACATCTTAGTCTATGTGTACTTTTGTAACCCTCTTTCGTCACACCAGCATCTGCAGATTTTCTCTTGTTTGTAGGTATGGAGTGTCTGCTTTTGGGAAGCTAGTCTGGCATGCAAGTAATGACAGACAAGCAATGGCTAATATTTAAAGAAAAATCTGACATTTTGCAATATACAATTTTTACTTTGACCACCTAGAAGTAAGAAATCTCCACAGGAAGTGAATCATCAGCAGCTAATTCAAGAAGCTGAGTTTAGTATTAGAGTAAAAGAAAAGGCTTATACTGTTGACAAGAGGAGCAGTAAGACTTAGTGCTGGGAGATTAAGATAAAAAGTAAAGAGAATAAAAATAAACCAGAAATAACTATAAAAACAGAACTATGAACACTTCCACAAACATATAAAATGGAACAGTTTGGTTAAATAAATGTGGGTCATTTCGATGCAGATGACAGAAAATGCTCATCGGAAATATAGGGGTCAGAAAGGTCAAATGAGAATGAGAATTTAGACAAAAGACCATAAGACATGAGCAGAGTGAGGCCATTCAGCCCTTTGGGTCCATCATGGCTGATTTATTATCTCTCTCATTCCTGCCTTCTGCCCATAACCTTACTATCAATCTCTGCTTTAGATATACCCAGTGACTTGGCCTCCACAGCCACCTGTGGCTATGAATTCCACAGATTCACCACTCTGAGGCTAAAGAAATTCTTCCTCATCTCTGTTCTAAAGTGATATCCCTCTATTCTGAGGCTGTGCCATCTGATCCTAGACTCCCCTCTATAGGAAACATTATCTCTAGGTCGACTCTGTGTAATCCTTTCAAAATTTGATAGGTTTCAAAGAGATCTCCCCTCATTCTTCTATTCTTCAGCAAGTACAGACCCAGAACCATCCAATGCTCCACATACATTAACCCTTTCATTCCTGGGATAATTCACATGAACCTCCTTTGGACCCTCTTCAATGCCAGAATATCTTTTCTTAGATAAGGGGTCCAATGTAGTCTGGCCAATGTCTCATAAAGCCTCAGTATTACATCTCTGATTTTATATTCTAGTGCCAGTGGAAGTGGTTGAACAATTACAATGTTTTAAAGATAGTTGGATAGAGATATAGATAGGAATGGTTTAAAGGGATATGGGCCAAACAAATGGGACCAGATCAGGTAGGCGCCATGGTTTGCATAGACTTTGGGTTTCAGCGCTGTACAGCTCTATGCCTCTAATATTAGAAAATACATAAATGCTGAATAATTAATGTAAATGAAAACCACCTCAGGACCTGATGACTTGCATATGGATCTATAAAAAATATCTGCAAACTTTGTTGTTACGACACTAGTCAACCAGTTGACTTATCTCTTTCTTGTATGCCACCTCATCACCATCAGTGATTCTGCCCACAATAGCAATGCCATTGGTGAATTTGTAGATTGTTTTGCCATGCAGTATATAGAGAGTAGAAAGTTGGGGGGGGGGTTCCACCCACAACCCATGTTCAGTGTGAAGGAGGTCAGGCTTCCTGTCTACAGGGATTGTGGTCTCCCAATGAGGAAATTCAGGATCTAATTGCCGAAGGGAGTACAGGGGTCCAGGTCTTGGAGCTTCATGATAAGTTCAGAGAGGATAGTGGTGTTGAATGCTGAGCTGTAGACAATGAACACCAGCCTGCTGTCTGTACCTGTTGGATAAAGGCTGTGCAAAAAAAAAGTGGAAGAATACGTTCTCAACTTGGCATGCTGCAGCTAGTGGGTTGTTGATAAGGGTCCCAGCAATCTACAATTCATTGCAATGACATAGATGAAGGGACTGTATAATTGATCTAAGTTTGCCGTTGATGTAAAACTAGGTAAGAATGTAAGATGTGAGGACAAAACAAGGAGTTTTCAAAAGAATCAGTTAGAGCGAGTGGGCATGAAGCTTGATAAATGGATTACTTTGAGATGAATCATAACTTCTAAAGAATTGAGAATCAATAAGCTTGCCAGCTACAGGAAACCAAAATCTTTAGCAGTGCTTTGTTTCAAAGGTTGCAATGACAGGGCACATGATTCAATTTCAGCTTAGTTCTGTAAAGAAACATTGCAAGCATTGTACTTAATGCACTATGATGTTGCCTGCTGTAGAGGAGAAACACATAGACTGTAGACATGTCAAGTATGGTTCTCCGGATGTCATGGAAGATGGGAGAACCTCGCAGCTGACACTAAGTAGGCGTAGGTGAAGGTGGCCACAGATGTTGAAAGCAGGCCTGTGTTCGATCATTCCTCGATTCAGTTCCTGAAATGATTTAGATTAGATTATGAGGACACACAGTCCTCTTTTATTGTCATTTAGTAATGCATACAATATTCCTCTGGTGTGATATCACAGAAACACAGGACAGACCAAGACTGAAAAACTAACAAAATCCACATAATTATAACATATAGTTACAACAGTACAACAATACCATAACTTGATGAAGAACAGGCCATGGGCACAGTAAAAAAGTTCAAAGTCTCTCGAAAGTCCCACATCTCACACAGACGGAAGAATTTAGTTCATTAAATCAAGAAAGGAAAGCAAATTGGAACGTTTTCCTTATGTCTTCAATATGCATGTTAATCAAGTAACCTTACTTTAGTTTCTTAACTCAGTTTTAGCACATCATCCCTCAAACCTGCTCACCCTGGTAGGTACATCCTCCCAGGCACCGGGTCTCAACTTAATGATGCATTATACCTCTTCTCTCCTCCAAAACCATTCAGCCCTGCACCAGAGGCCTCTTCTTACACAGTAAGAGAGCACAGCACGTCATGAAGAGGTGGAAGAAAGTGTGAGGTTTGGCAGCTGTGCTTTGCTATTTGGTTTTCAGTGAACAAGATTCATAAAATGATGTTCCTCCATGGAAAGGAGTGGTGTTCTGTAGCACCACACATGCCCTGCCCTGTCCAAGGGGCTCATGATAGGAATGCCATCTTCAATAGAAATGCAGGCATTCTAGTTCTGTCCACTGGCCTGCGGCAAAGTGCTCTGCATACTTCCCTGCAGCTCACTGCTGGCTGGGAAACGTGGGAGGGACAGAGGGTGTGGATGGGTGGGTCACCTCCCCTGCTCACTCATTGTCAATGATCCCACCTCACAACCTCACATTGTCCTGGCTGCTCTAATGGCTGAGCCTTCCTCCTCACAATTACAGTGGATTATGGAAGGCCCTTCATTTAACACCTGGATAATATTGATCGAGAGTATCATAGCTGGCAGACGGGATCTGAGCATCTTGTCACTGGGGTTTCAACACACAAGGCTTTTATGGAGGGAAGGTACATCTTAGTACTGGCAAAGCTGATAATTTTACTACTAATATCCTCTCACAATATTCTCTAATGTTTCCAAAGACCTAATAGAGCTCTTGTTATGACAGCCTTTCACAGGGCCATAGAGCGAAGCAGCTATGAAGCCACCACATTTATTGTCAGATTGGAACATCAAACCTGTCCATCTGATGGGGCCCTACTGCTGGCATGGCGAATTTCAAGGAGGTCAAGAAATTTGTAGGCCTTTGTCTAAGTTTACAAACCACTGTAACCTTTTCTTAATCAGCAATTAACATAATTAAATTGGAAATCTGTCTCTCTCAGGAGTAAGTAGGACTTGCTTGCTATCTTGGTTCCCTGGGCTAAATTTCAATGTCATCAACTTGAGGCTTTTTCAGCAGAACCTGATGTTTCTGTGGATTTATTGAGAAGTTCATCCATACTCTGGGATTAAAACTACCTCCTGCATTTCTCCTGTCCTCATCAAAATCACTACAATGTGAGAAATACATGGAAACATGAGGTTATTTTCATGATGGAAGATCAGAAGCACAGAATATTTTTTAAATGATGAGTAATCATTTAACCTTGGTATACCAGCTTTGGTTCTTGCATACAAAGCACAGGAAGTTAAGATCAGGTATGGCAAACAATTAAGAAAGGGGTTGTTAGGTCAACCTTTATTGTAAGGGGCTTGACTGCAAGACAAAAGAATTCTTGTTAAATTTATATACTCCTTTAGTGAGCACTTGTGTTGTTGGGCCTCCATTTCTAAGAAGCCATGCGACCAAGACTCATTAGGTTGATTCAGGGAGTTAAATTGAATTAGCCAGTAATCCTTTAACTTTCAAAGAATGAGACATAAAATTGTGACTCAGCAGAGTACATTATAAAGGGCTGCTTACCTTAGCTGGAGAGACTAGAACTGAGGGGCATTGTTTATATATGGAATATGTTTGCTAAAAGACATGACACGTATGGCTGTATCAGTGTAATCAATACCATGGTATACTTACATCTGCAAACAAAATTTACTCTAAAATTGTTTGTAGCTTTTTTACACCTTTAAAAATAGTGAGCTCATAACAGTAAACTCAACACAAAATTGCTAATTATATTTGTTATTTGGCAATTTAAAATATTTTAATATTTTATGTTCACTGTAAGTAAATAAACTGTAATCACAATTAACAAGCTAATTATTATGCAATTTATTATGTATATTAGCCTCAAATAGCCTCTGACAACCAAGTCCAGCTCCTGGCTTTCACTTGCTTAGCTACCAAGTCCAGCGGAACAGTTTCTACAGATAGGAGAAGGGGCAAGGGTGGGTTATTGGTGCCTTAAAACCAGTCGCTTTGGACAGATGAGGCTTATCAGTTGTGGTTGGCAGCTCATCTAGGAGAAGGAAAACTCTGATCTCCAACCTCCGCTGCCTTGCGGCTATACCCACTCATGGGGAAGGCTTTGGGAGTAAACCCCAAGGGAAAAATCCAGAGCTGGAGTCCCTAAAGCAGTCAGTCTTACACTGAATTCAATATTGACTGGCAACTCCTGTGACGCTGCTGGTACCAAACTGTATCGGTCTTTGCCATTCCTTTGGGTTCCTCAGATGTGAGGAGAACAGGAGCTTGCTACAGGGGCAACAGCTTGCTCTCCATATTGTAATGCCCAGGCTTGCGTATCTGGACAGCTAGGATGCAGTACCTGTGGTCACCTCTGACTGACAGAGGCCTCAGCTCAGCAGATTAAATGTGTTAAATTAGCATCCCTGGCTAAAACAAAACTTTGATAGAGGAGAATGAATACCACAAATTTAATTTTGATAGTCCTTGTGTCTGATTTATAATACTCACAATTTTCTGGTCATTATTTATACAGTTCTTATATTAGGTGTGTTAATTTTAGCATCTAAATTACTGATAATGTATTAATTTTCTGAATTTGATATGTTAAATAATGGAATAGTATTCCTCAGACTAATTATTGAATAGAAAATTTAATTATGAGATAAAAATAATAAAAAATGGCTAGATATGGAATATAAAGTCCAAAAAGAAAATGTTGGAAATGAATGGCAAAATCTTCTATAAACTCTATAGATCATAATCCATTTATCCTGTTTAGTGCATTTTGAATAAGATTTCTACACAAAGTATGAACCTCATTTCAAGTGCAGACTATATATATTCACTATTTTTTAAAATTTTAGTTTTGCCTTTTGATAATGCAGACATCAGTGCGGGATTTCTTCCATTATCGTCTTCTGCTGCATTGATGTTTAAAGACGTAGTCGATTTACTGCAGATGTTAGAAATTTGAAACAAAATAGAAAATGCTGGAAAAATCTAATTAGTCAGACAGCAAGAGAGAGTTAACATTTCAGACCACTGACCTTTCAGTAGAAATGGAAAAAAATAAGAATTTACGTGAGAGTAGTGTTGTGGAAAGAAAATTTTACACATTTCAAAGAGTAAACATTCGATACTGCTTCATTTCAATTTAAAGAGTTGGTGAGGGATATTTATTTATTTATTTAGAGTGCAGGTAGAGTGGGTAGGACCAGCAACCCCTACCCTTTCCTGTTGAACAGAGTGACTGGCTAGATTATTTCTGAGAGTCAGTTGCATCACTGTTGGTCTTGACTCACATACAGGCCATTCTTTCCTGAAACATCTTTAGGTGGTAGAAAGAGAAAGCTTGCACTAATATCTATAGTACTGTAATGCAAAAACAATTGAGTTATCTCAATTGCATTTCTAACAGCACATGTGAGCTCCCATAAGCAAAGGTTTGAGATTTATCTTCAGTTTTTATCATGGATGTTGAAACAGCTGCAGCCACTGAATTCAGTTCAACCTTTTGTTTCTTCATTACAATGTTTTCACCTGTTGTGAAGTGGTGTAGTCCTCACCACCGTTCCACTAACTTTGAGTACAGGTTTCAATCTCGCTCTGCTGTTCTGGGCAGGAAATTGGTTAGTTTGTCGCTTCTCTCATAAGCCCCAATTATGCCAATGACTATAATGCTAGCGCTTCTGTTGAACAGCTTTGAGAAACCGCAAGAAAAGTTATGCTTAACAGTCAGTTTAACCCACCTCTTGTCAGCTTTTTCAGTAAAAACTGAATCCATGTTTTGAGCCTCCCTCCTGTTTAATAAAGAGGTTAAATAAATCATGGATTTTAACTATTTCACCTGTTTTTTAACCATAATTTATTATTTCTCCTGTTTTACATTACGTTTACCTACTTTAACCTTTCTCATTAATGAGTGATTCTGCAGGTGCTGGTAACTCATCATGACCTGCCTAAATGACCTTTCCTTTTCCAGGAGGAAGAGGTCAACATAACTGAATTCACCACCCTGGATCAGAGATTATTGACAGCGAAACAAGATCCATAACTGAATTCACCACCCTGGATCAGAGATTATTGACAGCGAAACAAGATCCATAACTGAATTTACCACCCTGGATCAGAAATTATTGTTAGCAAAACAAGATCCATAACTGAATTCACCACATTGGATCAGAGATTATTGATAGTGAAACAAGATTATTGCTGAATCTTCAAAATTGCAAGCCTGAAACGTTTCAAAAATATTTGCGAGATCTCTTTTGCTTTATTATAACTGATTGTATATTATTGTGTAGTTTTTAATATCTGTAAGAGTTCAATTCCTTTCATTCAAAGTTATTGCATTGCATTTTACAAACCTCAGAACCAACAATAGAATACTAAAACTAACTAACAGGAGCAACTTTCCTTAACTATTAACAACATACATGTAACTTCATGTTTGTAGGTGTCTGGGTGTACAAGTGAAAAGAGGTATTTGTTAAATTTTCACCTCTGGCATTCCAGCGCATTTATCAAAAGAACAGATCAGGAATTACAGCATTCACTGGTTGTAATTTTCTTTCTAACATATGCAGAAAATGTTTGCCCAAGTTCTCGATATACATGTCTGAACATAGAACATAGAACATAGAATAGTACAGCACAGTACAGGCCCTTCGGCCCACAATGTTGTGCCGACTCTCAAACCCTGTCTCCCATATAACCCCCCACCTTAAATTCCTCCATATACCTGTCTAGTAGTCTCTTAAACTTCACTAGTGTATCTGCCTTCACCACTGACTCAGGCAGTGCATTCCACGCACCAACCACTCTCTGAGTAAAAAAACCTTCCTCTAATATCCCCCTTGAACTTCCCACCCCTTACCTTAAAGCCATGTCCTCTTGTATTGAGCAGTGGTGACCTGGGGCAGAGGCGCTGGCTGTCCACTCTATCTATTCCTCTTAATATCTTGTATACCTCTATCATGTCTCCTCTCATCCACCTTCTCTCCAAAGAGTAAAGCCCCAACTCCCTTAATCTCTGATCATAATGCATACTCTCTAAACCAGGCAGCATCCTGGTAAATCTCCTCTGTACCCTTTCCAATGCTTCCACATCCTTCCTATAGCGAGGCGACTAGAACTGGACACAGTCCTCCAAGTGTGGCCTAACCAGAGTTTTATAGAGCTGCACCATTACCTCACAACTCTTAAACCCTATGCCTCGACTTATGAAAGCTAACACCCCATAAGCTTTCTTAACTACCCTATCTACCTGTGAGGCAACTTTCAGGGATCTGTGGACATGTACCCCCAGAACCCTCTGCTCCTCCACACTACCAAGTATCCTGCCATTTACTTTGTATTCTGCCTTGGAGTCTGTCTTTCCAAAGTGTACCACCTCACACTTCTCCGGGTTGAACTCCATCTGCCACTTCTCAGCCCACTTCTGTATCCTATCAATGTCTCTCTGCAATCTTTGACAACCCTCTACACTATCCCAACATCACCAACCTTTGTGTCATCTGCAAACTTGCCAACCCACCCTTCTACCCCCACATCCAGGTGGTTAATAAAAATCATGAAAAGTAGAGGTCCCAGAACCGATCCTTGTGGGACACCATTAGTCACAACCCTCCAATCCAAATGTACTCCCTCCACCATGACCCTCTGCTTTCTGCAGGCAAGCCAATTCTGAATCCACCTGGCCAAACTTCCCTGGATCCCATGCCTTCTGACTTTCTGAATAAGCCTACCATGTGGAACCTTGTCGAATGCCTTACTAAAATCCATGTAGATCACATCCACTACATTACCCTCATCTATATGCCTAGTCACCTCCTCAAAGAACTCTATCAGGCTTGTTAGGCATGATCTGCCCTTCACAAAGCCATGCTGACTGTCCCAGATCAGACCATTATTCTCTAAATGCCCATAGATCCTATCTCTAAGAATCTTTTCCAACACCTTTCCCACCACAGACATAAGGCTCACTGGTCTATAATTATCCAGGCTATCCCTACTACCTTTCTTGAACAAGGGGACAACATTCGTCTCCCTCCAATCCTCTGGTACCATTCCCGTGGACAATGAGGACATAAAGATCCTAGCCAGAGGCTCAGCAATCTCTTCCCTCGCCTCATGGAGCAGCCTGGGGAATATTCCGTAAGGCCCCAGGGACTTATCTGTCCTACTGTATTTTAACAACTCCAACACCTCCTCTCCCTTAATATCAGCATGTTCCAGAACATCAACCTCACTCATATTGTCCTCACCACCATCAAGTTCCCTCTCATTGGTGAATACCAAAGAGAAGTATTCATTGAGGACCTCGCTCACTTCTACAGCCTCCTGGCACATCTTCCCACCTTTATCTCTAATCGGTCCTATCTTAACTCCTGTCATCCTTTTGTTCTTCACATAATTGAAGAATGCCTTGGGGTTTTCCTTTACCCTACTGGCCAAGGCCTACTCATGCCTTCTTCTTACTCTCCTTAGCCCCTTCTTAAGCTCCTTTCTTGCTACCTTATATTCCTCAATAGACCCATCTGATCCTTGCTTCCTAAATCTCACGTATGCTGCCTTCTTCCACCTGACTAGATTCCTCACTTGTCACCTATGGTTCCTTCACCCTACCATTCTTTATCTCCTCACCGGGACAAATTTATCCCTAACATCCTGCAAGAGATCCCTAAACATTGACCACATGTCCATAGTACATTTCCCTGAAAAAAAATCATCCCAATTCACACCTGCAAGTTCTAGCCTTATAGCCTCATAAGTTGCCCTTATCCAATTAAAAATTTTCCTGTCCTTTCTGATTCTATCCTTTTCCATGATAATTCTAAAGGCCAGGGAGCAGTGGTCACTGTCCCCCAGATGCTCACCCACTGAGAGATCTGTGACCTGACCCGGTTCGTTACCTAGTACTAGATCTAGTATGGCATTCCCCTAGTCAGCCTGTCAATATCTTGTGACAGGAATCTGTCCTGGACACACTTAACAAACTCTGCCCCATCTAAACCATTGGAACTAATCAGGTGCCAATCAATATTAGGGAAGTTAAAGTCCCTCATGATAACAACCCTGTTATTTTTGCACCTTTCCAAAATCTTCCTCCCAATCTGCTCCTCTGTATCTCTGCTGCTACCAGGGGGCCTATAGAATATTCCCAATAGCGTAACTGCTCCCTTCCTGTTCCTGACTTCCACCCATATTGACTCAAAAGAGGATCCTGCTACATTACCCACCCTTTCTGTAGCAGTAATAGTATCCCTGACCAGTAATGCCACCCCTCCTCCCCTTTTTTCGCCCTCTCTATCCCTTTTAAAGCACTGAAATCCAGGAATATTGAGAATCCATTCCTGCCCTGGTGCCAGCCAAGTCTCTGTAATGGCCACTACATCATAATTCCATGTATGTATCCAAGCTCTCAGTTCATCACCTTTCTTCCTGATGCTTCTTGCATTGAAGTACACATACTTTAACCCTTCTGCCTACTACCTTTACAGCCTTTATTCTGCTTCTCTTTCCTCAAAGCCTCTTTATATGTTAGATCTGGCTTTACTCTATGCACTATACTTGCATAGTTCTCGCATGACCTTTATCCTCCTCCACCTCACTATCTGCTCTAACACTCCGGTTCCCCTCCCCCTGCAAATCTAGTTTAAACACTCCAGAGCAGCACTAGCAAACCTTCCCACAAGGATGTTAGTCCCCCTCCAGTTCAGGTGCAACCCGTCCCGTCAGAACAGGTTCCACCTTCCCTGAAGTCAAGGCCCAATTGTCCAGAAACATGAAGCCCTCCTTCCTGCACCAACTCCTTAGTGACGTATTTAGCTGCATTATCTTCCTATTTCTAGCCTCACTAGCACGTGGCACGGGTAGCAATCCTGAGACTGCAACCCTGGAGGTCTTGTCCTTCAACTTTGCACCTAACTCCCTAAACTCTCTTTGCAGGACCTCCTCCTTGTCTGGTCTATGAAGCTATAAGCATTGGCATTCAAAATGTGTTAGAGACTAAAGTGAGACTAAACTGAGACTAAACTTCAAACTTAGCTCTTGGGGAAAAACAGCAAATGATTGCACATCAAACTCTTCTTAACCAAATAACTTAGTGGTCAGTACATTTTGTCTAATTGTTAGTTGAATTGCAAATAAATATTACTATTAATATTTTAATTATAATTTGACAAAATCTGCAAATGTTTCACATCTACCATGTCTAGGTCTTTCAATATTTGGAAGGTTTTAATGAGATTTCCCCCCCCCCCATCCTTCTAAATTGAAACATGTACAGACCCAGAGCTATCAAGCATTCCTTGTATGATAACCTTTTCATTCCCAGGGATGTTCAAATATCCTAGTCAAAAACTCCAAATAAAATCATCATAAAATTATTTATTTTAATTTTCATTAATAATATAAAATCATATTGCAGACTTTCTCTCACTATGCCAACAGCTATTCCAATTTCACTCCTAGGTATAGTAGATGGAAATAGATTTGGAATCACAACTGATTTCTCTTCACTTCTGCCCCATCATGTTCTGTTAGAGACACAATCATAACCTTTCCTGTCTCCTAAGCTGCTACACCTGCATTGTGAATGATAAAGATACCATCAAGGTTCTCTTTATCAGAGATTAACCACACAGACTGAATAAGTCTTCAGGTTGTCATCAACAGTATCCTGTCAGCATTGATACACAGACCTCTAGTATTTTTCAGAGCGATCTGCTACTTCCTGAAACTGCTTAGTGAAAAGGCATAATGGATTCTTTTCTGCCTGACCATCCATAACACCAAATACTCCAGATCAACAGCTTTCAGATAACGTGATTAGAAATTAATGTAATATAGAATGACCCTGTGGCCAGAGTAAGGTTTGGTATTGTTGGAGTTGCAATACAGAATGCAAGAGTATTGATCTGGAGATATGCGTTTGAATGCCATTGGGAAATAAATTCAAATAACTTAAAAATAGAATTAAGAAGTTCAATTAGTGAGCTTTTTTTGGGTTATTCTTTTCTACCATCACCCAACTTATAGTAAGTATATAGAAATGCTCCCTACCGAATTTATTTATCTTTTGTACTTAAAATTCAGATCTGTTGCTAAATTACAATAAATACCTGGCACAAAATAGCATTGCTACTGTTCCGAGTATTTATTTCCTTGTTCCTAGATGCCAGGAGGGGATTAAAAGTCCCATCACAAGCCAGAAAAACTCTGCAGATGCTGGAAATCCAAGCAACACACACAAAATGCTGGAGGAATTCAGCAGGCCAGGCAGCATCCTGCTGAAGGGTCTCAGTCTGAAATGTAGACTGTACTTTTTTCCATAGATGCTGCCTGGCCTACTGAGTTCCTCCAGCATTTTGTGTGTGTTGCTGTGGTCCCGTGTAATGTAAACTGGGTTGGTACATGAGGAAGACATAAAGCTGTGAAATATAATTGTTGAGTGTTCTTTCAAAAACCTAGAAAAGCAACAGTTAATCTTTAAAATGCGAAAACAAAGAACTAAAATTAACTTCAGGATAAAATAAACAACAGAATGTCCCATATAATGCATGTAATATACTAAAGCCTGGCTATGCTGTTGGGTGAAGTAACGAATAGGGGAACCAGGTCCTTCACGTGGAGATGGTGAAAGAACGAGGGTACTTGAAACTGAACTGTACAACCCTTCAACCTCCAAAAGATGGGTGACACTCTCATCTACAAGTTGAGAGGTTAGAACATAGAACATAGAATAGTATAGCACAGTACAGGCCCTACGGCCCACAATGTTGTGCCAACCCTCAAACCCTGCCTCCCATATAAGCCCCCACCTTAAATTCCTCCATATACCTGTCTAGTAGTCTCTTAAACTTGTAGGTTCAATTCCCACTCCAGAGGATCAAATTCAAAATTCTTGGCTGACGCACCAATACATTAATGAAGAAGTTCGGTCCAATTTGTCGTGCTCCTCTGCCTATCAAAATATTAAACCATGGTACTATTTCAAAAAACACATAACTTATTCCCAGTACTGCAGTGATAAAACAGGAAAAGATAGGAAAAGGTAAAATTCATTATTGGCAAAGACTACAGATGATCTAGGTAAAGTTTGTTAACAATCGACTCAAATTCAGCTTATTTTATTGACTGGTAAACAGGACATCAAAAGTGAATGTACATAATAACAAATAAAGTTTGGAAACTAAATTGAGCAGGGTTTTCCAAGGATTTTTAGAAAATTGTTCCAATTTCCATCTTACTCACTCAATAGAAAGCAGAAACTATGCGTTCATAGTTTCTGAAACAACCACATGTCAAATTAAAGAGGTTAATTTGAACCTATTAACATACATACTGTACTTGATGTCGAGCCAGAGATGAACTGGTCCATCAAAATATTCTATCATATATGAAAATATGGATTTAAGTCACTATAAAGTCTAAGATGTGGGAAAGATCATTTTACTTAAAATGTTAACCCATGTATTTAATGAATATGATAGAACGTTCCTAATTGTATGGCCAATTAAATTAAGAAATGTACTTAATCCAAGACTGTCAATTAATATCTCAGTTAATGAAAACAATTCACATGAAGGTGGGATGTATTAAAGGGTTAACAATCGTTTGCATTTGAAAAGTTACATATTTGTATAAAAGTTACAATAAATACAGTTGCATTGCACACCTCTTCAATCCATCAGGCAGCAGGCTAACTCTGGGCTCAATCTTGCAATAATTTGTAACTAAGGGTTTTCGATTGCCCTTAGTTCCTCCATGTTAAACAGTTTGTTTCTTTTTGACTGTTACACAGCAACAACATTAAGTCATTCTATTTCAATGCTGCCACAATCTGCAGTTCCACTTCCGGCTTCGCTGCAAAACACTTTCTTCCTCCCTTTCAGAGATTACAGACAGCTAATTTGCCTACACCTCCTCACCTTGCTGCCTACTGAGGACTCCATTCCATTCTCCCATTTTCTCCGGCTCTAACATGCATGTTCTGATGATGAGACATTTCACACAGGTACTTCTATGATACTTCCTTTTTTTCTTAACCGTGGTTTCTCTTTTATCATTGTTGATGGTTCTCAATTCTATTTCCCACACATTTGTGCCCTTCCTTTTTCCTCTCATCCAGAGCAATGAAAGACCTCCCTTTGTCCTCACCTTCTACGCCACATTCAATAATCATCTTTCAATGAGACACCATCACCAAACCTGTCTTTCTCTTGCCTTCCCTTCCAGCATTCTGAAGGGACTATTCCCTCTGTGACTCCCTGGTGCGCCCTTCCATCTCCATTTATCACTTTTCCATGCCACTGCAGGATGGTCAACAAATGCCTTTCTCCTTATCATCATCCTGCATCCAAAACATTCATTCCAGATGAAATAGCAATTCACTGCCACATCTTCTAATTTATCCAACTGTATTTGAATGGCAGATTGGAGAAACCAAACACAGAATAAGTGACCATCTTGCAGAATGCTACTGTTCAGACTGCAGGGGTACCCCTGGGTTTCCAGTCACCTGTTGCTTTATTCTGCATCTTATTCTCTTACTGATCTCTCTGAATTTGAACTTCTGTGCTGTTTCAATAAAGTTCAATGCAAATTTGAAAGGTCAGCTTCTCATCTTCTGTTTAGGCACGTCACAATTTTGGAGACTGAGTAATGAGTTCAACCACCAAAGATAAATGATCTCCATGTTTATGTTAAAACCGTTCTCATGTACGGTCATCAACTCCTACCATTAATTCAAGTTTTCCTCTCTCTCTAAAGATGCTATCTGATCTTCTCAGTATTTCTAGCTTTCTCTCTTAGTTCTAAGTTACATGAACTGCTGTTTTGTGTCTAACAGTTTAAATGCAGGCAGATAGGACTTGGTCAGGAAGACACATTGTTTGACATTGATGTGTTAGACCAAAAGGCTGTTTCTGTGCTGCATAACTTTATGACTCTGACCAAGCTGAAGCCTTATTTTTTCTTTGCTTTACTTATTCTTCCCTCTCTCCAACCCTTCACCAGCTGTCTTGGGCAGCACTATCAGTATTTATGTTATCTACGTCCTCTTGGTCACCACCCTATCAGATATTCTTTTTGCTTTCACCACTCATCCCCCTCTCTGGAATGGGCTTGGTGCCTCACTTTTCCAGGTCTAACTGAGAACTCACCAACATGCAATCCTGTCTCTCTCTTCACTGACAGAACCTGACTTTTGTGGATTTCCAGAACTTTCAGGTTTTAGTTCAGATATGTAGCATCTGCAGTTTTTGAAGATTTGTGGTGATAGAGCTTCTACTGATCATGAAACACCAGAGAAATTCATTGATGAGTTTGCCAAGATCATCGCTGATGAAAATCTAACACGCTGAATGGCTGCATCACTATAAATGTGTGGTGAACAAGAGTAAGACATAGACTGCTTACCGGTAACACATAAATTCAGAGTCGGGAACGATGGCAATGCCAAACAGGCACTGACTGTCCACTTGGGTGGCAGAGGTAGTGGTATTAATATTTTTAATTATTATATAAAACTACCTTTATGGTATATGTATATGTAATCTAAATGAAGTTTGTGTTTAGACTTAGGTCCCACCCTCAAGCTATCTCATTATATTGGTGCAAATATTCCAAATCCAACAAAATCCAAAATCTGAACGTTCGGACAGGCATGTGGATAGGGAGAGAATGGAATTAGAATCAGAAACAGGTTTAATATCATTGGCATATGTCGTGAACTTGTTGCACAGCAGCACTACATTGCAATACATAATAATCAAAACTGTAAATTATGGTAAGAAGGACGTATATATTAAAGAAGTTAAATTAGTTAAATTAAGTAATTAGTACAAAAAGAGAGGAAAAAAAGTAGTGATGTAGTGTTCATGGGTTCAATGTCCCTTCAGAAGTCAGATGGCAGAGGGCAAGAAGCTATTCCTGAATAGTTAAATGTGTGCCTTCTGCCTCCTGTACCTCCCCCCTGATGGTAGCAATGAGAAGAGGGCATGCCCTGGATGATGGTTGTTGTAAATGATTTATGCCACCATCATTAAGGAAGGATATATAGACCATGTGAAGACAATGGAATTAGTTTCAATTGCCATCATGACTGGCACAGATATTATGGACCAGAGGGCCTGTTCCTGTGCTAAACTGTTCTATGTTCTATTCTTGAAATCCAGTGTGGCTAGCTTCTGACCAATTGATTGACTCTCGAACTGATGGGTGGTATTGCTGACAATGCTGTTGAGTAGCACATGTCAGTAACGTGCTCACCAATGACCAGTCTGAGCTTCCCTTGGGCCACTGACCTGCACACCTCATCATTGTGTCCAAGCATGTATCAGAGAGCTGAATTCCAGTGGTGAGGGGAGAGTTAGTGCCCTTTACATCAAGCTGTATGGCCCAATATGGCATCGAGGAGCCTTGGTGAAACTAAATTTGGTGGAATTAACTGCCACACTCAGAGTATTTGGTATCTGGAATTAACTGCCTGAGGAAGTGGTGGAGGCAGGAGCAGTAGCGACATTTATGACCCATTTTGACTGTTACTTGAATGAGTCAGGCATAGAGCAGGGACTCCCAACCTATTTTTATGCCATGGACCCCTACCACTAATCCAGAGGTCTATTGAGCTCTACCTCTAACCGAGAGGTCCATGGACCCCTACCTCTAACCGAGAGGTCCATGGAGCCCTACCTCTAACCGAGAGCTCCATGGGCCCCTACCTCTAACCGAGAGGTCCATGGAGCTCTACCTCTAACCGAGAGGTCCATGGAGCCCTACCTCTAACTGAGAGCTCCATGGAGACCTATCACTAACTGAGAGGTCCATGGGCCCCTACCACTAACCGGGAGGTCCATGGAATCCTACCACTAACCGGGAGGTCCATGGATTCCTACCTCTAACCGAGAGGTCCATGGAGCCCCATCTCTAACCCAGAGGTCCATGGAGCCCTACCACTAACCGAGAGCTCCATGGAGCCCTACCTTTAACCGAGAGGTCCATGGACCCCTACCTCTAACCGGGAGGTCCATGGACCCCTACCTCTAACCGAGAGGTCCATGGCTCCCTACCACTAACCGGGAGGTCCATGGACCCCTACCTCTAACCGAGAGGTCCATGGAGCCCTACCTCTAACCGGGAGGTCCATGGACCCCTACCACTAACCGAGAGGTCCATGGAGCCCTACCACTAACCGGGAGGTCCATGGACCCCTACCTCTAACCGAGAGGTCCATGGCTCCCTACCACTAACCGGGAGGTCCATGGACCCCTACCTCTAACCGAGAGGTCCATGGAGCCCTACCTCTAACCGGGAGGTCCATGGACCCCTACCACTAACCGAGAGGTCCATGGAGCCCTACCTCTAACCGGGAGGTCCATGGACCCCTACCACTAACCGAGAGGTCCATGGAGCCCTACCTCTAACCGAGAGGTCCATGGACCCCTACCACTAACCGAGAGGTCCATGGACCCCTACCTCTAACCGAGAGGTCCATGGAGCCCTACCTCTAACCGGGAGGTCCATGGAGCCCTACCTCTAACCAAGAGATCCATGGACCCCTACCTCTAACTGAGAGGTCCATGGAGCCCAGGTTGGGAACCCCTGGCACAGATGGATATGGAATTAGTGCAGACAAGTATGAATAGGCACAGTGGCTGGCATAAACATGTTGGGCCAAAGGACCTGCCTCTACACTTTAAAACCCTGTGTTTATGATTCCACAGCAGGTATCACACACCAAACGTCGGAGCCATAAACTGATTACCTGCTGAGTGCTTTTCATCCTGCAATGCAAACACGTCTAGGTACTTACACCAAAGTATATTTCCTGAGGTTCATTACTACTGTGCCAGCACACTGGTCCAAACTCTCACTTCAGCTGGAGCTCCTGAAGCAATGGACATGGAGCATAGAACATGGAACACTACCCTTCAACCCACGATGTTTTAACCGTCTCTAATGTCAATCTAACTCTTCCTCACCACATAACTCCCCATTTTTCTTTCATCCATGTGCCTATCTTAGAGAGTCTTTAATGTCTCTAATGTAACTGCCTCTATCACCACCCCTGCTGGTGCTTTCCAAGCACCTTCCACTCCCTATGTAAAAACACTCTGATATCCTCCTGTGCTTTCCTCCAATCGCCTTACAATTATCCCCACCCCATCATATTTATCATTTACGGCCTGGGAAAAAGCCTCTGGTTGTCCACTCTATCTATGCCTCTAATATTGTGCACCTCTCGGCCTCCCAATCTCCAAAGAGAAAAACCCTAGCTCGCTCAACCTGTCCCCATAAGAGATGCTCTCTAATCCGGGCAGTATCTCGTTAAATCTCCACTACTCCCTGGAATGCCCGTCTCGCTGCTGCTCAGGTTGGTTCTCAGTGAGCCTTGCCTGTGGCACAGGCGTTGGCTGGTCCGTGGTGAGCAATGCAGCTGCAGAAAGTGCGGTAAGTGTGGGCGCTGCGGGGAATGACAGTGACTGCCCATGTGTAGACGGGACTGACCAGATCCCGACAGTCTCTCACACCAGCAGCTTACATTGCATCACTGCCCATGTGTAGACGGGACTGACCAGATCCCGACAGTCTCTCACACCAGCAGCTTACATTGCATCTAACAGGAGATGGGGGGTGGGGGGGCGACCGTAGAATCCAGGCTGGGTGTCTCTGCATGTAACTGGTACCACCAATCCTCAGCAAGCCCCAAAGTTTTCTGAAGATATTTCTGAAAAATTGTCAACTCTGGAAATAACATAATTGAAAAATAAATATAACCAGAAAGTTAGAGCATAGAGCATAAAACATTACAGCTCAGTGCAGGCTCTTTGTCCCACAATGTTGCACAGACCTCTTAACCTACTTTAAGATCATTCTAACCCTTCCTCCTACATAGTTCTGCATTTTTCTATCCATGTGCCTATCTAAGAGTTTCTTAAATGCCCTCATGTGTTTGCCTCTACTACCAGCCCTGGCAGGGTGTTCCGTGCACTCACTATTCTCTGCATAAAAAACCTCCCTCTGACATTCCCCCTAAACTTTCCTCCAATCACCTTAAAATGATGTCCCCCCCAGATTAACCATTTCTGCCCTGGGGAAAAAGTCTCTGGACATCCAAAATTTTTTGAAGATACTCTATTTCAAGGGAACAAAAGAAGTAGCTAACTCAGTAATATAGTTACTCAAAATCTCCCTTGAATGAGACTAAAGAAAGCTACTACTTTCATGACAGCTCTCAAGAGAACAGTTGCTTTTGCTCCAATTCCCTCTACTTATTTCCCTTTACCCTTGTCAGTTACACTGGACAAAGTGCTGCTTCCTGAGAATTTTTTACTGTTTATTATAGACAGCCTGAAGATGAACACAAATATAATTTCAGACTACTTGTATCACATAGGAATTTGGGGAAACAGGTAATTAACTTTTATTGAATTATAATTGCATAATGGTGCTGATGTTTTGCAATAGTTCAACTAAGCTAAAAATGTTTTGTTGATGATTTTCATTTGTACTCAGTGTCTAAGGCTTCTCACTTAAGTTTCCAACAATAATCAGCCAGCAATGATGGATTCCATTTGCCCTGATACCGTTTTTCCATGGCCCCAATGTCCTGGTGAAACGTTTCACCATGTCCATCACTGACAGCGCCAAGATTTGCAGGGAAGAAGTCTAAATGGGAAGGCAGAAAATGGATCTTTAGTGACACTTTGCACTTCATAGTTTTATATGCTTGAAGCATGTTTTCAACCAGCTATGCATAGTCGATGCTCTTTAGTTGCCAAGAAAATTCTCAATAACATCGTTGAATATCTTCCATGCAATTTTCTCCAGTCCCACTAAAAGTTGTTTGAATTGCCTGTCATTGATGACCTGTTTGATTTATGGACCAACAAAACTGCCTTCTTTATTCTTGGCATCAGTTATTCTGACTTGGATTATGAATTAAAATAACAAATATAGACGATTTAAAAAAACGGTGCTTGATAGGGAAATTTCATGGTGATTTTCATGATCAGCAGCCTAAAATCCATAAGATACACCCAAAAGTCTTCAGGGAGCACAATCTTTGTTGTCCATTGTTATTCTCTGGCACATCCCTATCTATTCCCTTTTGATTTTTTAAATGTTTTTAATTTTTTTAATGGGAGGAAATCTACACTCAGGATTAATACACAGTTCCCAATAAACCTGCCAGCTACTTTTGGGATTTTCTTTGAAATAGGAGCTTCCAGAGGAGATCCTCACTGTAAAGGAGAGAACATGCAAACTCTGACACAGACAGATTCATACAGATTTTAAATACTGAAATATTCTTTCAGCTGTTTAAAATCTACCAGCGCCCCAAGATTCCAATTATCTATTGATCCATATTTACTGATTTATTTTATTTAGCAATACAGTGCAGAGGAGCTCCTTCTAGCCTCTTGACCCATGCTGCACAAGCAATCCCTGACAATCCTAATTTAACCCAAACGTAATCACAGGACGATTTACAATGACCAATTAACCTACCTGGTGTGTCTTTGGACTTTGGGAGGAAACTGGAGCATCCGGGGGAAACACACACATTCCACAGGGAAGACGTGCAGAGACTCCTTGCAGAAGGTGCCAGAACTGAACTCTGCACTCTGACACCCTGAGCTGTAATAACGTCGCGCTAACCGCTAAGCAACCATGGTATGTTCCTGTCAACCCGCGTTCATTTCCAGCCGCTGCCCGTAGGAGTCTGTACGTTTTCCCCATGACTGTGAGGGTTTTCTCCTGGTGCTCCAGTTTCCACCCACAGTCCGAAGGCGTGCTGGCTAGAAGGTTAATTGGTCATTGTAAATTGTCCCATTATTAGACTAGGACTGAATCGGGAGATTGCTGGATGGCGTGGCTCGAAGGGCTGGAAGAGCCTATTCTCTCCTGCAGCTGAATAAGTAAATACATAAACAAATAAATAAACAAGGTGCCATTTGGCTGAGTAAGGGAAAAAAGTGAATGGATTAATTGAAAATTCTTGAATTATGTATTTTAGAGTAAATCTAATATTGGCACTTGAACAGAAATTATCTTGACAAAATAATTGAATGGATAAATCATTTAATTACCTTGGCAGTACAAACATTTGGAATAAAACAACATTCAGCTCTTCTCTGATAAAACCACAATATCGACATCAACTCACAAAACTACTCTCTCTTTAAGATTCTTAGTTTCCTTTTACTGAGATAAATGCATTCTACCGTTACAGCCCTGCCTGTTTGTTCTCAAGTGTTCCTTTTTTCATCATTATGACCTGATTTAAAATAGATCTTGAATGGATATACTGATCACGTTTTAATATCAATCTAAATGTCTTGAGGATTTCATAATTTGCAAGCATCTCTCTGTGTTACTGAAGTATTCTCTGGACTGTTCTCTGACTTTATGAAGCTTCTTCCTTGTAAGTATCAGATGCATGCAGTCTTTCAATGCTGCAACACTTTATTGCTGAGTTTTTGGTCCCACATTAATTACTCTATGAAACTAAAACCAATTATGTTGTTTGTTGTCTGTTCAATATTCACTTTACGAAAAGGTAGCTGCATCTTAACTTAATGGCTCAGATCACTACCAATTTGCCTGAAACTGTTTTCTAGTGTATTGGACTTAAATGAAATTTGATTAGAAAATGAAAATTAAAAAACTGTTAAATATTTCATTAGGATTTGTTATAAAACTGTGATTAATACAGTGAACACAATATTTAATGTAAATTTTATTTGAGAGCATATATTTTATGTAATTCACAATACAAACTTCTTTTTCTTTTTAAAAAAAATCATCACAAACTTAGTTAAAATAATAGCTTTCACTCTCTGAAGTGTTCACAAATATATTAATTTACTGCTAAATTAGTGAAAACATCAAGATAATGTTAGATTTAAAAATTATTGAGTAGGAAAGATTGATTGGTAAAAAAGTACATTCTAATATATGTGGTAGTGATAAGCAGTCAAGTTTAATTAACACTGCATATCCTGTGATTCTTGACATGTGTCAACAATTGCTGTAGTGAACTGCAATTACTAATAATGCACATCAGCTTTCTTAAATGATTTTAAATGATTTTATGTTAAAATACATTTTTTGGCATTTTAAAGTAGTAATTAATTAGTGTAATAGTGATTGATTGATTAATTAATTAATTAGTGATTAAAGTAGTGTTATATGTACGTCATACAAGATTTTTATACAAAGTGCTTATGTGATGGCGATAAGATTATTAGTTCATAGTACTAATACCCTACTTCACTACTTCATTTCTTCTTGAGAGTTTTATATTTTAAATGATTTGAATGAAATCTGTTGAACAATTAGAAAGAGTATAATAGGTAGATGTTAGAAAGAATATCTTTAATGTTGGCTGAGTATTTAGATCTCTCATTTAGGAATCTATATATTTTATTTTCTATCTTTGATAATAATTAGATTGTATCTATTAAATATAAAGTTTAATTTAGTTATTTCAAGTAAAATGTAGATAATACAGAGTGAAATAAAAAATGCAGTTGCTGGAAATCTAAAATAGAAATAGAAAATGCTGGTAATACACAGCAAGTCGCATCAGTGGGAAACAATCACTATTACAGTTCAGAGACCCTTCAGATAATATAAAAATCTGCTCAGTTTTAGTGGTCTAATATATTTCAACAATATTTATATTTTCAGAACTTAAAATGATTCATACATTTTTTTCAAGTTGCAGTTTTAATTGAGGAAGTCAAGGAGACTTCTTTCTTGTGCAGCATACAAAATGCTGGAGGAACTTAGCAAGTCAGGTAGCATCTATGGAGGGGAATAAGCAGTCAATATTTTCATTGTGTTCTGGTTGTATGATTTGGAATACATTGGCTGAAAGGGCACTGGAAGCTATTTCAACAGTAACTTTGAAAAGTGAACTGGAAATATAACCAAAAAGAAATAATTTCCAGGGCTATGTGGAATGCCCTGAGGAACTAAAGAATTAGCATGGTGTAGGTTCAGATGTCCCAGCTTATGCTTGTATGATGTTATACTACTACAAATATTTTTGGGATCAGAACCTGCTTTTTAATCCCTGACATACAGTATGTCATGTCATTTGTTGTTATGTGACAGCCATATAGTGCAAGGGATATTAATTAGTACAACAATACCATGAGTTAAGCTTTCTTTGTTGTCATCCCTCTGTTTACATGCCATTAGCTGGAAATATTTCTGTATCAGTTGCTTTTGTTGCATAACATAATTGCATTCCCATCTTTCATGCTGCTCATATGTTACTAACTTTTTGATAAAGTAACTTGGGAAGAAGCACATAGTCAGCATTTTTATTGACAGAGAGGAATTAGTTTAAATGGTTGCTAACATAGCCGATATTTAAATTGCTTTCACAAATTGTCTTTTAAAGATGAGATGCCTTCTTACACCACTCTGGTCAGTCTGAAGATATTCCCACAGTGCTGCTCTCCCCGCTGGTTTTCCTGGTGGCAGATGTTGGGGTTTTGTGAAATGAGAGTGAAATGCAAATGGCAAGCTGCTATAGAGCATCTCCTAGATGAGCCCAGGTGTGTTGCCAATACAGAGAATGAATATTTAAGGAGGTGGACAGATACCAATTGAGCAGGGTGTTTTATCCAGAATAGCACTGAGACTCTTGTGTGCTATGGAGATGCATGCATTTAGGCAACTGAAGAGTATTTCATCACACTGCTAAATTGTGCCTTGTAAATGGTCTGAGGTATCTGGAGTTTTGTCACATTTACAAAACACAGAGTCTTTTGCAAACTCTCCATTTATGTGCTGGTGCAGTTAAGGTTCTGGTAAATTGTGACCTCCAGAATGTTGGTGTTGATCTCTAGAGATTTGGCGATGGTTAGATAATTACTGCAGGTTCAATATTTTTGGGACTGATTGTTACCTGGCGCTTCTGTAGCGTGAATGTCACTTGGTTGAAAGTTGACTATAAAGAGCATTAAATGGCCGAAGTTTGACAACTATGATAGCATGGACTAGAGGAAGAGGTTGTGATATCTCAACCACTCAGAACCTCAGTTTGAAATCACTACTGTGCAAAATTCAAATGTAGCATATTGACTGCAAATAATATATTACAGGTGTTTTAACATGAAAAGTAACATTATAAAATGTCCCACATTTTATGGTTTGTTAGATGAAGAATATTTTTTCATTTCATTAGAAAAATCTTTAAAAAATTCTCAATGGCTTGTTAATTTAAATTTTTAGAAATGATTAATGTGTTTAAAAGAATTTGTTTTCATACATTTTTAATAATTAAGTTTAAAAAAATTTTGAATACTTGAGAATTGCTGATAAGTGAGTAAAAGTTATAAGCCTTTGACAATTCCTGCTCAGTCTGTAGATGCCGCTTAACTGACTGTCGATTTATTTCTATTATTTGGATCAGGATGGTTTTGTCCTCACGTTTTGTCCTGTTTATGCCTCAGGTTCCGAAATCATTGAAGGTCTCGGCCTGGTGATTATTCATGTAAGATCTTTTCTAAAACTAATATCAGCAGCAAACAGTGATGGATTGCCGTGCACTGCAAGATACGGATGAAAATGACTTTTCTACCAAAATTGATTTTTCACTGCAGTGAATTGTGGATTGCTTTCCATTAAGAAATTAATCTGGACATAAAATGATAAGATTCATGTCTTGTACTGAGGAACATCAGAACAACAATGTCATAACCACTGTAATTTTGTATGAAAAAACATTTTCTCAGCTTTAATTAACCTCATTAGAATTAACTTTTAAAATTCGATAATTTAACCAAAACAAGAAAAAAGCTAAAAACCATTAGAACCCATTAAATAATCTGCACATTTGATATTTACTTAAATAATCCAGAAAGCTGAGAATGCCTGTATTTTACAAATATTTTTTCACTACAGTGTTAAAGCTGTCACAAAGGCTAAATTATTCACATCTATTTGTGTAGTTAAAAGACATGATCTATTTTATGCCTTTAGTTCTGCTTGTTAAAATTTCTTCTGTTACCTACTATAAACTATTTGTCACATTTAATTATAAATAGAAACGCAAAAAAATGCTTCTTTATTTATTGTACATTTACATTAGTAGGGATATGATTTGTAAAATATTCTGCTGTTCACTTTCATAATTAGGTATTCAGTAACCACAGAATCCTTTGCTCGTTGTTATCCTCCCTAATAAGTAGGTGTTTTTTGAACCTCCCCCACTGGATGCTTTCAATGGGTTGGTGACATTTCCTTTTTTGTTACTGTATTTGTGTTTAATTCCCCTCAAATTCATGCTGCCTCAGCTCAATCAGAGTATATGTTCATTCTACATTTCCCATGGAATGCCCCATCTCATAGACTGTCTTGAATCTTCAACTTTAGCATTTTTACAAACTTTCGGTTCAACTTCCATAAGCTTCTGAAATCAGTCCAACATTTTAGGTATAAAATGCACATGCTTTCTGCTCCAAAATAATTTGCACATTCTACCTTACTCTTGTGAAAGTCTCCCTCAGTCACTTCTTTTTTGTATATGAAACAACATTTTGTGGTGTTAGCAAATACTGTATAGTACAAAATATTAGTTTGATCACAACCCAGGTACTAAATTCAGAACTGAGTTTCCACTATGGAAATCACAATACATTTACAAGATGAGCATATTGTACATTAACTAATTAAGATCAGAAATGATAAGTTATAGTTACCAGAAGAGTTGGTGCGATTATTTTAAACAGAAAAAGCTAAGAGGAGAATTAGACCAGTTTTTTGAAATCATTCTAAAGTGAATGGGGGAAACCTGTCTCTTCCATTGAGGGGAGAGTGATGAAGAGGGAATTTAGATGAAATTTCTTTACACACATAGGAAATGTACTTTAATTGATTTGAAAGGAATGAATTTCAGAGGGGAAGTACAATGCGCTATGCGACTATTCCAGGTGTTTGGTTCTGCCAGCTGGGGATAAATTTCTCGGCACCAACATTTTGCTACTTGAACTGGTTGATTCAGAGACCATTACATCTTTCAGGGAAACTGAGAAATATCTGAATCACAAAAACATGCAGGATTGCTGCAGAAATGCAGGCAGTGCTTTTAATTCCATGGAATTGTAATGGGGTGGCACAATAGCAAAGCGGTTAGTGTAACGCTACTACAGTATCAGCAATCACAAATCAGGGTTCAATTCCCGCCACTGACTGTAAGAAGTTTGTTCGTTTTTCCCGTGACTGCATGAGTTTCCTCTGGGTGCTGTGTTTCCCTCCAACATTCCTAAGGTACACGGTTAAGGTTAGTGAGTTGTGGGCATGCTATGTTTGTGCCAGAAGCTTGGCGACACACGTGGGATGCCCAGCGCACTCCTTTCTGATTTGGTTTGACGCAAACAGTGCAGTTCACTCTATCTTTCGATGTTTCAATGTACATGTGACAAATAAAGCCAATCTTTTTTTCTTTCTAATTTGTACTGCTTCAGCATTAGTCAAACATACACAGTTTTCATTCTTATTAACCTTTCATGGATCCATCGACTTTCAGCAGGTGCAAGTTTTTCCTGACAAGAGTTGATACTACTTCAATGTAAGTTTTTAAGTGGCATTAATTCCCATGGTCAGAGCTTAATTAACAAGTGGTATATGCTCAGCCCTTTCATTCTGCCTGATGTTTTGTAGCAAAACTGGAAATTTAAGATGTGCAGTAAGTAGCACATTTATATTCCATAAATCTATTTGTATCACACACAGACATCCCACCCTGTAAAAACTCATTTCAGGGAGGTAGCACCATCAATTTACGGGAGACTCCCAGAACTTCCGGGAGAGGTGAGAAGCCTGCGATAGAGTAGCTCCTTAGCAGCTAGCCAGCTAGTTTAAATAACGTTAGCTATGCTAATGAACGAATGACACCCATTAAACTCACCTCAACATGTCTTTTACAGTCTTAACCCACCATGGGCAATAGAAAAGTCACTGTTGCAAACAGTGCAGCGAGCAACACTGTCATTATTTTTGACCCCTATTAGGCAGGGGTACACTTTAGTGTAGTCTGTGGTGACGTACGTTTTATATTTTCTTTTTTTGGAACACTCTGCCATGGCGTGCTCTCTCTCTCTTTCTCTCTCTCTCTCTCTCTCTCTCTCTCTCTCTCTCACTCGCTCTCAAAAAAAATCGATTTCCAGTATATTGTATATAATTTGCGGGCATCAGGAAGCCACTATCAATATGCGGGAGACTCCCGGAACTTCCGGGAGAGGTGGGATGTCTGCACACACAAAATGCTGGAGGAACTCGGCAGGCCAGGCAGCATCTACGGAAGAGAGTACAGATGATGTTTCGGGCTGAAACCCTTCAGCAGGATCGGAGTGAAAAAAAAAGGGGTCCAAGTTAGAAGGTATGAGAAGGGGAGGTGGTGGGACGGGTGAAGTAATGAGTTGGGAAGTTGATTGGTGAAAGAGATACAGGGCCAGAGAAGAATAGGAGAGGACAGAAGGCCAGAACAAAGAGCACATGGTTGAAGAGTCAGAGATCACAGGGGGGGAGCAGTGAGAGAGGGTTTCACTGAACTCCCATCGAAGGGAAGATTTAAACTTCTTCAGTGTAGGCAACCCTGGAAGAAACTTCACAGTGTAGTAATCCATCACAAAAAAGAGAAAATCTGCAGATGCTGGAAATCACAACACACACAAAGTACTGGAGAATCTCAGCAGGACAGGAAACATATGCGAAAGAGTACAGTTGCATTTGGGGTTGAGACCCTTTATCTATGGAAAAAGGTATAGTCAACATTTTGGGACAAGACCCTTCGACCATGTGCTCTTTCTTCCATGGCCTTCTGTCCTCTTCTATAGATCCCCCCCCCACCCTTCTCCTGCCTAGTATCTCTTTCACCAATCAACTTCCCAATTCTTTACATCACCTCTCCCCCTTCCCAGGTTCACCTATCACCCTGAGTTTATCTCTCCCCTCCCCTCCCCTCACCCTCTAACTCTGATTCCTCTTTTTCCTTCTACTCCAATCCTGCTGAATGGTTTTGGCCCGAAATGTCGACTGTACTTTTTTCCAAAGATGCTGCTTGGCCTGCTGAGTTCCTCCAGCATTTTGCATGTCTTACTTGGATTTCCAGCATCTGCAGATTTTCTCTTGTTTGTGATAAATATATTTGTGACTGGTTTTGAAAGTTCTAAGTTAGGTCAATGATCTGCAGTCCACGTTGTACTGAAGAACACGATATCCATCATACAACCTTAAAAATTGATGTAAGCTTAAATTCTGAAATGAAGTGTCAGATCAGCAAGGATTTACATGACACTTCAAATTAACTTTAAGTGTCTGGAAATCCAACCAATAAGATAAGATCATGGAAAAGGTGCCCTAGGTTTCAAGACAAACATATAGAGGAATGTTTCCTTGCTTAAATATTTGCAATGAACTTAGTAAAACAGTTTTTCCATTTTCATTGTTTGCCCAAGCCAAAGAACTCATCACTAATGGAATAAAAAGAGAAATTGCTGTACTCATCATGTCTGACAGTATCAATGGATGGAGATCAAAGAATAGGGAAAATTCTGGGGTCTTGGACATTACTCTCCTTGCCATCAAACCACATTATTTAATTGGTCATTTTGCTGCTGTTTGCGAGCTGCTCTGGCTTTTACCTGTGTTGGAATATTAATCACTGACATAGTTCACTGTGTGATACAACTTGAACAGCTTTACTATTGTGAAAAGGTGAAATGCAAATGTACGCCTTTTCAAAAAATTGATTGCTGTTTCATACTTGATGATTTCATTTCAATTTCTGTGGTCATCCCACCCTTAAATTCACAAAACTGACTGTTATCACTAAACCTCCCTCTATCCATAAGCTCGTCATTGCCCTCTCAGAACTTGGCTTGGTGATGGAGCTAGGGGGTGGTAGTTGAGGGTTGTTTAACAGATTGGAGGCCTCTGACCATGGTGTGCTGCAGAGACTGGTGCTGGGTCACCTGTTGTTTCGCATAAATATTAAAGATTTGAATGAAAATGCATGTGGTATGATTAGTAAGTTTGCCGATGACATCAGGTGGTGAGTTAGCGGACACTGAAGAAGGCAGTATAAGGTTACAACTGAATATTGATCAACTGGGAATGTGGGCAAGGGAATACAGATATAATTTAACTCTGCCAACTGTGAAGTGATGCCTTTTGGGAAGTTAAACCAGGGCAGAACCCACACTATGAATGTCATAACAGACAACACCGAAACAATGGGATACACGTACATATTTCTCTGAAAATGGGAATACATGTAGGTAGGCTGGTGAGAAAGGCAAATGGCATGCTTGCATTCATTGGCTGAGTTATTGCAGATAAGAGTTGGGACGTCATGTCACCAACGTACAAAATGGTGGTTAGGCCGCACATGTTAAGAAAGTTGTAATGAAGCTTGAGAGGGACCAAAAAAAAATTGACAATGATATTGCCCAGATTAGGGGGCTTGAGATATCAGATGAAATTAGATAGTTAAAAATGAGAGGGAATAAGCTTAAAGGGGCATCTGGGGAATATCTTTTTTTTGACACAAAGAGCAGCTGGTATCTGGAATGAGCTGCTGGAGAGTTGGTGGAGGCAAGATTTAACAACATTTAAAAGGCATCTAGACAGTGAGAAGACCGGAGAGGGATACGGAAGTAATGCAGAAAAGTGAGATTAGTACGATAGGCATAAATACAGTTGGCCAAAGGATCTGCTACTATGCTGTTCAACTCTCACGCAAACCTGCAGTTTTTGAGGCCCCTCAATTTTTATTTTTTGGTATCTTCTCTACCTATAAACTCTTCTATCATTTCCAGCTCCACCGTTAGATCTGACACTGCTGGAAGTTGTTTGACTCTTTGATCTGTGTCCTATGAAACAAGTGGTGGAATCTGCAAAATTTTTGGCTGTAATAAAAACTGGGATTGAAATGAGACATATAGGTCTTTCGAATACTTTAAGATCTTCAGCAGTCCTTGCTTCTCGTGAAGCCACCTTAGATGAGTGAGGGGAGAACCTGTGGAAAATTGGACAAAAAATTAAGCAATGTTTAATTTAAATATATTGTGCTCCTTAAGTAATTATTGCAACTTAATCATTTGAATTAGCCAGCCTCTGTGAATAGCATTATTGTTGAAACTTTAGTAAGCTCAAGCTGGCTGACCACAAGGGGAGATGCTTGTCTTGTACAGGAAACACCTGCTACAGTGTTGAGTGGAGATAAAAAAAACTGCCAAATGTTCTTCGGAGATCTAAAACACTGTAATCGTTTCTGTACAAGTTCATAGATAGAAAACAGAGCATTTTGAGGTGTGATGAAGCTTGCTATCAATGAAAAAAAAGTCTGAAATTCAGAAGTACTCTTTTGTGTTACGTGCTTCACATGCACCACCAATGGTCAAGAAGATCAAGTGGGGAAGAGAACTGAAACCCATCCATCATCTGTTCAATGCCTGAGCCTCTATTTTTTGATGCTAGAAATTTCTTATTACTGGAAGAAAGCAGTAGAGTTCTTCTGAGAAAGCATCTGCATTCACACTAAGCGTCTGTGTCTGACATGGAGTCATAGAGCACCATAACACAAATACAGGCCCTTCGGCCCATCTAGTCTCTGCTGAACTGTTATTTTGCCTAATCCCATTGACCTGCTACTGGATCATAGTCCTCCATACCTCTCCCATTCATGTGCTTAAAAAAAACTTCTCTTAGAAGCTTGCAATCAAGCTCACATCCACCACTTTATTTGGCAGCTCATTCGATACTTGCACCACCCTCTGACTGAAGAAGATCCCCTACAGGTTCCTCTCAAATATTTCTTCCTTCACACTTAATCTATGCCTTCTAGTTCTCGTCTCGCCCAATGGCAGCGGAAAAAAGCTTGCTTGCATTAGCCCCATCTATACCCCGCATAATTTTGTATACCTCTATCAATTCTCCTCACATTCTCCTTTGCTCTGGTGAATAACGTCCTTACACATTTTCTTTACTCAGAATGAACTTTCACTAGGCCGCTCAATGGAACTTGTTTAAAACAGCCAGTGACCATAGAAATGGTGAAACTGTCACTTGTAATGCTAGAGAGCTGCGCCTTGAAGTCCAGATTTTCTGTTGAGTGATCCAACACAGCTGAATTTACCATCGGTGAGCTGGGGATAGCACTACAGAGTAAAAGGAAGGTGTGCTGTCGCTTTCAGTAATGAGAATACTGAAGCTGCAAACCGCAGATGACCACGTGAATGCAATATCAGACACACTGAAACACACACAAAAGTGCTGGAGGACCTCAGCAGGGCAGGCAGGGTCTTGGCCCGAAATGTTGGCTGTTTATTTCTTACCATGGATGCTGTCTAACCTGCTGAGTTCCTCCAGAATTTCGTGTGTACTGCTCTTGACTTCCAGCATCTGCAGAATCTCTTGGGTTTATAATTTCATCTCCAACACCAAGTGGCAGATCAGGATAAAGTAACTGATACATTGGTGCTACTTTCTAAGTTCAGCAGATCTCCAAGCACAGAACAGAAAAAGCTAAGAGTACTTTCAGCAGAATTCTTGGTGTGTTATTTTCCAGAAATTTCGGCTTTATTTGAAATTTCCTTTGCTAGATGTTCTTCATAAGTTAAACACTCACTGAGAACATATGCCACAATCTGGCTACCAAGGTAGCAAAGAATCACAGCCATTGAAAGTAATGAGGATCGGACAGGATAGTGTGACTGTATTGTTTACGAGAAGTTTAGATAGGGTAGATAGTCCTTTTCCCAAAATGGAAATGTTTAATGCTAGGAGGCATCAATTCATGGTGAGGGGAAATGTTAAAGGAAATTTGTGAGGCAAGTTTTTTACACAGAGCGTGGTATATGCACTATCAGCAGAGGTGGTGGAAGCAGATATGATGATAATGTTTCAGATCGAGCAGATAGAGAATGGAGGGATATAGGCTGGTTCAGGTAGTTTAAATTAGCATCATGGTCAACACAGACATGGTGGTTCAAAAACCCTGCACTGGACTATCCTGTGTTTTATATTCTATATTCATACTCAAGAATGGAGGAAGTGAAAAAGATACTGCACTGAAAATGAGTGTGGATAAAAAGCCAAAAATGGTAATTGTTGAAGTGGTAGACAACACAAGATAGGAGGGAATTACCAATCAGTGATATCAGAAACCTCAGTGATTACAAAAAGACATAGGAGATCTTCATTGTTAATCTATTATCATGGCAGAGTCCACTATTAAGGACCTCCTGCACCCAGGGCATGCCCGTTTCTCACTGTTACAATCAGGTAGGAGATACAGAAGCCTAAAGGCGCACACTCAGTGATTCAAGAACAGCTTCTTCCCCTCTGTCATCTGATTCCTAAATGGACATTGAAGCTTTGGACACTACCCCACTTTTCTTAATATACAGTATTTCTGTTTTTGCACATTTAAAAAAATCTATTCAATATACGTAATTGATTTACTTGTTTATATATTATTATGTTTTATTTAATTTATTATCATTGCTTTCTCTCTCTACTAGATTATATATTGCATTGAGCTGCTGCTGCTGCTGCTAAGTTAACAAATTTCACGTCACATGCCAGTGATAATAAACCTGATTCTGATTCTGGTTCTGAGATAGAGAGAGTAAAGGTGCTTCGAATGAGGCCTTATGTGAGTGCAAAAAATTAACCCTGTTAATAGAAACAGGATTAGAAACTTGAGTGATAATGGCAAAAATTCAGCCCTGCCAAAGGGTCTTGGCCCAAAACGTCAACTGTACTCTTTTCCATAGATGCTGCCTAGCCTGCTGAGTTCCTCCAGCATTTTGTGTGTGTTGGCAAAAACTACTTGCTAGTGGGACAATTGACATTCTATTTAACTAAGTTACACAGAAATCACAAGCAACACACATCAAAGTTGCTGGTGAATGCAGCAGGCCAGGCAGCATCTCTAGGAAGAGGTACAGTCGACGTTTCGGGCCGACACCCTTCGTCAGGACTAACTGAAGGAAGAGTGAGTAAGGGATTTGAAAGTGGGAGGGGGAGGGGGAGATCCAAAATGATAGGAGAAGACAGGAGGGGGAGGGATGGAGCCAAGAGCTGGACAGGTGATTGGCAAAGGGGATATGAGAGGATCATGGGACAGGAGGCCCAGGGAGAAAGACAAAGCAGGGGGGACCTAGGGGATGGGCAAGGGGTATAGTCAGAGGGACAGAGGGAGAAAAAGGAGAGTGAGAGAAAGAATGTGTGTATATAAATAACGGATGGGGTACGAGGGGGAGGTGGGGCATTAACGGAAGTTAGAGAAGTCAATGTTCATGCCATCAGGTTGGAGGCTAGCCAGACAGAATACAAGGTGTTGTTCCTCCAACCTGACTGTGGCTTCATCTTTACGGTAGAGGAGGCCGTGGATAGACATGTCAGAATGGGAATGGGATGTGGAATTAAAATGTGTGGCCACTGGGAGATCCTGCTTTCTCTGGCGGACAGAGCGTAGATGTTCAGCAAAGCGGCCTCCCAGTCTGCGTCGGGTCTCGCCAATATATAGAAGGCCGCATCAGGAGCACCGGACGCAGTATATCACCCCAGCCGACTCACAGGTGAAGTGTCGCCTCACCTGGAAGAACTGTCTGGGGCCCTGAATGGTGGTAAGGGAGGAAGTGTAAGGGCATGTGTAGCACTTGTTCTGCTTACAAGGATAAGTGCCAGGAGGGAGATCAGTGGGGAGGGATGGGGGGGATGAATGGACAAGGGAGTCGCGTAGGGAGCGATCCCTGTGGAAAGCGGGGGCGGGGGAGGGAAAGATGTGCTTAGTGCTGGGATCCCGTTGGAGGTGGCGGAAGTTACGGAGAATAATATGTTGGACCCGGAGGCTGGTGGGGTGGTAGGTGAGGACCACGGGAACCCTATTCCTAGTGGGATGGCGGGAGGATGGAGTGAGAGCAGATGTGCGTGAAATGGGGGAGATGCGTTTAAGAGCAGAGTTGATAGTGGAGGAAGGGAAGCCCCTTTCTTTAAAAAAGGAGGACATCTCCCTCGTCCTGGAATGAAAAGCCTCATCCTGAGAGCAGATGCGGCGGAGACGGAGGAATTGCGATAAGGGGATGGAATTTTTGCAAGAGACAGGGTGAGAAGAGGAATAGTCCAGATAGCTGTGAGAATCAGTAGGCTTATAGTAGACATCAGTGAATAAGCTGTCTCCAGAGACAGAGACAGAAAGATCTAGAAAGGGGAGGGAGGTGTCGGAAATGGACCAGGTAAACTTGAGGGAGGGTGAAAGTTGGAGGCAAAGTTAATAAAGTCAACGAGCTCAGCATGCGTGCAGGAAGCAGTGCCAATGCAGTCATCGATGTAGCAAAGGAAAAGTGGGAGACAGATACCAGAATAGGCACGGAACATAGATTGTTCCACAAACCCAACAAAAAGGCAGGCATAGCTCGGACCCATAGCTAGGACCCAATCACAAAATCATTCCAACCCTGTGCCGTGAGAGATTCTGCAAAGTTGTAAGTCTGATTTCTATATTCAGGGGTCTTGAGAAACAACTGCAGATATATAGTTGCTCTGTAAGATCTGCTTTGGCTTTCCTGCTTCAGTTCATTTCTTGACCATGCACTGCTGAACAAATTTGCATGTAGACTGAAGGACGAGCACACCCAGTTTAATACGTAACATTGAAGATTCAATATTCAGTTAAGCATACAAAATAGCTACCTTTGTACATCGATGGAAATGATCTCTAAAAATGGGAAGGAATTTTGACCTTAAAAGTGGTGTAGCTTAACGTAGTAACTCCCACACTAAGTTTGGGCTGGGTGAATGTGAATGGTATGAAGAGCAGATTTTGTGGGAAGAGCTGCTACTACTTCAATGAGACTCACTCAGGTCACCCAAGTTCAGAGCAGCCATGTGGTTAACTTATGGGAAGCAAGAACATGTAGCTGGAAGATGTATAAATAAGATGTGATTAATGGATTCTTAACCTCTAAGGGTGTCCAACGTTGTCCGACATTGTCCAACATGAGGATTTCAGATGAAGAGTATACATTATTCAAACGTTCTTCACAGAGTATATCTCGTATTTACTATAAAAAAAGGTGTAACTCAGAGAGCAGTTAGATACATGATACAATCTGCAGTAACAACCACGGTTTACAACTGATAATACAGTGACTGCCGGATCTGCACTCTACTTCCTTCCATATGCACAGCAGGTATGTATCAGCATGAAGAAAGGAGTGTTGTTATGAGAACAGCCATTCTATCAGTGAGTGTCGGCTGCAAAGGTTATGCTTGATGAATAGGATGCAATTGGTGGTCAATGGCCGATTTCATTTTGACGGATTTAATCCATTTCTATTTACACTGACAGTTGTGGAGTGGCTTTTGGGGTTGAACTCTTGAACTCTGGGATATATACATTGATTGTATACAACCAGTCTTCAGCAATGAATATGATGAATCTGCAGAACAAAGTTTTAATCACCTATATGAGCTGTGGGACTTCAATTTGGCTAGGACTGCAGTTGTGTTAGACAGTAGGGAGTGTAAATGGTGACAATTGTTTGTTATACAGGCTCTTGGCCACAGTGATAGACAATGCTCTAGGTTTTTTTAATCAAATGGCAGAGGCTAAATTCTACTTCCTTGCTGAACTAGAGCCTCTGCAAAGGCATCTGTTCTCTTTCATTGCTATGTGGCTGTTCTTGGGGCTGGAGATACAGCATGTAACATTGGGCCTCCTTGGGTAATGGAAGGACCGACCTACAGGAATCTGACCTTAAGCTGATTCTCACATCATTTTTAAAAGAATTTTAGAATAGGAAAGGTAACTACAAAAATGCAAACATCTTCTGAAGTTATAGAATAGGGGAGGGAGCTGGTTAATTCACACGACAACCAGTCTTCAGAAACTGCTTACATGTAGTCTCTCCATAATAGTCAAACAGACACCATTGTCTTTTAAGACCAAAGCTGCCAGTTTACAGCAGGAGTTAAATGGAGAGATTTACTTTGGGAATAAGTTAAAGTAAGTTATCTAACAATGTGACATCCCTTGGTACATTAATGCCATTGAACTTCTCTATTGGATGTGGGACACTTCTGATTCTGTATCATTGTAATTACAAAGGGAAAGATAATAAATAAATGTTCATGTTAATTGAAATTGTTCCTTAATTTTAGAAAATTGGTCTATGGACAGTTCTCAGTATTAGAACCTTATTGTGACCTTGAGACTACTGTTATATGAGCACATGGTCACTGTCACTAACTTTAAGAAGAATAAGCTTTGTCTTTAGGGAAATAGAAAAGTGATATCAAACTCCCAAAGCAATATTACGTATAGCCAATGACAATAGTTTACAGACTGACAACAGGCATCAAGCAAACAATACAAGAGCAGGAGTTTCAATCTGGTCCTGAAACACAATTTTTTGCATGACCTGCTTTAGTTTTCCGTCAGTGTAAGCACTTACAATGGTAGCAGCTTTAAAGCTTATAAGCAATTGCTATTTTTTATTGTCAATTCCCATTAAATTCTTGTCTTTTGCATTTTCGATAGTAGTTTTCATCCCCCAAATCTAAGCATTTTATGTTATTCTTCCTTCCATTCTCTCCGTTTTCTCCCTTCTCTCCCTTTCAGTAGCTGAGTCTTCAATTGGTCAAAGTCCTGCTTCCACCAGTTCTCCTCTGGTACTTCATTTCAACCTTGCAGGGAGGAGAAAACTAGACAGAATTCTATCTGATGCTGTTGAACTACACCCACTGCTAAAGTGTGTTTAAAATGATATCGGCAACTTCCTGCTGATCAGGCTTTTACTTTGTAAATCATAAATCAATATTAGGAAGGCAGGGAAAGGCAGGAGAGTATGTTTGTAGAGCAATGGAGTTCTAATAAAACCTGGGAATATGGAGGTTTAGCTGAATTTAACTACAGGAAGTCCACTTTTATAATCTCCTTCCTGCCTGGCTTTCATAACTGTGAGATTTATACAGGTTTATATGAACTATACAGCAATATAATGTCATCACATTGGCAGATCTGGGTTAACAGGTTTCACTTCAAATTCTTTGGCTATCCCCAATGCTGAGAAACATTCACAAACTGTTAAAAATCAATAAAGCAGTTCAGTAAAAATAAAATTATTGTAAACATTAAATAAAATAGAAAACTTTAAAATATTTCAAATAGTTAGCAGATTTATATACATTCAATTAAATAAAAAAATTAAAATGACATATATTATGCATGACCTTCAGAAGCAGAATCAGTGGGCAGGTTTGCCCTCTGGGGAGTTTCAGCAATTTCATTGCCTCTTTACAACTCTGTTCTCAGTATTAATGTTTTATTTGCACATTTTGTCTTCTTTTACACATTTGTTTGTCAGTCTTTGTTTATATATAGATTTTAGTAAATCCAATTATATTTCTTTATATTCCTGTAAGTTCCTGCAAGGAAATTAATCTCAAGTTAGTATATGATAATATATATGTACTTTGATAAAAAAAATTGGACTTTGAATTTGAAATGTGTTTGGGAATGCCTCAGCATACAGCAGCCAGCAAGCTCAGGACTTCAGTACTGATAGGAGAATCACATGTCAGTGGTGCTTACGCTGAGAAACACAGGCACTTCAGAATAGTTAGCATTACCTGGAAGTTTCTGGCCCTCATGTCAATCTTTCTATGTGATCTCTGCTTGTCAAAAAATCAATCATAACCATACATAGCAAGCTTAAGGTAAAGGAACCCTTAGGAGACAGTGATCATAATATGATAGAACTTGCATTGCCATTTGAGAAAGAGAAGCTGAAGTTAGATATATCAGTATTACGGTGGAATAAAGGGAATTACAGAAGCTTGAAAAAGGAGCTGACAAAGTTGATTGGAGGGGGACACTTCCAGCGATGACAGCAAAGCAGCAATGGCTGGAGTTTCTGAGAGCAATTTGGAAGTGTCAGGATAGATACATCCCAAAGAAGAAGCAGTATTCTAAAGGAAGGATGCTGACAAGGAAGAATGCCGTGGCTGACAAGGGAAGTCAAAGCCAACATAAAACCAAAAAAGAGTGCATACTTCCTCAGAATTTTTTTTGTTTATGATAGACCGCTTGAAGCTGAGCACAAATATAATTTCAGACTACTTGTATCACGTAGGAATTTGGAGAAAAAAGGAAGTACCTTTTAATGAATTATATGTTTAATTGCACAACAGTGCTGGTGCTTTGCATTAGTTCAACTAAACTAAAAATGTTTTGTCAATGATTTTTGTTTGTACTCACTGTCTGAAGTTTCTCGCTTAAGTGTCCAACAATAATCAGGCAGTATTGATTAATTCCAGTTGGCCTGATACCGTTTCTCCATGACTGCAATGTCCTGGTGAAACCTTTCACAGTGATCTTCATGTTCGGTAGCCCATAATCCATAAGTTGCACTCAAAGGTGTTCAGGAAGCATAATCTTTGTTGTCTAGTGTAATAAAGCAAAAAATAGTGAGAAGTTAGAGAATTGGGAAACTTACAAAAGACAGCAGAAGGTAACTATAAACAACCATAAGAGGAGAAAAGACTAAATCTGAAGCTAAGCTCGCCAATCATTTCAGAGAGGGTACCAAAGGTTTTTTCATATATATAAAAAGAGAAGCCAGTGTAGATATTGGACCCCTGGAAAATGATACTGGAGAGGTGGCAATGGGGGACAAGGAAATGGCAGATGAACTGTATCAGTCTTCGCTGTGGAAGACACTAACAGTGTGTCAGAAGTTTGAGAGTGTCAGGGGGAAGAAGTGAGTGCTGTTACTATTACTAGGGAGAAGGTGCTTGAAAAACTGAAAGGTCTGAAGGTAGTTAAGTCAACTGGACCAGAAGGACTACACTCCAGGATTCTGAAAGAGGTAGCTGAAGATATTGTAGATGATTTAGTAATGACCTTTCAAGGACCAATAGATTCTGGCATGGTTCCGGAGTACGAGAAAATTGCAAATGCCATTCCACTCTTCAAGAAGGGAGGGAGGCAGAAGGAAGGAAACTATAGGCCAGTTAATCTGACCTCAATGATTGGGAAGATGTTGGAATTGATTGTTACGGATGTGGTTTTGGGGTTCTTGGAGGTACATGATAATACAGGCCAAAGTCAGCATTGTTTCCTCAAGGGAAAATCTTGCCTGACAAATCTGTTGGAATTCTTTGAAGAAATATTAAGCCGGATAGACAAAAGAGAATCGGTGGATATTGTGTACTTAGATTTTCAGAGGCCTTTGACAAGGTGCAGCACATGAGGCTGCTTAACAAAATAAGGGCCCATGGTATTGCAGAAAAGATACAGGCATGGATAGAGCATTGGCCGATTGGCAAGAGGCAAAGATTGGAAATATAGGGAGCCTTTTGTGATTGGTTGCCAGTGTCTAGTGGTGTTCCACAGGGGTCAGTGTTGGGACCACTTCCTTTTACATTGTATGTCAATGATTTGGATGATGGAATGTATGGTTTTATGTCCAAATTTGAGGACAATACAAAGATACTGTAGGTGGAGGTGCAGGTAGTGTTGTGGGAGCAGGGAGGATGCAGAGGGACTTAGACAGATGAGGAGAATGGGCAAAGAAGTGGTAGATGGAATACAGTGTCAGGAAGTGTATGGCCATGCACATTAGTAGAGGGAATAAAAGCAAAGACCATTTCCTAAACGGGGAGAAAATTCAAGAATCCAAGTTGCAAAGGGAATTGGGAGTCCTCGTGCAGGATTCCCTAAAGGTTAATTTGCAGGTTGAGTCAATGGTGAGGAGGGCAAATGGAATGTCAGCATTCATTTTGATAGAACTAGAATATAAAAGCAAGGATGTATTGCTGAGGCTTTATAAGACACTTCAGAGGTCTCACTTGGAGTATTGTGAGCAGTTTTGGCCCCTTATTTAAGGAAGGATGTGCTGAGATTGGAGAAGGTTCACAGAAGGTTCATGAGAATGATTCTGAGAATAAAAGGCTTAATTATGAGTAGTGATTGACGGTTCTGGGCCTGTACTCGCTGGAATTTAGAAGAATGAGAAGGATCTTATTGAACCCTATTGAATGTTGAAAGACCTAGCCAGAGTGGAAGTGGAGAAGATGTTTCCTATGGTGGGAGAGTCTTGGATCAGAGGGCACAACCTCAGAGTAGAGGGATGTTCATCAGAACAGAGATGTAGAGGAATTTCTTTAGCCAGAGGGTGGTGAGTTTGTGGAATTTATTGCCACAGGTGGAGGCCAGCTCATTGGGTGTATTTAAGGCGGAGGTTGATAGGTTTGTGATTAGTCAAGGTGTGAAAGGCTGTGGGGAGAGGGCAGGAGATTGGGGCTGATAAGGAAAATGGATCAGCCATGATGAAATGGCAGAGCAGTCTCGATGGTCTGAATGGCATAATTCTGCTCCTATGTCTTATGGTCTCAATGGTCTTATAACCAACACTACGTATGACTGAAAAAGAGTAACAGGAGACACAAGAGCCTGGAATGTGGAGGGCTCTATCTTGAAAGTAGCCAAACTACTGGAGGAACTAGTTAAGCAATGAACTCAAATATGGACTGTGGATTAAATCTGAAATGCATTGCTGTACAACAGGTGAACTAAGTTAATTGGAAAACACTGCGGTTAATTGGAAGACCTGACAATGCTGATTTAAATTCACTATTTGGGTGCCTGTGGTGTGGATGTGAAATTTGTGTGCAGTTCAAAGGAAGCATTGTGGATGAATTGTAAATATGGAATTGTCCTTTGATCTTTAGCCCATAAAATGTTGTGTAGTGTTGGGTTGAGGAGGCCTTTTCCCCTGAGAGGAGTACCAATATGATGACTGCTGTATCTCATTTTGTCAAATAAAGAGAGTGCCTTGTATCTATCAGTACTTCTCTCCAGTGACTTTGTTCATGCAACAATTTTTGTGTCAGAAGTGGGATATCTTGCAACTCATCGTGGGCAAGCATTCTCAGCAGTCTAAGTGGGTGATTGTTTTTAAAATGAGCACTCACATTCGGACCTGCTCAGGTCGGTGGTTATGGGGTTGCTAGGTATCATGAACGTGACAGAGAGGTGAAATTGTAGATAACAAAGTTGTGTGGTGTGCGAGCGTGCATGTGTGCTTATGTAAGAGATAAAACTTTGTGTGTTAATTTAGTGAGACGGGGACTCTAGTTGAGAAGGGTGGTTACTGAAGGTTCAGAACACTAGTGGACCATGTATACTCATTCCAGGAACTCTATTTTAGCATAAGCATTAGTGAGTGTTTGTGTGTGGGGGTTTTACCAATAAGTCTGTAACCTTGGTGTAACAATTAGATATCAAGGAATACAGCAGGCATCATGAGTTTAGTTGCACAGAAGTGGCAGACTGTGGAGTACATACTCTGCAGTTTTAAGTGTGTACTGTTTAACTTGGATCCATCATTTATGTTTGGCATTGTGTGGACTTAGTGTGGAGATATTTCAGAGAGAGGTTTTACAAAGATGTATCTGTCAGGATGGCACCTATTGAGATCAGGCAACATCTGGTCAAGAACCCTGAAGACCCAAACCAGCCCTTGACCCTGATTACGACCATCCATAAACTCTTCATTCCCCCCTCCCCCACCCCGGGAGAAACAGAGCACTTTGTCAATGTTGTCCTCACTTAAATTTGCATGTGGGATTTCAGAATTCTGGTGCAAGCTCAAGGAAATGATTGAAATTCACCACATGCACCCTAAAGATATACACGTGTTGGTAAAAGTGAAGTGCCTGAAGGATATGTGGGACAGTATGGCCTGGGGGTGCAGGATGGTACATGGACAACCACCAGGAATGCCAGCCATGAAGAAAGATGTCGCTTCTTTAAGGGGGAAGTGAGGCAGTGACTGGGGAGAGGTGAAAGTAACAGGGGAACGACAATGGCAGTGATTCAGAGAGCTGATGAGACAGCCGTGGATTATGCCAAATGTAAATGCTGAATGTATGAGGAATATCCAAGGTTGGGTAATCCAGGGAGGGATGATGCAGTCTTCCTGAAAATGCTGAAGTAAGGCCTGAGCTCAGCCCACCAGGAAGATTTAGATTTGGTGATAGCGGTGGGATCGACCTACTCCACCATGGTTTCATGGGTCAGTGAGATAGACTAGAGGAAGGGCAAGAGAAGTGGCTATAACAAATGTCGCTGCTGTGATATCACAGAGAACTTGCTTTGTGTGCCAGCAGCTGGGGCAGGTAGCAAGGAACTGCTGGAATAGAGATGGGAGGTAAAGGAGGTGATTTGTTACAGCTGTGGCTTCTCAGGCCATGGTTGGAGGCAGTGCTCTGAAAAACAAGTGAAGTGTAAAACTCACTGACTAGAGCAGGCAGAGTCCACAGCAGCGCCCTCTCTTTCTGATTTGGCTGCTGACCAGATTATAGAACTGGTGAGATCAGACAAACGGCTGACGGCCACCTCTGTTGTCAGTAATGGTCATCCATGGATGTACACAAGGTTTCTTAGGTGGCTGGCAAAGTGAAATGTTAATGGACATGGAGGGGTCAGTATCTACCCTTGCCCACGGCTGGGATGCAATTTTTAAGGGTCTCTTTTTAAGGATGGTACAGTCTATTGTTACAGAGGATCTGATCTTATAAAAGCTGATGCCCTGACAGCTGTTCAGAATATAGCGAAGGAACTAAAACACCAGGGTCTACAAAGAGAGACTGCATTATCCACTCACTTCCCTTTCAAGGAAGCCAGTTGGATCATATCACTATTCCACCCTTAATAAGACCACGTCAAAATTGCATCCCATTGTGGTGAGCCCTGCAACAATCTTGAATGGCCTGTCTTCAGAACAAAGTTGTTGTGGTCCTGGATATTGCAAATGAATTTAGGGATCTTCCCTGAGTACCTGAGTCCCAAGACTGGTTCGCCTTCACCCTGGGTGGGCAGCAGAATACGTGGACCAGACTCCCCCAGGGATTCCACAATAGCCCAGCTACTTTCCATAAGGTCATGGCGCAGACTTTGGAAAGGTTCAATCTAACGCCCTACCGGTCGACCAGCTTACAATACATAGGTGATCTACTTAATCGCTTTGGAAGATGAAGCAGGTCTTCTAGGGGTGATAGCCGGTGTTCTAGAGATACTGTGAGATGAGGGGACTAAAATCAGTCCATACAGATCTCAGATAGGAAAGCAAATCGTACACTGCCTAGGCTACACCACCTCTCAGGGGAGGAAGGACATGTCAGATGTTCTGCAATCAGCTTCATGCCCCAAGGGGAACGGGGAGGGTAACTGGTCTTTTCAATTACTGCCGTAATTTTATACCAGCATTCTCAGCTCTGGTGGCCCCGATACAGGCCTTAATTAAAGGAGGAAAGCCTTCTCTGGAGGAAGTAAGATGGGGGCCAGATGAGGAAAGCCCTTGCCTACGCCAGCACTAGGATTTCCCGATGCAGCTCACCCCTTTCACCTATACTGCAGCAGTGAGGGAGGGTATTACAGTGTAGTAGTGATGTAGGACCATGGGGACACAAGAAGGCCAGCAGCATATTATTCAATGAAACAGACCCCTGTGCCGCCTGGGCAGTGTGAGCAAGGAAACCAGTTGTGATGATGGGACAACTCATACTACACACACACATACCATTGCAGAGCTGCTGAACACGGGAGGGCTGAGAGCAGTCTCCGACAGCAGGCGGGCACTTCTCATCAAAGTCAGTAACGGTGGTAAGGGACACTGGAATGAATCCCGCGAGCGCCATCCTAACAGATGGGGAGGCACACGAGTGCCAAATGGAAATAGAGCAGGAAGAAGATACCGGTGTGAAGGAAACTCTTCTGGAAGGGGAAGCAGAGGGAATTTTTACAGATGGGTACATAGACAGGAAGCTATGAAGTGGGTGGGCCGTGGTGAAGGAAACAGATGGATTAGTTTCAGGAGCACTGCCAGGGGGTTACTCAGCTGAGGTGGTGGAACTGGTGGCCCTGATAGAAGCACTGTGCTACAGTAAAGGCAGACAAGTCAATATACATACAGACAGCTGGTATGCCCTTGGGGTGGTGCATGATTATCTGGCGGCACGGGCACAGCGAGGATTTGTAACCTCATCAGGAGCAGGAATTCAGCACTGGCACCTGATACAAGAACTTCTAGAAGCAGCGAGTCTGACAGCAGAGGTGGCAGAAAGCAAAGTGAAAGCTCACCAGAGAGGGGAGAGTAGAGCAGAAAGGAAAGGAGTGGGCAGATATCAGTGTGAAGAGGGCAGCAAAGGAACGAGAGGTAATTGAAATTGCAAGTGTGCAGGAAGAAATAACTGAAGCCAGTTTAGTAAATCATATGAAGAAGCGGAGGCAGAGGAGAAGCAGGAACTGAGGAGAAAGGAAAAAAAAGGAGGGATTGGCCACTAGTCTTCAGATTCAAATATGAATGGTGGATTAGATCTAAAACACAACTCTGAACAGCACGTTCTGAAGGACCGCGGACCAAGTTAATTGGAAGAACAGATTAAATTGGTTATCTGGGCTCTGAGGTGTGAGTGTGAAGTGGAAGGTTTCTCTTGGGTCTAGGCAGTGCAGAGGCCAAGCAATATATCTACTTTTACTCAATCAATTTCCCAATTTCCTGGAAGAGTTCTGTACATTTCACTGAGACACCTCTTATTCTTCTAGACTAAATGCCCGGTCTGGTTAATCTTTGCTTGTATGACAAATCCGATTTTTAGTGAATCTTTGTTCACCTCCCTCCAGCACAAGTTTTTCTTGTGTTAGGTACAAAGTATTGACTTCACCTTTATATTCCAGATGCATCTCAGGAGGACCTTTTATATTTGAAGCAAGCCATCCCTATTCTTGGTGAATGATATTTAAGATCAATAAGATCACTACTACTTAGCGAATCATGATTTAAACAGAGCAGATCTGGGCGGCATAGTTAACTATCAAATTTGCTTAAATGATAGAGTGCAGGCTCGTAGAAGTATGAAGGCGCAAAGCCCTATTCTAGATTTCATGTTCTGGTAACATTTAAAGAAATAAAGGGGGAACATCCATTTCGCTTAGAACTTGTAAACTAAAGACTTCTGCCCCCTCAATTTAGTGTTATAATGTGAAAGGGAAACTTCAGTCATCAAAATAAATCTTCTTCCCTGGTTACTGACTCTATCCTTCTTCCTGCTGACTTTCCAGAAATTAATCAAATTAACCACGGTCTTGGACTTCTCTGAGTTGATTTCCTGACCTCATGTCACCAATCTCACTCATTTCCTAGGTCTGTAACTTTGTCTAGAACTGGCTTGCCACGGCCCCTCAGCTGTTGAAAGTTATCTAGAGCTGCAATTCAGGAAGTCACTTTGTTAGCTGGTGGCTGTGAGGGCCAAAATGACAGAAATATTTAAGAGGCAGATGAATGTGGATAGAATGGAAGGATTTAGATATTGTGCAGGCAGAAGGGATTAGTTTAGTTAGACGTTCAATTAGTTCAGCACAACACTGTGGGCTGAAGGACCTATTCCTGTGCTGTACTGTTCTGCTTTCTGAGTCCGAATCACCCATCCCCCCCAATATATACCCTGACTCGCTCAACGATAAGTTTAACGTTTTCACCTTGTTTTACAAGCCACCACCTTTCTAACCAATGTAATTTTATCTTGTCCTGAGCTCCATCTTATCTTTTGAGACTCTTGCATTTTCCTAATTTGATCTTCACTAATTTTTATTGATACATCATAAAAAGCACCCTATGCAGATGTATCACAGCTTGGTATGGCAGCTGCTCTGCTTGTGATCACAAGAAACTACAGAGAGGTTTGGGCACAGCTCAACACATCACGGAAACCAGCCTCCTCTCCATGGATTCTGTCTGCAGTTCTCCTTGCCCCAGTAGAACAGCCAGCATCATCAAAGACTCCACCCATGGGCAGAAAATACAAAAACTTTAAAGTACATACCACCAAGCTCAAGGACAACTTCCACCTGCTGTTATAAGACTATTAAACAGTTCCCGAGACAGACGATTTACCTTGCCTTGATCTAGCACCATATTGTCTACCTGTACTGCACTTTCTCTGTAACTGTAACCTTTAGTCTGCACTCTGTTATTGTTTGACCTTCAACTACTTCAGTGTACTGTTGTGATGAATTGATCTGAATGAACAGTACGTGTACAAATACTTCACTGTACCTTGGTACATGTAATAATAATTTACATTTTTACCAATTCACCACCGCTACTAGCTGTCAGGGCTAAACTCTTGAATAAGTTTCCTTTCTTACTACCTCCCCACTTCTCTCTCCTTGTTTAAGACTGTACCTAAATACTGCCTCAGTGTTTAGGATTATGTTTAGTTGTATCTTTAGCTTCTTATGTGCCCCAGTATTATACATTGTTTGATAATCTTCAATATGTAAAACACTACGGACCCTCAGCAGGCCAGGCAATATACAGTATGTGGAGATAGGAACATAGTTAATGCTTCAGGCCAAAGAACTGTTCTGATCAAAAGTCACTATCTGTTTTAATTTCAGATTTCCAGCAATTACTTTCTCCCTTTGCTATTTGATCACCTTCCTATAAAGCATCTTGGAACATTTTACCAAGTGTAAATCTCTGCTGTTGCTGTTGCACAGCTGATGGGCCAATGTGTAGTATGTAAAAGCTACCATGATCTATCCATTCTTCCCTAGTTGAGATTCTTGCACCCTTTGCTTTACCGGAGATCTGGCTCAGCACATCAACGTGAAGAATAACCAAAGAAATGGATGAATACTACAAAGGGGTTCACAAGCTCAGCTGGACTGCAGAAGAGAAACGCCAAATGGACGTTGGGGTGTCCAGCAGTGTGCTTCACATTGTGGTGACACAACCTGATGCAGGGTCTTGACCCGAAACATTGACAATCCCTTTCCCCATACAGACGTGGTTCAGCCGCCGAGTTCCACCAGTAGTTTGTCTTTTGCTATAGCGATAACTAGAATACTTCACAGTATCAGGGCAAATCTGCTGGGCCAGCACTGATGCTGGGACTTAGCCAGGTATCCCTGTGGAAGTCCTTACTTTTTTACTGTTTGCCCTGAGGCTGCTGTTCATGAAATCCAAAACCTTATGCAAACTTTCCAGCTCTCAGGTCAGGAATCTGTCCACTGAGCAAGAGTCTGTTTTAAACTTGGCACCATGATTGTAAATCATATTATTTTGTTACTCATTTCAAATAGGTTTATTGATTTTAATTAATATTTTGTTTGTATATTTCTTTCAGCTAGTTAACTAATTCATTTCAAAAAATAATATTATTTTTTTAGATGTTCACTTAATTTCTCAGTGTCAGAAATGTTCACAAGCTTTCGTTGACTCTGGTAGCTGACAGCTGGCAACGTCCATTCAGACATCAGGATGGAGGACCAGTGGAGCAGGATCTCGTTGAGCCAGCTTCCCTACAGGAAATAATGTTAGGACCATGTAAAAGAAGTAGTGTCCAACAGGGGCTGACATGCAGAAGTTTTAGGGTCTCGGTCCGAAACGTCGACTGTGCCTCTTCCTATAGATGCTGCCAGGCCTGCTGCGTTCACCAGCAATTTTTATGTGTGTTGATATAAATGTAAATGTTTCGTTTCTCTTCCCTCACTCGACCAGAAAATTGATTGCCATTGATCTGCAGAAATTCCACTTTGTTGTTAATAACTCTTAATTTATGGTATTGAATACTCTGCAAATTCTATATATCATTTGAAATCATCCCTTTAGATATTGTATTCCAAAAAAGACTGTCATTTCTAAAGAAGTTAACTCTGAGCAAGATACTGATGTACTGTAAATGCTGTGGGTGCAGCTCGAGGATTTAGAGGCTGTAACATTAAGAAGTGATGCTGTTTGTGAAATCCTGTATACAATGGAGGCATTAGAGTATATTAGATACAAGATGCTACTTTCACTGGACATAAAGCAGGCAGTAATACGTCTGCTGCTCATTTATATACATTAATGGGTGCAGAATTTTTGCCTGATAAGTGTAATAAAACCTACTATGAAGCTGAGGATTTCAAGGTAATTTGTTTTGGGCACAATAAATAAAAGGAGAGAAATACTCGATTAACTGAACTAATTGAGGATATAAGATTTAATAGTCTGTGTATGTGAAAAGGGGAAATACAGGAACTCAATGTTAAATAAAACTCACTATTTCCTTTGGAGCTTTAAAAGAGGAAAAAGGTTCCTTGTGTAAAATACCCACATGAGTCACCTACACCCACTGCAAGAAATGCTATGAAGTTTTGTTGTCACTTGTAATGCTTACTCTGATGTGGTTAGTTGCTATTTTCCTTACTGTGAGGAAACAATGGTCAGTTGCTGAGGAAGGTGTTTTCTCACCGAGTTATTTTTTCTCTGGTCCGCAAGGGCAAGCATATTATTTTCCTTTAAAGCGATTTGGAACAATTTGAAAGAGGACTAAAGGGGAAATATATAAATATAAATTCTTATTTTTCTTCGTGTTGTATACAAACCAGGCATGTAACTTACTTTACCAGACTATGGCCCAATCAATGCTTTTATCAAAACTGGAAGTAACCAGCAGCTCAGGCAGCTCTTATGGAGTCTCTACAGAACCTGCCTGCCTTGCTCAGCTTTGTCTCCTGCATTTTCTGCTTTTAATTTAGATTTCCAGCAATCACAGACTGTTGCTTTCGTTTGATGAGAATTGGAAGTGAGGAATTGACTTTATTCACAATTTTCTTTCTGTTTGTGCAGATGTAGCTCTTTACGAAGCAGATGCTCCCTTTTATGCTCCAAAAAGCAAGGTTGAAAGAAAGAATGCAAGCCTTCTGGAAAGAAGATTTACTGAATTCAACACTTGGGATTGCATGGGAGAACATATGTATTCTACATTCCAACGTAGAGTTGTGGAGTATTCTATTGCTGTGTATTTAATATTTCAATAATATTTGAGTAATCTGGTGTATGTGTGTGTGTATATATATATATAAAGTGTTATTAATTATTCATATTCATTTGTAATCCATTATTTGTTATATATAAAAATATGTTAATTGCATACATCATTACGCTACCACGTGATGCGTCTGTGCCTCGTTTAAAGTAACCTCGAAGTATACACCCATAATTTTGGATTCCCGTGAGTTTCTTTGAATTAATTTCATGTTTTGAAGTTACAGAACATAACACTGGTGACGAGGTATTTCTGAAACAAATCTGAGATGGCTGCCGACCTGTCAGAGTGCAACCAGATGTTCAAACTAAAAAAGTCTTCGCAAGGGTGGCGGCAGGTAAAAAGACAGCCCAGCACGTGGAGAGTCCATTTTCAGAAAGAAAGTCAAGATCGAGTTTTTTATTAAAGCTAGTAAACAGAAAAATTCACAGTATCATAAAGAGTGAGTATCAGGTGATAATAATCATTTTTAAACAAACAGAAATGGCTGGCTACATCGGGAAGATTGATGACTTTGATTACACAACGGGTAATCGGTTCATGTATACTGAATTTTTGGAACAGTATTTTTAAGCAAATGAAATAGGCAATGAGAAGTGAATGTCAATTTTTCTGAGTTTATTAAGTTTAAAGGCATATAGTTTGCTTCCGTTTGACTGGTCCAACCAAACCAGCTTTCCTAACATTTTCAAAGTGATGTAGGAACACTTAGAATCAAAGCCACTGTTGATTACAGAATACTTTAAGTCTCACAAGTGGAATTAAACAGAAGGGGGAGTCCACTAAAGCTTATATGGCTGAATTGAAGAGATTGTCTGAGCATTGTCAGTTTGGTAATGGGCTGAATGATACACTGAAAGATCGTTTAGTTTGTGGAATCTTATGTCATGCCCTGGTTAAAGACATGTTTTATTGTATTTCTACTGCAATGCTGTTAGGTATTTTATTTTAGCAGTTTCCTGCAAACACATTGTGGTTCTGTTAGTTAAGCTTCATAGACTAGTGTTTTAGCTTCAAGTGAGATAAGGAGCCATTTGCTCAATTTAGGAATATCGTGTCAGCCAGTTGGGTTTGTCTTGGTAGCATGTTGTAACATTCTGTCCAGTGGGTTGCCATAGAACGTTCAAGAGGGGTCAGATTTCTGAGGGACAGTGATCTGGCTTTGGGTCTTTTGTTGGGAGGCATTGAAAGAGAAGGAGGTGCGGAGAAGAGCACAAAGGAAGAACCTCTTGCGAGAAGTACTTTGTGTAGACTAATGATTCCAAGGAGGAAGTGCTAATACTTCTAAGTTAACCAGTTAGTATGTAATGTTCTTTGAGAGAAGTTCAAACTGTGGCTGCTGATGTGGCTTCAGCGCTGTGAGTAAAGCGATACGCCAAACTACTCCAGAAATGAGCTCCAAACGTTTATGTGCACATTAGACAGGTTTAACCATAACAGATTCTTTTTCTTTTATTTCTCTGTTAACTGTCTGTTAAAGTTGAAATATTGGTAAATATACTACCATTTTAATTTTATGCCGGTGTACGATCTCTTATTTCCTGGAGAATGATAACTTTGCACGGGGCAACATTTACACAGTGTTCACCGTAATTTCTGTTTCCTTATTGGAACCTTCCAGCTTTCCTGTTTGGGTGCAGCTGAGTCATACCGACCCTAGACGTATGTTGCTTATTGGAGGTGGGAATCTCACCATTACCCATGCAATGCTGAGTCACGTTAACTAACGAACTCAGTTTGTTACAAGTCATGATGAGAAAGCATTAAAAAATGGCTCCTAACTGAAGCACAGCTTACATTCAAATGAGCTGTAGAAATCACTGTTTCAATGGAAACCACAGACAGAGATGCAGTTGAGTTGCATTCAGGAATAACAAAATTACAGCATCTGAGCAGAAACCAGTCTGGCCAAACACATTGTGTTGTCACTGTGGCAGGGGCTTACATACACCAAACAAATGAAGATTTAAAGGTGAAATTTGCAGAAATGCAACAAAGTAGGACACATGCAAAGTGCATGTCAGGTACACAAAAATAAATGGACTGCTCAGGAAAGAGAAAAAGCTAAAAAATCAAGATGCAGTTTCAAGAAGAGTACTAATCTGCATGCTGTTGGTGAAATTTCTGATAATGATGAGAGTGATACCGGGTTGTGTAGCTTTGAGATTTACAGTGTGAAAAATAACAACAGACAAGCAATATGGCTTACCCCAGAAGCGAATGGCAAGTTAATTAAAATGGAATTGGACACTGGATCAGCTATTTCAGTCATTCCATAAAATGAGTTTGAATGACATTTCAAAAATACCAAACTGAAGCCTGTAGATATCCAGTTAAGAATTCATACTGGAGAAAAGGTAAATCCTATTGGAATGATATCCGTAACAATGAAATACAACAACCAACAAGCCTCATTGAGCTTTTATGTGATAAAAACAGGAAGATCAGAATTATGGGGACATGAGTGGCTGAGACAACTACAACTTGATTGGAGATTCACCTACCATTTTCATGCCACATTCCCTGCAATGGAGCCAACTGAAAGTGAATTAAGAAAGATACTGGATGATGCCTCAGCTGTCTCCATTCTGTACACCATGAACCATTGCCCAATAGAAGACAAATGGGCATTCGTGCCAACCTCTGTACTTCCGGTTAGAAAGCATAGTTGACCAAGGAAGGACCATGCTGCTCAGAGGAATCATGAAAGTGACAAAAGCAGTGGACTGACTACAAAAGTTTTTGTAGTCAACCTATCTGAGAAAGATTCTGATATGTTAATCAGGCAGTTACTTGTGAAACGTGGCTTGATTTTAAGCTGGAAGAAAGTTCAAGGAGCTTCAGGAAAGTTGCGAACAGTCGGCTTTTGTGAGTATAAGGAAGCAGAAGCTACTCTGCGTGCATTAAGGTTATTGCATGAACTTCAAGTGGGAGACAAAAAGCTGCTTGTAGAGGTAGATACGAAGATCAAAGCGCAGCTGGATGAATGGAAGGCCAAGAAGAAAGGAGTCAATGGAGATATGAGAACAGAAGATTTGTCTGATGATGTTGTGGATGAGGAAACCAAAAAGAGGAATCGGATTGTAAAAGGAACAATAGAAGCATTATTAAGAAAATACTCCAGTGAACTAATTGGACTTTCCCGATATAAAGATGCACAAACTAGAAGAAGAAAAAGGAGGGGAAAGATAGAGGGAAATAATATGAATGAGAAAGAGAATAACGTGAAAGAGAAGGAATGTGAGAAAGAAAAGGAAAGGGATTGTAGTAGACCCAGAGAGAAGTAAGGTACCCAGAGTTGTCAGAACCATTTTCTACAGTCTTAGAATCAACTCCTACAAGGACCACAGAGGAGGCCCCAGAACTTGAGATTGTTTTCACAGGCACAGGTCTCTGGCTTTAGTGATACACCAAAAGTTATATATTTACTGTGAAACAGAAGGAGGGCATTTGACCCTTGGGTCTGTACCAACTCCAACAGAACTGTCCCACCAGTCCAATCCCTCCTTCCCCTGGTAACCTGCAACTTAATCTTTGTCACAAAAATGATTATTAATTTATGTGTTCTTTCCTTATTCAACTCAGGGTATTTGCACATGCATCCACAAACAAAGGGGACACCTCACACATGTTCAACCACAAGAAAACACTTTATCAGGACTAGCACAAATGCAACACAGAAGGAAAAACAAGTCTACAGTAATAGCAGCATAGATTTCAAAATCATACTAAACAAGCTGATAGCCATACTAAATAAAAATCCAACAAGTTATGGCGGCTTTCGTTGTTTGTGATCTTACAAAATTTCCTGTTGGTTGTTCAGTTACTGCTGCAGACTTCCTGCCTGGTGGAGTGGTTTGTGAGAGGGGTCCTGTTATTGCTGCAAAAAGTCGTGAGAAAATTAAAGGGAAGTGACATTAAAATATAATGAATGTCTGGAATCTCTGCTGAAGTAATGAATGAATCCAGCATTCAGTCCTGCCTTTGGTGGTGGTCGAGACGTCCGAGCTGCTGCATGATTGGGTGCGAGGCGGCGTTGCCCCAGGAACAACAGTGTTCGCAAAATATGGTCAAGCTTAATGTTTTGTGCATCACTTACATGATCAGAGAGAGAATCCAGAAGCCCACAAATGCAAAGAAAAACAGATCTAAAGCATCCATTCTCTTTCACTCTCCACAGAAGCTACATACTTTAAATATATTGCCTTTTATTTCAGAGTTTTAGCCACTGCAATAAAGGCTTTGTAATATCAGGTGTGCACCTGTGTAAGGAAGCCATGAAATTTGCCCGATAACCTGTTGCATATTTGCTGAGGTTCATGCCAAGCCCCTTATCACTTTGACCCCGCCCCCCCCAGCAGATTTGCAGGTGAAGTGTTGCCTCACCTGGAAGGATTATTTGGGGCCCTGAATGGAGGTGAATGGACAGGTGTAGCATTTCTTCTGCTAGGAGGGATATGTGTGAAGAGGGAGATTAGTGGGGAGGGACAAATGGATAAGGGAATCACGGAGGGAGAAATTCCCCCTGCCCACCCCCAACTCCTACTGCAGGGATCACTCCCTCAGTGACTCCTGTGTCCATTTGTCCTTCCTTACTAATCTCCGTCCTGTGACTTATCCCTTCTCGCAGAAGAATGCTAAACCTACCCATTCACCTCCTTCCTCACCTACATTTGGGGCCACGAACAGTACTTCCAGGTGAGGCAACACTTCACTTGTGAATTTGTTCGGGTTGTCTGCTGTATCTGGTGCTCCTGATTTTATTTCCTCTCAATTGGTGAGAACCGAAGTAGATAGGGGGACCACTTAGTCTGCAAAAAGCAGGATTTCCTGGTGGTCAACAATTTCAATCCCAATCCCAATTCCCATTTGGGCATGGTGGTCCACTCTCAGGTTGAAGTAACAACACCTTATATTCTGTCCAGGTAGCATTCATACTAATGGCATGAACATCGATTTCTCCAAATGCTGGTCATTTTCCCCCTCCCCCTCCCTTTTTCTTCTTTCCCCCACTCTGGTTACCCCTTGCCTAGTCTTCCTCACCTACCTTTCACCTTCTCCTGGTGCCCCTTCTCCTATTGTTGAAGCGAGAACATTGACCAGGACACAATAAAGTTACTCAGCAACACACAAAAAGCTAGGGGAACTGAGCAGGTATGAGGCCTCATCATTGGAGGGAAGTGGTCAGTTGGCATATTCGTGAGTCCTATTGAAGGGTCTCTACCCAGAATTCCGACTGTCTATTTCCTTTCATAGACGCTGTCTGACCTGCTGAGCTCCACCTGTTTTATGTGTTTTGTGCTAGATTTCTAAGTACAGAAAAGGTATGTTCCTGTTAGAAGGAAAGATAGAATGGAAAAATAAGAGAACCTTGGATTTCCAGAGGTGATGAACTTCGTCAAGAAGAAAAAGGAGAAGTATTGGAATTCTGAATCAAATGAAGCACATGAGGAGTATAAAGCCAGAAAAGAACTAAAGAAAGGAATTAGGGAAAGCCAGGAGGGGTCATGAAAAGTCCTTGGCAGGTAGGATTAAGGTGAATCCCAAGGCATTCTAGAAATACATCAAGAGTAAGAGGATAACTAGAGAGAGGATGGGATCACTCAAAGGATAAAGAGGGGGATATTTGCTTGGATGTGAAGAATGTGAGTGAGGTACTTAATGAGTACTTTGCTTCAGTATTTATCAAGGAAAATGATATGGAGGACCAGGAGATCAGTACTGACTGTATAAACACATTAGGGCTTTTAGAGTTCAAGGAGGAGGAAGTGTTGGGCCTCCTGATGGTTATTAAGTTGGATAAGTCCCCAGGGCCTGATGGGATTTACCCCATTATTAAAGAAGGCAGGAGATGAGATTGCTGGGCCCTTCACCAGTATCTTTGTGTTCCCTCTAGCCACAGGCAAGGCCCTGAAGCACTGGTGAATGGCTAATGTTGTATCTCTATTTAAGAAGGGAACAAAGGAAAATCCTGGAAAAAATAGCTGGTGAGTCCCATGTCAGTTGTAGGGAAATTGCTGGAGGAAATACTTAGGGATAGGATATAAAAGCATTTAGAAACCGATGGCCTAATTAGGGAGAGCCAGCATGGCTTTGTGTGGGGCAGGTTGTGTTTTACCAACTCGATTGAGTTTTTTGACAAGATGATGAGAGAGATTGATAAGGATAGGGCAATGGATGTTGTCTACATGGATTTTAGTAAGGCATTTGACAAGGTCCCTCATATGAGGCTAATCCAGAAGATTAAGATGTATGGGGTCCATGGTAAATTGGCTGCTTGGATTCAGAACTGGCTCACCCAGTGAAGACAGAGGGTAGTGGTTGAAGGGGCTTATTCAAGCTGGAGGTCTGTGATTGGTGGTGTTCCGCAGGGATCTGTACTGGGACTTCTGCTGTTTGTGATGTATATAAATGATCTGGATGGAAATGAAGATGGGTGGGTTAGTAAATTTGTGGATCATACCAACATTGGTGGAGATGTGGATGGTGTAGAAAACTGGAGAAAAATACAGCCTGGTGCAGATCAGTTGCAGTTATCTGCAGAGAAATGGCAGATGGATTTTATCCCAGATAAATGTGAGGTGTTGCACCTTGGTAGGGCAAATGCAAAGAGATAGCACACTATCAAGGGTAAGATCCTTAAAAGTTTTGCTGAACAGAAAGATCTTGGGATCCAAGATCTATAGCTCCTTGAAGCTGGCTACGCAGGTTGAAAAGGTGGTTAGGAAGGCTTATGGAATGTTTGCTTTTATTAGTCAGTGCACTGAATTCTAAAGTCAAGAGGTTATGCTGCAACTTCATAAAACTCTGGTTAGGACACATTTAGAGTATTGCATACAGTTCTGGTCACCCTACTGTAGGAAGGATGTTGAGGTTTTCAAGAAAGCGCAGAAGAGTTTTACCAGGATGCTGCTTGGTTTAGAGGGCATGTGCTATCACGAGAGGCTGGACAAACTTGAGCTGGAGGCTGAGGGAGATCTAACAGATGTTTATAAGATTATGAGAAACATAGATAGAGTTGACAGGGAGTATCTGTTTCCCAGGGTAGAAATGTCTAATACCAGAAGGCATGCATTCAAGGTGACAGGTTAGGTTCCGGGGGATGTGAGGGTTGAGTTTTTTACTCAGAGAGTGGTGGATGCCTGGAATGAGCTGCCTGGTTATGGTGTGGACGTGAATACAGTAGAGGCTTTTGAATTGGCACATGGATGTAAGGAAGATGGAGGGATATGGACGTTGTGTAGGTAGGAGGGATTAGTGTTTGGGTGTTTTTGATTTGCTTTTTAGCTGGTTCAGCACAACATTGTGTGCTCAGGCTGTGCTGTTCTAAGTTCTATGTTGTAGTATCCTGCATCTCTATTATAAAACTCCCCAGTGTTCTATGTTTCCAAATAATGCCTTTGGAACTTTTATATTCATCTAATGAGGGAAAGTAATGAAAATTGGCACATCTAATTATGCAGGGAAAGTCTGTGTTAGTCAAGGGACAGAAAAAATAATGCACTTACTTTGCTGTAAACCTTGAACTCAGGAAATAATTTAGATGCGTCATCACAGACTCAGTACAGCCAAAATTTTAAGCCGACAGGCAGCCTGATAAGGGCGAGGCTTATAAAAATTTCCCTGTAATGGTTAATCATAGTACTGAATCCATTATAGATGAATATTATGTGGTTTGTGGTTTTTGTGAACAAAATTACTTATTTTTTGTTTCGTATCCACCAACATGCACAAGCAGTGGAAAATAGTAGTAAATACTTCAGAGCAAACTAAAACAAGGGGTGTAAAAAGGATAACAAGAGGTAAACAATTTACATTTCAATAAAATTAATGTAAAAGAATATGAATAAAATAAAACCAAACACAAAGAAAGGTCTGGTGTTCTCCGGAAGTAATTCCCAGAATTAGGATCACCTCAACTGGACTTTTTGACTTCGCTGGCAGTACCTGGGATTGTTGGATCCTGTGTGCTGTATAAGTGGACACACTTCCAGAGACCACAATGATCCAACAAACCATGTCCTAATGTAATTTCCTTCACTTTACCTGCAATATTTTAAACTTTAATGGCAAATTGAACTAGAATGATTTTTTTCCATACCATTTGCATTGCATCCATCTTGAAAAGGAATTTGCAACATTATATTAGAACAAGTGAGACGTTGCCTGCTTTCCCCAGTGTTTACCTCATTTTTTTTTGTGTGCCATACTCTGCCAGAGACTCGGCGACCGCTTTTCAAGTGGTTGTCATAGAGGAAAGATTCTGTGAGTGGTCCCCCAAGTCCTTCTCACAGCGCAGTTTTTTTTTATGAGGCCGAGTTGCGAGCTCCACACTCAACCCGGCACGGATGGAAAGCGTGACCGGGAGCAGCTCAACTGGATTCGAACTCGGGAACCTTCACTCCAGAGGCCGGCGCTGATGTCACTGTGCCACCAGCCAGCTCATTAAAGTATATTTATTATCAAAATATGTATACTGTATAAACCCCAAGATTTATCTTCTTGCAGGCAGCCACAAAATAAAGAAGCAAATTCAAGAGGATATGTATGTATTCTGTATCTTTACAAGTAGCTTTGCTCTCTTGATTCTAGGGAAAACTGATTTTCCAATAGCAAAGGAAAGGTGGATAAATATTTGTGACATTGGATTTCTAAATCCTTTGTGGGGTTTAATAATTTAATATAAATCTTAATGCAGTAAGTTTGTACTGAGCTCTGGTGAAAGCAAGGGCAGTAGTATTGTTGACTTGCCTTTGTTCTTAAAGGTATCGAAGGCATGAGTAAAGGAAATGTAACCAGAAATTTACAAGAAGATTGAAATGTGTGTTAACTGGTGCACTAACACAAGGTAACACGTGTAAAGCTGATCGCTGATAACGTTTAGGGTTCAATCATTTATTTTCAATGTAATTTAACATACTTAATTATGGAGGGGTGTTAATCACTTACCAACCAAATAGATTATATTAAATTGACTGGCAGTGATTTCCATTGAACTTATAAAATGCGCATCTGTTGGCCTACCTGTGACAATCACATAGTAGCAAAACAGCAGCATGCTCTCCCATGTGTGAAATCAAGCACATTTAACTTTTTTAACAGGAACAAATATTATACCGGTAGTTATGAAGCCTGTTTAAACGGACTGAGCACCATCTACTCTTATTATGAAGGCAGTTTTCAAAGAAAGGGAAGACAAGCCCAATCAGAAGGCAACTGTCGGCTTTGCTTCAGAGTCAGGGCATTAAGAAAGGAAGTGACAGGAGTAAGAGGGAAGAGCTTATTTTCTCGAAAAAAGGAACAGAAATGCTCCTCCACTGGCTTACGTGCAGAGAAAGCAAAACTATTCTTCTATGAAGGCCAAGCAGTCATGCAAAGCAGGCTGTGTCACTGAGCGAAGGTAAAGCAATCAGTTCCCATATAAGGCAATAAAAATTCTGTTGCAAGTTCCCCTTTATTTACTGAAACAAATGGAAAACTGATACAGGGTTTTCCAACTCATATGGAGGTACTAGGAAAAGATGCAAAAATGTTGGCTTCAATAGTACATTTTCTATCAAAGGAGGTCACTCTAATGATTTGGTTACAACTACAAGCATGTGGAGCAACTAATCATTATTAGCTCCAGTATTTTTTGTAATATAAAAATGATTTGAAATAGCTAAGTATATATTTGTAGTAACATTCATGACTACGAGTCTTCACAATTTGCTTTGTGGTCAATTATTATTGAAATATAATTGTGAACCACAGCTAAGGCATTATCTTTTGCCCTTGCTATACTTGGCACTGCCAGCTATGTCTTGATATTATGTGGAGCCAATGGATTGGCCAGAGACTGGCTTCTATGATAGTGGGAATCTCAGGACATCACAGAGGTGGGTCATCTATTTGGAATTTCTGGTTGAAGGTAGATTGCTTCAATCTTGTCTTTTGCTCTCATATTTTGGTTCTATTATCTTTGAGGATGGGGATGCCCTTGGAATCTCCTCATCCCATTTGCTGTTTAACTGTTCAGTACCATTCAGAACGAGATGTGGTAGGACAGAAGAGGTCTCAGAACAAGCTGAATCACTTAATTCTATTGACATGTTGCTTTTACTGATCAGCACGTTGTCCAAATTTGCAGCTTCACTGAGCTGGCACTGTACCATCTTCAGGTACACGTGGTGTGCCCTTCTGTAATCCTCATTGAACCAGGGCTGCCCCCACCCTTCTGCAGAGTGGCTGATACGCCAGGCCAGTTGCAGTCCGTTGCTTTGCTGCTGCTGCTGCTGACAGTTCACCATGCTTCATGGATATACACTTCACGCTTTATCTGTTCTCAGGAGGAGAGGGAGATGGGTTAAGTCATGTTAAGTTAGGTACAAGGGGAATGTCAGAGGTAAGATTTTCCACACAGAGAGTGGCGGGTGCGTGGAATGTACTGCCAGAGGGTGGTAGAGGTGATACAATAGGGTCTTTTAAGAGCCTCTTAGATAGGTACATGGATCTTAGAAAAATAGAGGGCTATGCAGTAGGGAAGTTCTAAACAAGTTTCTAGAGTAGGCTACATGGTCGGCACAATATTATGGGCCGAAGGGCCTGTGATGTGCTGTAGTTTTCTATGTTTCCATGTTAATTGTCATGTGCACTAGTATGATGAGGTAGAGGTACAATTAAAAATTTGCTAGCCGCAGCATCATTGTTACAGACATTCAGACTGTGTGCAGAACAGTTATTATACAAGACAGTGATGAGAAAAGACACGACCTTAGCGAAAAAGTAAAGCATAGTATGAGACAAGGTCTACAGCAGTGCACAGGCTGGTCTGTGATGTTCTGTGGCTGAGGTAGTTTTAGGGGTTGTGCAGGTCAGTTCAAAAGCATGACATTTGTAGCAAAGAGGATAAGATCTTGCACGCAGTCATTTGCTACGCGCCAAGCGGCCCAGTCTGTGGTCATGCTACCACTGCTGTTGATGTTGATGACCCCACCGATCCAGCAATGACACCACTTAAACCACTAATCCTGCACCTTCAACCGGCTGTGCTGGTCAGAAAACATGAAGAACGACATTAGGTTCCCAGCTACAGCGTTCTGACCAACCCTGAGCAATTGGATTGGCACAGTGACCTCTTCTGAGGAGATCCTGCTATGCCTGGAGCCTCCACTCACTCCTCCACTGCTTGTGAGCACTCAAGTGCTTTGCACAAAACCCCAAAGCATGTGGGCTGCCACATCCTCCACGCTATTTGCCAGGTGTCACCCAGCATTGAACCTAACGATCCCTTGTTATCAGACAACTGTAGCCAAGTTCCTGGGTGGGGTGCAGCAACAGCTCCTTTCGATGGCTCTGCAGACTCCAGGTGCACCCCTGAGACCTAACCGGTCTTGCAGGTCTGCTTCCGCTGAAGTGTGCTGCCCAGTATCGTATTCAAGAGGCTGAGACAACCATTCTGCGTGTGATGAGGGAGACTGGAGTGTTATGATTTGAACTAGGGTGAACGGCACAGTGGCGGAGCCAGTGGCAAACTGCATTTTCCTGGAGTGGAGGAAAATGAGGGGAGGTTTGATAGAGGTATACAAAATTATGAGGGGTATAGATCGCGTAAATGCAAGCAGGCTTTTTCCATGGAGGTTGGGTGAAACTAGAACTAGAAGTCATGGGTTAAGGGTGAAAGGTGAAATGTTAAGGGGAGCATGAGGGGAACTTCATTACTCAGAGGCCGATGAGGGTGGAACGAGCTGCCAGTGGAAGTGGTGGATTTGGGTTTGATTGAAACATTTAAGAGAAATTTGGACAGGTCCCGTACATGGATGGAAGGGGTATGGAAGGCTGTGGTCCAGGGTGCAGGAAACTATACACGATTTTTACAAGAAGAAACACAATTAGCACAAAAAAACCAAATTCCATTTTACAGCAAAATGATTGGAGTTGTCATAGAGTTGCTGAACAGTAATGATGATTAGAGCTTTGTTGGTGCTTTTGTTGTCCAGGTGGTCTAAAACCGTGTGCAGAGCCATTGAGGTTGCATCTGCCATTGACCTATTGTAGCAATAGGAAAATTGCAATGGGTCCAGGTCCTTGCTGAGGCAGAAGTTCAAACTCTCAAAGCATTTCATCACTGTAGTGTTACACACCCCGTGGGTATCTTGTGACTGTCTCATGAGCATGATGTAATGGAGGTCTTGCGGAGGTCACATGATGTAATTTTCCCCCCAGTGTGAGGTCACATGATTATCTGTTCTCAGCAGGTATATAAAGGAGACCCCTAGTGTGACGCAGTTAGTTTTTCAGTTCAGTTTTGTGTTAGTTCGTCAGTTACTCCATATTGCTGCATATTCATTTTATGATGCAGTTTCATTTTAAAACGGAGTTTTACTTTCTATTGTAATGTAAAATCATTGTGCCGGCAGTTTCACAAATCACTGCCAGCTTTGTTGGTATATCTCTGATTTACCTTTTCAGTAGTATTGGAGAGTGAAGACTTTATTAAAGGACGGGGACCTGAAGGATCGGAATAAAGTTGGAGTCATTGGGCGGCTTTATAAAGGATCGACCTTATTGAGGATGCGTTCATAAAGTGGTGACCTGTATCTGAGATAAATCCTGCAAGAGCGGGGAAGTTGTGCAGTGTCCCCTTGCCAGGAAAAGGTCAGTTCCTTTAAGCCGTATTATTTCCTTCATTGTGAATGCTTTGGAGAATCAGCAGTAACGTCACATCTTTGAAGAAATCCATTTCCAGAGAAGTCTCTCCTTATTGACTGTGTAAAACATGTGGACTTTTGAATTTACCATTTTAAGACTGGGTTTGAATTTACCACTTTAAGAACTGTTTTCGCATTTACCCTTTTAAGAACTGTTCCAGAGTTGCCGTATAGCAGTTAACTTCCGGTTATGTGAGTCGTTTGAATACTTTTTGCTATTATTGAGCAGAGTTTAAATAAATGTTTGTTTTTATAAAACTTGACTCAATTCATAATATATTGTTGCCGAACATGTGACATAAATTAGGGGCTTGTCCGGGATTGTTCTGATTTTGAGCTTAAGTGCTTGTTTAACTAACAATCTGATTTGGAAAAGGTGAATTACCCGATTCTTTTGTTTGATTGGTCTGTGGGTGGTAATCGGCAGCAATGAATATTGACGACTTTATGGAATTGCCAGACCCGGAGTTATTAGCGAAGGCAAAAAAGGGTGATGTATCCAAGATTGCTAGAAGGTTGGATCTTAAAGGAATTACGAAGGTTACAACAAAGCCCGTAATTCAGAGAAAAATCGCGGATCACTATATAAGTTCCGGAAAGTTTGATGAAGATGTGTTAGATATGTTTCCAATGAGTAAACTGGAGATGCAGTTACATATCGAACAGATAAAGTTAGAGCAATTTTAAGTGGAAGCTGCAAATAAACAGAGGGAATTTGAAGAAAGAGAAGCATATAGAAAGATGGAGTTTGAGCTAGAGATGGAGAAATTAAGGATGGAAAATCAGTCCTCTGGTTCTAGGAAACAGTTTGTTGCTAGTCGAGAAATTATTTAGCTCCTCCATTTAATGAAGCAGAAGTGGACAAATGTTTCCAACATTTTGAAACTATTGCTCTGAGTTTAGGGTGGCCGAAAGATCAATGGCCAGTGATGTCACAAAGTATAATTAGAGGTAAGGCACAACAAGTTTATATAGCTTTAACTGATGAACAAGCACTTGATTATGATATTGTGAAGCAACATATATTGAAAGCATATGAACTGGTTCCAAAAGCTTATGGAGAAAGATTCAGAAATTTGAAGATATCTGTGGAAAAAAATAACGTGGAACTTGCCTACAAGAAATCTGTGTGTTTTGAGAGATAGGTTTTCTCTAAAAATGTGAATTGGGAGTATAATAAATTAAAAGAGTTGATTTTATTGGAAGAATTTAAAAGGAGCATTCCTGTTGAAGTAAGGACATACTTAAGTGAGAGGGACACTGCTACATTGCAGGAGTCTACTAAATTAGCTGATGAGTATGCTTTAATTCATAAGAGTAAATTTTCTCCAGGTAGAACTTTTAAAAGGAAAAATAGGACAGAGAGTCAAGGTAAACCAGAAATTAAATCTGAAACTAGTGAGAAAGGTAAGGATGAAGGGAGACGTGAAGGAAAGACATTTTGGTCCTATTTGTAATTATTGTAAGAAACCTGGACGTGTAATAGCTAACTGTTTTCAATTGAAAAAGGAGAAGGAAGCAGTCCTAGATGCTTGTGTGCAGCATATTGAAACACCTGTAAATCCACAGAGTTTGATAAATACAAATAAAGTTTTGTTAGAGTCTGACCAAGTTAAGAGGGGATATGAACATTTTATAGCGGAGGGATTTGTATCCTTGCAAGAGGGATCCACTCCTGTGCCAATAAAAATACTCAGGGATACTGGAGCTTCTCAATGACTTATATTAGACAGTGTTCTAAAGTTTAGTGATGAGTCTGACTCTGGTGAGGTAAACTATATACAAGGAGTTGGGAGTGCCCTTATGCCGGTACATCTGCATAAAGTAAATTTAAGGTCAGGGTTAGTTACAGGGCCTGTTAAAGTAGGACTACAACCCAGTTTATCCGTGAATGGTGTTTCTCTGTTGTTCGGGAATGACTTGGCAGATGAACAAGTTTTTCCTGAAGTGCATTTGACAGTAGAGCCCATATCTGAGGAACCACAGGTGGATTCTAACACAGATTCTTCCTGTGTTGTAACCTGAGCTATGGCTAAAAAGACTGATGTAAAGGATGGGTCTGTTACCCATGACTGTTCAACTTGGGATTCAAATTTCAAGGATGTGTCAGAAACTTTCTTACCTTCATTGTTTGAACAAGATTATTGTAGTAAGTCTGACCATGAAGATTTGTCTTTATCTCGGAAAGAGATGATAGCAGAGCAGATTAGAGACCCGGAGATTATCAAATTAAAGGACCAAGCTCTTTCAGATAGTGAATTTGAGAAGGAGCCAGTAGGATAGTATTTTGAAAAGGGAGTATTAATGAGGAAGTGGAGATCACCTACAATTCCTGCAAGTGAGGAATGGGAAGTTAATCACCAGGTAGTAGTTCCTAAAGTGTATCGAAATCAGATTTTAACTATGGCTCATAGTATGCCTTTGGGTGGCCATCAAGGTGCAAAGAAAACTATGAACAAGATTTTTAAACATTTTTACTGGTCCAGTTTAAGAAAAGATGTAGCGACATTTTGCAGAACATGTCATACTTGTCAAATTCGGAGAAGGAAGTCTGTGAATTGGAGCGGGAGTGCGGCAGAAGCCATGTTGAATTTTTCGGTTTTTTTCATCGGAGTTCAGAGAGGTGGGATTGCACAGGTGTGTGACGTCGGGTAGTGAAGCAGGAAGATTTAAAAGGGAACACAGCCTTATACAGCGGGCAGCATTGTTTGCGTGCTGTGGAGTGAGCCGGGAGCAGAGTGAAGACCTAAAGGCTTTGGCTCACTGGGCTTAGGTGGAAACAGGCGAGGCGAAGAAGGTTTGTTATTCATTTTTTGTTGTTATTTGAGGAGATGGGGAAGTATGAGTGTGAGGGCAGCTTGTTGTTCTCGGTGTCGGATGTAGGAGGTCCTGGAGTCCCCCAGCTTCCCGGACGTCCATGTCTGCGCCAGGTGTGCTGAGATGCAGCTCCTAAGGGACCGCGTTAGGGAACTGGAGCTGCAGCTCGATGACCTTCATCTGGTCAGGGAGAATGAGGAGTTGATAGAGAGGAGTTACAGGCAGGTGGTCACACCAGGGCCACGGGAGGCAGACAAGTGGGTCACGGTTAGGAGGGGGAAGGGGAAGGGTCAGGTAATAGAGAGTATCCCAGTGGCTGTGCCCCTTGACAAAAAGTACTCCTGTTTGAGTACTGTTGGGGGGGACAGCTTACCCGGGGGAAGCAACAATGGCCGTGCCTCTGGCACAGAGTCCGGCCCTTTAGCTCAGAAGGGTAGTGAAAGGAAGAGGAGGGCAGTAGTAATAGGGGACTCGATAGTTAGGGGGTCAGATAGGCAATTCTGTAGACGCAGTCAGGAGACCCGGATGGTAGTTTGCCTCCCTGGTGCCAGGGTCCGGGATGTTTCTGATCGCATCCAAGATATCCTGAAGTGGGAGGGAGAGGAGCCAGAGGTTGTGGTACATATAGGTACCAATGATATAGGTAGGAAAAGGGAAGAGATCCTGAAAGGAGAATATAGGGAGTTAGGAAGGAAGTTGAGAAGAAGGACTGCAAAGGTAGTAATCTCAGGATTACTGCCTGTGCCACGCAACAGTGAGAGTAGGAATGCAATGAGGTGGAGGATAAATGCGTGGCTGAGGAATTGGAGCAGGGAGCAGGGATTTAAGTTTTTGGATCATTGGGACCTCTTTTGGCGCAGGTGTGACCTGTACAAAAAGGATGGGTTGCACTTGAATCCTAGGGGGACCAATATCCTGGTGGGGAGATTTGTGAAGGCTACTGAGGTGACTTTAAACTAGATGGCTGGGGGAGTGGGAATCAAATTGAAGCGACTAGGAGAGAGGAGGTTAGTTCACAAATAGAGAAAGCTGGTAGACAGTGTGTGAGGGAGGATAGGCAGGGGACAGATATCAGGAGCACTCAGACCAAAAATGTAGGGGAGAAGGAAGAAAAAGATAACAAAGTTGTCTATTCCATTAAAGATAAACAGAGAGTAAGAGGTGGAGAGTTTCTTAGATGCATCTGTTTTAATGCTAGCAGCATTGTAAGAAAGGTGGATGAGCTTAGAGCAAGGATTGATACCTGGAAATATGATGTTGTAGCTATTAGTGAAACATGGTTGCAGGAGGGGTGTGATTGGCAACTAAACATTCCTGGATTTTGTTGCTTCAAGTGTGATAGAATAGGAGGGGCAAGAGGGGGAGGTGTTGCATTGCTTGTCAGAGAAAATATAACAGCGGTGCTCTTGCAGGATAGATTAGTGGACTCGTCTAGGGAGGCTATTTGGGTGGAATTGAGGAATGGGAAAGGTGTAGTAACACATAGGGGTGTATTATAGACCACCTAATGGGGACCGAGAACTGGAGGAGCAAATTTGTAAGGAGATAACAGATATTTGTAATAAGCACAAGGTTGTGATTGTGGGAGATTTTAATTTTCCACACATTGACTGGAAAGCCCATTCTGTAAAAGGGCTGGATGGTTTGGAATTTGTCAAATGTGTGCAAGATAGTTTTTTGCAGCAATACATAGAGGTACTAACTAGAGAAGGGGCAGTGTTGGGAATGAGATAGGGCAGGTGACAGAGGTATGTGTTGGAGAGCACTTCGGGTCCAGTGATCACAATATCATTAGTTTCAATATAATTTTGGAGAAGGATAGGACTGGACCCAGATTTTTGATCGAAGAAAGGCTAACTTTGAGGAGATGCAAAGGGATTTAGAAGGAGTGGATTGGGACAATTTGTTTTATGGGAAGGATGCAATAGAGAAATGGAGGTCACTTAAAGGTGAAATTTTGAGGGTACAGGATCTTTATGTTCCCGTTAGGTTGAAAGGGAAGGTTAAAAGTTTGAGAGAGCCATGATTTTCAAGGGATATTGGAATCTTGGTTCGGAAAAAGAGAGGGGTCTACAATAAGTATAGGCAGCTTGGAGTAAATGAGGTGCTCGAAGAATATAAAGAATGTAAAAAGAATCTTAAGAAAGAAATTAGAAAAGCCAGAAGAAGATACGAGATTGCTTTGGCAAGTAAGGTGAAAATAAATCCAGAGGGTTTCTACAGTTATATTAATAGCAAAAGGATAGTGAGCGATAAAATTGGTCCCTTAGAGGATCAGAGTGGACAGATATGTGCAGAGCCAAAAGAGATGGGGGAGATTTTGAACAATTTCTTTTCTTCGGTTTTCACTAAAGAGAAGGATATTGAATTGTGTAAGGTAAAGGAAACAAGAAGGGTAGTTATGGAAAGTATGATAATTAAAGAAGAGGAAGTACTGGTGCTTTTAAGGAATATAAAAGTGGATAAGTCTCCGGGTATTCTAAGTCTACAAGATATTCCCTAGGACCTTGAGGGAAGTTAATGTGGAAATAGCAGGGGCTCTGGCAGAAATATTTCAAATGTCATTAGAAACGGGGATGGTGCTGGAGGATTGGCGTATTGCTCATGTTGTTCCATTGTTTAAAAAGGGTTCTAAGAGTAAACCTAGCATCGGCCTGTGAGTTTGACATCAGTGGTGGGTAAATTGACGGAAAGTATTCTTAGAGATGGTATATATAATTATCTGGATAGACAGGGTCTGATTAGGAACAGTCAACATGGATTTGTGCGTGGAAGGTCATGTTTGACAAATCTTATTGAATTTTTTGATGAGGTTACTCGGAAAGTTGACGAGGGTAAAGCGGTGGATGTTGTCTATATGGACTTCAGTAAGGCCTTTGACAAGGTTCCACACAGAAGGTTAGTTAGGAAGGTTCAATTGTTAGGCATTAATATCGAAGTAGTAAAATGGATTCAGCAGTGGCTGGATGGGAGACGCCAGAGGGTAGTGGTGGATAACTGTTTGTCAGATTGGAGGCCGGTGACTAGTGGTGTGCTCCAGGGATCTGTACTGGGTCCAATGTTGTTTGTCATATATATTAATGATCTGGATTATGGGGTGGTAAATTAGATTAGTAAGCATGCAGATGATACTAAGATAGGTGGTGTTGTGGATAATGAAATGGGTTTTCAAAGCTTGAAGAGAGATTTAGGCCAGTTAGAAGAGTGGGCTGAAAGATGGCAGATGGAGTTTAATGCTGAAAAGTGTGAGGTGCTACATTTTGGTAGGACTAGTCAAAATAGGACATACATGGTAAATGGTAGGGCATTGAAGAATGCAGTAGAACAGAGGGATCTAGGAATAATGGTGCATAGTTCCCTAAAGGTGGAATCTCATGTGGATAGGGTGGTGAAGAAAGCTTTTGGTATGCTGGCCTTTATTAATCAGAGCATTGAGTATAGGAGTTGGGATGTAATGTTGAAATTATATAAGGCATTGATGAGGCCAAATTTGGAGTATTGTGTACAATTCTGGTCACCGAATTATAGGAAAGATGTCAATAAAATTGAGAGAGTACAGAGGAGATTTACTAAATTGTTGCCTGGATTTCATCTCCTAAGTTACAGAGAAAGGTTGAACAAGTTAGGTCTTTATTGTTTGGAGGGTAGAAGATTGAGGGGGGACTTGATAGAGGTATTTAAAATTATGAGGGGGATAGATTGAGTTGACGTGGATAGGCTTTTTCCATTGAGAGTAGGGGAGATTCAAACAAGAGGAAATGAGTTGAGAGCTAAAGGACAAAAGTTTAGGGGTAACATGAGGGGGAACTTCTTTACTCAGAGAATGGTAGCTGTGTGGAACGAGCTTCCAGCAGAAGTGGTTGAGGCAGGTTCGATGTTGTCATTTAAAGTTGAATTGGATAGATATATGGACAGGAAATGAGTGGACGGTTATGGGCTGAGTGCAGGTCGGTGGGACTAGGTGAGACTAAGAGTTTGGCACGGACTAGAAGTGCCGAGATGGCCTGTTTCCATGCTGCAATTGTTATATGGTTATATGGTTATAAGTTGTAGGTAAACCTAATCAAGTTACTCCAGTGGCCCCACTGCAACCTATTCCAGCATCTGGTGAGCCGTTTTCCAAAATTATTATAGATTGTGTATGCCCATAGCCAAAAACTAAAACTGGACATCAGTATTTGCTGACCATCATGTACACAGCTTCTAGGTTTCTAGAGGCCATATCACTCAGGAATATAACAGCTAAAACTGTAATAAAGGCTCTTATAAAATTCTTTACTTGTTTTGACTTACCTAAGGAAATACAATCTGATCAAGGTAGTAATTTTATGTCTGGATTGTTTCAGCAGAAAGTTTATAAACTAGGAGCAAAACAGATTACCTCCTCTGCATATCATCCAGAATCGCAAGGAGCCTTGGAGAGGTTCCATTCTACCCTCAAAACTATGATTAGGACATATTGTGTGGAAAATGAAAATGACTGGGATGAGGGCATACATTTACTACTTTTTCAGTACGGGAGGCAGTGCAGGAATCATTAGGTTTTAGTCCTTTTGAATTTGTGTTTGGGCATAGAGTTCGAGGACCTTTGGCCTTGTTGAAAGAGCAGTGAATTAATAAAGAGGTACACACTAATTTGTTGGATTATGTTTCCCTGCACGTGGCCAAGTGGTTAAGGCATTGGACTAGCGACCTGAAGATTGTGAGTTCGAGCCCCAGCGGAGGCAATGTGTTGTGTCCTTGAGCAAGGCACTTAATCACACTTTGCTCTGCGACGGCACTGGTGCCAAGCTGTATGGGTCCTAATGCCCTTCCCTTGGACAACATCAGTGTCATGGAGAAAGGAGACTTGCAGCATGGGCAACTGCTGGTCTTCCATACAGCCTTGCCCAGGCCTGCACCCTGGAGAGTGAAGACTTTCCAGGCGCAGATCCATGGTCTCGCAAGACTAACAGATGCCTTTGATTTGATTTTGTTTTAAAATTTAAAGACATAAAGCTTGTAGCTTAGCCAAGGAAAATTTAAAATCGGCTCAGGGGAAAATGAAGACTTGAATAATAATGAATCTGATCCCATTGGGAACTCAATGGATGATTCATCTGAAACTCATTTTAAATCCAAAATTATTTCTGCCAGATTACCAAACTCAACAATTCTGGAAAATATTGATGAGAAATTAACTCATTTACAGCCAGAGCAGAGAAAGCAGATTAATCAGTTAATTTTTAAATATAGAGATTTATTTCTAGACATTCCTAAAAGAACTGCAGTAGCTTCACATGATGTAGATGTTGGAGATGCCAAACCCATAAAAAATCATCCATATCGGATGACCAGGGAAAAATGTGAACTTGCTGAACAAGAAATTAAGCCTATGTTAGAGAATAATATTATTAGACCTTCTAATTCGAATTGGAGTTTACTATATGTTATGGTACCTAAGCCAGACAATAGTATTCGGTTTTGTACAGATTACAGGAAGGTAAATGCTGTGACAAAAACTGATGCAAATCCGATCCCTAGGGAAGATGATTGTGTGGACAAAGTTGGACAAGCAAAGTTCCTTACAAAGATTGATCTGTTAAAAGGTTATTGGTGTGTTCCATTGACAGATAGAGGTAGAGAGATTTCTGCATTTGTAACTCCATCCGGGTTGTATGAACAAAATGTTCTTCCCTTTGGGATGAAGAATGCACCAGGTACTTTCCAGCAGATGATTAATACTGTGATTCATGGGTTAAAAGATATAGATGCGTAAATTGATGATTTAGTTACAGGAAATGATACTTGGAAAGCTCATATTACTGCGGTGGAGAAACTATTTGAAATACTTTCAAAGGCTAACTTAACTATTAACTTAGCTAAAAGTGAATTTGGTCATGCCATGGTGACCTACCTTGATTATATTGTGGGTCAAAGAAAATTAGCTCCTGTTCAGGCAAAAGTTCAGGCAATTTTAGAGGTACCCACTCCGACTGGAAAAAAAATTCTCAGAAGATTCTTGGGAATGGTAGGATATTACCATAAGTTTTGTAAGAAGTTTGCTAACATTGCTCTTCCATTAACTAACCTCTTGAAAAAAAAGTTTGTTTGGACAGAGCCTTCTCAAGAGGCCTTTGATAAATTGAGAACTATACTATGTCGTCAACCTGTGCTCAGATCCCCTGGCTTTGAAAAAAACATTTTTGTTAGCTGTAGATGCTAGTGATGAAGCTGCAGGAGCAGTGTTACTTCAAAGGGATGAGGGTGATGAAATTGATCGTCGGGTAGCTTATTTTTCTAAGAAATTTAATGCCCATCAAAGAAATTATTCAACTATAGAAAAGGAATTATTATCTCTTGTTTTGGCTTTGCAACATTTTGAAATGTGTGTTGGTACTACTCAGAAACCACTCATAGTTTATACCGATGATATTCCGTTAGTGTTTTTGAGTAAAATGAAAAACAAAAATAGAAGATTACTAAATTGGAGTTTGATGTTACAGGAGTATAATATTTTGATAACTCATATTAAAGGAAAAGAGAATGTGATCGCTAACTGTCTACTTAGATGTTAAATGTACAATGTAAATTTTTTTAATGGAGTGGTATTTTAACATTTGTAACACTCTTACTGTATATTAGTTTGCAAGATGCTGTATGATACTATGTATATCATGTATGTTGTAGATTTTATACATTTGTACTTTTTTGTGTAAATAGTTGTTAAAAAGTTTCCTCCTAAAAGACCAAAATTTTCTTTTTTTGGAGGGAGGTGTTACATACCCCGTGGGTATCTTGTGACGGTCTTATAAGCATGATGTAATGGTCTTGCAGAGGTCAATGCTGTAATTTTCCTGCCAGTGTGAGGTCACATGATGACCTGTACCTCAACTGGTATATAAAGGAGACCCCTGGTGTGACGCAGTTAGTTTTTCCATTCAGTTTCGTGTTAGTTCGTCAGTTACTCCATATTGCTGCATATTCATTTTATGATGCAGTTTCATTTTAAAACGGAGTTTTACTTTCTATTGCAAGGTAAAATTGTTGTGCCGGCAGTTTCACAAATTGCTGCCAGCTTTGTTGGTAAATCTTTGATTTTCCTTTTCAGTAGTATTGGAGAGTGAAGACTTTATTAAAGGATGGGAACCTGAAGGATCGGAATAAAGCTGGAATCATTTGGCGGCTTCATAAAGGATCGACCCTATTGAGGATGCGTCCATAAAGTGGTGACCTGTACCTGAGATAAATCCTGCAAGAGCGGGGAAGTTGTGCAGTGTCCCCTCGCCAGGAAAAGATCAGTTCCTTTAAGCCGTATTATTTCCTTCGTCGTGAGTGCTTTGGAGAATCAGCAATAACGTCACATCTTCGAAGAAATCCATTTCCAGAGAAGTCTCTCCTTATTGACTGTGTAAATCACTTGGGCTTTCCAATTTACCATTTTAAGACTGGGTTTGAATTTACCACTTTAAGAACTGTTTTCGCATTTACCCTTTTAAGAACTGTTCCAGAGTTGCCGTATAGCAGTTAACTTCCGGCTATGTTAGTCGTTTGAATACTTCTCGCTGTTATTGAGCAGAGTTTAAATAAATGTTTGTTTGTTTTTATAAAACCTGCCTCAATTCATAATTCATTTTCGCTGATCACGTGACAGTAGATATGAGTGCTACCGGGTGATAGTCATTAAGGCAGCTCACATTATTCTTGTTAGGCATTGGTATAACTGTTGCCTTTTTGAAGCAAGTGGGAACTTCCAACCACAGCAGTGAGAGGTTGAAAATGTCCTTGAATACTCCCGCTGGTTGGTTGGCACAGGTTTTCAGAGCCTTACCAGGTACTCCATCGGGACTTTCCACCTTGTGAGGGTTCACTCTCTTTAAAGACAGCCTAACATTGGCCTCTGAGACTGAGATCACAGGCTCACAGGTGCAGCAGGGATCTTCACAGCTGTAGTTGTGTTCTCCCTTTCAAAGCGGGCATAGAAGGTGTTGAGTTCATCTGGTAATGAAGTATCGCCTCCATTCATGCTATTGGGTTTCGCCTTGTAGAAAGTCATGTCTTGCAAACCCTGCCAGAGTTGCTGTGCATCCGATGTCGCCTCCAACTCAGTCGAAATTGTCTCTTTACCCTTGAAATAGCTCTCCACAAACCATACCTGGTTTTCTGGTGCAGGCCTGGGTTGCCAGACTTGAATGCCACAGATCTAGCCTTCAGCAAATGATGTACCTCCTGGTTCATCCACGGCTTTTGGTTTGGGAATGTACAGTAAGTCTTTGTAGACACACACTCATCCACACAGGTTTTAATGAAGTTGGTAACAACTGCAGTTTACTCATCCAGGTTCGAAGTTGAATCTCTGAATACTGTCCAGTCCACCGATTCAAAGCAGTCCTATAGGCACTCCTGTGCTTCCCTTGCCAATACCTTCTTTGTCCTCACTACTGGTGCTGCAGTCTTCAGTCTCTGCCTGTATTCATGGAGCTAGGTGATCAGACCTCCTGAAGTGGGGGCGTGGAATAGCACTGTAGGCATTTTTGTTGGTGGTGTAGCAATGGTCTACTGTGTTGTTTCCTCTGGTATTGCAAGTGATCTGATGATGGTAATTGCTTAGATCTCTTTTCAGACTGGCCTGGTTAAAATCTCCCAAAACGATGGTGAAGGCGTTAGGGTGTGCTTTTTCGTGCATGTTGATCCCATTGCTCAGATCATCTAAAGCCTGATTGACCCTGATACATTAATATCCATTAGTTTAAAGCTGCTGTCTCACTCCACCATTTATTGCCCCCAATGTAGACTGCAGCATATTTACCTTCCTGCTCCTGTTGTGCACAAACAGCTCTGAATAAGGTCACCCTTAGTTTTACTGACGTTAAGTAAGAGGTTGTAGTTACAGACCACTCAAGCAGGTGTCCTACCTCACCCTGGTAGTCTGCCTCATTGTCACCCGTGATTCGTCCAACAACAGGAGTGTGTTGATGAATACGAAGATGGCTTCGTCACACAGTCATGTGTGTACAGAGAGTAGAGCAGGGATGCACCTGTGTTGATGGTCAGCGAGGAAGAGATGTTGCTACCAATCCTCACTGATTGAGGTCCGCTGATGAGGAAGTTAAGTATCACGTTGCAGAGGGAGGTATAGATGCCCAAGTCTTGAAGCTCGATGATGAGTTTGGTTGGGAATATTGTTAAGTTTTGTAAATCCAAAACATTAAACTAATTTGAAAGGAAAAAGCAGGAGCCCAAGAGATGCGAGTCTTAGTTCACGTTTACTTTAAGTGAGGCATGTACGTATCACGTGGTAACATTGTGACATATGCAACAATATACTTACAATATTACTTAAATAGTACTGAAGTATTAAATACACAACACTGCTCCCTGCTTATCTATAAACTCCAACTCAAAATAGAATGCATCTCAAATTATATACAGTGTATTCTATATAATACAGCTAATGTTTAGATATCCACAGCATAGTATACTTTAAATTGCCCCATTCAGGCCTAAAGATTTAATCACTGTGGAGAAATTCTTACTCTTGTGGGTTAATGTCTTCCCTTACAGGGGATTCACTCTGCTTGACAGAAGAAACTTGTAGCAATGAAACACTCTCAGGTTCTGGGGCTCCTTCCATGGTGGTTGTAGGAGTTGACTCTGAGACTGCAAGAAGTGGTCCTGACAGCTCTGGACACCTTTTTTCTCATTTTCAATCTGGATCTACTTCTTTCTTTCTCACGTTCCTTCTTTATTTCACACCTTTGTCTTTCTCTTTCTCATTCTTTCTAGGATGCGCATCTTGATCTTGGGAAGGTGCGTTTAGCTCACTGGAGTATTCTCTTGTTAATCCTTCTGTTGGTCCCTTTATGATCTGATTGCTCCTCTGGGTCTCCTCATCCACAACATCATCAAAGGTTCAAAGATTCATTTTATTATCAAAGCATACAATGCTGAAGTTCTTCAGTTCTCTGGGTAGCCATGAAACCAAGAAAGAAAAGAAAAGCATCACCTGATGAATCTTCTGTTTTCATACCTTCATTGACTGCTTTCTTTTTGACCTTCCATTCATCCAACTCGGCTTTGGTCTTTGCATCTACTTTTACAAGTAGCTTTTTGTCTCCCAGTTGAATGCAATAACCTTAATGCACATGGGGTAGATTTTGGTTCTTTATACTTACAAAAGCTGAATGATTGCAACTTTCCTGAATCTCCTTGAACTTTCTTCTAGCTTAAAACCAAGCACATTTCACAAGTAACTGCCTGATTAACATTAACAGATATGTTACCTACAAGAACTGTTGTAGTTGGATCACTGTTTTCATTACTTTCACGATCCCTCTGAGCCCTTTCTTGGTCCAATATGCTTTCCAACCAGAAGCACAGGGGTTGGGACCAACACCGCTATGCCCTCTGTTGAGGATCAGTTCATGTTGTACAGCATGGAGACAGTTGTGGCATCATCCAGTACCTTTCTTAATTTGCTTTCAGTTGACTCTATTGCAGGGAATGTAGCATGCAAATGGTGGATGGATCTCCAATCAAATTGCAGTTGTCTCATCCAATCATATCCCATAATGCTGGTCACCTGTTTTGACCACATACAAGCCCAATGTGGCTTGTCGGTTGTTCTGTTTCACTGTTACAAATGTCATTCCCACAAGAGTTTTCTTTTCTCCATTATAAGTTCTTAGTTGGATATCTGTAGGCTTCAGTTGAATATCTTTGAAATGTAATTCAACCTCATTTTATGAAACAGCTGAACCAGTGTCTAATTTTATTTTAATTAATTTGCTATTCACTTCTGGTGTAAGTCATACTGTTTGTCTATTGTTAGCTTTCACATGGTAAATATCAAGGCTAGCCAGTCCTGTGTCATATTCATCATTATCAGATTTTTCATCAACAGGATGCAAATTAGAGGTTTTTCCAAACTGCAACTTGACTTTTTAGCTTCTTTACTGTGCAGTCTATTTATTTTTGTTGCTTGACATGCTCTTTCCATCTCGATGCTACAATTTTCTTCATGCTCACTTTCATTCCTGACTGCAACTTAATTGCATCTCTTTCTGCTGTCTCCATTGATATAGCTATTTCAACTGCTCTTTTAAATGTTGTGCTTCAGTTAGAAGCTGTTTTTGAATGCTTTCTTGTAAGATTCCACAAACTAAATGATCTCTTGGTGCACCATTAAACCCATCATTGAACTTGCAATGCTCAGATTTCTCTTCAATTTAGCCAATTACGATGAAATAGATTCCCTTTCCTTTTGATTTTGCTATGTGACCTAAAGCGATCCATAGTCAACAATGGCTTTGGTTCCAAATGTTTCTGTATTACTTTCATGATATCAGCAAAGTTCATTTTGGCTAGTTTGGTTGTAGCAGTTAAACTTCAAAGCAAACTGTATGCCTTTAAACCCAATGCACTCAACAAAGTTGGTACACATTGGCTATTTCACTTGCTTCAAAATACTGTTCAAGTAGCTCAGTATACATGAGCCAGTTACCCATTGAGCAACTGAATGCGTCTGTCTTTCTGATGTAGCCAGCTATTACTGGTCTTATTTTTCATGATTACTATCACCCAGTACTCACTGTTTATGAAAGCATGAGTTCTTCCATTTTCTGCCTTGTTTAACTTAATTGTGTTTTTCCTTCCAAAATGGCTTATTTTTAACTTGAAAGTTTTGCAGTGCTTCAACGGGTAGGTAGTCATCTTAGGTTCATTTTAAAAATCCTCATCACCACTGTTATGATTTGTAATTCCGAAACATTAAAGTAATTTGAAAGGTAAAGATGGGAGATGTGAGTCTTAGTTCGTGTTTACTTTACATGACATGCGCATGTATCATATGGTAGTGTCATGACATATGCAATTCACTTATTCTTACACAGTAACCCATAATGAATTATTTAAATGAACAAGAATGCTTAATCCTCAATATTACTCAAATACTACTGAAATATTAAATACACAAAAGATTGTGTTGAACACCAAGCTGTCTTTGATACATGTTTTGATGATACTATGAATGTGAAGAAAGATGTACTGTTTCTATCTATTTCCTGCATAAATATATTTATGAAAATGTTTTTTTTAAATAATCAAAAGTAGAGAACTGTCTCACAGTTCCAGAGAATCCGGTTTGATCCTGACCTCGGATGCTGTCCATGTGAAGTTTGTACATTTACCTTATGACCACATGGTTTTGCCGTGGAGCACTGGTTTCCTCACATAACCCAAAGTCATGCAGGTTTGTTGGTTAATTCACTACTGTTAGTTGTTCCTGGTGTATGGTGGGATCTGGGAGTTGAGAGGACAGTGGGGAGAATAGAATGAGATTAGTGTAGGTTTAGTGGAAAGGGGTAGTTGATGTATGGTGTGGTCTCAGTAGGCCAGAGGGTCTGCCTCCACGTGCTATGTCACCGTGACATCATCCAAGACATTGGATGATCTTGTGTGGGCATTTGGAGTAGGGAAGGGGTGCATTTGAGAGGGCATGGTGGCAAAGAAATAGGTGTCTGTGAAGGATTGTCACGGTGTGGGTATGAGAAAGTTGGAATCTGTGTTGAAGGGTGGTTGACAGTGTGAGGAAAGACTTTGGGGGCCTGCTATGATAAGGAAATGAGGAGATGATCAGTTGACCTGGGTGATGGGGTGGTGTAGGCAGGAAGTAGGTTGGGCGGTGATAAGAGCCAGTTAGTCCAGTGTGGTTGGAGGGAAAAGCATGCGTTAAGTAGGGGATTTAGCTAAGGAGGCTTGACATGGTGGCTGCAAACATGCTTCACCAATTCATGAGTCATCATTTCTGAATGGCCCATGAATCCATGAACACTACCTCATTATTCCTTTTTTTGCACAATTTATTTTATCATTTATACTTGTAATTTATACATTTTGTATTTTATAGTATTTTTATATATGTCTTTGTACTGTATTATGGCCACAAATATAAATTTTACATCATATAAGACAATGATAATAAACTTGATTCTGATGAACAAAGGGACATTGTTTTAAATTAAGATTGAAGCCCAAAGCTTGATCGGAAGTCCAGAAGTCAAAGCCCGATGACCAAAGCCTGGAGACGGGAGGCTGGAGATTTGGGACGGAAGGTCTGTCCTGGAGTTGGTAAATGTCCGTATGGGTGGATGGGGGTGAGGAAAGAAGTTCATTTGCTATTGTTGTTCTATTACTTGTTGAGTTCTGTCTTGTTCTGCCAGGCATTGCAAGTATGCTATACTAGAACATGTGGTGACACTTATGGGCTGCCTCCAGCACATCTGTTGTTCATGCAAAAGGTGCATTTCACTGTATATTTCCATGTACACATGATAAATAAATCTGAATATGAGTTTGAAAGCCATTTCAACTCAATAAATGCTTAAGAGAGGACAGGGATCTATGAGCCAATGTAAAGAGATGGGACTAGATTGTTGGGCAACACAGTGTGTATGAACAAGTTGGGCTGAAGAGCTTGGTTTTCTAAAATGGTGGCTCCGAGAGAGAGAGAGAGAGAGAGTTGCATAAACTTACATTTCCTTTGTACGTGTAAAATTTGTCAACCAAACAGAGGAAACCCACACAGTCATTGGGAGAATGTACAAACTTGTTACAAACCGCGGTGGGAATTCAGCTTGGGTCGCTGCACAGTAAAGTGTTATGATAACCACTAGGCTACCGTGCCTATTTACTTATCAGATCAATCTGATAGATCAAGGCAGACCAAGAGGGTTAATATCTTACTATTGTATTCACAAAGTATATCATTTGTGACTTCAAAATGTGCATTCTCAATGCTTTTGGATGCACTAGCCTTGGATTCCAAACACTTCTGTTTTCTTCCTCCTCACTGATGGTCTGTGAATCGGTCAATGTACTAATTGCCTCCTGGTAGACAGCTATGCACCATTGATTTCTAAATGGGGTGATCTAGTGCACTGTGCTTGTAAAAAAAAAGAGACGTCTTGCCAAAGGGTCTCGGCCCAAAACGTCAAGTGTACTCTTTTCCATAGTTGCTGCCTGGCCTGCTGAGTTCCTCCAGCATTTTGTGTCTGTTGCTTGGATTTCCAGCATCTGCAGATTTTCTCTTACTTATGATGTATAAAACATTTTATTAATGAAGGAGAAACCAAAATAGCATACCTTCTAATCCTCACTATCCCTCCAAAGAAATGTCTGCACATGCATCAACGTTGATGGATTTGAAAATACATTGCGTTTAGGAGGAACATTGGGAATGTGTAGATTTGATTATGCAAAATTTACAGTGTCAGAGGAATGTAGAAAATTATATACTTGTTTTCTTCAATGAATGATCTTACCCCAGCAAACAAACAATGTCTCTGTTACCTTGTCACCCTGATATCACACTGGCAATGCAACATGATACTACATTTGTATTATACAACTTAAATAATTGTTAGAGATTAAAAGAGGCAGTGATGCCCACTCATTATTAATTAGAGCAGATAAATGAGATTCAGAAACATAAAACTTGTTAATGCACTCTGTGCTAAAATTGACCTCTGATGAAAGCTTGTATTACAGGTATTTGGCCGATCCACTAATAGTATTAAAAAAGGCAAAAGAAGAACCTCCTTTTGTCCTCCTGGAAACTCAATTAAAAGCAAAGGACTTTCAATAACATTTCATTTGGTGCTGTAGTTGCACAATTAGGCAATAGTTCTTTTTCTTAAATTCAAATTCAAAATATACTTAGAAGTATATTTTCAGTTTCCTAAAATAATTTTTAAAATTATTACTCTTGAATCATGGAATTATTTCTAGCAGAGAGAAAATGTGATAAATTAAAATTCCTCTGAGTAATATCAACATGGTCAAATCTACAGTGAGTAATTCAAACTATACTTGTCATTTGGACACAGCCATTAAACCTGGTCAGTGTCATTTGAACATATGTAAGTTAAATGACAAATAGATGACTCATGTGCAAAGGATTTAATGGACACAGAAGACAATCTTACAGTCAATGTAATGTTTCAAACCTACATTATATGGATTGCTAAATGTAGATAGTACACCTTCTTCAAATAGAAGTTAAAAATCAAACTGAATTAAGATAAATTGGCAACTGATCCAGAAAAAGATAAGTTTATTAAAGTAGCAAGACAGTGTGACATAGAACACACGGCTAGAAAGTAGCTTAAGCAGATTCCATAGTATCATTAATAAGTGAGTTACATATTTTACCTTAGTCCCTATACACTCACAGCTCTGTGACTAGATTCTGCTCTAACTCCATCCCCAAGTTCAAAGGTGATTCCACCATAGTGGGTGGGATCTCAAACAACAATGAGACAGAGTACAGGAAGGAGATAGAGAGTCAGGTGGTACAGTGTCTAGACAGCAACCTCTCTCTCAATGTCAGCAAAACTTTGACATCAGGAAATAGAGTGGAGCACACACCCCTCTATGTTTCAAAGCCACTGAGATGGAAGTGGTTAAGAGCTCATGTTTTTGGTGCAAATATTACCAACAGCTTATCTTGTCCAACCAGATTGATGCTATGGCCAAGAAAGCACATCATTGCCTCTACTTCCTCTGAATGCTAAGGAAATTCAGTAGGTCCCCATTGACCCTCACTAACTTTTATAGATGCAACATAGAAAGCATCCAGTCCAGATGCATCACAGTTTGTCGCGGCAACTGCTCTACCCAAGAATGCAACTATGTGCAGAGTTGTCAACACAGTCAAGTCTATCATGTAAATCAGCCTCCCTTTCCCTGAGCCTGTCCATGCTTTGTACTGCCTTGGGAAGCAGCTAAAATCATCAAAAACCCCTTCTTCCCAAGTCATTCTCTCTCCTTCCCTCTTCCCTCAGACAAAATACATAAAAGCATGAAAGCACATACCACAGGTTGAGGATAAGTTTCTGTCCTGCTGTTACGACTCTTCAAGTGAGTTATTCTATGATAGAGATGACTTACAGAGTCTTAGAGCACAACAGCTCAAAAACAGGGCCTATGGTCCATCTAATCCACACCGAAATGTTATTCTGCCTAATCCCATCAACCTGTAACTGGACCATAGCTCTCCATACTTTTCTTAAATATTTCAATTGAATGTAGATTCACTGGCAGTTCATTCCACATTCGTACCACAGGTTCCCCGTAAATATTTCATCTCTCACCTTTGGTTCTAGTCTCACCTAACCTCAGCCTGCTAGTACTTATCCTATCTATAACCCCATAAATTTGTATACCTCTGTTAAATCTCTCCTCTTTTTCCAATGCTCCAGGGAAAAAAGTCCTACCTATTCAACCTTTCCCTCTAACTCAAGGCAACATCCTTGTAAATTTTCTCTGTACTTTTTCAATCTTATTGATGTCTTTTCTGCAGGTAGGTGACCAGAATTGCACACAGTGCTCCAAATTTTCCCTCACCAGCATCTTGTACATCTTCAACATAACATCCCAGCTCTTGTACTCAATGCAGCACACACAAAATGCATTATTTTTTAAAGAAATCATTCTGATTTTAATCAAGAAACCTAGCTGGAATTTTAATCAATCATCAATTTCCTGAGATTCATTAAAATAAATTGTTTGCTTTCTGATATTTATTGATCTGATGGGTTGGCTCAATCCCATCACCTGCTTGATTTTTTTTCAGAATTTTCTGTTTCTGTATTTCAGTATTTTCCTCTTATATTAGCTTTAGTGATTTTAACAGACTCTCCCGATACATGCGATTTGTCTTTTAAATACAGCTTTTGTTGTGTGTTTTCCACGTGTTTCATCTCAGTCTGCACCAACCGAATAGTATTTCAGGAGTGGTGCGCTGTATTAAAGGAGTAACTGAAAATTTACACCGCTGACCCATAGTCCGCGCCATGTTCCTGTCTTCGTATTCACTTGAATAATTCATTGACTGGAGAATTTTACTGCTTGAGTGTCCGTCTCTTTGTGCATTTCTCCCTCTTGCTCCAAGACCGTTTTTAACCAGTTGATTCGTTAACCGCAGTTAGTAGATCACTCGCCTCGAGAACGCAAAATAAATCAACATTGAAAAATGACGCCCAGTTGTTTAGAACTACAGGCTAAATAACCATAACATTACGAACGAGTATCTCATCCACCTGCTCGTGGTCTTAAGGCAAGAATTATGTTAGTCTGTGACACCGAGCTGCATTATTTTCCTGAAGCGAGTTTAACAGATTAGCCCGTTCGATTCATTCGCCACCCTGCAGCCTCCTGCCACTCACCAGTTGGATCCCTGCGTGGAGCCGCCTCACCTGGTCGCGCGCAACGCTTGCGTCTCCTGTAGCACAGGCCAGCTCTCACCTGGAGCACTTCGGCGAGTTACAGAGAACTCTTCCTGCAACCGACTATCTTTGGGGATTATGCCCATCAATTTAAGGACTTTATTGGTTCGATAAAAAGTATTACATTTTGATAATAGTTCTTTCTGCAAAGACATACTCTTTCTTAGTCGATCTGAGGTGAAGATATTGGAGAATGAAGTTACCAACCTGCCTCTTGGCTTATGAATTTATTTTCCTCTTTAATGCACTGTTCATAATTGGTAAGACTATATTACGTACTGGCTATTTTCATTTATGCAATTTTTGTACAGTAAGTTAATGGAAATATCAAATCGCATTTCTCAAATTTGGTCAGGCCAGATTCATTGCTGGTCTCAAAATATACAAAAAGAGGAAAAAAGTAGTCTGGAGAGAGAAAAATAATTTAAAGGTTTATTGTTTTCTTATATAATATTGAATTTCATTGGATAGTTTTGAGTAAGGAAACTATTTTATGCAGAAGCCATTTAAAGAACACTCACAAAATGCTGGAGGAGCTCAGCAAGTTAGACAGCATCAGTGGAGGAGAGTAAACTGTCAACGCCTTTGGCCAAGATTGATGAAGAGTTTCGGCCCGGAAACGTGGGCTTTTCATTCCTCTCCACAGATGCTGCCCGACTTGCTGAGTTCCTCCAGCATTTTCTGCATGTTGCTGAAGATTTCCAGCATCTTCAGAATCTCTTGTGGCAGATATTTAAAGTCTAATTTTTAAGCATCTTTCCAGACTTGTCATTTCAAACTTGTTTCTATCTAAAAGGGACAATAATGTTCTTTAAATCACTAAGCGCATTCCTCAGAGCAAACTTACAGAGTAGAATTAAAATGTTTCTGATGTTGCTTTTCAAGGAATTGTTTCATTGGTGGATGTTGGAGCAAATTTTTATCTTTCCAGAACACTGAAATAATTAAAATATGTGTTTTTAAGTACTACTTAATTACTGTTGCTTTATATTATAATTTGTGGGAAGTTGCCTAAAATCTAGCAATGACAGTGGAGGAATGTTCATGATTGGCATAAGTTGTAACCCAGTGTTGCTTGTGTGACAACATCAGCCTTCTGTGGTATTGTCTGAAGTGTGATAAGAAACTAGGAGGAAGAAGCTATTCAGCCCCTCGTCTACCCTCCTTCTATATGATCATTGCTGATCCATTACAACTTCCCCTTCTGTGGCAGTTCCCTGCAGCCGTCAATTCCCAAATCTACTTCCTTTTCATATACCCACAATGATCTAGCCTCCGCAACCCTCCATTTTCCCTTCCTGCTAGGTGGCAATGATAGTGGACCTACTGCCTCCAAAGACAACATGCTCTTTGACTAACACACATCAAAGTTGCTGGTGAACGCAGCAGTCCAGGCAGCATCTCTAGGAAGAGGTGCAGTCGACGTTTCAGGCCGAGACTGGCTGATTGGTCTTGCCATCACATTGGGAATCAAATGGTTAGGACAGGTTTACATGCTCTCCTCAGTTCTACTGTCAGGGTACCAACCAAAGGAGTAGAAGCATCAGGAGCCTGACTAACTGAAGCAGAAAGGTGGGAGATCGCTGCTCAGGATAATCTGTCCCAGCTACACAAAGTCATACCAGATGTAACAATCAATTACTAACACTGCACATGCAACACAATCAGGCAACTGGTTCATTCACAGTGTAGTGTGGCTTCTTCAGGACTGTTGGAAGCTGTGTATCACATCACCTTACCTACCCATTTTGACCTGGAGTATTAAATACTGCTTATTGTGGCCTTTTAATCTTCAACCAAAGTTCGTAGCAGTCCACCCACATTAAGTTACAATTTTCCTTAACAGTTAGTAAATGTTTGCCATGTGCATAAAGAGGCACATGCTGATTTGTAAGCCTGGAGGAAACCAATTCCAATGACTCTCAAAAAGGTTGACACCGTCCAGCTCAAAGCAGCCTAACATAAGGATTCACTCCTACCGTTAACAGGTAGAGTGGCTGAAGTTTGTGCCACCTAAAAAATCCTCGGTGTTTACTCATTCTGGCTACTCTGACAGCAGAGAGGAAGTGGATGAGACAGGTACAATAATAACATTTAACGGACACTTGGACAAACAGATACATGGATAGGAAAGGTTTGGAGAAGCATGGGTCAACAGGGATTAGTTTAATTGTGAATCTAGGTCGGCGTGGACACCAGTTGTATCATATTAGTTAATGAATCTGTGACTCTGAGAGAACAAGGATACCAAGTGCACCACTTCCTACAAGTTCTCGCTAAGGCAGACAGCATCCTGATTTGCAAATATTTCACCAGCCCTTCTTTTCAATGAGTTTAAATCTTGGAAATCACTACTAATAATATTACAGGAATATTTTCACCAACACAGCTCACCACTGCCTACTAGATGGCACTTCACTTAAGGAAAGGCATTTAAAGTGGCCATGCCAGTAATAACCAAATTTCAGAAAATAAATGAATTATAAATAGCCAGCCATTCCACACAGTTAAAAAAGACAAAATCATTTTCATAATCCAATTATCATATGTACTATTATCATAAGCACCACCATAAAATGTATTTTTAGTGATCATTTGGAAAGAAATAAATGAATTGTATTTTCAATAGAACTTGCTCTTGTTGGGAAGCAGTGAAAGTATCAGCAGATTAACCAATGGATGTACAGTATAATTATGCTGGCACTATTGTAACCCATTAGTCTCTTGCACAAATTGCATACGTGGGCCCAATATCTAAGATAAGCATAATCTCATTTTGGTGACCTGAAATGACTGTGTCTCACTTGCGCTGTTCCAAACCTTGGACTAAAGGTGGACTGAACTAGCTTAGTTTAACAGGATACTTATTGATAAGCTGAAAACGTGAATTAGGTTTTGACTTAGCTTAGGTTAAATGAGCTAAAAACTACCTGTGGTTTCAAAGGAAAATGCAAATGCATAAGATTACTCATTACCTCATTTTAGAAGATTAAATGAAGTTTACTGTCTTCTCATTTAACCACTTCTGGATTTGAATTGACTATCAATGGTAGAGTTTGAAAAATGGAAGTTTCCTAAGGCATTCTGAGAAAAGTGATGTGCACAAAGTGTTTCCTCTTGTAGGAAAACTGAAAATTAGGGTTTGATGTTTAACATAAAAGGATGGCACACTTAAGACAGGTTCATGGTTAAAAATAATACCCTTGTGGATGATGAGTCTTTGGAGCTTTATTCTTCAAAGAGCAGTAGAGACAGAGTCTTTGACTTTTTTAAATTCTGGGATCGATAGATAGTCATAAGACAAGACAAAGGAGCAGAAGTCGGCCATTCGGCCCATTGAGTCGGCTCTGCAGTTTTATCATGAGCTGATCCATTCTCCCAATTTAGTCCTACTCCCCCGCCTTCTCACCATAACCTTTGATGCCCTGGCTACTCAGATACCTATCAATCTCTGCCTTAAATACACCCAATGACTTGGCCTCCACTGCTGCCCGTGGCAACAAATTCCACAGATTCACCACCCCCTGACTAAAAAAATTTCTTCGCATTTCTGTTCTGAATGGGCGCCCTTCAATCCTTAAGTCATGTCCTCTCATACTAGACTCCCCCATCATGGGAAACAACTTTGCCACATCCACTCTGTCCATGCCTTTCAACATTCGAAATGTTTCTATGAGGTCTCCCCTCATTCTTCTAAACTCCAAGGAATACAGTCCAAGAGCGGACAAACGTTCTTCATATGTTAACCCTCTCATTCCCGGAATCATTTTAGTGAATCTTCTCTGTACCCTCTCCAACGTCAGCACATCCTTTCTTAAATAAGGAGACCAAAACTGCTCACGGTACTCCAAGTGAGGTCTCACCAGCGCCTTATAGAGCCTCAACATCACATCCCTGCTCCTATACTCTATTCCTCTAGAAACGATTGCCAACATTGCATTCGCCTTCTTCACTACTGACTCAACCTGGAGGTTAACCTTAAGGGTATCCTGTACGAGGACTCTAAAGTCCCGTTAAATCTCAGAACTTTGAATTCTTTCCCCATTTAAATAATAGTCTGTCTGTTTATTTCTTCTGACAAAGTGCATAACCATACACTTTCCAACATTGTATTTCATTTGCCACTTCTTTGCCCATTCTTCTCTCTGCAGACTCTCCGTTTCCTCAGCACTACTGGCCCCTCCACCTATCTTCGTATTGTCAGCAAACTTAGTCACAAAGCCATCTATTCCATAATCCAAATCGTTGATGTATAATGTAAAAAGAAGCGGCCCCAACATGGACCCCTGTGGAACACCACTGGTAACCAGCAGCCAACCAGAATAGGATCCCTTTATTCCCACTCTCTGTTTCCTGCCAATCAGCCAACGCTCTATCCACGTATGTAACTTTCCCATAACTCCATGGGCTCTTATCTTGTTAGGTAGCGTCATGTGTGGCACCTTGTAAAAGGCCTTCTGAAAATCCAAATATACAACATCCACTGCATCTCCCTTGTCTAGCCTACTGGTAATTTCCTCAAAAAATTGTGATAGGTTTGTCAGGCAGGAGTTTCCTTTAAGGAATCCATGCTGAGTTGTGCCTGTCTTGTCATATGCCTCCAGGTACTCCGTAACCTCATCCTTGACAATCAACTCCAACAACTTCCCAACCACTGATGTCAAGCTAACAGGTCTATAATTTCCTTTTTGCTTCCTTGCCCCCTTCTTAAATAGCGGAGTGACATTTGCAATCTTCCAGTCCTCCGGAACCATGCCAGAATCTATCGACTTTTGAAAGATCATTGCTAATGCCTCCGCAATCTCCACAGCTACTTCCTTCAGAACACACGGGTGCATTCCATCTGGTCTGGGAGATTTATCTACCTTTAGACTATTCAGCTTCCTGAGTACTTTCTCTGTTGTAATTGTGACTGTGCACACTTCTCTTCCCTGCCACCATTGAGTGTCCGGTATACTGCTGATGTCTTCCTCAGTGAAGACTGATGCAAAATACTCATTTACTTCCTCTGCCATCTCCTTATCTCCCATTACAATTTCTCCAGCATCATTTTCTATCGGTCCTATATCTACTCTCACCTGTCTTTTACTCTTTATATACTTGAAAAAGCTATTAGTATCCTCTTTGATATTATTTGCTAGCTTCCTTTCATAGTTGATCTTTTCCCTCTTAATGATCTTCTTAGTTTCCTTTTGTAAGGTTTTAAAAACTTCCCAATCCTCTGTCTTCCCGCTAATTTTTGCTTCTTTGTATGCCCCCTCCTTTGCTTTAACTTTGGCTTTGACTTCTCTTGTCAACCACGGTTGCATCCTTTTTCCATTTGAAAATTTCTTCTTTTTTGGAATATACCTGTCTTGCACCTTCCTCACTTCTCGCATAAACTCCAGCCACTGCTGCTCTGCCGTCTTTCCCGCCAGTGTCCCTTTCCAGTCAACTTTGGCCAGTTCCTGTCTCATGCCACTGTAATTTCCTTTACTCCACTGAAATACCGACACATCAGATTTCGGCTTCTCTTTTTCAAATTTCACAGTGAACTCAATCATGTTATGATCACTGCCTCCTAAGGGTTCCTTCACCTCAATCTCTCTAATCACCTCCGGTTCATTACACAATACTCAATCCAGTACAGCCGATCCCCCAGTGGGCTCAACAACAAGCTGTTCTAAAAAGCCATCTCGCAGACATTCTACAAATTCTCTCTCTTGAGATCCACTGCCGACCTGATTTTCCCTATCCACTCGCATTTTAAAATCCCCCACTATTATCATAACACTGCCCTTCTGACAAGCTATTTTCTGTTGTAATTTGTAGTCCACATCGCTACAGCTGTTTGGAGGCCTATAAATAACTGCCATCAGGGTCCTTTTACCCCTACGATTTTTTAGCTCAACCCATAAAGATTCTGCACCTTCCGATCCTATGTCACCTCTTTCTAATGATTTAATATCATTTCTTACCAATAAAGCCTCACCTCCCCCTCTGCCTACCTTCCTATCCTTCCGATACACCGTGTATCCTTGGACGTTCAGCTCCCAGAGATAAGCATCCTTTAGCCACGTCTCAGTGATGGCCACAATATCATACCTGCCAATCTGTAGCTGTATGACAAGATCATTCACCTTATTCCTTATGCTGCGTGCATTTAAGTATAACACCTTAAGACCAGTATTTCGTACTTTTTGCTTTGATTTCACCGCAACTTTTTTGCACTGCAACTCATCCCAATGGCTACAAATTTGCCCCATCACCTGCCTGTCTTTCCAGACATCTTTACTGCTCACTATCTTAGATTTATTTCTGTTTTCCCCTTCCTCCGCTCTGTTATTCTGGTTCCCATCCCCCTGCCAAATTAGTTTAAACCCTCCCTAACAGCTCTATTAAACTTTCCCGCCAGGATATTGGTCCCCTTCGGGTTCAGGTGTAACCTGTCCATTTTGAACAGGTCATACTTCCCCCAGAAGAGATCCTAATTATCCAAGAATCTGAAGCCCTGCCCCCTGCACCAGTCTCTCAGCCACACATTCATCTGCCTGATCCTACTACCCTTGCCCTCTCTAGCACTTGGCACAGTTAGCAATCCCGGGATTACTACCCTGGAGGCCCTGCTTCTCAGCTTCCTTCCTAATTCCTGAAAATCTCTCTTCAGGACCTCCTCCTTTGTCCTATCTATGTCATTGGTACCAACATGTACCAAGACAACTGGCTGCTCACCCTCCCCCTTTAGAATATTCTGGACCCGATCCGAGACATCCCATACCCTGACACCTGGGAGGCAACACACCATGCGGGTATCTCTATCAGGCTCACAGAATCTCCTGTCCATTCCCCTGACTATGGAATCCCCCACGACTACCGCATTCCTCTTCTCCCTCCTTCCCTCCTGCACAACAGTGCCAGGCTCAGTGCCAGAGACCCAGTCACCGTGGGCGTCCCCTGTCAGGTCATTCCCCTCAACAGCATCCAGAACAAGATATTTGTTGCTGAGGGGGACAGCCACAGGTGTGGTCTCCACTATCCGGTCATTTCCCTTCCCTCTCTGGACAGTGACCCAGTTTTCTGACCCCTGTAGCCTAGGGATGACTACCTCCCTGTAGCTCTTGTCTATCACCTCTTCGCTTTCCCTGATAAGCAGTAGGTCATCAAGCTGCAGCTCTAGAACTCTAACACGGTCTCTGAGGAGCTGCATCTCGGTGCACCTGGTGCAGATGTGGCCATCAGGGAGGCTGGAGGACTCCCAGGATTCCCACATCTGACACCCTGAACAAAGCACTAACCCTGCAGGCATGCTATCTAATTCTACAGGAATGAAATAGGAAAAATAAGTCTACTCACCCACTTACCTCGCCAAACAGACAAGCTTCTTAAACCGTTAGCTCGTACCATTAGCTGTGAAAGCCCTGCTGTTCCTGTCTGTCCGGGCCAATTTGCGAAAAGGGGGGTGGGGGGGGAGAAAAAAAGAGTTGGTGCTTTGCTCTCGCCTCCTCCTGTTTACCGCCGAAGCCTGTTGAAGCCAAAGCCCTACACTCTGCTACCGCTCACTCCACTGCCAGCTCCGACAGTTGCCCGCTGTATAGGGTGGTCTCCTTTTTAAACTCTCTGCGCTGTCCTGTTGACGTCACGTGCCTGTGCAGTCTCGTCCTTCTTGCACTCGAAGAAGTTTTTAAAAAAACTGCCTTCCTTCAGAATTCAGCTCCCACGACGCTCTGTAGTCCCGATCCAAAAGACAGCCGTTGGTAGCAACCTTCCTTTTTAAACTCTCCGCGCTTCTAATAAACAAGACTATGAAATAAATAATCTAATAAACAAGACTATGAAGGTTTATTCCAGGTAGACTGGAATGCAAAACTGAAATTACCTTTGAGCATGGCTGATTGTCACCTCAACTTTGAGTTCTAAGTGGTGTGAGCAGCTTGAGGGACTGAGTGGTTTGGTCCTGTTGCTAACTCTTATGTTTGTATAGTTAAAGACTAGGAAGATACTATTTTCGTGGGGCAGAAATGAGTTTTAATCTCACCAGGACAGATTGGAAATCTGAATTTAATTACTTTGAAATTAAAAGCTAATTACTATGAAATTACTGCACACTATTTTATTCACTTATGTTTTTCAGGGAAGGCAAATCTGCCATTCTAATTAGGTTTAGACCATAAGGCCGTAAGGCACAGGAGCAGAATTAGGCCACTTGCCCATAGAGTCTGCTCTGCCATTCCATCATGGCTGATTTGTTTTCCCTCTCAACCCCATTCTCCTGTTTTCTCTCTGTAGTGTAACCTTTGATGCCCTGGCTAACCAAGAACCTATCAACCTTTGCCTTAAATATACCCAATAATGTGGCCTCCACAGCCGATTAATTCAACTCCCTATTCAATGAATTCACCACCCTATGCTAAAAAAAAATTCCTTCTCATCACTGCTGTAAATGGATGTCCCTCTATTCTGAGGCTGTGCCCTCTGGTCTTTGGCTCATCCACTGTAGGAAACATCCTCTCCACATCTGCTCTATCTAGGGCCTTCAATATTCAACAAGTTTCAATGGCACACTACCTCATTTTCTTTAACTCCCTTGAGTACAGGCCTGGAGCCTTCAAATGCTCCTCATATGTTAACCCTTTCATTCCTGGAATCATTTTTGTGAACCTCCTGTAGACACCCTCCAAAACCAACATATCTTTTTTTGGCAAGGGGCCCACAACAGCTCACAATACTCCAAGTGCAGGGTAACCAATACCTTATCAAGACTCAGCATCCCACTTTGCTCTTATATTCTCGTCCTCTCGAAATGAGTGCTAACTGTGCACTTGCCTTCTCTACCACTGACTCAAACTGCAAGTTAAACTTTAGGGAATTCTGCACAAGGTCTCCCAAGACCTTTTGTGTTAGGTTTTGTAATTCCAAAACATAGAGATTCATTGAAAGGAAAACATAGAGCTGGGAATAACCCATCTACGTTCTTAGTTTTACTTTTTTTACTTTGTGAGGTGTGCGCATATGATGTGGTGGCATGATGACGTATGCCATTCATGTACTATTATATATAACCCATAATGAATTATCTAAACAAAGAATGCTTAATCAAATAATATATTTACAATATTACTCAAATATTACTGAAATATTAAATACACACTTTGCACATCTTAATTTTCTCGCTGATTAGAAAATAATCTACACCTTTATTCCTTCTACCAAAGTGCAGGACCATACACTTCCCTATACTATATTACAGCTGCCACTTATATGCCCATTCTCTCAATCTGTCCAAGTCCTTCTGCAGACTCCCTGCTTCCTCAACACTGCCTGACCCTCCACCTACTTTTGTATCGTTTGCCCAAAGCCATTAATTTCCGTCATTCAAATCATTGACAAATATGATAAAAGCAGTGGTTCCAGTACCTTGTGGAACACCACTAGTAACCAGCAGACAAACAGAGTAGGCCCCCTTTATTCCGACTCTTTGCCTTCTGCAAGTCTCCCAATCTTCTATCCATTTTAGTATATTCATTGTATTAACATGGGCCCTTATCTTAAGCAGCCTCATGTGCAGCACCTTGTCAAAGGCCTTCTGAAAACCCAAGTAACTCACTGACTCTCCTTTGTTTATTCTGCCTGTTATTTTTCAAGAAATTTTGACTTTATCTCCTCCCCCTCAAACTTCAGTGTAAATTATATCATATTATGACCACTGGCTCCTAATGGTTCCTTCACCTTAAGCTCCCTAATCAAACCTGGTTTATTACACAACACCCAATCCAGAAATGCCTTTTTCCGATTGGGCCTAATCACAAACTGCTCTCAAAGCCATCTTGTAGGCATTCTACAAATTTCTTCCCTTGTGATCCAGTACCAACCTGGATGTTAAGCTGCCAACTATGATCTTCCTTCAGCAGTGACTAACACCACTACAGATCATCTACCTTATTCCATATATATATATATAGCATGCATTGGAACATAATACATTCGGTGCTGTATTCATCAGACTTTTTGACTTTAGGCTCCTGTTACACACTGCATCTAGTTGTATACCAACTGACCTATTCTCACCCTTGTCACCCTCCAGTTCCCATTCAATTTGGTTTGAAAAATATATAACTCCAAATAAATCTATGTGGTTGACTAAACAGAAACTTGAATCATGTTTGAACAGGTACTGAGTCAGCAGATGGAAGATACGCTCAAATGCTGTTTAAGAACTTATTTGAAGATTATACAGATGCACTCAGGCCTGTAGAAGATACAGATCTAGCACTAAATGTCACTTTGAAAGTCACCCTTTCACAAATTAAAGATATGGTAAGATCTGTTTGGATAGCTGTCTCTATAAGTTCTCATAAGATATTTTCAACTTTTGAAGATACAGTTCTGCAAGATTCCTTGTCTTTTCCCTGCTCAAGTGGACACCATTCACTTCTGAAGCTTGATAGTAACTGCCAATGGGTTGTTCATTTATTGAGTTTTGGGTAATTGGACACGGGATTTTTCCTTTTCTGTTTTAATGGCCCAGGGGGTGGGGACTAACCTTGCAGCATCTCCCCAGTTTGTTATGGGGAGAGAGTGATATCTGGATAGCTGTGTTCAGCATGTGTATGTGCAAATGGCAAAGTTACTTCATTTATGTGGGGTAATGATGGTGAACAACTCTTCAATACTCTGTAAAATACAGGCCGATCAATTACTCATGTATGCTTTACTGTTTGGATTTTCAGCTGTAATAGAAAAGGAGACGTAACTGCTAGTTAACTTGTGTCATTGTTGGATAGATCCAACAGTTGTAATGGTAGAATGCTGTTAAAGTCTTGATTTCAAACTGTAAGAACAACAAAAACTAAATTGTGCCTGTTAAACAAAATCTGAAATACAGACAGAAATATTGGAAATTCCCCACTGATGAGGCAGCATCTATACTGAAGGCAACAGGGTTAATATTAATCAATCCAGTGTCTTTTTCGTCACAACAGGTAGGCCAATATAAACTGCCTCTGGTGTGTGGATGAGTAGCAGAATTTAGAGGGGGTGAATGGAAATGTGGGCAAAACAAAAAATGATTGATGTAGGATTAATATAAATGTGTAATTGTCAGTATTGACTCAGAGGGCCAATGAACCAGTGTGTTGTCTCCCTAACTACAATAAGACTATCAGTTAGAGTGCTGGAAAAGGTTTCCACCCATTGTGTATGCCTCATTGGTGTGGATTATTAGAAAGGATAGTTTACAGTGTGAATATAAATTTGGAAGTAATGATAATCATGAAGAAGAGGGTATATAAAGTATGATGAAGAATGTAAATATATTTTGTAGTGGTATTGATTTAAATTTCTGATTTATGAGATTATATTTCTTGCACATAGGATGAAAGGAACCAAATTCTGACTGCTTACCTTTGGATTCGACAAATCTGGTTTGATGCTTTCCTCAAGTGGGATCGGGATAAATACGATGGACTTGATGCTATTCGAATACCTAGTAGTTCTGTATGGAGACCTGACATTGTTCTGTATAACAAGTATGTGGAATGTCATCGATTATTGGCATATTTCATTTTAAAATCCTAAATTCATTAGAAATTTAATACCATGTTTTCCTGATGTTGTACTTCACTTTATATTAGAAGACGTTTTGTTGACGTGCATAAGAACAATTTGCATCTTCACACATGTGTATAGGTTATAATTAATTTGTTGATGGTTTGCTGGTTTTGTATAAATGAATTGGTGTTGCAGTTTAACTAAGCTGGCCCAAAGTTATGTGATTGTATCAGCCCTAGGCTTTATGTTAAACTAGAAATTTACATTGCATTGTGCATTTTGAACATAAGGGGTTAACCTTAGGTCCATTTTTTTGTGTGGTCTACTGACTTTTACTGGCATGGTCCACTCTGTTTAAACCTTTTCTACCACACTCCCCTCTTTTGAGGTCCCAGCCTTCTGTTCTCCTTTGTTGGGTTTTGGATTGTCAGTAGCCATTTTATAACTTATTGAATGTGTTTGGTGGAATGGGCATTGGACATTAAAATCATTACATTCCAGAGAACAGTAGGATGGCTGAGGTTTTTTCCGTATAGGACAATTGTGTACAGTGCAGAATAATTCATAAAACTTCCTAATATGCGTGAGTCATGAAGTGTAAAATACTTTTTTTGCAACATCAGCAAAATGAGCAACAACCAGATCACACTGGTCCTCATTGATCTGTGTCTAACTTTGTAGAACAGGTGAATAATTGGTCTAAGCTCTCTATAGTTCTGACTCTGCTCCAGCAGGGAAGCTAACATAATAAAATTCTGGTAATAATTCAAACTCACTAGATGTGCGCAGAAAAAAATCTATTATTTAGTTTATCCTTCATTGAATCACTAACACTTCTTCCAGGAGTCCCACTTCGTGTATAATTCAGTTTTGCTGATTGATTTGTAGAATGCTGTAAAGCTTCATCTAAGACCATAAGACTATAAGATATAGGAGCAGAATTAGGCCATTTGGCCCATCGAGTCTGCTCCGCCATTTCATCATGGCTGATCCAATTTACCTCTCAGCCCCAAACTCCTGCTCTCCCCCCACATCCCTTCATGCTCTGACCATTCAAGAATCTATCAACCTCTGCCTTAAATATATATAAAGACTTGACTTCCACAGCTGCCTGTGGCAATGAATTCCACAGATTCACCACTCTCTGGCTAAATAAATTTCTCTTCATCTCCATTCTAAAAGGGCACCCCTCTATTCTGAGGTTTTGTCATCTGGTCTTAGACTTTCCCACCATAGGAAATACTCCTCTCCACATCCACTCTATCAAGGCCTTTCGCCATTCGATAGGTTTCAATGACATCACTCCTCATTCTTTTGAATTCCATTGAATACAGGCCTAGAGTCATCAACACTCCTCATGACAAGCCATCCAATCCTGGAATCATTTTTGTGAACCTCCTTTGAACCCTCTCCAGTTTCAGCACATCCTTTCTAAGATAAGGAGCTGAAAACTGCTCACAATTCTTCAAAGTGAGGCCTCATCAGTGCTTTATAAAGTCTCAACTTTACATTCTTGCATTCATATTCTAGGCCATTTGAAATTAATGCTAACATTGCATTTGCCTTCCTCACTAAAGACTCAACCTGCAAATTAAAAAAAGGACTCACAAGTCCCTTTGCACCTCAGTTTTTTTGTATTTCCTTCCATTTGGAAAATAGTCTACCTTTTCATTTCTTCTACCAAAGTGCATGACCATACTCTTCCAGAACAGTATTTCATTTGCCACTTCTTTGCCCATTTCTCTAATCTGTCTAAGTCCTTCTGTAGCCTCTCTACTTCCTCAAAACAATCTGCCCCTCCACCTATCCTCATATCGTCTGCAAACTTTGCACAAAGCCATCAATTCCATTATCCCAATCACTGACATATAACATAAAAACACAGACCCTGTGGAACACCATTAGTCACTGGCAACCAACCAGAAAAGGCTTCCTTCATTCCCACTATTTGCCTCTTGCCAATCAGCCACTGCTTTATCCATGCTAGAATCTCTCCTGTAATACCAAGTACTCGTAGTTTTTTTAACAGCCTCATGTGTGGCACCTTGTCAAAGGCTTTTTGAAAATCCAAGTACACAACATCAACTGATTCTGTTTTGTCTATCCTGCTTGTTATTTCATCAAAGAATTCCAACAGATTTGTCAGGCTAGGTTTTCCTTTGAGGAAACCTTGCTGACTACGTCCTATTTTATCTTATGCCTCCAAGTACCCTGAGACCTCATTCTTAATAATTGACTCCAATATCTTCCCAACCACTGAGGTCAGACTAACTGGCCTATAGTTTCCTTTTGCAATTTTCCGGTCTTCTGAACCATTCCAGAATCTAGTGATTCTTGAATGATCATTACTAATGCCTCCACAATCACTTCAGCCACCTCTTTCAGAACCCTATTGTGTATACCATCTGATCCAGGTGACTTATCTACCCTCAGATCTTTCAGCTTTCCAAGCACCATCTCACTAGTTATGGTAACTTCACACAGTACATGACTCCTGACACCTGGAACTTCCACCATACTGCCAGTGTCTTCCACAGTGAAGACCGATGCAAAATACTTATTCAGTTTGTCTGCCATTTCCCTGTTCTCCACTACTACCTCTCCAGCATTGTTTTGCATCAGTCCAATATCCATTCTCGCCTCTCTTTTACACTTTATGTATCTGAAGGAACTTTTGGTATGCTCTTTAATATTATTGGCTAGCTTCCTTTCGTATTCCACCTTTACCTTCTTACTGACTTTTTTAGTTACCTTCTGATGGTTTTTAAAAGCATCCCAATCCTCTAACTTCCCACAAATTTTTGCTATATTATATGCCCTCTCTTTGGCTTTTATATTGGCTTTGACTTCTCTTGTTAGCCACAGTTGTGTCATCTTTCCTTTAAAATACTTCTTCCTCTTTGGGATGTATATACCCTGTGCCTTCCAAATTGCTTCCAGAGATTCCAGTCACTACTGCTCTGCTGCCATCCCTGCCAGTGTTCTTTTTCAATCATTTCTGGCCTACCCCTCTCTCATGCCTCTGTAATTCCCTGTCCTCCACTGTAATACTGATACATCTGACTTTAGCTGCTCCTTCTCAAATTTCAGGGTGAATTAGATCAAATTATGATCACTTTTCCCTAAAGGTTTTTTTACCTTAAGCTCCTTAATCAATCCTTGTTCATTGCACAACACCCAGTCCAGAATAGCTGATCCCCTAGTGTGCTCAACTATGAGCTGTTCTAAAAATCCAACTCATCGGCATTCTAGAAATTCCCTCTCTTGGAATCCCACACCAACCTGATTTTCCCAATCTACCTGTATTTTGAAATCCGCTATGACTATTTTACATTGCCCTTTTGGCATGCATTTTCTCGCTCCCATTGTAATTTGTAGGCCACTTCATTACTACTGTTTGGGAGTCTGTATACAACTCCCATCAAGGTGTTTTTTTACCCTAGGTCTACACACAATGATTCAACACCTTCCAACCCTGTCACCTCTTTCTAAAGATTTGATTTCATTTTTTACCAGCAAAGATATGCCACCACCTTTGTCTTCCTGCCTGTCCTTTTGATATAATGTGTATCCTTGGACATTAAGCACCCAGTTGTAACCTTCTCTCAGCCATAATTCAGTGATGCCTACAACATCATACATGCCAATCTGTAGCTGTGCTAGAAGTTCATTTACCTTATTCCGTATACTGCTTACATTCAAATATAACACCTTCAGTCCTGTATTCACCCTTCTCGATTTTGTCCGCCTTTTATGTTGCAACTCACCCTGTTGACTACAATTTTGCTCTATCCTCTAGACATATTGCCTCTGTTGTAAACCTTATCTTCAGCACTATCATCTGCCTTTCCTACGACACTTCTTGCATTGAAATATACTCAACTCAGGACACTAGTTGCACCATGCTCAATCTTTTGATTCCTATCTTTGTCTGAGGTCTTATCAACATCTGCTTCAACAACCTCTCCACTAAATGTTCTGAGGCTCTAGTTCTCAATACCCTGCAAACCGCACCGTTTAGCATTAACGAACCTTTCCACTAGGATGTTAGCCCCCTCCAGTTCAGGTGCAAAACATTCCTTCTGTACAGGTCCCACTTTCCCTGGAAGAGAGCCCAATGATCCAAAAATCTTATGCCCTCCCTCCTACACCAAATCCTTAACCACATATTAAACTGTATAATCTTCTTAGTTCTGGCCTCACTAGCACGTGGCACAGGTAGCAATCCTGAGATGACAACCCTGGAGGTCCTGCTCTTTAACTTAGCACCTAACTCACTGAACTTTCTATGCAAAACCTCGTCACTGGTCCTACCCATATCATTGGTACCTACATGGACCATGACCTCTGGCTGTTCACCCTCCCACTTAAGAATGCTGAGGACTCAATCTGAGATGTCCCAGGCCCTGGCACCTGGGAGCCAACATACCATCCAGGAATCTCATTCTCTCCCACAGAACCTCCTGTCTGTTCCCCTAGCTAACAAATACCCTATTGCCATAGTATGTCTCTTCTTCCCCCTTCCCTTCTGAGTCACAGAGCTGGGCTCAGTGCCAGAGACCCAACCACTGTGATTTTCCCCTGTTAGGTCAACTCCCCTGCCCCCCAACAGTATCCAAAGTGATACACCTGCTGTTGAGTGGGATGGCCACAAGGGTACTCTGCACTGGCTCCATAACCCCTTTCCCCTTCCTGACTGTCACCCAGTCTCCTGTATCCTGCTCCTTGGTGTAACTACCTCTCTGTATGTTCTGTCTATCACCCCTTCAGCCTCCCGAATGATCCGGAGATCATTACAGACTTCTCGCAGTTGTAGTAATCAGGGATACTGGAGGTCTCCCTGCCTTCCCACATCCTGCAAGAGGAACATTCAATTAATCTGCCTGTCATCTCTACTGTCCTAACTGAGTAGGTATAAAGAAGGGAAAAAAACTTAACCTAGAGCTTTTCTTTTCTTTGCTTTCTCTGACTGAAGCCTCACTTCGCTGAAGTCCCGAAGAGCTAAAGCCTCAAGATCACCACTCTGACTCTGTCCACTCAGATGATAGCCAATGTGCTTGCCCTTACCTTCATTTAACTTGCTGTTGTTAATCAATCCCAGACATGGATTGGTGGCTGGTCAATGCTTTATTACACTGCCGTGACCTGCTTGATGTTGCCTTTTTCTACTTGGGCAGTGGACCTGATTGAAATCCAATCCTCTCAATCTTGTGATGTCCGGATTAGTTACTTGTCAATGCTTTGTTCAATACATTCTGGTGATTCACTTTCTTGTAGTCCCTTCTCAGATGTCTTTTCCTTTATTTAACATCTGTTTTTCTTACCTTTATCGTCCTTCTGAGCATTAAGTGATAGTTTCTTCAGTTTTGGTAACTTTTTAACCATTTAATTCTCTTGTACTCAGTATTTGAAATTTCATTTCCTCTGTGTCACAAATCATATTATGAATATCTAGAATAATTCTTACCTTCATCAATATCACTATTTCTTCAGATTTACCTATTTCCCAATAAAGTAATTTCACTATATTTTGCTTTCATTGGTAAATTAAATGAAATTGATAAATTTATTCACTATTGTCACATGTATTGAGATACAGGAACCTTAAGGTTGTCATAGCTGGGGGTGGGGGTTAGTGAGGATAATCTCCCACTACCTATTAAATGCTCCCCATGGTGTGCATCTCAAATAGCCTCTGACAAATAATCCAGCTCCTGGCTTTCATGTGTGGCATAGCTACAAAGCCCAGTGGAACCATTTCTACTGACAGGAGAAGGGGCAAAGGTGGGTTCCTGGTGTCTAAAACCCAATCACTTCGGGCAGACGGGGCTCATCAGCTGTGGTTGACAGCTCATCTAGGAGAAGGAAAACTCTGATCTCCAACCTCCGCTGCCTGGTGGCTATACCTAGTCATGTGGGTAAACCCCCGAGGAAAAATCTGGAGCTGGAGTCCCTAAGGCAGTCGTACGTTGAGTTCAACATTGACTGGCAATTCTTGTGAAGCTGCTGGTGCCAAACTGTATCTGCCTCTGTTGTTCCTTTGGATTCATCAGCTGCATGGAGAGGAGGAACCTGCTGCGTGGCCAGCAGCTTGCTCTTCGCATCATACTGCTCTGGCTTGCGTATCGATAACGTAGACAGCTAGGACGCAATATCCATGGCCAACACTGACCAGGAAGGGCCTCTTACTAAGGTACAGTGAAAACATTTGTTTTGCATGCCACCCATACAGATAATTTCATCACATCAATGCCTCAAGGTAGCAGAAGGGGGAAAGGCAATAACAGAAAGCAGAATATACTGTAGTGTTACAGTTACAGGGAAAAGTGCAGTGCAGGTAGGCAATAAGCCGCAAGCCATGATGACATAGATTGTGAGGTCAAGAGTCCATCTATTCCATCTATTAGTTCCATGCATTGAGCAGCTAGAGTTTTAAAAACTATATCTATTAATTCTCTATCATGTTGTAATTGTTTCTAATTTCTCCAATATACTTCTAAACTCTTGATAAATTCTCAATCATTTTATTTGACCTTCCAGTATTGAGCAATGATATTATTGAAATTTTTAACGAAGTTCTGTCTTTGTAACCAACTGTAAGTTCTGTTGGTAACTTATTTTAGAGCTGATGATGAATCTATTGGATCCATGGAGACTAATGTGGTCTTAAGATACGATGGGCAGATTACGTGGGATTCACCCGCAATTACCAAGAGCTCGTGTGTCGTAGATGTGGCCTACTTCCCATTTGATGATCAGAGATGTAACCTTACTTTTGGCTCGTGGACCTACAATGGAAACCAGGTTGATATCATAAATGGACTTGATAGTGGAGACCTGACTGATTTTGTGGAGAATGTGGAATGGGAAGTACATGGAATGCCAGCAACAAAAAATGTGATAACATATGGCTGTTGTTCAGACCCCTACCCAGATGTCACATACACCTTAATTCTCAAAAGGAGATCTTCCTTTTACATTTTTAACTTGTTGATCCCATGTGTAATGATTTCATTCCTGGCTCCATTAGGGTTTTACCTACCAGCTGACTCTGGAGAGAAGGTGTCACTTGGTGTGACTGTTCTGCTGGCACTGACTGTGTTTCAGCTGATGGTTGCAGAAAGCATGCCTCCATCTGAAAGTGTTCCATTGATTGGTAAGTGACTATTCTAGAGTACTATTCTCAGCTCTGAAGTAGTCGGTGCATACAGTACATTTTTGCAGTTTGTTAGTTCCCATAAATGTAGAATCTCTTAGATTCTACATTCTAGGTTTGAAAAAACATTGTGGCAGTTTGAGTTTCAGAATTAACCTTTTAAGTGAAGCTTGGACATGTGGAATCATTAAATTTGTTTCAGATAGACCTTGTAGAATTTGAACGTAACTATTGATATCTAGTTTTACCTGAACAGTGGTTATAGAAGGTTCTGTTCTTTGGGCTTCTTATGCTGTACTTAGGCTGTAATATTATCCTTGCACATACGTACACTTTCTGGTAAGTCTCGGCAATGGAATGAAGTAATGAAAGTAACTCCAAACTTTTGTCATCAATATTCATATATTACAGTTCTTTGAATGAAATGGACTATCTTGCCTCTTTAATAATGTAGACTTGGCTTAACGGTGTCTGCACTCACAGCTAAACTATGGGCATATCCAAACTTGGTTTGTACAGATTCCTTCTGATTGGCAAGGACCTTGGCAACGCTGTGACCTTCTGAGTTGTAACTGGGTCACCAGTCTGAGCCAGAATAAGAGCTGACAATGAAATCATTGAAAATTCCTTTGGCAGATGTCCTTATCATGCTCTCAGCTTTCTGTCAGTTCTCAGTGTTCCTCGGAGTTTCTTAATGTCCCAGCAAAATCTGGTTCAATCTCTTTCTGCCTGTACTCAGCACAGTTGACGATTGGGGTATTGGAGTCAACAGATTAATTTGCAGTACTGCAGTAGCCTTGAGTGAAGATTTCTCCTTACACAATGTGAAGACATATGTTATTCTAACACCTGTGGCCTTGATTTTGCTTCTCTAGCAAACATACATACATATGTCATCCAGGAAAGGAATAGAGGTCATCTAGAAATATGCCTTTATAATATAATCTCTCCTTCCTTTGTTTATATTGACCATTTAAATTTTACCTTCATCCATAATACATGGCTTGGTAAATTTAAGTAGATATCCTTTGAGACCGTTGATCAGCTGGTCAACTTTCTGAATTGCTGTTCATCTGCGTTTTATCTTCTGGGTGGGGTGGAACTCTGCGGGACAGTGTCAGTGAGCTGACAAGAGGATGGTTTTGAATGTAAGGGCTGAGGTGGTTTCAGCTTATTAATCAATGACATCAATCTGGATGTGACTGTGTTAGAAATAATTTCATTGCCCCAGGCTGATTTGCATTTAGAATTGCCAGATAAAATGTCTTAAATGGTTGCAATCACATTTCTCTTTTCAAAACAGCTTTCAACTATTTCTTCATGAGCACCTTTTCCAAATTTCTCTTTAACCTACTTTGCTCTGAGAACAACCCTGATTCCTTCTGTCTCAAGATTTAGCCTGAAGCTTTCAATCCTGGCATTGTTCCAATAAACAACTTCTCCTTCATCTCAAGGCTTTGATGAGGAGGGTTGTAAGTGTGTGAAATCCTTTAGCTTAAAGGGCTGTATAGGCTTAGTCATTTAGTAATATCATAACTGATAAGAGTTTTAGGGGCTTGAAGTGACTGAAAGATATCAGAATTGAATATGAAATTGTACTTGAAACGTAGGATCAATTATGCTCGGTGAATGATCAAACAAGCTTCAGGAGCCATTTGGCTCATTCTTGCTTCAATTGCTAATACCCTTATCTTAACTGTATTGTGCCGACAATCAGCTGCAGCACTGCCAATAGACTGGTTTAACCAGCACTGGTTTAATCACTGTTTTATAAATAGTATGTGTACTTTACTTTTGCACACTCTATCTATGCGTACAAGGTTCAACATATTGAATGCTTTTTTAATAGCATCTCATCCTTCAAAAATTTGTCAATATTTCACAGTTCTTTTATCTCCTTCAGAATTTTTCAGCCAATTTTTTCTTACTTGTCAAGGTGAATCAATACGTACCGCTGTGTGAAACTTTATCTGCCATGTCTGTTCGTTTCACCTGACTGATACATCTGTCCTTATTCATTATACTGCTTCTGATTTGTGTGTCATTTGGAAATGAAGCCTTATATACCCACTTGCAGTTCAGTTCGTAAGTGGGCTGGATTTTACTGCAGAAACAATAGCTATTCTACTGTTTATACTGTTAAAGTGAAAGATAGTCGGCAACATATGGCGACTGAATGCACAACTAAATACAAACTTTTGGAAAATTGTGTGGGTTTTATGCTACTTCCAAAGCTATGAAAAGATGGTGATTTAGAAATTGTTCTAAGCCCTGATGGATTGCTGTATAGCTGTTGTGTCACACACGCACCAGCAACTGTTTTGATTATAGCCTGCAGACTACTGTCATGTTAGGCTTACTAGTGAAAGGCCGTTGCTCATTTTCTTTTATGTGTAGCAGTGTGCATAATTAAAATGGGTTGAGGGCCAGGTTTGGGGAATGCAACTTTTGGGTGGCATTTGGGACCTGATCAAGACCTGCTGAGGATGTGGATTTGTTGATCATGATGTTTGACTGGAAGTTTACACTTTGTCGGGAGGAAGTTGAAGATTGGGAATTAAAGACCATGGACAATTAGAGCCTATGGTAGGTAGTGCAGTTTGCAGGTGGAAGGGTTGGTATCATTTGTATTGTGGGGATACAGGGGGCAACAAAAGGAGTAGAGATAAGCGAAGGGTTACCTGGTGTGGGTTATCTAGTAGTTCAGAATCACATTGTGGCTTTGGAGTGTTGAATAACAGGTGCTCCCAGGACAATGAGCACTACCTGCCAAAGGCACACCACTGGAAATTGAAATCATTTGATATTGAAACTGCAAAGATGACTCTTCAGAAAAAGTAGTCTATTGGCTATCATCATCATCATCATCATCAGGTGCCATGCCCAGTTTGAGCTTTGGCTGCCATGGCCCACACACTCCTGTTTCGGGTCAAGTGGATTAATTCATTGGTATTCATTTCCAATTCTCTGGCTGCTGTCTCCATCATCATTTGTCTTTGTCTCCCTCTTGCTTTCTTCCCTTCAATCTTTCCCATAATTACCGTGCATTCTAACTCCTCTTTCCTAATCACAAGTCCAATGCCTTTTCATGATCTCATACATTATTTCTCTTTTTGTGTTTGCTCTGTTCATGACATCCTCATTAGATATTCGTTTCGTCCATGATATTCTTTGCATCCTCCTCAAAAATTACATTTCTGCTGCTACACTTCGATTCCTCATGTTGCTAGATATTGTCCAACATTCTGAGTCATATAATATAACTGGATAAATGTAACATTTCAGTACTCTGAGGCGGGTTGTCATGCCTAGTTTAGTATTGGTCAGTATACTCTTCATCCTCGTAAAGGTGTCTTTTGCCATCCCTATTCTTCTTTTGATGTCCAAGTCGCACCTGCCATCTGATGTTACACAGCTTCCTAAGTAGCAAAAGTTCTGTACTTGTTTTATGTCTTCCCCATTTATTCTTGGCCTGCAGATAGGATTCTCCTTCTTTTTGGATATCACCATACATTGTCTTTTTGCAATTGATAGATAGACCCATTTTTGCACTTTCTTCAACAATTATATCAAGTAAGTTATATAGTTCTTCCTCCATACTTGCAATTAACACAGTGTCATCTGCATATCTGAAATTATTGATGTTTTCACTGCCAACTTTGATTCCCAAGGTGTCTCTTATTTTTTGTAATATTGTTTCACTGTACACATTAAATAAATCGGGAGAAAACACACTCTTGTCTAACACCTCTCTTGATTTTCGTAAACTGACTCACTTCTCCGTCTATTCTTACAGCGGCAGTTTGTTCAGAAGATCACAAGACAAAGGAGCAGAAGTAGGCCATTTGGCCCATCGAGTCTGCTCTGCAGCTCCTCCATGAGCTAAACTATTCACCCATCTAGTTCCAATTTCTGGCTTTTTCCCCATATCCCTTGATACCCTGACTAATTAGATACCTGCCAATCTCCTCCTTAACCACCCTCAATGATCGGGCCTCCACAGCTGTAAGTGGCAACGAATTCCACAAATCCATGACCCTCTGGCTAAAAAAATTTCTCCTCATCTCTGTTTTAACTGGGTACCCTCTAATTCTAAGACTATGGCCTCCTGTCCTGGACTCACCCAGCAAGGGGAACAACCTTTCCACACCTACTCTGTCCAACCCTTTCAACATTCGAAATGTTTCTATGAGATCCCCTCTCATTCTTCTATACTCTAATGAATACAGTCCAAGAGCCGACAAATGCTCTTCATATGTTAGCCCCTGCATTCCAGGAATCATCCTCGTAAATCTTCTCTGAACTCTCTCCAACATCAGTACAAGCTTTCTAAGATAGGGGGCCCAAAACTGCACACAGTATTCCAAATGAGGTCTCACTAATGCCCCATAGAGCCTCATCAACATCTCCTTACTCTTATACACTATTCCTCTTGAAAGGAATGCCAACATAGCATTCGCTGTCCTTACTGCCAATCCGAACTGGTGGTTAACCTTTAGGGTATCCTGCACGAGGACCCCCAAGTCCCTTTGCACTTCCGATTTTTGAATGTTCTCCCCATCTAAATAATAATCTGCCAGATTATTTCTTCTTCCAAAATGTACAACTGTACATTTGTCAACGTTGTATCTCATCTGCCATTTCTTTGTCCACTCTCCTCAACTGACCAAGTCTCTCTGCAACCTTTCCGTTTCTTCAACATTTCCTGCTCCTCCACCTATCTTGGTGTCAACCGCAAACTTAGCCACAAAACCATTCAATCCATAATCCAAATCATTGATATACATCGTAAAAAGAAGCGGCCCCAACACCGACCCCTGCAGAACACCACTAGTAACCGGCAACCAATCAGAATAGGATCCCTTTATTCCCACCCTTTGCCTTCTACCTATCAGCCAATGCTCCACCCATTTCAATATCTTTCCTAAAATTCCATGGGCTCTCATCTTATTAAGCAGCCTCATATGCGGCACCTTATCAAAGGCCTTTTGAAAATCCAAATACACAACATCCACAGCCTCTCCCTTGTCAATCTTATTTGAGATTACCTCAAAAAATTCCAATAGGTTGGTGAGGCAGGATCTTCCCTTCATGAAACCATGCTGGCTTCAGCCTATCTTGTCATGCGCCTCGAGGTATTTAATAACCTCGTCCTTGATAATTGACTCCAATATCTTTCCAACTACCAATGTCAGACTAATAGGTCCATAATTTACTTTTTGCTGCCTCCTTCCTTTCTTAAATAGTGGAACTACATTTGCGACCTTCCAGTCCTCCGAAACCATGCCAGTCTGTCGACTCCTGGAAGATCATTTCCAATGCTTCCACAATCTCCAAAGCCACCTCCTTCCGAACCCTTGGGTGCACCTCATCCGGGCCGGGAGACTTATCTATTCTTAGTCCACTTAGCTTCCCAAGCACTTTCTCTCTAGTAATCTTGACTGTACCTAATTCTATTCCCTGATACCTCCGGCTATCAGGTATATTGCTCATGTCTTCCACTGTGAAGACTGATGCAAAATACTCATTCAGTTCCTCTGCCATCTCTTTGTTATCCATTATAATTTCACCAGCATCATTTTCAATCAGTCCCATATCTACCCTTGTCACTCTTTTACTCTTCATATATTTAAAAAAACTCTTAGTACCCTTTTTTATGTTAATCGCCAACTTCCTTTCATAATTCATCTTTTCTTTCCTAATGACTTCCTTAGTTTCCTTCTGTAAATTTTTAAAAGTCTTCCAGTCCTCATTTTCCCCACTAATTTTTGCTTCCTTGTACGCCGTTTCTTTTGCTTTTATTTTTGCCTTAACCTCTCTCGTTAGCCACATTTGTGCCATTTTTCCATTCATGATTTTCTTTTTTCTTGGAATATATTTTTCCTGAATTTTCCTTATTTCTTGTAGGAATTTCATCCAATTCTGCTCTGCCGTCCCTCCATTTAGCTTACTTTTCCAATCAACTTGGGCCAGTTCCTCTCTCATACCACTGTAATTTCCCCAGTTCCACTGAAATATTGCTACACCTGATACCAGCTTCTCCATTTAGAATTTGAAACTGAACTCAATCATATTATGATCACTAGTTCCAAGGGGTTCCTTTACCTCCAGCTCCCTAATCGCCTCAGGTTCATTACACAGCACCCAATCCAAAACAGCCGATCCCCTGGTAGGCTTATGGACAAGCTGCTCCAAAAAGCCATCCTGTAGGCATTCTACAAACTCCCTCTCCTGAGATCCAGTACCTTCCTGACTTTCCCAATCCACTTTCATATTAAAATCCCCCATAATTATCTTGACATTTTCCTTCTGACATGCTTTTTCTATTTCCAGCTGCAACTTGTAGTCCACATCCCGGCTGCTGTTTGGAGGCCTGTATATAACTGCTATTAGTGTCTTTTCACCCTTGCCATTTCTTAATTCTACCCATAAGGATTCTACCTCTTCTGATCCTATGTCCCTTCTTTCTATTGATTTGATATCGTTACTTACCATCAGGGCCACACCACCCCCTTTACCTACCTTCCTATCTTTCCTGTACACTGTGTGTCTTCGGACATTCAGCTCCCAATCACATCCATCACTTAGCCATGACTCGGTGATGGCCACAATGTCATATCTTTTAACCTGCAGCTGTGCAGCAAGGTCATCCACTTTATTTCTAATGCTGCGTGCATTTAAGTACAGTACATTTAGATCAGTATCTGTTGCCGATTTTGCTATATTTCTATTTTGCAGCAAATTATCCTGTATATTCACCGGCCTGTCCTTCTTGCCATCTTTGCTGCACAGTATTTTTGACTTATTTCTATTTTCGATTTATTTCTATTTTCCTCTTCCTCGACCCTAACAACTTGGTTTCCTTCCCCTTGCCAACTTAGTTTAAACCCTCCCTAACAGCTATATTAAACAATCCCACCAGGATATTAGTACCTTTTGAGTTCAGGTGTAATCCATCTTTTTTGTATAAGTCATACCTTCCCCAAAGTAGATCCCAATGATTCAAGAATTTGAAGTCCTGCCCCCTGCACCAGTTACTCAGCCACACATTCATCTGCTTAATTCTGCTATTCTTACCATCATTAGCGTGCAGCTCAGGCAGCAATCCTGATATTATTACTTTTGTTCCCAGTACAGATTTCTGATTAGGCGGAGGTCTTTCGAATCTAGATCGAGAATTTTTTGTAATATTTCAGATAACTTATTGTGCTTCACTTTATCAAATGCTTTTGTGTAGTCGATAAGACAAACAAACAATTCTTTTTGCACTTGAATAGCTCGTTCTGATAGTATCCTTAACATCAATATTGCGTTTCTTGTACCTTCGTCTTTCACAAAACCACATTGTTCTTTGACTATTTCAGCTTGTATCTTACTTTTGGCTCTTGTCATCAAAATTCTTAGAAGTATCTTGGTGATATGACTCATTAAACTTATGGTCCTATGTAATTCACATTCTATTGCTCCAGGTTTCTGGAAGGTTGATGAAGAGTGATCATTAATGATTTTTTCATCTCTTCTGGTATTATTCCAGTCTCATAAATGTCATTGATTAAATCAGTAAGTTTTTCAATTCCATAATCTTCAAGGGCAATAATTTGTTCTATTACTAATTCATCAGGACCTGCTATCTTTCCTTTCTTCATCTTATTTACTGCATTACGAACTTTAGATTTTAAAATACTTGGACCTTCAATGTTTTTCTTAATTTCTGGTTTTTTGCCTTGATCGTCTTCAAACAATTCCTGAATATACTCAGTCCATCTGTTCATAATCTCATCTTTTTCCATGATAATGGCACCATCCTTTGCTTTCAAACATCCACCTGAAGAACAGAGGAGCTTTTTACCAGTGATATTCTTGATTTGTTGATGTAACCTTTTTGGATCAGTAATAGGAATTCTTTCTATTTGCTCACATTCCTGGTTTAACCATTCTTCTTTGGCTTTTTGACATAAGCTTTTAACTTTTTTATCTAAGGACTTATATTCTATAGGATTTGCTTTCTTCCGTCTCCTTTCTTCCATTAGATTTTTGATTTCTTCTGTCATCCACTTAATCTTTGTACTTTTTTCTTTTTTAGGAATCACTGACTTTGCTGATTCTGCCAAGGCATGCTTTAGAGAGTTAAATTTCATTTCTACATGATTGCTATCATCTTCAACAGATTCTATTTCTAGACTTTGAAATCTATTCCTTACTTCAATTGTAAATTTTTGTCTTTAAGTTTTCTTCTTTAATTAATTGCAAGTCGTCAAGGGATTGTTCAGGTATTTGCTTCTTTAGTTTTTTAAGTTTTACTTTTACATGACATACTACTGGGTTATGGTCACTATTACAGTTTGCACCTGGATATGTTTTGCATTGAGTCACTGAGATTCTAAATCTTTGGTTTATAGTAATAAAGTCAATTTGATTTCTAGTGTTATCACCTGGACTTTTCCAGGTCCACAAGCGTCTTGGATGGTCTTTAAAGTAGGTATTCATAATGACCTGATTATTCATCTTGCACCATTCTACCCGTTTCTCACCTTTCATTTCTTTCCCCTAGTCCAAATTTTCCTATGGTATTTCCATCAGCAGCTTGTCCTGCTTTAGCATTTAGATCTCCCATGCCAATAACAATATCTTGAGATTTGCATCCATTCTTTGCTTTTTCAAGCTCTTCGTAGAATTTATCTATATCCTCATTTGTTCCATCTGTTGTTGGTGCATATACCTATATAATTGCTAAATCAAATGGTTGTCCTCTGAATCTAACAAGGAGCACTCTTTCTAATATTGCCCAATGCCCTAAAACACTTTTTGCCATGTTTTCATCCATAAGAATTCCTACTCCATTAGCATGGGATGTTCCACAAGAATAAACTAGTGTTTTATTTCTAACCTGACATGTTCCAGCGCCTATCCAACGAACTTCACTAATTCCCATGATGTTAATCTTTAGTCTTTCCATTTCATTTATCACATTGTCCAATCTTCCTGCTTGGTATAGGGTTCTTACATTCCAAGTGGCAATAATTTTCTTTTGTGTTACTTGAATTTTATGAGCAGTAGCTTGATGACGGTTGGGGATCCCTTGCTGGCCAGAATCAACCCTACCGAGCGAAGCAGCTTCAGAATTGTCTTGAAGATCCTCTTGACGCTGTTGGTGTGTGATACATTTTGTGAATTTGACCATGGTTTTCTTAGCAAATTGCAATTGTGGTTTGCTATTGCCTACCGTTGGGTGAACTAAAGAAATCGCCATTTCTCTTCCCAAATGTTCATCCGCCTATACTATAGCCGTTGACATTTGAGGTCGTAGCTCATCCGCCTTCTCCGTCATAAGTTCAGTTACTGAACCTGCCGGATCTGCTGTTGGCCTTTGCTCGTATCCTGAGCAGGAACCCTTGCAGGTGCTACCGTTCCAGGTCAGAGTGGCCCTGGGAGCAATGAATGACTAAGGGGTAACTTCACTTTCCCCAAAGCTCTGAAAGTCCCCAATCAGAGCCTCATCACCAGATGCAGTTTAGAGTCACACCCAGGACTGTATTGGCTACCAGGGTTGTAAAATTCAACATGGAAATGAACTCTCAGATGACAGACGACATGAGGAGGAGTAAAGCCACAAGGACTCTCATTCCTGCCCCACCATTTGGTATGATTGTTGTTGTTCCTGTTCGTGCCTTATGACGCATCAGGCGACATCTTTGCTGTTTTGGCAGCATTTGACCGTTTTTTACAAGGCCGAGTTGCTATCTTGATGCTCAACCCAGCATGGATGGAAAACTTGAAATGAAAGGAGCCAGATTTGAACTCAGGACCATACGTTGTTGATGCCAGTACACCACTGGCTGGACAATTCAGTATGATTATCGCTGCTTTACAACTGGCCTCAACTCCTGTGCTATTTCTCCATATTCTTAATTCCTCAATCTTTCAAACATTTATCTGTTTCCACCTTAAATAGCTTTAACGATCTAGTCTCGAGGACTCTTGGGGGCAGTGAATTTCAGTAATATATTCCCTCTGAGATAAACAAATTCTATCTCCTGTTTTAAATGAATGGCACTTTGTTTTGCAGTAACTCTCCCACTTGTGAAACATCTCAGTGTCTATCCTGTCACGTCTCCTTCAATCTTCAATGTTTTTAAACTCCAGGGATTAAGAAGGAAAGCAGCATGTTATCTTTACTGCCAAAGGGCAAACATGCTGCTTTCCTTCTTAACTGCTTGCTAGCTAGAATGCCATAATCCCTCTGAACTTTGCTCACTTGTAGGTTCTATTTTAATAACCTGCCTTTTGTTTCCCCTTACTGAAGAACATGACTTCATACTTTTCCACATTAAATTCCATTTGCCAGATTTTCACCCACTCACTCTATCTATGTGTTTCTCAATGCATTCAAACAGGATACTTTCTATTGTACATCTATAAAAGGGTAAATGGGAACATGCTGAATTTCCTTAGTCTTCTGATAGTGAACAAACAGCTTATATATAAATAAAAAATAAGTCCATCTAAGTGTATTCCTCCAGCCCGAGAAGGGCACATTTAATTGAATTCCTTGTTTTCTACAGTATGTGATAGCCAGTTTTCAACCCAACGTTCGGAATAATGTCCTGTTTAAAAAAGTTTTCAAATGTGTGGAGCTGGAAAAAACCCCTCTAAATTTATGAATTTTTAAGCTAATATATTGGTGAGACATGAAGTTGCTGTCCTCTCTCTGTATGAAACATACTAAGCAGAAAAAAAGTTGTGTCTCATTCCTTCCAGTTTGATGAAATTGCTAATGCTGCATCAGTTCCCTAATTACTGTCGAATGACCCATCACATTGGAAATCTTTATTTATTCTTGATGATAAACACATGAATTTCACAGTTTTTGGGATGTTCTGAAACCAGGCAAGGCACTAAGCAAGTGCAAATCTTTCATATATTTTGTTTCTATATTTGCTGTCGGTGATATCATTTAGTAGAAAACTGTAAATTAACAATATGGATTTCCCACAAAGATTTGCCTTCTTTACATCTTATGATAGATGAACAATGTAAAACACGCTCATTCTTGGTGTATGGTGATTATAGAAGTCGTGTCGCAGAGGAGGTTGATTTCAAGCAATCTATTTTGGCTGCTTAGTACATTTTGTTCAAAATAGATGGCTTCGCTTTAAGACTGACCACATCCTACCAACAGTATGTATACGTGGCAATTTGGTGAAAACTTTCTTGGCCTCAAAATATCTTCCCAAAGTGTTCATATACAACAAGTTTTAAATTTTACTTCATAACCAGAATAGACTAGCATTAAAGTTACTATAAAATAAATGTAAATGTCGATTTTTATCTATGACTTGGGTGAGCAGTGGAAGAGTGGGTTAGTAAATCAGCAGATGACACGAAGGTTGGTGTTATGGATAGTGTGGAAGGTTGTCATACATTACAACCCAACATTAACAGGATGTAGAGCTGGGCTGAGAAGTGGCAGATGGAGTTCAATCAAGAAGTGTGAAGTGATTCACTTTGGACAGTCAAACGTGAAGGCAGAGTACAGAGTTAATGGCAGGATCCTTAGCTGTGTGGAAGAAGAGGAGGATCTTGGGGTCCAACTCCATTGAACCCTTAAAGTTACTGTGCAGGTTGATAGAGTGGTGAAGGAAGTATGGTGTGTTGGTCTTTATTACGAGGGGTGATTGATAAGTTTGTGGCCTAAGGTGGAAGGAGTCAATTTTAGAAAACCTAGCACATTTATTTTTCAACATAGTCCCCTCCTACATGTACACACTTAGTCCAGCGGTCATGGAGCATATGGATCCCTTCTTTGTAGAAGTGGTCCTCAGCAGGGGTGATTGATAAGTTCGTGGCTTAAGGTAGAAGGAGATGAGTTATTAACTTCAAACTTTCTGCATTTTCACTCAAAGAGTTGAACTGCATGTGCATGTAACAAGAGCGTCTTGGACCTCCAGGTGGTCCATAGCAGGGGCGATTGATAAGTTCGTGGCCTAAGGTAGAAGGAGATGAGTTATACCACTCTCGTTGTATGCACGTGCAGTTCAACTCTTTGAGTGAAAATGCAGAAAGTTTGAAGTTAATAACTCATCTCCTTCTACCTTAGGCCACAAACTTATCAATCACCCCAGCTGTGGACCACTTCTGGTGGTCCAAGACGCCGACCCCTGGAAAAAGTAAATGTGCTAGGTTTTCTAAAATGGACTCCTTCTACCTTAGACCATGAACTTATCAATCACCCCTCGTAGTTGAGTAATTGAATTCAAAAGCTGTAACGTAATGTGTACACCACACTTGGAGTATTGTGTTCAGTTCTAGTTGCCACATTACAAGAAGGATGTGGAAGCTTTAGAGAGGGTGCAGAGGATATTTACCAAGATGTTGCATGGATTAGAGAGCATGTGTTATGAGGAAAGGTTGAGCAAACTAGGGGTTTTCCCTTTGGAGTGAAGAAGCATGAGAGGTGACTTCATAGGGGTGTATAATATGATAAGAGGCATAGATAATCACTTTAAAATTATGCCCTGTCATATTAGTCATTTCCACCTTTTCCCAGGGCGGAGATGGCTATACAAGAGGGAATAATTTTAAAGTGGTTGGAGGGAAGTATGGGGAAATGTCAGAGGTAGGTTCTTTGCACAGGAAGTGCTGGGTGAATAAAAAGTTCAGCCTAGGGTAGAGGCAGATGGATTAGGAACATTTGAGAGACTCAGGAAGAAATATGGAGGGCTACGTGGGAGGAAAGTGTTGGATTGATTTTGAGTAGGTTAAAAGGTCGCCATGACACCGTGAACCAAAGGGCCTGCACTGTGCTGTACTAATCTATGTGTTGTGTTCGACGTATACATGACATCTTTCCCTACCCAAAATGCTTTCCAGCCACTGAAGCACTTTAAGTGCAATCACTGTTTATAATGTTAAACTCATTGTAGCAAGTTTCCTTATGTTGCAAAGTGTCAATAGTTAGATACGTTGCTTTTATTATTGAGAGTTTTAAGTATTTAAATTTGTTTTAGATTGTGTTTTTTTGGAACAGCAATATGCTTTCGAGTTGAACTGTATGTTTGCTCATTGAACATAAATTATTTATTATGTATCATTGTTAAATAGAGAGTCAGACACCAAGTAGCTGTCAAATGAAGATGATTCCACTACAGCATGCATAAACTTCCAAATCACTTGCCCATGCATCAAAGATTCAAAGTAGATTTAATATCCTAGTATGTATGCAGCATACAATCCTGATATTTGTCTTCCCACAGACAGCCACAAAACAAAGAAACACCCTGGAACCCGTTCAAAGAAAACATCAAACACCCAATGTGCAAAAAAAAGAACAAATTATGCAATTAGCAAAAAAATGAGCAACTAACACACAGAATATTGAACATCAAACCACAGAGGTCCCGAAACTGTCCAGGAATGTTCAGTTTGGTTCAGTTTAGGTCTGTGTTGTTAGTTGACTGCATGCCTCAGAGCCAGATCACACTGAGCAAAATTGCACAAGATAGCAATAACAAAAATGGAGTAACCGGAAACACATATAACATGAACTAGATGAACGGAGGTTTCGAGCAAAAGGTCTGCTGGAAGCACTCAGTGAGCCGAGCAGCATCTGTGGATGGAAAGGAATTGATTATGTTTCAGGTCGAGACCCTGCACCAAGATGGAGAGTGAAGGGAGAAGATCATTTGCATAAAGAGCCGGTTTTCAAGTCAGCATCCAAGCTGAATGTAATGCTTAGCCTGACTGCTTCATCCACCCATCATAACATCATAAAGTTATTTAAATTTTCTCCATTGTGAATATCACGGTTTAAATTCTTGGGGAAGTTTTAATCAACGCGGTCCATGGATCAAACTCTGTAGTTCACGTTATCATGTGCTTCTAGTTGCACCTCTTTTTGTTGTTGTTTTGGGTGACTTTGAATCAGGATGGCTTTCAGATAACGAACACTGAGCCGAACTGAATACGCCTAGGCGCTTTCGATTTTGTGTTTTTCCGCTCGTTTTTTTTTGTTGTTGTTGATTGAGCAATTTGTTTTTTTTCTGGCGCATCGGGGGAAGGGTTTGCTGTTTTTGTTTGAATGGGTTGTCTGTCTGTCTGTGGGGAAGACAAATCTCAGGGTTGTATAGTGCATACATACCTTGATAATAAATGTACTTTGAATCTTTGAATTTCCACCTCTTAGTAATTTTAGCACAATTTATATGTTTACACTGTGACTGTAATGAAAGCAGTCTTACTTGCTTCTGTTTTAATGATTGCATTGCAGTAGTTAAGAAGTTTGATTTAAATGAGCCAAGCAGCATGCTACAGAAGGGATTGAGGAAACTAACCTAATTTACGTTGATTTTAGACTACCTGCCCTTACATATCAATAAATTGGATTTATATACTGGTTTTAACAAACAAAACATCTTCCAGAGAGCTGATCAACAGATTTGACATTATGAGCATACAATGGTAGATCAGATGATCAAGATCATGTTTTAAAGAGTTGGTTTTCAAGATGGGAGCAGTGTTCAGCTGTATTGAATCTCTGCTCCAGACCCATCGTCGCTTATCTTCATCACCCCTCCCCGAACTGGTTCCATCCACCTACGAGCCACATACTTCACCACAGGCATCCCTCCCCTATCCGGTTCCGACTGCTCTTCATCTCTCCCGTAACCCTTATCACCATCCTTATCAGATACCAAACTTGTAGTCTTTTGTGTCCCATTTATTCCCTCAAGCCTCTGTCACCTTCCTTTCATCTGCTTTTCATTCCTTGTTTGCACTCACCTATCACACCTGCCTGCCTCTTTCTGCCCATCATTCCTCACGTCACCTCGGTCCACCTATCCCCTACTGGCCCTGGTCAGAAAGAGCCAAGTGGGGGTGGGAAGAGTGGGTGAAGGTGGAGACAGAGGCTAGAGGGAGATGATTGGGGACACAAAGGCTACAAGGGATGGAATCTGGTAAGTAAGGAAGGCGATAGTAGGAATAATAAAGAGAGAGGTGACGGGCAGATGGAACCGGCTGGAGTGGGGTCCGGTTGGAACCAGGAGGAGAAGGGAATGAAACAGGGTGATGGGTGGATGAAGCGGAAACTCAGTCAGGTTAAGCACTACACTCAGCTTGAGAACCTACTCTTTATACCAACTATCTTCTCCCTCACTCTCAGTCCTGGTGCAGGGTCTCAACCTGAAACATCAGCAATTCCAGTTGCTGCTCGACTCCCCAGTGCTTCCAGCAGACCTTTCACCCTAAATCTGGCAGTTTTTTAGGGATTGAAAGGTGTTGGTTAGGTAGATCAGCAAGTATAGGGGCTAGGGCTTTACTCTTTGGAGAGAAGGAGGATGAGAGGAGACATGATAGAAGTGTACAAGATAATAAGAGGAACAGATAGAGTGGATAGCCAGCGCCTCTTCCCCAGAGCACCACCACTCAATACAAGAGGACATGGCTTTAAGGTAAGGGGTGGGAAGTTCGAGGGGGATATTAGAGGAAGGTTTTTCACTCAGAGAGTGGTTGGTGCGTGGAGTGCACTGCCTGAGTCAGTGGTGGAGGCAGATACACTAGTGAAGTTTAAGAGACTACTAGACAGGTATATGGAGGAATTTAAGGTGGGGGGTTATATGGGAGGCAGGGTTTGAGGGTCAGCACAACATTGTGGGCTGAAGGGCCTGTAATGTACTGTACTATTCTATGTTCTATGTTCTATATGGACATTGGTGGTGGTATGAAAAACACTTGAGTGAAACCAACATGATAATAGGAATCGAGTGAAGAACTTATGGCTGGTATCAGTGGTTACGATAGAGGAACACAAAGAGAAACCAGTACGTGTGATGGAGTGGATGGATAAGAATGGAAGCGGGTAAATAAGCCCCCATCCAAATGGACAATTGGGAAGGTGAGGTAGAAGAGGCTCTGTGGTCAGCTCTGTCAAAGGCTACCAACTAATTGAGAAGGACCTGTCATATCACAAACCAGGTTGTACCTTTGATGCTATGATTCTTGGTGTTGTAACTATTTTGGTAGACCCCTTAAGGGACTTAAAAATTGTGACGATGATTTAGAACAATAAATATGAAGACAGAAGCGAACGTACATTTAAGGTCTTGACTCAATGTCAACCTACACATCTTTACCACAGCTTGACCTGCTGAGTTCTTCTGGAGCATTCTGTTTTTGTTCATAACACTGAGTTGGACACACAGATGTGGTCCTGTGAATATCTCATGGGTTTATAAAGTGAATAGTACCATAAAGACCAAAACATTACAGACCTAGTCTGGAATGAATTAGATAGTGTTGGTGGGGGCAATATTACATGCATTTAAGAGTCTATTGCATGCTGGCTACATTAGGAAAATTATCTGATGTATTGATAACTATAGTTGCTTTCAGCAATGACTTGTGACATTAGACGAGGAATTTCTGATGATACTCTAGGTAAATAAAAGTGGTCCTAATTTTAGTTAATTTCAAAATCTAGTCACGTCCATGGCATTGGGAAGTGGTGGCCTTCAAGGAAAAATCTGAGACAAAATCCATGTCTTTGAGAGAGAGGAAAGAGGAATAAACAGTAAAGCAAATAAAAATCAAAACACAGGCTCTTCAGTGAAGGGAAGACATGAATTGATTGTGCTGACAAAATAAGAGAAAATATGTGTTTAATAATTTAGCTTCCTTAAATTTGGGAGAATTAAATGAATGAATTTGCAGTTTTATTTTTGTGAAACATTGTTCATGCATTACACTGAAGGCAACAGATTTGATGAGAATAATGTTTCTTTTTAATCCTGTGCATGATTTTCAAAGAAAGGTCATTAAATCATTCTAATATTTATTTCTGTTTGCTTTCAGGTAAATACTACATAGCAACAATGACAATGATCACTGCCTCGACTGCACTGACAATTTTCATCATGAATATCCATCACTGTGGGCCAGAAGCCAAGCCAGTTCCAAAATGGGCAAAGGTGGTCATACTGCAGTACATGTCAAAGATATTTTTTGTATATGACATTGGTGAAACTTGCACAACGATACAAAAGGAAGATGAAAAAAAGAACTGTAAAATGCAGTCGGATAACTCCAAAACAAATGTAAAACTTAAAAAAGAGAAAGAGTTAACAATAAAGGACCAACTTTCTAAAAATTACCAATGTAACAATACAATGCCGAAGGAAGATTCTGCACTGTCTGTGATACCAGTGCATCGATGTCCAGTTTGCAACCTCAAGGAAAGTAATGGACATTATGAAGGAAGCACAGGGAATAGTTGTGCCAGTGAAGAGGATCTGACCATGTCCTCTTGTTTCTGTTACTTACATAGAGGTAGGGTGGCAAGAAACATTGAATTTATAGCAAATTGTTTTAGAGAGCAAAAAGCAAACAATGCAAAATCTGCTGAGTGGAAGAAGGTGGCTAAAGTAATGGATCGTTTCTTCATGTGGATTTTCTTTATCATGGTATTCTTTATGAGTATTTTGATTGTTGGAAAGGCAACATGACTTTATGTTGATATGTGTTATACAATGTTTAATTGGTTTGTCAATTACAATTCCAGTAGTATTGTAGTTTCACATGTAGTGCTGATGAAATTTGGAAATTGAATAACCCTTTGACATTCATAAATTAATAGATTCATGAAATGTTAAGTTATTTCCCTGAATCTGAAGTTAGGGCATATAGAATTCATCTGCAAACACTGTCAGCTGTTAGGTTTTACAGGTTTCATTGTATGACCAGATTATTGAATCATGACATATACTGTGAGATCTACCGAACTTTGAGCTGAGTTCAGCAACACCTGCATCCTGCTACACAACTGAGTGTCTGATAAAGTTTGGTCATCAGTTAGTCCTGACGAAGGGTCTCGGCCTGAAACGTCGACTGCGCCTCTTCCTATAGATGCTGCTTGGCCTGCTGCGTTCACCAGCAACTTTGATGTGTGTTGCTTGAATTTCCAGCATCTGCAGAATTCCTGTTGTTTGGTCATCTTGTGTCATTTTCTCATGCTCCCCCCCCCCCCGCCACTTTTATGCAATCAGAGTGTCATGTAATTTTGTCCTCTAGTTCTGTAAAGATGGAGCTAGCAAGGGAAAGAAGTATGTATTTATGTATTCAGATAGGCCATATGTATAGTCTGTCAGATCAATTACTCATTCACTCTGCGCATTAAGTACCTGGTACAGAAGAATTTTTAATCCATTGCTTTTGTTAAACAGAAGTATTCCTTCATTTATTGGCATCTTTGTAACTAATATGGTTGCATTGTTATTTCTGTAAGTACTTTTACATTGAATTATTTAGGTGAGTGGTGCTTGGTCTGCAAAGATAGGTATGAAAATAGTCTTCTAGTCGTAGGAGAACGAGAGCTTGACTGGAGGTTGCCCCAATGAGTGCAGCAGAAAAGTTCAATACAGAAGCTGTTAAATAACTTAAGGAGAGCAGGAAAGGTGAATGTAAATGTTGTGTTTGACCCACATCATAGTAATACCTCAGTTCAAAGTACATATATTATTAAGGTATGTGTATGTTATACAACCTTGAGATTTGTCACCTTACAAAGAAACCTGAAAGAAACCATAAAAAGACCATCGAACACACACTGTGTGGGGAGAAAAGAAACCAAATCATGCAAGCAATTAAAGTAAGCAAATAGCATTCTGAATAAAAGTGAGCTCATGGACCTGAAGCCTGATGTGGCTCAGGCGGACCATGCATGCTTCGGCCTTAGTCCAGTGCAGGGTCTTGTAAACGTCACTCAGTCTGGAGCATTTACCCTACTTTAGCACCTGATCCAGCACGTAAATGTTTCTTTCAAGTACAACCATTCTCTCTTGTAAAGGAAAGTTAAAGTATAATTACAACAAAACTTATGGAGGAATCAAAACTGTTTAAAAGATCTTATGTCTTTAAGGTTAATGATCTTATTCAAATTTTGCTCATCCTAGCTGACCCCTAAGTTGACAATTCAGGTTTGGTGAGAGCAGAGGTAGAGAGAGCAGCAGTCTAAAAGCACTGCCACCTCAGCACCAGCGTGGTCCATGTTTCTGTCCTGTAGCTTGTAGGCACGGAGGTCTGGAACGTGGTGAACTGCGCGGTGCAGGTGGCCAGCAGTTTTGCATGTAATCACCAGTGAGCACAATCCAACTCTTTAAATCTGTGGTAGAGACAATGGCTTATGCTGAGGGGAGGAGGAAGGACTTTTATTCTGGGAGTCCACTGTTGTGATAGACATCTTGGAACTAGGAGCACAAGGTCTTAGATCTTATGCCTTTAGTGGTTACAGCAAAATACAGTACTTAATCACTGTATTATGAAATATTGGACTGTTAATATTTTAACAACATGAATGTGGTGATTAAAATGCTCTAAAATGGTGCCGATTATATTGAAAACATAACAGAAGATGCATTTCTGAGGTGGAACCAGGTGGATAACTGTGATGCCACTCAACTGAAGCAGCTGTTCTTGAACTCAGCATTTATCAGAACTTCCAGTTTGCAGAGAATACAACCAAAGTGAAACAAGTAAATAGAATAGTGACTCGTTGTACTGTTGAGGTTCTGCACCAGTTTTGCTTTCCCCTGTACAAACTTCCGTAAATGCAGGCATAGTGGGTCATATCGGATTTACTATCTCCAAGTCACCAGAAGTTAGAGAGTCAAATCCATTACTAATGAAAAAGGGGAAAAAATAAATGTTAATTTAAAATCAATGTGTATAAATAATGAAATGTGCTGTAAGCTGCTGTTCCATTTTCAATTGTCATGTTTGCAAAATTGGTAATATCATTTTAAAAATGAAGATGTTTGGCATTGATTTGCAATATATGTAAGTGCCAGAGCAAGTTCTTCGTGCACTAATGAGTAAAAGTAATTCTTATTTCATCCTTCACTTTACTTGAGTGCTCTAATTTGGAATGGTCATATAAACTTAATTGACATGTGGTGTTGCAATGAGGGGAGGAAGACTCTGAGTTGACTCTGAGTTGTATCAGAGCTGTTGGAAGTGAGGTCTCTATCATGTTAACCTTCAAATAAATCTTTGAAAATTCTTCAAAGAGCATTTATTATCCAGATCATTATTGTAAAAAATGTGCTGATTCACATTGTCAATGAGGTCAAGTTAAAAAGAAAAATGGTTTGGGTTGAACACTGGGAATTCTTTTGAGATTGGTTGGAAGTTAGAAAAAATATTACTGAGTGAAGTGTAACCAATTATAAATGTTTTCTACTGGCTGCGGTTGGCTCACCTGAAACCATTAGATGAAAAAGTTTTTTCTGAGTACTCTTCCCTCTTGACACCAATATTGTTTTATTGCATTCTGTGGCAGACGTTTCCAAGGAGCTCTTCCCTTATTTTAAGCCAAGAACATGCTCTGTTTCTGTAGCATCGGTATTAATACATTTCAGTGTAGGGCAATTTCTAAAGAAAATTTGACAACTTAATTTTTTAAGGTTAATGTTTCAAAATGCTAACATTAAACTGGAATTCAAAAGTAATCATTTGGTGTGGTGGAGTTGAGTGCAATTGTTTGGTAAAGGTTTTCTAAGTAATCACATCTTCAGAAGCTTATTTTCTTAATGCTCCCCTTGTATCTAAAATGTATAAAGGTATATAAACAGCATCTTTTAGTATTTTATTTTCTCTTTTCTAGTTAGTCAGTGCTTTTGCAGAGACACAAAGTAATGTTTGCCACTGGTAGTGGAAGAGGCTGCTATGAATATGATTACAGATTGGATCTCCATGGGCTGGAGTGAACATATTTGTCTTAAAACTGCAATTGTCCTTGGATGCTGCTTGAATGATTGAATCATCCCCAGACGTGGTCCTAATTACATCATAAGTTTGGACGTGCATGGTGAATGTTAAATCATGTTTCTCCTGTGAGTATCATTCTCAATTCTGCTGTTTAGTGGCCCACAGATTTTGTGAAATGTTCAATGTTTGGTCATTCGTGGTAACATAAGTGCAGGGAAATTGTTTTACTCGAATAATATCAAATGATGTATTGAATTTACAGTAACATTAAAAATCAGATACTATATTTAAAGTTCCCTGAGTAAGAGACAACATTAAATAAGTCAGCATGTGATGGTTTAGGAAAGTTGAAATTAGAATTATTCAAATGATGGCCAAGGAAAGAGTTGAAGTTTGACATAAGTTTGGCTGTTCCCAAACCCTGACGTGGTTAAAGCTAAAGCCCCAGGCCTACATATTTTCTATAATCTCCAAACACCAAACCCTGCTTAGCTCAGTACAGTGAGGTAGTTACAAATGTTTTAAGTATTTGTCGGTTCTTTGCATCAGCCCTCTGTTTTTCACAGTCGCTGTCATACTTTATTAATCCCAGGGGAAATTGGTTTTCGTTACAGTTGCACCATAAATAATAAATAGTAATAGAACCATAAATAGTTAAATAGTAATATGTAAATTATGCCAGTAAATTATGAAATAAGTCCATGACCAGCCTATCGTCTCAGAGTGCCTGACCCTCCAAGGGAGGAGTTGTAAAGTTTGATGGCCACAGGCAGGAATGAGTTCCTATGACGCTCTGTGCTGCATCTCGGTGGAATGAGTCTCTGGCTGAATGTACTCCTGTGCCCAACCAGTACATTATGTAGTGGATGGGAGACATTGACCAAGATGGCATGCAACTTAGACAGCATCCTCTTTTCAGACACCACCGTCAGAGAGTCCAGTTCCATCCCCACAACATCACTGGCCTTACGAATGAATTTGTTGATTCTGTTGGTGTCTGCTACCCTCAGCCTGCTGCCCCAGCACACAACAGCAAACATGATCGCACTGGCCACCACAGACTGGTAGAACATCCTCAGCATCGTCCGGCAGATGTTAAAGGACCTCAGTCTCCTCAGGAAATAGAGATGGCTCTGACCCTTCTTGTAGACAGCCCCAGTGTTCTTAGACCAGTCCAGTTTATTGTCAATTCTTTGGTTGCCTTGTGAAAAGTAGAAAATCCACCACCCATATTTTAGTTTTCACCTTTTCGTCCAGCAAAGAGCTAGAAAGAAAAGCAATATAAACAGCCCAACCTGTATGAGCAAATAAGCCAGTATCTGTCTACAGTGCAGATACCATTTGCACACACACATGCCAAGAAACATTGAGTCGTTGATGCACATTGCTGCACAGAAAATCTGATTATTAGGTTACAATGGTGGAGCCAATCAGTAAACATGAAGGAATTTGTCCATTATGACTCGTTTTTTTCATGGAAATTAATTATATATGTCCCGGTACCTTCTCCTGCCCCACAGACATTATTAGAAGCTCTGACTCAGTCTGAATCACAAGACATACGGTACCATGCATGTCAGCAGCTATTCTTCCATTTGTTGATCTTTAGCGGACTTGCAGTACGCATTTAATTGTGAGATGCTGACAGAGAAAGCAATGGCTAATGATACATATGAACTAGAAGCCGGCATTTTTTTTCTGTTGGTGCAAGACAGATGGTATCTTTGATAGCCACTGTTGCCATTTGCAAATTTACCTTGTTCAGCAGTTTGTGCATGTCTAACATCATCACCTGGGCTAGAATTTAGCTTCTTGGGTCACTGGGTTTGCAACATGTGAAGGATGCTTATCTCTGTCTCTGCAACCTTCGTAGTTGGTAAAGTTATTTGTAAACTGCACGGGTCTGCTGATAGCCGTTGGGCTGCAGGCTGTGAAGGACAGGGTGCGTCTGTTCCTGTTCTCCTATCCCTGCTGGTATTTATCCTGCTGTTTCGCATTCTGCTCTTTATCTGAGTTCCCAGGTAACGCAGGGTAAGTAGCATCAATTCTGCAATGAGAGATCAGAGACCTTTATCAGTGGTGATCCAATGTGGTAAAATATGAAGTTACCTCCCAGGTGTGTTAACCAAAACATTTCACAGAGGCAGTGAAGAAAGCAGCTGTGAGGGTGACTTGGTTATTGACAGACACTGCATTGCAACACACACAAAATGCTGACAGAACTCAGTCGGTCAGGCAGCATCTATAGAAATTAATACACAGTTGACACTTGGGGGCAACTGGAAAGACTGGAAACGAAGTGTCTTGGCCCGAAATAGCGACTGTTTATTCATTTCTATAGATACCGCCTGACCTGCTGAGTTCATCCAGCATTTCGTGTGTGTCGCTCTGGATTTCCAGCATCTGCAGAATCTCTCATGTTTATGATTACCTACATTGCACTTACTGTTTTTTCTTCATTTGAGAAGTTCCAGGAAACCTGTGAGCCTCCATTTTGATTGAGGGAGCTTGTACTGAGCTTGACACATACAAGTGAAATGTAGAACGTCAATGTGGCGCTGGCTTCTCAATCCATTGTCATTTTTACTGTTAAACCCCCCCCCCCCCGGCGCCATGCCTCAAATTGTGCAGTGATGCACTGTAAAATTCATCCTGTAGCAGCTGTCCAGCCTCTCATTTTTTAGGCATGGGACAGATATTTGTTTTATTTCTCCTTTCAGGGCAGGTTAAAATGGATTCCCATCATCTAAATGATTTACGTTTCTAAGAATACCAAAGGCATTAAGTAGTCATTTGGAATTCAACTTTTTCTGTTGTGGAAATATAACATTGTCACAGCTGCATGTTGCAATGGAAACCCTCCATCCTGTTGATTCATTTCGATTGCCTTCCAACTTCCCTTTAATCTGGTTTTAGTGATAATGGTCTAAATGCATAGCAATGTATTATAAAATGACAGCAATGTATTATAAAATCCCTTTCCCATCTACTTACCTACTGCAGTTCAGAGGAAGGCCATTCAATCTATCGTGTCAATGCCAACTCCCAACAGATTCCATTAGTCCCATTCGCCACTGCTCCTTATTTCCCCAAAGCTCTGCAACTTTTCTTCTCTCGGATGCCTGTCAACTCCCCTTTCATTCTTATACCACTCACCAGCAGTAAGGGGAAGCTTTCATAGGCTATTTATCTTAACAGCATGCTCTTGTGATGGGGGAGATAGCTGAAGCACCCTGCACTAACCCATGTGTGTCACAGAGAAAGTGCCTCCTCCATACATACAGCACCCATGCTAGAGCTGAACCTGGGTCCCAGGGACATTGAGAGACCCAGTAGTAACTGCTGCTCCACTGCCCCCCACCAACTCTCCCACCCTATCTTCTACCATCTGGTTCATATACTCAAGAGATTCTGCGGATGCTAGAAATCTTGAGCAACACACACAAACTGCTGGAGGAACTCAGCAAGTCAGGCAGCATCCATGGAGGGGAATAAACAGTCAACATTTCGGGCCAAGACCCTTCATTTGGACTGCTGAGTTTGTTGTGGGTTTCCTCCTGACATCTCCAGCATCACAGAAAACAGCCGTCAGCTGAGTTGATTCATTCCAAATTGATAGCACCTGCCACTTCATACCTTCAAGAAAGACGAGGGCAATAGGATGTTGCCTGGATTGGGGAGCATGCCTTTATGAGAATAGGCTGAGTGAACTTGGCCTTTTCTCCTTGGAGCGATGGAGGATGAGAGGTGACCTGATAGAGGAGTATAAGATGATGAGAGGCATTGATCGTGTGGATAGTCAGAGTCTTTTTCCCAAGGCTGAAATAGCTAACACAACAGGGCACAGTTTTAAGGTGCTTGGAAGTAGGTACAGAGGAGATGTCAGGGGTAAGTTTTTTATACAGAAAGTGGTGAGTGTGTGGAATGGGCTGCCAGTGACGGTGGTGGAGGCCGATTCGATGGGGTCTTTTAAGGGACTCCTGGATTGGTACATAGAGCTCAGAAAAATGGAGGCCTATGGGTAACCAGAGGTAATTTCTAAAGTAAGGACATGGTCGGCACAGCTTTGTGGGCTGAAGGGCCTGTTTTGTGCTTTAGGTTTTCTATATTCCTATGTGTCTAAAAGGAGCACCAGCACCACTAGGAAAGGTTCCTCTCCTAATCACACACCGTCCTGCTGTGGATATCTGTCACTGGCCCTTCATCATTACTGGGTCAAAATCCTGGAGCACTCTAGGGTCCTGTTTTCCACTAACAGTACCTTCACCAGGTGGATTGAAGCTGTTCAAGCAGGCAGATCACTGCTGTCACTCCAAGGGCGATTAGGAGTGGGCAATAAACTCTACCTTTGTCACTGATACTTGCATCCTGGAAAATGAGTAATTCAACGGTAACCCTAATTCACTCCTGTAGGTCAGGGTGCTGGAAGGATGGTGGGCATCTGTGGTCCAGGGGATGCTTTCGCTTAGGATGATGGCACTGCTATTGAGTGTGATGTGCAGGTGGGCATATTGGCAGCTGAAGTGTGGTATTTTTCAGGATCAGTGGCAAGTAGACAAAGACTGTTTTATTAGCTGAGGCAATTCCAACCAAACACAGCAATTATCAGCAGGCATTCCGACTTCTAATGTTTAGATGGAGGGCAGATTCTTATGGAAGCAGAAGATGGTTGGCTCTGAGGAACCTAGTAATATGTTATTTGATCTCCAAATGGCCTGAACTCTGAATTTGACCTCAGGAATTCTGCAGCAGGAAGCAAGCAAAATCTTATAAAAACAGTAAGCATTAAAACCCTCTTCAGTAGTTCCCTATCTACTCTAGATCTACCAGCTAAGTTTAGAGAATTCAGTCTTATAAAGTAGTCTTCAGTTATCAAATCATTGTAGATTTTCACTTGTAATTTTATGCACACTTTGTTATATTTTATGTCTTTAGTGATGAATTGCATCCTAAGAGGCCCTAACATTTAAAATTAACATTGCTTGTAGTCCTATGTATAATGCATTAAGCATTAATGAGAGAGTAAAGTGATGCGGTAAAAGCTATCATTATTAAATAATGCATTGCATCTCTAATGTTCTGTATTGTTTGTGTAGTTCAAAGCTGTAAGTCTATCTGCTTCTGTCAATAAGAGTTATAAGTTCCCTAACTGGCTATCTGTGTAGATGCCTTAACTAGATGACATGAGTATCAATGTTTAAATAAATATTTTTCCATTTTAGACCATTAGACCGTAAGACATAGGAGCAGAATTAGGCTGTTCAGCCCATCAAGTCTTCTCTGCCTTTCCATCATGGCTGATCCTTTTTATCTTTCCTCAGCACCACTTCCTGGCCTTCTCCCCATAACTTTTGATGCCCTATCCAATCAAGAACCTATCAAGCTCTGTCTTAAATACTCCTAACGGCCTGGCCTCTACAGTTGCCTATGGTAATAAACTCCACAAATTCACTCTCTGGCTAAAGAAGTTTGTCTGTATCTCTGTTTTAAATGGACGCCCCTCTATCCTGAGGCTGTGTCCTCTTGTCCTTGAATCTTCCACCATGGGAAACATCCTTTCCACATCTACTCTGTCTAGGTCTTTCAACATTCAAAAGGTTTCAATGAGATCCCACCTCATCCTCCTAAATTCCAGCGAGTATAGACACAGATATATCAAATGTTCCTCATATAATAACCCTTTCATTCCTGGAATCATTCTTGTGAACTCCTCTGAACCCTCTCCAATGCCAGCACATCTTTTCTGAGATGAGGAGACTAAAACAGTTCACAATACTCAAGGTGAGGCCGTGCCAGTGCCTTATAAAGCCTCAGCATCACATCCCTGCTCTCGTATTGTAGACTTCTTGAAATGAATGCTAACATTGCATTTGCCTTCCTCACCACTGACTCAACCTGCAAGTTAACCTTTAGGGTGTTCTGCACAAAGTCTTCCAAGTCCCTTTGCATTTCAGATTTTTGTATTTTCTCCCCATTTAGAAAATAGTCTGCACATTTAATTCTACTACCAAAGTGTATGACCATGCATTTTCCAACATTGTATTTCATTTGCCACTCCCTTGCCCATTCTCCTCATCTGTCTAATTCCTTCTGCACCCTACCTGTTTCCTCAACACTACCTGCCCCTCCACCAATCTTTGTATCATCTGCAAACCTGACAACAAGGCCATCTATTCCATCATCTAAATCATTGATATACAGCATAAAAGGAAGCGGTCCCAACACTGACTGCAACGGAACACCACAAGTCACTGGCAGCCAACCAGAAAAGAATCCTTTTATTCCCACTCACTGCCTCCTACCTATCAGCCAATGCTCTAAGCATGCCAGTAACTTGCCTGTAATACCATGGGCTTTTTACTTGGTAAGCAGTCTCATGTGTGGCACCTTGTCAAAGGCCTTCTGAAATTCCAAATCTACTGCATCTTCTTTATCTATCCTATGTGTTATATCCTCAAAGAATTCCAACAGGTTCGCCAGACAGGACTTTCCCTTAAGGAAACCATGCTGACTTTGCTCTATCTTGCCCGGTGTCACCAGGTACACCATCACCTCATCCTTAACAATTGACTCTAACATCTTCCCAACCAATGAGGTCAGGCTAACTGGTCTATAATTTCCTTTCTGCTGCCTTCCTCCTTTCTTAAAAACTGGAGTGACATTTACAATTTTCCAGTCCTCCTGCACCATGCCAGAGTCCAATGATTTTTGAAAGATCATTACTAATGCCTCCACAATCTGTACTGATTCCTTTTTCAGAACCCTAGGGTATAGTTCACCTGTTCTGGGTGATGTATGCACCCTTAGATCTTTCAGCTTTTTGAGCACCTTCTCCCTTGTAATTGTAACTGCACTCACTTCTTTTCTGTCACACCCTTTAACATCTGGCACACTGCTAGTGTCTTCCACAGTAAAGATAGATGCAAAATACTTATTTAGTTCATCTGCCATCTCCTTGTCCCCCGTTATTATTTCTCCGGCCTCATTTTTAAGTGGTCCTATACACACTCTCATCTCCCTTTTATTTTTGATATACTTGAAAAAGCTTTTACTAACCACTTTGACGTTGTTTGCTAGCTTGCTTTCGTATTTCATCTTTTCCCTCTTAATGATTCTTTTGGTTTCTCTCTGTAGGGTTTTAAAAGTTTCCCAGTCCTCTGTCCTCCCCCTAATTTTTGCTTGGTTGTATGTCCTCTCTTTTGCTTTTACAATGCCTTTGACATCCTTTGTACTTTTTTCCCATTTGATCTCTTGCCAAATGTTCAAAATTATGATGCGATTACTTTTAGTCCTTGGAAATGCTCTGTTGGAGTTTGAGAGACAGAGTACATTCATGACCACCCATTGAAGCATCTGGTATCAGGCCAGGGGCGGGAAGTCACTTACAATGTGGGGTGGCTTGCTTCCCCTCTGGTTTTGTGACTAATGAAAATAATGTGGAAGCAGTGGACTTTCTGACTGGACAGATGTGCCTTACTGGACAGGCTGAAAGTGCTTTGTGAAGTGATGCTCTGTATCCACTACATATGCAGGTTTTCTCTGTGCTGCCAATGCATGACTTCGAGGTTCTCAATACTCCTCCATATTGAAAGGCTGTTGAGCAATGGTTCTCAGTTGTCTATCCACGGCCTCCTCTACTGTAAAGATGAAGCCACACTCAGGTTGCAGGAACAACACCTTATATTCCGTCTGGGTAGCCTCCAACCTGATGGCATGAACATTGACTTCTCAAACTTCCGCTAACGCCCCACCTCCCCCTCGTACCCCATCCGTTATTTATTTATATACACACATTCTTTCTCTCTCTCTCCTTTTTCTCCCTCTATCCCTTTGACTATACCCCTGGCCCATCCTCTGGGTTTTTTTCCCCCCCTCCCCCTTTTCCTTCTCCCTAGGCCTCCTGTCCCATGATCCTCTCATATCTCTTTTGCCAATCAACCGTCCAGCTCTTGGCTCCATCCCTCCCCCTCCTGTCTTCTCCTATCATTTCAGATCTCCCCCTCCCCTTTCCACTTTCAAATCTCTTACTAGCTCTTCCTTCCGTTAGTCCTGACAAAGGGTCTCGACCCGAAACATCGACTGTACCTCTTCCTAGAGATGCTGCCTGGCCTGCTGCATTCACCAGCAACTTTGATGTGTGTTGCTTGTCTCAGTAGTCATGTTGCATTTCTTCAAGGAGGTTTTAAGTATATCTTTTAATGTTTTTCTTCTGCAAGATTTGAAGACCAAGCACAAAGATTATTACTAAGCAGCAATAGTCCCTGCCCTACAATATGCTCTTAGACTTGGAATATCCGAAGGAAGTGGCTCAGGGCACTGGAAAATCACTGTCGGCGTAACTCCTCAAAACCCTCCAAATTCACTAGAAAGAAAAGTGAACTAATTTTAGTGTCCTCACCCCGTCTCTGGTGGACTAGTTACACACCAGTAGAGCATATTGGGCTGGACATGTTGCTTGCATAGCTAATATCATACTTCTGACGCAGACCCCCGTTTTCAAGGTCTGTCATGGGAAGAGTTGGAAATGGGGACTATTGTGTAAAGATGCATGAAATTAAGTGGAGTTCCTAATTTCAAGTGTTTAAAAGAGGATTTGATATATTTTACATAGAACATTACAGCATGGTACAGGTCTTTCAGCCCACGATCTAGTGCCAACCCTTTAACCTATGCTCAGAAATCTAAGTCCTCCCTACATTTTTCTATCATCCATGTGCTTTTCTCAGAGTTTGTTAAATGCTCCTAATGTACCTGCCTCCACCATCACTCCTGGTAGGGTGTTCCACACACCCACCATTCTGAAAAAAACAAAATTTTACTTTTGACATAGTCTCACCCATAGTTTCCTCCAATCACCTTAAAATAATGCCCCACTTCTGCCCTTGGTAAAAGTCTCTGGCTGTCCACTCAGTCTATGCTTCTTATCATCAAATACAACTGGATTATGCAAAACTTGCTTCATCTATTTTGAAACTGGTTGATTTCCTGACCTGCTGATTGTTTCCATAATTTTCTGTTTTCATTTCTATATCGCCATTGGCCACTGTCAGGCCTTGTGTTACAAATTCATCATTGTCATACTACAAATGATTTACTTCTCTTTCTTCTTCAGAAGTCACTTTAACCCCTTCAGCACTGGCATGTCAAGGTGGTGCAGTAGGCAGCTGGGTGCATTCCTGAACTTGGCCACTGCTGTAGGAAGTCTGCATTTTCTCTGTGATGACTTGCACGTACCTCTGTTTCCTCTCACATCCCAAAGATCTGCAGGCTGGTAAATTAATTGGCCTCCATAAATTGAACCTAGTGGACCAGCAGGATGGGGTGGTAAAATCTAGGAATGTGGGCAGAACAAAAGAGGATTATTTAAAATAAGCACTTGTTGGTCGTCATGGACTTTAGCTGCCAGTACCCATTATTTGAACGGTGGGTCCCCTCTCCCTACCAAGGAGAATATGCTTCCAACTAACAAGGTAGTTTAAAACACAGTTATTTAGTGATACATATTTAAATCCAAACAACACACTTAAAACGCTTAGCGGACTTCTATCTTATTTTGAATCTTGAAACTTTATAAAACATTTCCAAATTACAAACCATTTCTAAAGCACAAAGCATTTCTTAAACATAAACCATTTCTTAAACTCAAAGAATAAAGCATTTCTTAAACACAGAGTCATCAAAGATTTCCAAAACAATTCTTATATACTAAAAAGACATGCCAAGAGTTACAGGTAATCAAGTTGTCCATCACAGAAACTGAAGCTGGAGGAATGGATTCACCCCTGTTTCTTTCATGGTTTCTTCTTGATGTTCTTTACCCCGTTCCTAATGAGCCTGAATTGCTCACTACATTTATACTCCTTTTCTCCCACTTGAATGACTTCATATGCATGTTGTATATCCTCAGATACTCTTCTGACAGAAATTGTCTAAAAGCTTATTTGAGACATAGACCTCAACTAAGGCTGTAAATGATGTGAAGCTAACCTCCTTGAACACATAAACCTTGCAGCAATAGACATATCAGTTATTGGTATGCTAAATTATATTATCCATCTGGTTCGGCAAGCTTCCTTGAACTAAACAACTTAAGAGTCTGTTTGTCTGTTTTGAAACAACCCAAATTATACTACATCTTGAGCAATAATAAAGCAGGTCAGTGACTCCTTACAGACAGTGTCTTCTAAATACAGAGCTTGTTTGCAAAGCTGTGTTTTTAACTTCAAGCAGGTAATTGCTTTCTTTTTACACTTTAAGAACTGAAGACTGACTTCCATTTATGACCAGAAGTTAAACAAACTGTTAGTTAGAAATTTACTTTTGTCTGTTTATCTATACAAGATGTACATGTCAGTGCTTGGTGCTACAATACCAAACAAGAAGCCACAAAGTTAAACAACTGCAAAATATTTTCAACATTTGTATGCTTTCAAGTCTCTGGTTTAGTCATGTTATATATGGTGCATGAGGAAAAATTGCTTTAGAAGATTATTTGAAAATCAAATTACAACTACTGTAATTCAGTATTAGTCTGACCAACAAAAAGGAAGATATTAGATTAGAACAAATTTGATGTGTTAATTGTGGGAGGACAGTTAAGTGAGTGCAGTATAGCTTCTACTTACTGGAAATATTCAGCAGATCAAGTAGTATTTGTGGACAGAGAAAAAAGGTTAACATTTCAAGCCAGTCACCTTTCTTAAGTTTCCTTGATAATAAAACTTCTCATATTCCCTGTAAGCTCTCACGATAGTTTCATCAAATAACAATCTACTGATGGAAGATCATTTGCCTCAAACTATGAGAGATGTCAATGCATAGTTTTGTTTTAAATTCAAGGTTTAATTTAAAGGATCTTGTTCATAACTGCAACAAATCGGGATGGATATTGATTTTAAGTTGAACAAATTTATTAAGTAATTTGCATTCACTCCAAAAAGTAAGTTAACGAAGACGATAGTCAGAGACCATGCGTGGTAATGTCAGAGTCTCATACTGGGTGTTTCTGTGACACTGCTGCTTTGACTGCAGAATCTCTGAGCCCTAGACATGCTCGCTCTGTTGTTTTTGGACTCTGTACCTTTATATGCTTTTTCACTTTGATTTTGTATGCCAAGTGCCAATCTCTTGAACTTTGCTACTTACGGTAATTTAAAGAATATAATTTATGTTTTACTTATAACCAATGCTGTTTCTTTGGCGAGAGCTCCCTCATAGATTAAGCTGTTCTTTGAATTATGATCTTCACGTTAATTGACTTACATTAAATTACAAATGATTTTTGTTTCAGCATCTTGAATGCATGAACACTTCCTTTCTTCTGCCTTCTAAATTGCATTTCCCCATAATTTGCTTATTTTGATTTCATACTTTATGCCATAATCTAACTAAGTACCTTGACCTTCATACCGTCACACAAACATGCAAATTTGGACCAGAAATTCGTCACCCATCCCCTTGAGCGGGTCCACTGTTCAATGAACTCATCACTGATCTTAATGTAACCTCAACTTTGCATTTCCACCAACCCTCAATAACCTTTAACTCTCTAGCTTATCAAGAATGATTCCATTTCAGGGCTGCAAATTTACTTTGTTTAAAGGTTCATGACCCTGAGAGAAGAATTATATTAGATAAAGATTATAATTAGACACAACATTAAACTATGACCCTTAGTCCTAGATTTTCTCACAAGAGGAAATACCCTCATCACATTCACTCTCTTTTCTCAGAATCTTGTGTGCTTCAATCAGAAGGTACAAACAAATCCTCTAAATTTTCCTCATAAATCAACCTGCTCATTTATCATATCAATTCAGCAAACCTATTCTGAACATCTTTCCATAAATAAGAAGACGAATAGCATACTGAGTACTCTAGCTCCATTCTCACGGACACTTTGTACATTAGCATAACCTCCTCATGTATGAAATCAATTCTCCCAGTAATAAACAATAACAATCTGTTGGCTTTAATAATTACTTCCTTACCTACATACTTGCTTTCTGTGAACTATGTACTGGAACTCCTCGATCATTTTTTTTGTCCGAGAACTCTGCAACCTCTCCCCATTCAGATAAAGTGCTTCCTTTTTTATTTTCCAATTAAAGTGGATGATTTCTCTATTTTCTATATTTATCTCTATTTGCCATTTCTCTGCATGCTCACTTACCTCATCTATAAACCTTCATAACCTCCTAATTTCCTCTTGACCGACTACCTTACTACCTTTGTGGCATCAGATTAGCAACCAATTTTCAGTGCTTCACCCAAAACATCTATTAAATTGTAAAAGTCTGACACCCCAATACCTACCTCTCTATCACTTGTTACACCTTGCCAACCAGAAAAATATCTTTTTATGCTTATCTATTTCCCGTTAGCCAGACAGCCTTCTGTCCATGCTGAGAGGTTATCCCTCACAGCATGAGCTTTTCTTGCAACATAACCTTTGATTTGTAGCGTATCAAGTGTCCTGCGGAGATTTATTTATAGTACCAGTTGCCTTTTATACACAATGCAGGTTGCTTCTTCAAAGAAGTCCAACAACTTTTAAATCATTTCTGTTTCAACCACTCCATGCAATTAGCATCATTTTTTGACTTAATTTGCCGTCAATTTACTTTTTAGCCATTGAATGTCAGTGCATTGTGTGTTTGCTTTAACAATGAATCTTTACAAAATTTTTCTATTTCGGAAATGATATTAAGATACTAAGAAATATCAGAATCACTAAACTAGGGCTATACAGTTTAAAAAAAACACTCATTTTTTAAAAAAACTCTTAAACTCTATTTTTCTCAGGTATTTTCAGCATTTTCTGCTTTTATTTTGGAAGCTCTTATTTCATGGAGCGTTTTACGAGGGCAGGGTACACACAGTGAATGGTAGGGCCCTGGGGCTTATTGAACAGCGAGACATGGGCATACAATTACAGAAACCCCTGTCGGTGGCAGCACAGGTTGATGGGACAAATTGACAGAGTGAAGAAGACATAAAGCATGCTGGCTTCTATCCGCCATGGCATTGAGTACAAGGGTTGGGATGTTACAGCACGTTGGTTAGACTGCACTTATATATTGTGTGCAGTTCTGGTCTCCACACTATAGCAAGGATGTGATTAAGCTAGAGAGGGTGAAGAAAAGTTTCATACAGATCTTGCCTGAACTCGACGGCTTGAGTTATAAGAAGAGGTTGTGGGAGGCTGGGTCTGTTTCTTCTGTAGCAAAGTAGGCCAAGCAGCAACCTTATAGAGTTTTATTAAATTATGAAGAGCATAGACAGGGTAGATGGTTACAGTACTTTTCCCAGGGCAGGGGAGTCCAATATTAGTGGGCATAGGTTTAAGATGAGTGAGGTAAGATTTAACGGGGATTTGAGAGGCGAGTTTTACACACAGGATGGTGGGTATATGGAATGAGTGTTTGAGGACCCAGAAAAGGTTGATACAATCACAACATTTAAAAAGCATTTGGATGGGCACATGATATGTAGGTTTAAGAAGGAAATGGACAACGCAGAGTATAACTTGATCAGCCTAGATAGGCATCTTGGTTAACATAAACAAGTTGCGATAAACACCCTTCCATGCTGCATAACTATATTAATCTAAGAATCCATAATGATTCTAGTTAGTCCTGACGAAGGGTCTCGGCCTGAAACGTCGACTGTGCCTCTTCCTACAGATGCTGCCTGGCTTGCTGCGTTCACCAGCAACTTTGATGTGTGTTGCTTGAACTTCCAGCATCTGCAGAATTCCTGTTGTTTGTGATTCTAGTATCTACAGTTTTTCATCTTCTATTGGCTAATTGCTGTTTTTCCAAACTGACTTTAAATACTCAAAAGTCAACGTTGAGTTTATTGGAATACGCACAAGTACATGTATACACAGGGACAACAATACACTAACTTGCAGCATCATCAGAGACATGTTGCATCATAGGCAGTATGCACAAGAAAATCACAAGCTAAACATGAATCATGCACCATTTTTACAAGAAAACACAACTAGATGAAAGGAAAACAGTGTGAAGTCATCGAAGTGTTAGCAGTCTTGCTGAAATGTGCTGGTTAGGGTTTGGCCAGTTGGTTCAACAAATGAAAGTTTGAACCCAGTGGTGTGGGACTTCAGGCTTCTGTACCTCCTTTCCAGTGGTAGCTGTGAAAATGTGGCAAGGCCAGGATGGTGGAGATCCTTGGTGACAGGCGTTGCTTCCTGTAAATACTACCAATGGTAGTGGTGGAGAGGAATGTACCTGTGATGTTTTGGGCAGAATCTACCACATTCTGCAGCTTCTTACATTCCTGAGCATTTGAATTGCTGTATTGGATCATGAAGCAACTAGTCAGGATATTGTGCACAGGATACTTGCATATATCTGTGGCTTGTTAGAGTGTTCAATGATAAGCCAAACATCCTCAATCCCCTAAAATAATGAGATTTAAATTCAGGTTTTTGGATAACTGTTCTAGGAACTTAATTTCTACAAATGCATGTCCTTGCAACCAAGCTAACCATTATAGCAGTATTGAGTTTAAGAGATCAGACTCTTTTGTAGCAATTTGGTTTGATCTTGTGTGTCAACCTACCACACTGTCTTCAAACCAGTTCAGCTGAAGTCAGCCGGTCTTTGGATTGCAATCAATACAGGGGGAGAATAATCCATGAAATTCACAAGCTCTCATTTCAACAAAGCATTTGGAAGTTCATTAATATGACACTCCCTACAATCCTGCCTATGACACTGAATATTGCTGGTGTCATTTAGAATATCACAGAGGCTACAAGCACACCTGCCATGGCCTGTCCTGAAACCAGTACTGCTCTCTTTGGGCAATCTCTCCAGTGGGACTTGCGTGGCATTAAAAGAAGTGACAGTGGCTGCATAACTCAGTTCAATGTACAGCCTGATTGTCACCACAATTCCCCATTGCCGGTGAGTTGCAACCCCTTAGCAGTCCTGCCTTGTCCTTGCTGAGCTATATAGACCAGCTCTGAGCAAGCTCTCCTCAGGCTTGTAGTTCATTTGAACAGAGGACAGGATGTGCTTTGCAAAATCTGAAACCCATTAGAAGCAGGTTAGGCCAGCAGAACTATATTTCTCTCTATAATGAGACCATTATTTTATCTTAGTCTTGGCTGGGGCTCGAACTCACAACCTTCAGGTGGCTAGTCGAATGTTGTAATCACTTGGCCATGTGGCCACGTGCCCACGTGCTGTGTTATGGTATTGGTCAGTTCCACAGCTTCTATTACATTACTGACATTTTAAGGCCAAGATTGTTAACAAGTTATACCACCAAGACATGAATACTGTTCTAGATAGTTCTCTACTATAGATTGTAAGTATGAAAATATGTAAGCCATCATTTGGATCAGCATTCCCCACAATCACTAGATGGTGTTGTAACATGCAGAAATTGTACTTCTAAGAAATCTTTGGTAAGATGACAAAAAATTTCAATAATATTGGTGATTTTAAGCAATGTATTTTTCCTTGCGAGATCCCTTAAGTAGGGTAAACATCAGCAAATATTTAAGTTTTTTCTGACCCGTTCATTTGATTCATGTAACACCTCTGAGGAAATGCTTTGTCTTCCTATTGCAACAGTAACTATGAAATACTGGAGATGATACTCTAGATGTTGCCTCATCTGCTGTGTGTATTATCACACATTTTTCACTTGCAGCAAAGTTATATTAGGATCAGGTTCTTCCTCAATTTCTAGTTGATCTATTAAAATGACAAATTCTTTGTTCAACTGTCTCCCCCTACAATACTCACACTTCTCTATCTGTGGTTATCATTCCTATCTTACACTTCAGACATAATGTAATTACCTGCTTCCTCGTTGCAAAATCCATAATTTAAAATGTGGAACTTGATTACATGATGGCAAAGCAGGTCAGCTCACGTGTCACCACACTGCCTATCTCCACCGTCTCAATCGCTCCGATCACATCGCCTGCTATGACTCTAGATTCTAGACGAGATATTCTGAGCATGAGATGCTTCCTCTTACTCAAATTGAATCTGGACTGAGTTTATATTTTGGTGTCATTACTTCCACATTTTGTTCATATGCCCTCATTGTGCCAGCACACATTTTAATACTGCTATGTAAAGCTCTCACTGCAGCCACATGACTGCCTGAAGAGGCCACTCAATTCTGGAAGTTTGCTCTTCAACTCACTTCCAAGAAGAATGTTGAGTTTTGGAGCTTCATCTACTGAATGTGATGACTGAAGTAGTGATAGCGCCAGCGTTCAACAGCAAATAAGATAGAAAACTGAAGGAGGGATATGGCAATAGAACACAAACATGGGATTAGTGTTAAAAATCCCTAAAGGGTTAACACTAAAATTGATTGGTTGGGCTTAATATTCCTTTTTGCCTTTCCTTTGCTGTTTCAGGTTAATTTTCTGAGGTCTGACAATAATTGACTCCATCATGAAGCCATATGTTAGAGCTGATGTATGAAGTCCCATAACCAGATAAATTGCAGTTGAAAAAGAATTGCAGCTTTCCATCTATGTAACATCTTTCACAGAATTCGAGTATCTATTAGCTCATGAATTGCATCTGAAGTGTACTCATAGTGCAATCCCGTTAAATGTTCCTTTAAGATAATTCCTTTAAACTAATATGTCCTTTCCAATTAGAATCCCTTTCCCATTATGATCTTATTGCTTCCACCAACATGCTTGTAGCATTTGTTTAATTCAGGAATGAACTGTGGGCTGGCTTGTCTGGAAGCCACAAAGTGGAGGAATCCTGTGGCAAAAGCACGTAACACCTTGGTGACATGGATGTTAATGAGTGAAATCGTCCAAAGCCTTGACGTTTGTTTTAGGTCATGTTCATTTAGATCTTTTCTGCCCTAAAGACACTAGATGAACATGAATATTAAATGGAGTTGTAAGAATGCGACTGGTTCTAAAATTGGTATTTGAATCACAGCATTATAAGACCCTGAAACATAGGAGAAGAAATAGGCCATTTGGGCCATAGAGTCTGCAACACCATTCCATCATGTCTGAATTATTATCCTTCTCAATCCCATTCTCCTGCCTTCGTCCCATAACGTTTGACATCCTGACTAAGCAAGACCCTATTGATCTCCAAATTAAATGTACCCATTGACTTGGCCTCCTCATTCATCTGTGGCAATCCATAGATTCACCACTCTCTGGCAAAGGTATTCCTCTTCATCTCTGCTCTAAGGGGATATTCCTCTATTCTGAGGCTGTATCCTCTGGTCCGAGACACCACCACCAAAGGAGCCATCTTCTCCACATCCACTCTTTCTAGGCCATTCAATATTTGATATGTTTCATTGAGATCCCCCTCATTCTTCTAAACCCTAGTATGTACAGACCTGGAGCCATCATATGCTCCTCATACGTTAAGCAGAACCATTCTCATGAACTTACTCTGGATCCTCAGCAATGCCAGCACATACTTCTAAGATATGAGGCCTAAAACTGCTCACGATACTCCAACTGCAGTCTGATCAATGCTTTATAAAGCTTCAGCATTACATCCTTGCTTTTATATTCCAGTCCTCTCAAAGTGAATGCCAACATTATTTTTGCCTTCCTTACCACTGACTCAACTTGCAAGTTAATCTTTAGGAAATCCTGCATGAGGATTCCCAAGTCCCACTGCAGCTCTGATTTCTGAATTTTCTCCCCATTTAGAAAATAGCCTATGGCTTTATTCCTTCTACCATAGTGCATGATCATACACTTTCCAACACCATATTTCATCTGCTATTTCTCTTCCCATTGTTCTAACCTGTCTAAATCCTTCGGCCGACTCTCTGTTTCCTCAAAATTACCTGGACTCCACCTATCTTTGAACCGTCCGCAAACTCGGCTACAAAGCTATCAATTCCATCATCCGAATCGTTAACATATAGTATGGAAAGAAATGGTCCCAACACAAACCCCTGTGGAACACCATTAGTCACTGGCATCCAACCAGGAAAGTCTCCCTTTATTTCCACTCTTTGCCTCCTGTCAGTCAGCCAATCTTCTATCAATTTCCTACAATACCCTGGACTCTTATTTTGTTTAGCAGCCTCCTGGGCAGCACCTTGTCAAAAGCCTACTGAAAGTCCAAGTAAACAACATCTACTGAAACTCCTTTATCTATCCTGCCTGTTATTTCTTCAAAGATTTGTCAGGCAAATACAGCATTGAAATGGGCTTTTGACTCAACTCATCCATGTCAACCAAGATGCCCATCTAAGCTAGTCCCATTTGACCACATTTGCCCCATATTCCCCTAAAGCATTTCTATCCATGTACAGTACCTGTCCAAATGTTTTGTAAATGTTGTTAATTTACCTGCCTCAACCACTTACTCTGGCAGTTTGTTCCTTATACTTAGCACCCTCTGTGTAAAAAAGTTGCCTTTGGTTCCTATTAACTTTTTCCCTCTCAACTTAAACCTGTGCCCTCTATTTCATGACTCAGCAACCCTGGAGAAAAGATGGTGCGTTTTCATCCTATCTATGGCCCGTATGATTTCATGCACCTCTATAAGATCACCTCTGTCTTCTATGCCCTAAAGTCCTACTCTGTTTAACTTCTCCCTAGCGAGGATATTGAGTCCTGTCAACATCCTCGTAAATTACTGACTGGCATCTTTCCTATACCAGGGTGACGAAAACTGAATACATTACTCCATGTATGGCCTTACCAATATCTTGTACAAGTGCAAAATAACATCCCAACTTCTATACTCAGTGTCCTGACTGAAGGAAGCCAGGATGTCCAAAGCCTTCTGTACTATGCTGCCTACCCTAAAAGGAGTGAATATGCTATCTGGAGCTTTGCTCTTGAAGATTATTTAATTGAATTAATTTGATATTTCTGAAGCCAGTTCCTGCAGAATTAAGCCTTTGCTTCAACTTCACTTGCTATTACTGCCTTTATACCATCAAGACTCTGGGATAAGTCATTACTGAAGTTATATAATCATCTTTCCTTGTGACATAGAGGTAGCTATTTGGCCAATGAGTCTATACTGGTTCGCACAGTAATTCCCCAATAGATTTCCCTGTAACCTAACCTTCCTATATTTACATCAGTTCAACTGATCATCTGCACAAAAGCCATTTACAATAACCAATTAACCGAATGCCTTTGGCATGTGAGATGAAAGCAGAGCACCGGAAGAAACCCAAGCAGTCATGGGAAGAACATGCGGACTCCACACAGCCAATGGCGCATGGCAGTGTTGAACAAGCTTGCGGGAGTTGTGAAGCAGCTGCTCTGCCCCTGTGCCTCAGTGCCACCCCATTTTTGAAGCTTTGCAAAAATAGGCAAAATCATGGAGTGCAAAATGATTTAGTGCACAAACTGGGCGTCATTATTAAACAAAACAAAAAAGAATTATTTTATGAAAACTCATTTAAAGACATTTACACCACATGCTGCATCTGCAAAGCAAACAGCATTATGAAGGACCCCATGCACCCCTCATACAAACTCTTCTCCCTCCTGCCATCTGGCAAAAGGCACCGAAGCATTCGGGCTCTCACGACCAGACTATGTAACAGTTTCTTCCCCCAAGCCATCAGACTCCTCAATACCCAGAGCCTGGACTGACAACAACCTACTGCTCTCTACTGTGCCTATTGTCTTGTTTATTATTTATTGTAATGTCTGCACTGTTTTGTGCACTTTATGCAGTCCTGGGTAGGTCTGTAGTCTAGTGTAGTTTTTGTGTTGTTTTACGTAGTTCAGTGTAGTTTTTGTATTGTTTCATGTAGCACCATGGTCCTGAAAAACGTTGTCTCATTTTTACTGTGTACTGTACAATGACAATAAAAAGTGACTGGTCTTGACTTGACTAATGTGACTGCTAGTCGGTAAAGATAATTGTAACTCAATAGCACCCTCTAGTGGTATTGTAAAGTGAAGCATGAAACACAATACTTGGAAATTTGATTACATCTACTTCTGGTGCATTAAAATATTGTCATATTTGCTGCTACAGCCAAATCAAAAACCTGCAACTTTAGTCAAACCAAGTGTGTAAAAGTGTTAAGTTTTACACACAAACATAAGTGCCAACAGTACAACCTCTGTGGTTCCCAATAGAATATCATTTAAATTGTTTAGCTGCTGACAAGGCAGTCAGAGAAAGGCTTCAGCACTTTAAACACACCCCCTGCTAACTGGATAGCAGCTATATACATTACAGCTACCATAGAGGGAGAAAGCATGTAGGGAGAAGAGGAGATGGCATGATTTATAGAAAGGCATAGATATTCTCAGAAATTAGGGCATCTCAGTTGGAAAATCGTATTGGTTGGAGGTAGGTGGGAGCATTTCCAGGGGAGCCTCTCTGGGGTCTTGTAAGAAAACATGGATGGAGTCATTTTCTTCGGGACCAAGAATCTCTACCCAGTAGAGCACTATCACAAGAAATTTCATGACCTCACAAGACAGATTTACAGCAAACACGAGGAATTCTGCAGATGTTGGAAATTCAAGCAGCACACATCAAAGTTGTTGGTGAACGCAGCAGGCCAGGCAGCATCTCTAGGAAGAGGTACAGTCGATGTTTCGGGCTGAGACCCTTCATCGGGACTAAGTGAAGGAAGCGTTAGTAAGAGATTTACAGACTGCTTTACAACATAAATATCACTAATTTTTGAGATGAGAGAGCTGTATCTCTCTCTCTCTCTCTCTCTCTCTCTCTCTCTCTCTCTCACACACACACACACACACACACACACACACACACACACACACACACACACACACACCAGCTGTTACTTAAAATATAGCTCCCACACATCCTAGTGACATCATACTCCCAAAACAGAAATCCAACTTCCATATGTAGGTAATGAAGTAAATCAAACAGCATAAGGGAAGCTGTCTAAACTCAAGAAGGCTCTTTCAGGTACAGTATAGAACTTCACCAGGCTGAAGATCTCCACCACAGCCTACCTGGTGGCATGTTCATCTGTGATCCAAAGCTGCCCTTCTGAGACAGAAGCTGGCTCATCCACGGTAAAATCTTTAACTGGGTCACCAAGGACTCAAAGGCTAAGGGAGCAGCCTTCCCCCCGCGCACCCCCCCCCCCCACCAGGGGCAGGATGCTGCCAAGTAGTGCAGGCAGTGATAGTGCTCTATCAAGATCATTTTCCAACGTGATCACCAAAAGGGAATGGCACTCGGGTGTTCGAATGACAGGGAATCACTGTAATGGACATTACTCCCTGCTACATTGACGAGAATAACCACCTTTAATATTGAACTTGTTCTGAAGAGGCTAAGCTGTTGGCCAACAGTGTATCTTCTTTGAGGAAAGTGTAGTTTGTCCAGTGGAATCCTTGAACAGGGTGGATTTCATCAGGAATTAAGATATATTTTAGCACACCATTTGAATAATCCTATGAAGCATTTACAGTCAGAACCAGGTTCATTATCTCAGACATATGTTATGAAATTTACTGTTTTGTGGCAGCAGTACTGTGCAAGACATAAATATTACTGTAAGTCAACAATAAAGAAATTAATAATGCAAAAGAGGAATAGTGATTCAGAATTTTGATGACAGAAGAGAAGAAACTGTCCCTAAGATGTTGAATGTGGGCCTTAACAGGGTCGTGTACCTCCTCTCTGATGGTAGTAATGAGAAAAGGTCATGCCCCAGATAGTGAGGGACCTTTAATGATGCATGTCGCCTTCTGGAGATATATGTACCTTTGATGGAGCTGGCCATGCCTCCAACTCCCTGCAGCGCCTTTCAATCCTGTGCATTGAAGCCTCTGTACCAGGCTGTGATACAACCAGTTAGAATGCCCTCCATAGTATACTTGTAGAAATTTGCTAGCATCTTTAATAACGTACCAAATCTCCTTAACCACCAATGATCTGTTATAATTAGTAAAATTGGACCTGCAAAAAGGATGTGGTGGAATATTTTGCATATCTAGGCTCTCCCAGCTAATTATTAGTGTACTGCATTGCTGTAATGATTGGGATGTAGAGTGAGTAACTGGGATGATGATTTTGCTGGCTATTTATGAGTTTTCTCTATAAGACATTTCTTTTTGGCTTCCCTCTTCTGCTCAGCCAGGAAGCGCTGAGCACTGACCTACTCTTAGCAGTAATCATCTTCTTCCAGCTCCTCTGGTTCCTCCTGATCTATTATATGGCCCTTTAGCTCCGGGTTCCACCTGCTGTTGCTCTGTTTGCAGGTTGATGCTGTAATGCAGCACAGTGTTACAAAACTCGCCTTCAGGAGATTTTCAGTATCTGTGCTGGCCCTTGTGTGGCTATCTTTCGCTATCTTAACTGGTGTGGTTGGAGTGAGAACAAGCATGAAAAATCACAAAAGTAGAGGAGAAGGAGGCTCTTATCCCCCAGGACCCACCTCTCAGGTCACGATGGCTGCTCAAAATACCAGCATACAGAATCCTGTAAGGAAGTCATAGGAGTCACCGGGAAAAATAATAAACAACTACAAGATCCACAGCAAAGTGGGAGTGGACATCATCACAGTTCCATGTGAGCATGAGTGGCATTGATAGCTTCCTACACTCACAGGAAACTAGTAGAGGTGGCCAGTCCCAGTGCCTATGCTACTACTTTTTCTCAAAGTAATTAAAAACATGAAATTGTCCGTCTGTGACACCTCTAAGGCCACAGTGAACAATAACTCACAAATGTGGTACATCTCTTTGTGGGCTGGAAGCTGAGAGTCACCGTGATCTTCACCTCCACAGAGGGCAGACTCAACGTGCGTATGTGAGCAAGGACTGACCTGCAGTTTATAACACACCTCTACTATTACAGGCTGAGAAAACTTGACTCTGTGAAGACATTGTTCGAATACCTGGGATGAGTGGGTATAAAGGTGGACAGGCTAGACTTTCATCTGCTTTTGCTCAGAATAGTCAGAAGAGACTTAATTAAAAGATGTAAGGCCCTGAGGGATGTTGCAAGGATGGATGTTAAGTAGGTAGTTCCTTTCATGGCAGGATCTGGAGCGACAGCTCATCCGTTTAAGACAGAGACAAAACTTCTTTTCTTGGGTGGTCACGAGTCTTTTTGATTTCTCCGTTAGACGGTGGTGGTAGCAGAGTTTTTGAATAAATTTGGAACAGATAGATCTTTCATTAGCAAATGGATGAAATGATGCCATGGATAAATGGGACAGCAGAACTGAGGTTGTGGTCAGATCGTCCTCAGTTTCTATAAGTGGCCAAGCAGACTCAAAAGGACAGATCCAGGTCTGATGTGATGTCTTTTGTGCACAGACTTCAGCTACAGAATGATTTTTGAAGTGTTGTCCTTTGGTCTATTAACAGACTTGTGATCTGTTTGAGCAGCGTACAGTCATATCTGAAGCAGCCTGTGCTGTCTGCTGATAGCAGCAGAAGATCCCTTTAAATCTTGAGTAAAGCAAGAATGTAGCTCACTATGCTCCCATTTCTTGTGCGAATTCCACTATAGTGTTGTATGGCATTTTCAGCTTTAATGTAAGTTGTTGCAGGCTGAATTGTGCATGGGTTTGACATCATTATAGGAATGTCTAGGTTGTGAAATGTCAAACGTGTTGATATGGACCAGGACCAAGAGAGCCTGGAGCAACCCTGTTAACAATTCTAGCCAATATGCTGTATGCACAAGAACACAGAAAGAATTTGCAGGAGTTTTCTTCACTTGGCAGAGCCTCTGGTATTGTTTATCCCTAATCTCTGGTTTACTGCTAACAAATTAAAAATGATCTGCAGTCTAGGAGGATATCTAAAGGCATTTTAAATACTTGCTAGTTGTAGGAGTGCCCAAACATTATTGCCAGGAGCCACTGAGCATCAAAACCTAATTATATGCAAATTTACTTCACTGACAGGTTTACGTGACTTTAATATGTATAGTTTAGTTTCTGTTTCCAAAGTGAATGATCCCAAAGCCTGATAAATTCTGCCCTGATGCACAGGTGATGGGGTTTGGATATTGCTGCTGTAGACTTTGAGTCAAGCATGCCAACAAAATTGAAAAATACAATAATAATTTTGCAGAACTTAGTTCATGAATTTGAATCCACAGGTCAAAACGATAAAACTCTGTTTGAGGAGAGCAAAGTGCTTTCAGATTCCTAGTAACTAGAATCAGATCTTATTAATTCCAAAGACTGAAGAGTCAAGAAATTGAATTGGCTCTGGAGTGGCGACAGGACCACTAAATAAGATTATTAAGATGGACATGTAGAAGATGGAAAGAAGATGAATGGCGATATGAAACCACATTGATTTATACTGGAGCAAAGACGTCATGAGTGGGATGAATGGGAGAGGAAGGCAGTTGGAAAGGTGAACGTCTTTATTAACTGCATTTTCTTTGGAAGTTTTGAATTTTTTTCTCAATGTTTGTCAAATTTTTTGACAATATACTTTTTTTCGCAGTTCAAAAATGGAGCCTAATGTTAATTATGGACGATCAACTTAATAGTTCCTGGGGGTTTGGGCAATATTTCTTCAATACCTGAGAAAAAAATATTTTTGTATACTTTTTACCTTATATGTGCTATTTGTGCCTTGTGTTGTGTATAACTGATGGGACTGTGGTTTACACCTTCTCTCCAGAGAGAAGCTGTTTCCTTCGGCTGTATTTAAACTTATTCATGTGTGGTTGGATGATAATTAAACTTGAACTTGATTACCAAATGATTTCAATCCACATAAACGTGTCATAGAGTTATAGAGTCATAGAACACTATTGCGCCAAAAGAGGCCCTTTGGTCCATTCAGTCCATACCCAACAATCAATCTGCCTGGTCCCATTGACTTACACCCGGACCATAGCTATCCAGACCCATTCGATCCCATCCATGTACCTATCCAAATCTCCATACCCATCCCATCCATGTACCTATCCAAATCTCTGTACCCATCCCATCCATGTAATCTCCGTACCCATCCCATCCATGTACCTATCCAAATCTCCATACCCATTTCATCCATGTACCCATCCAAAACTCCGTACCCATCACATCCATGTGCCTATCCAAATCTCCGTACCCATCCCAACCATGTACCTATCCAAATCTCCATACCCATCCCATCCATGTACCTATCCAAATCTCTGTACCCATCCCATCCATGTACCTATCCAAATCTCCGTACCCATCCCATTCATGTACCCATCCAAATCTCCATACCCATCCCATTCATGTGCCTATCCAAATCTCCGTACCCATCCCATCCATGTGCCTATCCAAATCTCCGTACCCATCCCATCCATGTACATAGCCAAATCTCCATACCCATCCCATCCATGCAATCTCCGTACCCATCCCATCCATGTAGCTATCCAAATCTCCGTACCCATCCCATCCATGTACCCATCCAAATCTCCATACCCATCCCATCCATGTGCCTATCCAAATCTCCGTACCCATCCCATCCATGTGCCTCTCCAAATCTCCGTACCCATCCCATCCATGTACATATCCAAATCTCCATACCCATCCCATCCATGTAATCTCTGTACCCATCCCATCCATGTACCTATCCAAATCTCCGTACCCATCCCATCCATGTACATATCCAAATCTCCATACCCATCCCATCTATGCAATTTCCGTACCCATCCCATCCATGTACCTATCCAAATCTCCGTACCCATCCCATCCATGTGCCTATCCAAATCTCCGTACCCATCCCATCCATGTACCTATCCAAATCTCCGTACCCATCCCATCCATGTACCTATCCAAATCTCCGTACCCATCCCATCCATGTGCCTATCCAAATCTCCGTACCCATCCCATCCATGTACATATCCAAATCTCCATACCCATCCCATCCATGCAATCTCCGTACCCATCCCATCCATGTAGCTATCCAAATCTCCGTACCCATCCCATCCATGTACACATCCAAATCTCCATACCCATCCCATCCATGTGCCTCTCCAAATCTCCGTACCCATCCCATCCATGTACATATCCAAATCTCCATACCCATCCCATCCATGTAATCTCTGTACCCATCCCATCCATGTACCTATCCAAATCTCTGTACCCATCCCATCCATGTACATATCCAAATCTCCATACCCATCCCATCCATGCAATTTCCGTACCCATCCCATCCATGTAACTATCCAAATCTCCGTACCCATCCCATCCATGTACCCATCCAAATCTCCATACCCATCCCATCCATGTGCTTATCCAAATCTCCGTACCCATCCCATCCATGTGCCTATCCAAATCTCCGTACCCATCCCATCCATGCACCTATCCAAATCTCCGTACCCATCCCATCCATGTGCCTATCCAATTCCCCGTACTCATCCCATCCATGTACCTATCCAAATCTCCATACCCATCTCATCCATGTACCCATCCAAAACTCCGTACCCATCCCATCCATGTACCTATCCAAATCTATGTACCCATCCCATCCATGTAACTATCCAAATCTCCATACCCATCCCATCCATGTACCTATCCAAATCTCCGTACACATCCCATCCATGTGCCTATCCAAATCCCCGTACCCATCCCATCCATGTACCTATCCAAATCTCTGTACCCGTCCCATCCATGTACCTATGCAAATTTCCGTACCCATCCTATCCATGTAATCTCCGTACCCATCCCATCCATGTACCTATCCAAATCTCCATACCCATCCCATCCATGTATCTATCCAAATCTCCGTACTCATCCCATCCATGTGCCTATCCAAATCTCCGTACCCATCCCATCCATGTACCCATCCAAATCTCCGTACCCATCCCATCCATGTACCTATCCAAATCTATGTACCCATCCCATCCATGTACCTATCCAAATCTCCATACCCATCCCATCCATGTACCTATCCAAATCTCCGTACCCATCCCATCCATGTGCCTATCCAATTCCCCGTACCCATCCCATCCATGTACCTATCCAAATCTCCATACCCATCCCATCCATGTACCTATCCAAATCTCTGTACCCATCCCATCCATGTGCCTATCCAAATCCCCGTACCCATCCCATCCATGTACCTATCCAAATCTCCGTACACATCCCATCCATGTGCCTATCCAAATCTCCGTACCCATCCCATCCATGTACCTATCCAAATCTCCGTACCCGTCCCATCCATGTACCTATCCAAAACTCCGTACCCATCCTATCAATGTAATCTCCGTACCCATCCCAACCATGTACCTATCCAAATCTCCATACCCATCCCATCCATGTATCTATCCAAATCTCCGTACTCATCCCATCCATGTGCCTATCCAAATCTCCGTACCCATCCCATCCATGTACATATCCAAATCTCTATACCCATCCCATCCATGTAATCTCTGTACCCATCCCATCCATGTACCTATGCAAATCTCCGTACCCATCCCATCCATGTACATATCCAAATCTCCATACACATCCCATCCATGCAATTTCCGTACCCATCCCATCCATGTACCTATCCAAATCTCCGTACCCATCCCATTCATGTACCCATCCAAATCTCCATACCCATCCCATCCATGTGCCTATCCAAATCTCCGTACCCATCCCATCCATGTGCCTATCCAAATCTCCATACCCATCCCATCCATGTAATCTCCGTACCCATCCCATCCATGTACCTATCCAAATCTCCGTACCCATCCCATCCATGTACCCATCCAAATCTCCGTACCCATCCCATCCATGTACCTATCCAAATCTCCGTACCCATCCCATCCATGTGCCTATCCAATTCCCCGTACCCATCCCATCCATGTACCTATCCAAATCTCCATACCCATCCCATCCATGTACCTATCCAAATCTCCGTACCCATCCCATCCATGTACCTATCCAAATCTCCGTACCCATCCCATCCATGTACCTATCCAAATCTCCGTACCCATCCCATCCATGTGCCTATCCAAATCTCCGTACCCATCCCATCCATGTACCTATCCAAATCTCCGTACCCATCCCATCCATGTACCTATCCAAATCTCCGTACCCATCCCATCCATGTACCTATCCAAATCTCCGTACCCATCCCATCCATGTACCTATCCAAATCTCCATACCCATCCCATCCATGTGCCTATCCAAATCTCCGTACCCATCCCATCCATGTGCCTATCCAAATCTCCGTACCCATCCCATCCATGTACCTATCCAAATCTCCGTACACATCCCATCCATGTACCTATCCAAATCTCCGTACCCATCCCATCCATGTACCTATCCAAATCTCCGTACCCATCCCATCCATGTACCTATCCAAATCTCCGTACCCATCCCATCCATGTACCTATCCAAATCTCCATACCCATCCCATCCATGTGCCTATCCAAATCTCCGTACCCATCCCATCCATGTGCCTATCCAAATCTCCATACCCATCCCATCCATGTAGCTATCCAAATCTCCGTACCCATCCCATCCATGTACCTATCCAAATCTCCGTACCCATCCCATCCATGTACATATCCAAATCTCCATACCCATCCCATCCATGTAATCTCCGTACCCATCCCATCCATGTACCTATCCAAATCTCCGTACCCATCCCATCCATGTACCTATCCAAATCTCCGTACCCATCCCATCCATGTACCTATCCAAATCTCCGTACCCATCCCATCCATGTGCCTATCCAAATCTCCATACCCATCCCATCCATGTACCTATCCAAATCTCCGTACCCATCCCATCCATGTACCTATCCAAATCTCCGTACCCATCCCATCCATGTACCTATCCAAATCTCCGTACCCATCCCATCCATGTGCCTATCCAAATCTCCGTACCCATCCCATCCATGTACCTATCCAAATCTCCGTACCCATCCCATCTATGTACCTATCCAAATCTCCGTACCCATCCCATCCATGTACCTATCCAAATCTCCATACCCATCCCATCCATGTACCTATCCAAATCTCCGTACCCATCCCATCCATGTACCTATCCAAATCTCCGTACCCATCCCATCCATGTGCCTATCCAAATCTCCGTACCCATCCCATCCATGTGCCTATCCAAATCTCCGTACCCGTCCCATCCATGTACCTATCCAAATCTCCGTACCCATCCCATCCATGTACCTATCCAAATCTCCGTACCCATCCCATCCATGTGCCTATCCAATTTCCCGTACCCATCCCATCCATGTGCCAATCCAAATCCCCGTACCCATCCCATCCATGTGCCTATCCAAATCTCCGTACCCGTCCCATCCATGTACCTATCCAAATCTCCGTACCCATCCTATCAATGTAATCTCCGTACCCATCCCAACCATGTACCTATCCAAATCTCCATACCCATCCCATCCATGTATCTATCCAAATCTCCGTACTCATCCCATCCATGTGCCTATCCAAATCTCCGTACCCATCCCATCCATGTACATATCCAAATCTCTATACCCATCCCATCCATGCAATTTCCGAACCCATCCCATCCATGTACCTATCCAAATCTCCGTACCCATCCCATTCATGTAACCAACCAAATCTCCATACCCATCCCATCCATGTGCCTATCCAAATCTCCGTACCCATCCCATCCATGTACATATCCAAATCTCTATACCCATCCCATCCATGCAATTTCCGTACCCATCCCATCCATGTACCTATCCAAATCTCCGTACCCATCCCATTCATGTACCCATCCAAATCTCCGTACCCATCCCATTCATGTACCCATCCAAATCTCCATACCCATCCCATTCATGTACCCATCCAAATCTCCATACCCATCCCATCCATGTGCCTATCCAAATCTCCGTACCCATCCCATCCATGTGCCTATCCAAATCTCCATACCCATCCCATCCACGTAATCTCCGTACCCATCCCATCCATGTACCTATCCAAATCTCCGTACACATCCCATCCATGTGCCTATCCAAATCTCCGTACCCGTCCCATCCATGTACCTATCCAAATCTCCATACCCATCCTATCAATGTAATCTCCGTACCCATCCCAACCATGTACCTATCCAAATCTCCATACCCATCCCATCCATGTATCTATCCAAATCTCCGTACTCATCCCATCCATGTGGCTATCCAAATCTCCGTACCCATCCCATCCATGTACATATCAAAATCTCTATACCCATCGCATCCATGTAAACTCTGTACCCATCCCATCCACGTACCTATGCAAATCTCCGTACCCATCCCATCCATGTACATATCCAAATCTCCATACACATCCCATCCATGCAATTTCCGTACCCATCCCATCCATGTACCTATCCAAATCTCCGTACCCATCCCATTCATGTACCCATCCAAATCT